>NC_134799.1:9319531-9427031 GCF_046742065.1 Oratosquilla oratoria
TTGCTCTCTAGTGGTAGTGGTAGTAGTACTGGTGGTAGTAGTAGTTATGGTAGTAGTAGTAATAGTAGTAGTAGTAATAGTAGTAGTAGTGGTAGTAGTAGTGGTAGTAGTAGTAGTAATAGTAATAGTAGTAGAAGTAGTAGTAATAGTAGTAGTAATAGTAGTAGTAATAGTAGTAGTAGTAGTAGTAGTAATAGTAGTAGTAATAGTAGTAGTAGTAATAATAGTAGTAGTAGTAGTAGTAGTAGTAATAATAGTAGTAGTAGTAGTAGTAGTAGTAATAATAGTAGTAGTAGTAGTAGTAATAATAGTAGTAGTAGTAGTAGTAATAATAGTAGTAGTAGTAGTAGTAATAATAGTAGTAGTAGTAGTAGTAGTAGTACAGGTGGCTATGGTCATAGTAGTGGTGGCAGTAGTGATGGTAGTCGTGGTAGTAGTGGCGGTAGTAATGGTAGTGGTGGTAGCGGAGGCGGAAGAGATGATAATGGTGATGGTAGTGTCAGTGGTGTTGGTAGTGGTGAAGGTGATGGTAGTGGTGATGGCAGTGGTAGTGGTGGTGGTGGTGGTAGTAGTGGTGGTAGTAATGGTGGCAGTGGTGGTAGTGGTGGTGGCCTCGGTATGAATATGAAAGTCGTGATTAACAGTGAAAGGAGTGAATAACTGAAATGCCATTAGCTTCTTCGCCATCATAAGGGTTGACAATTCTATATATAAAAACTAAATAAAAACAAACAAATAAATCGTCCTTCAGTAAGAAAATAATTACCCCTTAAACTAAGATCAACTTATATAACTACCATTCTAACTATCGCCAGGTGATTTTAATCAACTATGGATAACCTCTTTGCCTCTATCATTGGCTCTCTACCTTCTAATGCCAGAGTGACCCTGGCACCACTAAACGCAAAGCATAAGCCCTATGGTCGCTCACACGGCCAATTTCGGTGCAAGCAACGGCATCAGTACTGTCAGCGTCGTTGCTACTGGCGGGCTTTACTGTCGTGCTACTACTGTCCTGTACTGACTGACAACTACCAGTGATGTCATCATCTCTCCCGACAAGAGGATATGAACAATAACACCACTCGACAGTGCAGCTGTCTGTGTTCCTGGTGGTGGGTAGGGTGGTGATAATGGTACTCTTGGTGCTGGTGAAGGTGGTGCTGGTGAAGGTGCTGCTGCTGCTGGTGGTGATGTAGGTGGTGGTGTGATACTGGTGGTGTAATTGGCGATATTGTTGATTGTAGTGGTGATGGTGATGGTGGTGGTATTGGTGGATATGGTGATGACAGGGGATGGTGGCGATAGTGATACCGATATATATATATATATATATATATATATATATATATATATACATACACACACACACAGACAACTTCTCTATGAACTGCCTGTGTCCGAGCCCCTCTGAATCACCTGACGTTTAGCCAGAATAAAATATTTGTAGCAAGTCCTAGGATGCCGTGTCCTCCCCGCAATGTCCCAGGTGAGGACCCTACGCCAGGAGGCGCTGGGTAGCTGCGGCCGAAGCCGTCACCTTTGCCCCTTTCATGCGCTTTGGGGAATGTTGGGGTAGGTTACGAAGTCACTGCTGGGAATCGGATAGGAGAGCGGGACTCGAACCCAGAACTAAGCGAATGCGACACCAGCAAGCACGCTTCCGATGACGCCACCAGAGCACAGGCGTCTCTAAGGCCTGCGGTTGGTAAACCTGGCAAGGGCTTTTCTGTCTGGTTGGCAATCCTGAGTTAGTTTTCGTATATACAAACCCTAACCGACTAAGATAGGCGGTGGTACTTTTGCTGCTTATGATGATGACGATGGTGATAATGATGATTATGATGATGGTGAAATAGACGGTGGCTTGGAATACTGTTGAGGTGACGATGATGGCAATGATGGAGATGGTGGTGGCAGTGGTGGTAGTGGTGTTAGTAGTGGTGGTGGTAGAACTGGTGGTAGTGGTGTTAGCAGTGGTGGTGGTAGAACTGGTGGTAGTGGTGGTGGTAGAGGTGGTAGAGGTGGTAGTGGTGGTAGAGGTGGTAGTGGTGGTAGAAGCGGTGGTGGTGGCAGTAGTAGTGGTGTTGGTAGAAGTGTTGGTAGTCGCAACGGTGATGGTGTTGGTAGAGGTGGTGTTGGTAGAGGTGGTGATGGTGGTGATGGTGGTAGTGGTGGTGGTGGAGATAACTGTGGTGATAATGTTATTGGTAGTGATGGAGACGGAGGTAGTAATGGTAGCGGTAATGTTAATAGGAGTGTTTGTTGCAGTAATGATAAGATATAACAGTGGTGGCAGTAGAAACGACGGTGGTGTTGCTAACGGCAGTGGTGGTAGTAGTATAAGTGGTGATAGTGGTGGAAGCAGTGCACCTGCAGAATCACCCAAAGGACGACGAAGACGACGACAACGACGACGATGACGACGATCCGAGCGAAGATGTTGATGACGATACGGACTCATAAACAGTGTCAGCGATACTAGTAGTGGCAGTAGTGCTAACAGTAGCAACGATGACAGCAGATGTTACGGTGGTAGTAGTGGTGTTAATAGTAGCAGCGAAGATAGAAGAAGATATGATAGTAGTAATAGTACTAGTGGTAGTAGTACTAGTAGTGGTGGTGGTGGTGGGAGTGGTGGTGGCTGTAGTCTTGGTAGTAATGGTAGTAGTATAGATCGAATTGGTGAGAGTAGTTGTGGCAGAAGCCAAACTGGTAGTAGTAGTAGTAGTAGTAGTAGTAGTAGTAGTAGTAGTAGTAGCAGCAGTGGTGGCGATATTCTTGGCAGTAATAGTGGTATTAGAGGTGGCAAGGGTAGTCACGGTGATAGCAGAAACTATGGTGGTAGTAGTAGTAGTAGTAGTAGTAGTAGTAATAGTAGTAGTAGTAGTAGTAGTAGTAGTAGTAGTGATAGTAGGAGTGGTGGTGTTGATATTAATACTAACGGTAGCTGGTGACTGTGCCTTGGTGGCTGTGCCTTGTCGGCTGTGGCGGTGGCTGTGGCGGCAGCAATGACTTAGCCTTCTCTCCGAGCGAGGGATCGAGTGAGTCCAAACAGGTCAAGGAGGAGGAAAAGGAGGAGGAAGAAGAAGGAGAAGGAAGAAGAAGGAGGAGGAGAAGGAGGAGGAGGAGGAAGAGGAGGAGGAGGAGGAGGAGGAAGAGGAGGAGGAGGAGGAGGAGGAGGAAGAGGAGGAGGAGGAGGAGGAGGAGAAAACGTACTGTTACTCCGTTCTCCCTTCTTACATGAGTGAGCCACCACTCAGGCGTAGAGCGCCCCCACCACTGCCCCCCCCTACCCCCCGCCAGGCCAGGTGGGCACCCGCCGCCGCCGCCGACGCCGTTGCGGCGCCGCAGCCGTGGAGCCGCAAGTCGGCGGCGGCGGCGGAGAAAGGGGGTCAGAATCAGTGCAAGGAGGAGGAGGAGGAGGAGGAGGAGGAGGAGGAGGTGACGACACACAAGTAGGAGGATCAGAAACCTGTTGGAGTCACTGAGGGCGGGGTGACCAAAAATAGGAGGCTGGCGGAGGAGGAGGTACAAGGACTTACAGGTCTATGGATTCAAGGAAAGGAGGAAATGGGAGTGGGAGGAGGAGGAGGAGGAGGAGGAGGGGAATACGTGGGAAAACGGATGAGGAGTAGTGGAGGACTGGAGGAGGGAGGAAAAGGGGGAAGAGTAGGGAGGAGGAGGGAGAGAGGAGGGAAAATAAGGGAAGGAAGAGTACGGCGAAAAGAAGGGGAAAGAAGGGAGGAAGAGGAGGGAGGAAGGAAGGAGGAGGGGGAGGAGGAGGAGGGACAAAGCAGTAGGAGGAAGGAGGAAGGAGGAAGGAGAAGGAGGGGAACGTGGCAGAAGTGAAGAGGGAGAGGAAGGTGGAGGTGGAGGTGGAGGAGGAGGGTAGGAGGTGTAGGAGGGGAATGAAGGGAGTAGATGAGGGCAAAACAGGAGGGTGAAGGGGTGAAGGAATGAGGAATGAGTAGGTGGAGGAAGAGGAGGAGAAGGAAGAGGAGGAGAAGGAAGAGGATTGAGGAGGGGATGAGGATGTTGCCGAAGATATTCAAGGAGGACAGGAGTAGAACGAAGAGACAGAACAGAAGTAAATAAAGAATTGGATATATTTATTTTCTTCTTAAAGAGATGATCAGCCTCCAATTACAAAGAAACGCAGCGACTTGGCTTACAGGGATGTCACAAATCGCTAAAATATTGACTTTATAACATATAGTCAATGCCCCATTGCGGAAGATTGGTCGAGGAAGAAAGTGGAGGGGAAGTGGAGAGGAGGAGGATGAGAGGAGGAGCAGGAAGAAGGAGGGGGAAGGAGATGGAGGAGATGAGGAAGGGAGGAGAAAGAGGGGAATGGAGGGAAAGGGGAGGAGGAGAACAGGAGGACGGGAGGAAGAGGAAAGGTGAGGAGGAAGATGAGGAAGAAGAGGACGAAGAGGAAGGAGAGGAGGAGAAAGGGGAGAAAGAGGGATGAAGAAGGGAGAAGGAAGAGGAGGAGGGACATGGAGGGAAAGAGGAGGTAGAAGGGGAGGAAGGAGGCGAAGGACCTTAAAGAGTAAGATGAAGAGGAGGAGGAAGAGAAGAGAAAGAGAGGAGATGGAAGATGTGGAGAAAAATAAGAGAAGACGAGAGGAAGACGAAGAGAAGAGGGAAAGAAAAGGGAAGAGGAAAGAAAGAGTAGAGGAAGAGGAAGGAAAGAGGAGAGGAAAGGGAGGAGGGAGGAGAAGGGGCGTAGGAAGAGGAGGGGGAGGAAGAGGGGGAGAAGAGGAACTGGAAGAGGAGGAGCAAGAGGAGAAGGGAGAGGAAGAGGAGGCGATGAAAGAAGACAAGGGACATGAGGGAAAAAAGTGAAGAAGAAATGGAGGAAGAGGTGGAGGAAGAGGAGGAAGAAGACGAGGAAGGAACTTGTAGTGCCAGGGGTGAGCATGGGCTTTGTCTATGTAGGAGGAGGACGATGAAGAGAGGCTGAGGAGCGTGAGCGGGAAGTGCTTGTGGAGGTAAGCTGGAGGACGAGAAGGAAGTAGAGGTTGAAGGGCGAGTATTGTCTATGTGTGGAGGTGGAAGAAGGGGCGTGTGGAGGGAGACCTGGTGGAGGGAACTTGTGGAGGTCGGAGGTGGAAGAAGGGGCATGTGGAGGAAGACCTGGTGGAGGGAACTTGTGGAGGTCGGAGGTGGAAGAAGGGGCATGTGGAGGAAGACCTGATGGAGGGAATTTGTGGAGGATGGAGGTGCAAGAAGGGGTTGGCTGGAGGTACGAGGAGGGAATTTCTGGAGGTCGGCGGAGTAAGTTTGTGGAGGTGGTAGGAAGGCGAGCCTTGTGGAGGGCGAGGGGTTAGGAAGACGTGGAGGAAGAGGATTGTGGAGGCAGGAACATGATGGGGATAAGGTTTATGGAGGAGGAAGAAGACGAAGAGGAAGAGGAGGACAAGGGATGGAGTAAAATGGGGGAAGGAGAAGGTGGAGGGGGAGAAGGGGGGAGCAGAAGGGGAAGAGGAGATGGAGAGGAGATGGAGAGGAGACGGGGAGGAGAAGGGGGAGGAAGAGGAGGAGAAGGGGGAGGAGGAGAAGGGGAGAAGAGGGGAGGAGAAGGGGAGGAGGAGTAGGAGTAGAAGCAGGAGGAGGATGCCGATGAGGAAGAAAATGGGAAGGAGGAAGAGAAGTAGGAAGAGGTGTAAGAGGAAGAAAAGGAGTAGGAAGAGGAGGAGAGGTGGGGGAAGAATATGAAGGTAATCGGAGGTGTAAAGGTCTTGTGAGGACAGGAGGAGGAAGACGAGGATGAGGATGAGGAGGAGGAGGAGGAGGAGGAGGAGGAGGAGGAGGAGGAGAAGGAGGAGGAAAAATGGAAATGTGAGGGAGAGGGAGGGAGAGGGAGGGGGAGGAGGGTAGGAAGTTCCAAAGGTGAGTACGAGGACGAGGCGCCATGTACTCCCGAAGAAGGCTCGACTGACCTGACGAAGGCTCGAGCGTCGAGGAGTTCCTCAAGACGGCTTCCATCCCCTTGAGGTCCTACGCAGGACCAAATTGCCCCCAAAAAATCAGAACCTAACCTTTACTCCATGTTCTTAGAAAGGGCCAAATGCTTAGTGTCCATGAGAGTTATGATACTAGTCATGGTGGTGATTGAAATGGTGACAGTGGTGATGGTGGTAGTGGAGATCGCGGTGATATTGAAGAGGGTGTTAGATGACACTGGAGGTGGTGGCGGTGATAGTACTGGAGGTGGTGATGGTGGTAGCGGAGGTCGCGGTGATACTGGAAATGGTGTTAGTTGGCACTGGAGGTAGTGGGGGTGATAGTATTGGAGGTAGTGGACGTGTTGATGGTGGTGTTGATGGTGGAGTTGGTGATGGTGGAAGCTCCGGTGGCGGTGACATTGGAGATGGTGCTAGTTGGCATTGGAGGTGGTGGAAGCGGTGATGGTGGAGGTGGTGATGGTGGAGGTGGTGATGGTGGTAGCTCCGGTGACGGTGATCTTGGAGATGGTGCTAGTTGGGATTGGAGGTGGTGATGAAGGTGATAGTATTGGAGATGATGGTGGTGTTAGCTCTGGTGGCGGTGATGCTGGAGATGCCCGAGATAGTGATAGTGATAGCACTGAAAGTGGTGGTGATGGTGAAGATGGTGATAATAGTATTGGAGATGGTGATGGTTGTGGTGCAGGCGGAGGGGGCTGAGTCCAAGAGGACGTGGGGGGGAGGGAGGGGGAGGGGGAGGGAGATGTAGTAATAGGAGTCTCGTTCTGGCTGAACTGGCAAGAGGAACGAGCCCGTCGTGAAGGCCTAAGTGGCAAAACTGCACATGACGTGGTGGTGAGTGGTGGTGGTGGGCATACGAAAGTGATGTGCACGCAGAGGGAACGTGCACGCTCAAGCGTGACGTCTGTCATGTAGACGGAGATGCCCGGCGGACGGGTGACGTGATATAGTGACGGGAGATTGGCTTGGTTTAATTGGATCTGGGCGTTACGTGACTGCACGTGGGTGTTACGTGCTAATGTGACGGACATGGGTGTTACGTGCTAATGTGACGGACATGGGTGTTACGTGCTAATGTGACGGACATGGGTGTTACGTGCTAATGTGACGGACGTGGGTATTACGTGTTTATGTCATGGACGTGGATATGGTGTGACGGATATGGGTGTTACGTGGTAGTGTGACGGACGGCGGTGTTATGTGGTAGTGTGACGGACGTCGGTGTTCCGTGCTAATGTGACTTACGTGGGTGTTACGTGTTTATGTCATGGACGTGGATATGGTGTGACGGATGTAGATGTTACGTGGTAACGTGACAGTATGACGGACATGAAGTTACGCGATAGTGTCATGGACGCAATTGTTACGTGACAGTGTAACGGACATGAGGTTTACGTGGTGGTGTGACGGGCATGACACGTGTCACAGACGTGACGCTGCAAAGACTATCACGTGTCATGAGATGACACGTGATAGTCTTGTCCTGCCGTCTTCTCCTGCATGGCGAAAGGCTTAAAAAGAAAAGAAAAGAAAAGAAAAAAACTTCCTCAGAGTTCGAACCATCACACCAAGTCAACAAGGCGTCACGAGTACCTTTGGGGATCGATCTCAGGCCCGAAGTGTGCACCTAGGGGGAAGATGGCTGCCAGCCGGGGACCGAGCCCTTCGTCCTATTACGGGTATAAAGTTACTCTTAGTACACGGTGGCAGAGACTGGACACGGACTTTCGAATTTTACATGTATATAGTCCCGGACCGAGCGGGTGCGAGTCCCGCAAATCAAGATGGACAAACGAACACCAGCAGACCTATTGGTCCATACATGGCCGTTCGGTACCTAACATAATATAATAATTTTGTTTTAACTACACTGGGGCAAATCAATCTAACCGAGGAGAGGGAGGAGGTGGAGGGGGAGGAGGAGGAGGAGAAAAAAAGAATAAAATTATGAACAAGACGAAGAAGAAAACTTACTAAACGTGGAAAAGCTCTAATGGCAACCCATGACGCAATTGGTGGGAGAGAATAAGAGATGAAGTAAACTTCGTTGCGGCGGCGTTTGCCGCAGGTGATGATGTGGTGAAGGCGCAATTGCGGCATAGGTTATGCTGCTGCTGGTAGTGGCGGTGGTGAAGGTGGTAGTGGTGAAGGTGGTAGTGGTGAGGGTGGTAGTGGTGAGGGTGGTGGTGGAGGTGGAGGTGGTGGTGAGGGTGGTGGAGATGGTCGTGGTAGTGGTGGTGAGATTGGTGGAGGTTGTAATGGTGGTGAGGATGGTGGAGATGGCCGTGGTAGTGGTGGTGAGGCTGGTGGAGGTGGTAGTGGTGAGGGTGGTGGTGGAGAGGGTGGTGGAGATGGTCGTGGTAGTGGTGGTGAGGGTGGTGGAGATGGTAGTGGTGGTGAGGGTGGTGGAGATGGTAGTGGTGGTGAGGATGGTGGAGATGGCCGTGGTAGTGGTGGTGAGGGTGGTGGAGGTGGTAGTGGTATTGAGGGTGGTGGAGATGGTAGTGGTGGTGAGGGTGGTGGAGATGGTCGAGGTAGTGTTGGTGTTGGTAGTAGAGGTGGTGTGGGTGATGGAGGTGGTGGTGGTGATGGAGGTGGTGGTGAGGGTGGCGGTGGTAGTGTTGGTAGTAGTAACAGTAGTAATAGTAGTAATAGTAGTAGTAGTAGTAGTAGTAGTAGTAGTAGAGGTGGAAATGGTTGCAATGGTCGTGGTGGTAGTAGTGGTAACGGTGGGAATTAGTGATAATAGTAGTGGTAATGTTAATAGATGTAATAGTGTGAGTGTGTGTGTGTGTGTGTAAGTGCATGCGCATGTGTGTAGTGATGTTTAAAATTTCTATCATATTTTTTCACTGAGCAAATATAACGTCTGCTACCGTTATTCATAACACAGTTGTCTTTACAAAAGCATATACCTTACAGTGTATATCATAGAAAGCAGAAAGTCCAGGCCCTATGTGCCTGGACTGTAGGAACAAGAAACACAGACACTACTGGGAGTCGGAGAGGATTGCGTGATTCGAACCCACAACTAAGCGAATGCGAGACCAGCAAGCACGCCTCCAATGACGGCACCAGCGCAGAGAATATAGTAAAATGTTCAACAATAAACTTGATATCTGCTATGAAAAAAAAAAAAAAAAAATATATATATATATATATATATATATATATCTATCACTGGAAGTTGTTGTGGTGAAAGAAGAGCACCGTGGAAAAGATGATGCCCAGTCAGGAAAGGTGTGGTGTATACAACTAGTCCGGTGAAAACGGTGTGGCGACGTCGGACGGAGACTTCGGTAAAAGTTGTGGAGAACCCGCGAAGTGTGCGTGATGCTCCTCCGGGCAGCGCCGGCGCGGCGCGGCGCGGGAACCAGCCGCCGCTGCCGCCGCGATGCAACAAAACGCCGCAGGCGGCTGAAAAGAAAGCGGGAGTCGGCGGCTGCGGCAGCAACGAAAATACAACAAAAAATAATTCTAAGGTAGAATAAAATAAAAATAGAATAAATAAATTGAAAAGAGAGAGAGAGAGAGAGAGAGAGAGAGAGAGAGAGAGAGAGAGAGAGAGAGAGAGAGAGAGAGAGAGAGAGAGAGAGAGAGAGAGAGAGAGAGAGAGAGAGAGAGAGAGAGAGAGAGAGAGAGAGAGAGAGAGAGAGAGAGAGAGAGAGAGAGAGAGAGAGAGAGAGAGAGAGAAAGAGAGAGAGAGAGAGAGAGTGAGAGAGACTTCAACCAACACCTAAACCCACCTTCAGTTCGACCTCGCCCCGCAGAGAAAACTCCAGGACGGGAGTTAGACTTGGGATCAAGAGCGGGTCGTGGCCTGCGAGTAAGCGACGCCCGCGCGTCCCCGAAGTGAAAGATGTTCATAGAACCAACATCAGCCCCATCTCTCTGCGAAGAGGAGGGAGGCTGAAGGGGGGGAAGGGGGGGTATAGGGACGACCTGCGGCGGTCCGTGAAGTCACCCCCCCAAAAACCCTCCCCCATTCCCCCATTTGGGTGTCGCAAGCGTAACGCCCCGTCGATCTCGCGCCGCCGATCTTCCCCCGTGACTGCTCACCCGCAGGAGGAGACACGACAGCCACCAGGGTCAAGAGGAACCTTCCCCCCCCCCCACCATCCTGCATCAACCCGTCAGGAGTCTCCCTGACTGAAGTATCCTAATGAGGATGTCTGTGCCCCGGTCTCGCTAATGGCTGGATACTTAAACCTGCGAGGTGCTGCGTTTGATGTGTCGGAGGGTACATCACAGGTGCCGATAGAAGAGGAGGAGGAGGAGGAAGAGGAGGAGGAGGAAGAGGAGGAGGAGGAGGAGGAGGAGGAGGAGGAAGGGAAGGAGGCGGTGGCGGGGGGGGAGGAAGATGAGGAAGAGGAGGAGGAACAGGAGGAGGAGGAGGAGGAACAGGAGGAAGAGAAGAAGGGGAAGGCAGTAAACAATAGTGACAGAGGTAACACATCACACCTCCACCTTCGTTCACTTCAACGCAAGCTATCACCATTTCCCACCAGCAGCACCATCTCTCCTTCCTCTAGCTATGTCATTAACACACTTCACCAACACCTGCCTAACACCACCAGCATTTCTCGAGCCGCTTCACCGCCCCGCCCCGCCCCGTCTGTCCGACTCCCAACTACTCCTCTCCCCCCACCAGACATTCCACAGCTCCCCCTTCCTTCCCACGTACTCCCTCAAGGATCCCTCCCCTATCTCCTCCCCCAGGTACTATATTCCCCTAAATATTCCCCTATTTCCCTTTCAGGTTCCTCCTACTCCCTTCCACTCCCACTCACCTCCTCCCCCAGGTACTATACTCCCCTTTCGGGTTCCTCCCAGTCCTCCTCCCTACTCCCACTCCAGGTTTACATAAACACTTCAATCCTAGTACTCCCTAAACTCCCGAACATACGCTGGGCTTACTCCCAATAACGAGGCCTAATTGTCCGTATCGACGACTGCGTCCTTTTGATGTAATTTCGGGGATCACAATACTCGTACAACGGAGGCGATTTCATTTCCGCCGACTGGCGCCACGACGTAGGCCTACACTAAGCAGTCCCATGTCCCTTACCACCTGTCATCCCCATCCAAAAAGATATCTGATCTTTTCTTAAAACAACCCAATGTTTCAGCGCTCACTAAATGGTTACTAAGTCTATTCCATTTGTTAACTATTCTGTTGGTAAACCAGTTCTTGCCTATTTCATTCTTAAACCTTCGGACGAAGGTTTCGTGACACACCTCCACTCCAACGACACGGTCACGTGACCATAGGCCCTTCTCCTGGCGCCAGGAGATTTTATTCACTAGGAGGGGCGTCACAGCAACAACGGGGTTAGGGCCGTCTCCACTGAATAAACAAATAAATAAATAAATAAATAAAAAAATAAAAACGCTCCGGATGGCCTAGGACAGTACCTGAGCCTGAAAGTGTCCTGAAACGCCGACTCTGAGGAAGAGAGTTCCAGATCCTCTCAGAGGAAAGAACCGCCTAATCTTGATACACCTGCTAACTGGCTATTATCGGTTAACTTGAACCTTGCGGAGAATCACTTGACCTGTGATTTCGGCGGATTCCAGTCGTTGACCACATATCAATTTTAAGCGCATGCGCACGTCACTAAGGCTACTTCCCTAGATTTCCCCTAACCTACCTTTCCCTAGATTCCCTAAATTTCCTTTCTTTCCCTACATTTTCCCTAAATTTCCGTCCCTAGATTTTACCCTAAATGTCCTTCCCTAGATTTAAATTTTCTTCACTCGTATATCTCCATCACATTAAAGCGAGAAGACCAGTTGTGCCATCCGCCATCATCCTCGTGGGTCCAGTTTACGACTAATGAAAACAAATCCATTGGATGTGCAGCGGCCGGCCGCAGGAACAAAACATCCGGTTTTCCCACGGGATATATGGAAGAGGAAGAAGAGGAAGCGCGTCATCGTCAGAGTCGGCGCATCGGGGGTTTAAAATGAAGTAAAATATGAAAAATCCAAATTAAATAAACAAGAACGTGAAGGAGACCCATAGGATGGGGAGGAGGAGGAGGAGGAGGAGGAGGAGGAGGGGAGGATAAGGAGGAATAGGAGGAAGAGGTGGAGGGAGAGAAGGATGAGGGAGAAGAGGAAGAACATGCGGAAAAGAAAGAAGAGTGAGAGGAGGAGAAGGGGGAGGAGGAAGAGATGGAGGGAAAGGACGATAAGGATGAGGAGGGAGAAGAGAAGGAAGAGGCAGAAAAGGAAGAGGCTGAGAAGGAGTGAGAGGAGGAAATGGGGGAGAAGGGGGAGGATGGAAGGAAATGGGGGAGGATGGGAGGAAATGGGGGAGAAGGGGGAGGATGGGAGGAGAGGGAATAAGAGGTGGAGGAAGAGGAGGAGGAGGATGGAGAAGAGGATGACATTGATGATCAGGAAGAGGGGGAAGAGGGGGGGAAAGGAACAGGAAAAGGAGGAGTAAGAGGAGGAGAAGGAGGCGGAAAAGGAAGAGGAAGGGGAGGGGGGCGGAGGAAGAAGTGGAGGAAGAGGAAGAAGTGGAGGAAGAGGAAGAAGTGGAGGAAGAGGAAGAAGTGGAGGAAGAGGAGGAGGAGAAATATATGACGACGGAAAGAGAAAACGAAAAAAAAAATGAGAAAGAAAAACTAGAGGTAACAAAGAAATAGAAGAAAAATAAAAAGTATTGGAAAAAACATTATAGTTCCTCCCTATTTTGCTTAAACGAGTTTTGCCAAAATGCATCTCACTAAATTCCCTTTGGTTGGGTTGGATTTGGCTAGGTTAGCTATGGTTTGGATATTTGGCAAAACGGAGTTTTGCCAAAAGAATTTGGCGAAATGGGAACGTCTTTCCTCCATCTGCTACCAGGTAGTTGTACGCTGGCGCCATCATCATGAGCGTGCTTGGTTTCCCATTCGCTAAGTCAAGGGTTCGAATCCCGCACTCCTCTTCGATTCCCAGCAGTGACTATTGGTAACCTGTCCCAACACTCCCCTAAGTGCATGATAACAGGGCAAAGCTGCTGGCTTCGGCCGCAGCTACTCAGCGTCTCCTGGCGTAAGATGTTCACCTTTTTATCTAGGGATGTTTTGCCTATCAATCGGGGCCAACACTACTCTCCACTCTATCTCCCTGAAGATCACTCCCACTTCCTCCACTGTATTCTCCAGTCTATCTCCCTGAAGATCACTCCCACTTCTTCCATTGTACCAAGTCTATTCTTGCAAATGGGGAATTCTCTCTCCCTCTCTCTCTCATACAAACCCCGGTTACTCTTAACCCTCTTCCCTACCCAACGGAGTGCCACGGACTCCCTGATAGCAACCAGAATAGAAGTACCAAGAGCACGGAGGGACTTAATGAAAGAAGGTGAGGAGGCTACGCCAGGAGTCGCTGAGTACCTTCGGCCGAAGCCGTCCCTTTTGCCCTATGATACTCTTTAGGAACTGTTGGGGCCGGTAATATCTAATCACTGCTAGGAATCGGAGAGTGGAATGCGGGACTCGAACCCACAACTAAGTGAATGCGAGGCCAGCAGGCACGCTTCCGATGACGTCTCCAACGCAAGAGAGCGTCTGGGCCGCACAGACTCTACCAGAAGATTCTGTTGAGGCGAGGGAGTCCAGCTTTTAACATTGTCTCCCACAATGCCTCAAGTCAACTGAAAACAAATAAAGAAACTGGCGTGACGATCATTACACACGAAGGACCTCGTGTATCCGTGAAGAGCACATTCACCCACCCCCACTCACTCTTGGGCCAATGAAGAAGTGGACCACCTTGAAGGCAATACGCTCAAAGAGAAAGAGAAAGAGATGAAGAAGAAAATTAAGAAAATGAAGAAAAAGAAAAAGAAAAAAGAGGAAGAAGAAAATGAAGAAAAAGGAGAAGAAAAGAAGAAGAAAAGAAAAGGAAAAAGAAAAAGAAGAAGAAAAAGAGTTGAAGAAAAGGGCGAAGCAGAAGAAAAGAAAAAGAAAAGGAAGAAGATAAAGAAGAAAAGGAAGATGATAAAGAAGAAGAAAAGGAAGAAGATAAAGAAGAAGAAAAGGAAGAGGAAGAAGAAAAGGAAGATGAAGAAGAAAAGGAAGATGAAGAGGAAGAAGAAAAGGAAGATGAAGAGGAAGAAGAAAAGGAAGAATAAAACGAAGGAAGGAAAAGAAATAAGAAAAGGAATAAGAAAAAGAAGAAGAAATGAAGAAAAGAAAAAAGAAAAGGAAGATGAAGAAGAAAAGGAAGAAGATGAAGAGAAAGAAAAGGAAGAAGATGAAGAGAAAGAAAAGGAAGACGAAAATGAGGAAAAAGAAAAAAGAAGAAAAGGAATAAGAAAAGTAGAAAGGAAAGGAAGAAAAAGAAGAAAAGGAAGAAAAAGGAGTAGAAATTAAAAAAAAGAAAAGGAATAAGAAAAGGAAGAAAAAGAAAAGGAAGAAGAAAAAGGAGAAGAAAAGAAGAAAAAGAAAAGGAAGAAGAAAAAGCATAAAAAGAAGAAAAAGAAGAAAAGGAGGAAGAAAAGGAAAAAGGAAAGAAGAAGAAAAGGAAGAAGAAGAAGACGAAGGAGAAGGAGAAGAAGAAGAAGAAGGAAAGGAGGAAGAAAAGGAGGAAGAAAAAGAAGAAAAATAAGAGTACTGCCATCTGCATTATCTCGAGGGGCGTGTCCAGCCCGCTGTCGCCCTTGTCGTTACAATAAGACTCGTATTGGTTGAGCCCTAATCACACTATTGTAGGTTTGTCCTAAATTGGAGGAGCTTAATTCAAGATAAAAATGTATACGTTGATGAGAAAAGAAAAATAATAATAAAATGAAAAACAACAAAAAATAAAATAGAAGACCTAAGATTATATACCACATTATATATATATATATATATATATATATATATATATATATATATATATATATATATATATATATATATATATGACGTAAGCGGAGTAGGAAACACAGGAGTCTTAGTCTTGAGTTTATTCCGGACTAGTTTCGCAGGTATGCTTTTTCAAAGGAATGGGTTTACAAACGGGCTGTGGGCATTATATACATGGGGTGGATCTCACTACCTCCTCGTGTCACCATAGTTGGTGACGAGTGTGAACATTACATTGTGGCTAACGTAACAATGATGAAATATTTTACAATTAAATATGATAACACTAATAACAAAGAAATTATTAATAGTAATTGTAACAATAATAATGATAACAATGATAATAAAAATGAAAATTTAAATATTTAAATAATAATAGTAACAATAATAATAATGATAATAACAATAATAATAAAAGTAATAATAATAATAATGATAATAATAATGATAATACTAATAAAAATATATAAATGATAACGCTAATAACAAAGAAATTAATAGTAATTAACAATAATAATGATAACAATGATAATAAAATGAAAATATTTAAATAATAATAGTAATAATAATAATAACAATAATAACAATGATAATAAAAATGATAAATAATAATAATAATAATAAGAATGATAATAATAATAATAATATTGAAAATAGTAAAATTAAAAGAATATTATTATTATCATTATTATTATTATTACTTTATCAGTTATTATTATTATTGTTAGTTATTATTATTACTATTATTATTTAAATATTACAATTTTCATTTTATTATCATTATTATTGTTATAATTACTATTAATAATTTCTTTGTTATTGTTATCATTTATATATTATTTTTATTATTATTATCATTATTATCATTATCATTATTACTTTTATTATTATTGTTATTATTATTGTTACTATTATTATTTAAATATTTAAATTTTCATTTTTATTATCATTATTATTGTTACAATTACTATTAATAATTTCTTTTTTATTAGTGTTATCATATTTAATTGTAAAATATTTCATCATTGTTACGTTAGCCACAATGTAATGTTCACACTCGTCACCACCTATGGTGACACGAGGAGGTAGTGAGGTCCACCCCATGTATATAATGCCCACAGGTCCACCCCATGTATATAATGCCCACAGGTCCACCCCATGTATTTAATGCCCACAGCCCGTTTGTAAACCCATTCCTTTGAAAAAGTATACCTGCGAAACTAGTCAGGAGTAAACTCAAGACTAAGACTCCTGTGTTTCCTACTCCGCTTACGTCAACCTGTCACAATGTCTCAACATATATATATATATATATATATATATATATAATATATATATATATGTATATATATAATGTATATATAAAATGTATATATATATATATATATAATATATATATATATGTATATATATAATGTATATATAAAATGTATATATATATATAATGTATATATAAAATGTATATATATATATATATATATATATATATATATATATACACATATATATATATAAACTCTAGCACCTATTAGGGCTTCCTGTAGTTGCAAGGGTCTCAAACTACAGTGCCTGTACCAACCATACTGACGTCACGAATACGTCTACGAGATCCTCACTTTCCCCGATGTCGTAAGTCTACGAGGCCCCCGTAGTTTTGGAGAGGACATCAACCGTAGTACTTACAAGTGAACGCTTAAGCCAAACGATTCTATTCAGCTTTGGGAGCAGTGAAGGAACTTCACTCCTCAAAGGGATTAACTAACCTCGATTAATCCTTTCGTTAGTGCGATTTGTATATTCATACGTGGAAGCCATCAAAACATTCTCATTTAACAGAGTGAAAGTTTACACTTCGCAAAGGATTAACCATCACTGCACTGAGGGGATTAACCTCAGCTGATGAAAATCCATATCCAGATTGACCACCCAGAGCCGCACACGAGATTCAATGGGGCCACGTTCCTTCAACTGAATGAAGTCATCTGGAGCCAACCAGAATTAATATATACAAGTCATCACAGTAATAAAGGGGTTAATTGAGGTAAGTCTTATTGGGAAAGGTCCCTCTCTCTCTCTAGCTCACTGGAAAATGATTCTCTCTTACTCTTAATCTCTCCCCCTCCCTCCCTCTCTCACTAGGAAAGGATTCTCTCTCTCTCTCACTAGGAAAATATTCTCTATCTCTCTCTCTCTCCCACTCTCTCTAGGAAAGGATTCTCTCACACTCTCTCACTAGGAAAGGATTCTATCTCTCTCTCACTAGGAAAAGATTCTCTCTCTCTCTCACTCTCTCTAGGAAAGGATTCTCTCACACACACACTCTCTCACTAGGAAAGGATTCTATCTCTCTCTCTCTCACTAGGAAAAGATTCTAACTCTCTCCCCTTCTCTCACTAGGAAAGGCTTCTCTCACACTCTCTCTCTCACTGAGAAAGGATTCTTTCTCTCTTACATCTTGACCCCGCAACAAATCACTCTTGCACCTGCATTATGAATCTCTCAGAATATCTAATCACTTCTTCTACGATTGCCTCATTTGAAGGGAAGAAATGTACAAACGCCGAGAGAGAAAACTGGCTTCATTTCGCAAAAAGCAGTAACGCGCAAAGCGGAACCTGAAACTAACCCTTTCGCTTCTTGGGGGTCCCCCCCGCACCCCCTGTCCCCCCCTCAGCTGAATAAAATCACCTGGCGACACGTGCAGGTCAACTTAGGTCGCCAATGACAGCCACGCCCCCTTCACTGAAGGATCTCGTAATGAGAAATGTCTTTCTTTGTCAGCAAACCCATTGTCAGCCTTGGGGTCGCAGAGCGAAGTAGATAGGGTAGATAGCCTCCTGCTTCCGGGGCCTTTCTTTCACTCGAATCCAGTACCGTACCTAGAAAGATAGAAATACATAATGAATATATGTACACACGAAAACATACACACACACACGCATACATACATACACACAGCTCGACGGTGCAGTGATACCGCTCTCGATCATTAATTCAGCGATCCGAGTTCGAGTTCCATCCAGACCTGAAAAAATCAGTATCGCTGCACTTCGAGCCGGCACTCCAACTCTGATGGACAAGGAATTTGTGTAAGGTCACAGCATTACACATAGATCGGGCTATATACAGTATACACACAATGCAGTCCTATTCTTCTGAAGCTTCAAACCTTTTACAAAACACACTCCTCTCCGAATAATATCAATTAGCTCGTTACTAACAAGAGGACACCTTATCCCCATCCACCACTTCAGCACGAAAAAGGACAAATAAAATCGGCTGGCACCAGCCAGAGCAAGATGTGTACACACGCACTGGCACCAAAAGGGGTCGATTGTTGACTTTCCAAGTGTCTTTTTTCCTTTTTTTTTTTTCTCTCCAATACCCTTTACCTCCAACGTGATATCGACCGACGTTGTTTGTTTATCCTCTCTGACCACGGCACCTCGACAAGCTCCCCCTGGCGACACTCCTCACGGGTCCTATTCTGGCGCCACGCAATTCATTCTGGCTGGCGCCAAGCAAACATAATAGATGTTCGTGGGCTTCATCGTACAGATTGTATTGCCATTATGGAATACATGTTCTACGCTCCAACAACTCGTTAAAAACAGCCCCCCGCTCCCCTAAGGACTCTCCTGTCTGCCACTGATGTCCTCCATTGGTTGCCTCGTCCAAGCCTTTCCCTGACACCTTAAGCATAGGGTCCCGCCCTCAACTGAATAAAATCGCCCAGCGTCAGCTAGGACAGTCCCTGAAGGATGTGCCACTCTTCACCATGTTTACACACCTTAAAGTATTTTTTCTGGCCAAGCGACTTTATTCAGCTGAGAGGGAACCTCGAAGAAACACGGGGGCCTCGGTCGATCGAGGTCAGCCTTCGCTCCCGAGGTCAACCTTCTAAAATATCAGGTCATTTCCTCGTATGAAGTGTAACCATCCTTGTGGTGACGGCTTTCCTCACCACCATCATCATCATTATCACCACTTCCATTACTTCACTACCCTTACCACTGTCAGAGTGTGATGGTAACCAATAACATGTGGCCACCATTACCACCACCACCATCGACACCACTACCACCACCCTGGCCTTGTCAGGCTCCAAGACGGCCGGCGCAGGCCGCTGCCGGCACGAGCAGAAGTAGAAGCCCAGAACAGAAGAAAAAAAGGTACAAACTACGTAATTTCCTATCAAGAGTGAAAGTCCTTGATACGCTCGGCAAACTTCGCCTCTAGCCGCTGCTGGGTGAAAATAATATACACTGGAGAAAGACGTGGGTAGAAGAGAGGAGGAGGAGGAGAAAGGTGTGGTGGGAGGTGGAGAAGGAAGAGAAGGAGGAGAATGGGGGAAGAGGGGGAGAAGGAGGAGGAGGAAGGGGAGAAAGAGGAAAATGTAGAATGAAAGAAGGAAAAGAAAGAGGAAGATGAAGAAGAGAGGAAAGGGGAAGAGAAGGATGGGGAGGGGGAGGGGGAAATGGTGATGGGGAGGAAATAAAAAAAATGACGAGAAGCGGGATGGGTGTAAGAGGAGACGAGTAGGGGGAAAGGGGTGGAGGGGAGGGGAAAGGAGGGGAGTAGAAAAGGGGAGGAAGGGAGGGGGAAGAAGGGGAAGGGGGAAGAAGGGAAGGGAGGGGAAAGGGGGAGGAAGGGAGGGGAAAGGGAGGGGAAAGGGAGGGGAAAGGGGGAGGAAGGTAGGGGAGAGGGGGAGGAAGAGGGGAGGGGAGAAAGGGGAGGGAAAGGGGGGAAAGGGGGGAGAAAGGGGGAAAGGGAAGGGAAAGGGGAGAAGGGGAGGGGAAAGGGGGAGGAAGAGGGGAAGAGGGGAGGGAGAGGAGAGGAAGAGGGGAGGGAGAGGAGAGGAAGAGGGGAGGGAGAGGAGAGGAAGAGGGGAGGGAGAGGAGAGGAAGAGGGGAGGTGAGGAGGGGGAGAAGAGGGGAAGCTGACGGAGAAGGGGGAATAAGAGGAGAGGTGGGGAGGAAGAGGGGAGAAAGAGGGGGAGGAAGCAGGGGAGGAAGCAGGGGAGGAAGGACAAAACAGGAGATGGCGATAGATTGGGAGTCTACATGGGAGCTTGTCGGGGGGGGGGAAGGGGAGAAGATCCACAGGAATGAAGAAGGACGCGTGTGACTATGCACCGTCTCGGCGTTTGACCAAATATGGAAACCACCGAAGTCTGAGAAAAGAACGTGTAACGGAGGAAGGTGGAGGGGGGTCGACAGAATAGTACAACTCTGAAATTCATTAAAAAAAAATGCTATAACGTATCTCAAAGGATTATAAATTTATCTGCTTGTTTCATATCCCTGTTTGGGTGTCTGCGTTTTATAATTTCTTTTATCCACAACTGCCCTCTTCATGGACCAAAAGGTCTTTTGTCGGTATGTTTCACCGTCGTAACCCATCGACATTGATATGAGCGTTAACACGGATCACACCGAGTGGCTTAGTATTTCCGTATCAAGTGACTTTATTAATTTTATTCAGGCTGCTAACAGGCTATTCTATTCATATCCGGAGCGCCCTTTCCGCATACCGGGAACCATTCTTCCTTTTATTCTGGCTGACGCCAGGCGATTTCATTCATCTCCGTGGGATCGCCCCCTCAAGAGTGAAGGAGCTCATGTGGGCTCAGAGTTGAAACAAGGGTGTGTTATGTCGACATGGGTGTTCAACATTTTCGTGGATGTAACCGTGGAACAAGTAAACAGTGGATGCAAGGGAAGATGTGGATATAAAGAGGTGGATGCAAGGGAAGAGGTGAATGCGGGGGAAGAAGTGGATGAAAGGGAAAATGTGGATGTTAAGGAAGAGTTGGATGAAAGGGAAGGGATGGATTCCACCTTTTGATTGCGGACAATGTGAAGGTGATAAAGTGGTGGTGGTGGCATGTTACAAGAAGCAAGCAAAATGTTTGGTGAGGTGTGTGAAGAAAGATTAGCATGGACATAAAACAGTAAATTTATTAAAAGCGGAATAAGTGGAACAGGGGACTTAGAAACCTAAATCGAACAGTAGCAGGATACAGAAAACAGTAGTGCTCTTTGTCCACTTAATCCACTTTGAGGTGGATAGATACGTGGATGGAAGGGGGACGAAATAATCCACAAGCTGAGTGATGTGAGAACGATGACTGAAGCGTTTCAAGGTGTGAGCAGATAGGGAAGTGTTACTCAGAGGTAAAGCGAGGATGACGGAGAGCACAGTGGAGCCAATATTATTGTATGAGAGTCGGGAGTTGTGGATATCCGGCGAAGCCGACTGAATGGAAGTTAGACACGACGGAAGTCTATTGTGTGACGAGTGCATGTAGCACAGAGAAAAGCAAAACAAGATAAATTTAAATAAAATGAAATTAGAAAATGGAGATATATGTGGTATGAAGAGGAGTGTGTGAGAGATGAACAGGGCTTGAGATATCACCGATAAACTATAAAAAAGGATGATGACAGAGTACATGATCCGATGACTTGGAGAGGGAGAGAGAGGGAGAGAGAGAGAGAGAGAGAGAGAGAGAGAACACAGGCAAAGGGATACTGGCAAGAATGGTGTACAAGAATACATGAAGAGGAAGCAAATAAGTGTGGATGAGCTTGAAATACCTGTAAAGAACAGGGAAGTGACGAAGACAGTAGGACCGGGGTTCTCAGCCTTGCTTGTCCCATTCACCCCTTCCACCATTTGTCAGACTGTCATTCCCCCCTCCTTTCCAAGATTGTCTGTTTCAAAAGGTGCATTCTAAATAATATGCAGATATTATCGCACGGCGTAACACTTTTCTAATCCTACGATTAACTTGGGTCAGTACAGGCCTGATAAGCCAAAACCTAATTGCTTTCCTCACCCCCGTAAACTTGCTGTGGTCACAATTCACCCCCAGAAAACCCAAAATTCCCCCTTGGGGGTGAATTTCACCCCTAATGAGAACCCCTGGAGTAGGGGTAGCAGAGGAGTGTTAAAAGGTTGTTCATGGACGTTGTTCTGAACACAAAAACGAATGCATGTGGATTAATATGGTGGATAGCAGATGGCGGGAGGTGGATCAAGTGGACAAAGGACATATTTAAGGGTTACTGTACAGAGAAATATGGGGGGCCAATGGTGGGCCAATATGCGAAGTTACCCATTTTCAAAAACCCGTCAACTTCTTCACCTCAATCAAGAGGTGCAGCCCTGGGGGGCTGACACTCGGTCTCCGGACTAGGCCCAAGGAGAGCTGACAACCGATGACTGATCTCCTCTTCCTAGCACTTTCAACCGATGACAAAGAAACAGTCCGACGCTGATACAACACAGCTATGTGGGAAGTTCTGAGGATCGTTGTCAGCCACTATGGGGTTGCGGGTTTTCCACATAGTGAAATTCGAGGTTGGCAATGGATTGACTGAGAAATATGATTTATCTGTGATAAGGACACGTATTTATTCTGTGCTTTTTTTTTTAACCAGAGGCGGAAGAAATTGTCCCCGCCTCTGTGCATCCTTTTATCAAAGTAAATAAATAAATAAAATAAATAAAATAAATAAAATATGTCCGTGTAGGTGAACTAAGGACTTCTATACACTTGGAATAAAGGACACTGTTCCAATGATAGGATGAAGAAAGAGTGACCGAACAGAGAACAGAGGACAGGATATCTCAGGGTTCATATGCGCAAAACATTACAATATGGAGAGATAGGAAGAGAGGAGGAGGAGGAGGAGGAGGAGGAGGAGGAGGAGGAGGGGGTACAGGACGGTGAGAGAAGGTGGCGAGGAAGAATGCGGTTCTGATGGAAGCAAGGAGCGGAACGAAAGAAGAGTCGCAAGACAGACAGAATAAACACTCACAAGAGGTGTGGCAGCCTCGAGAGGCCGGGAATCGGGCTCACCGACATAGGCCCGCCGTAGAGGCTTCGTGAGAGGTCAGAAGAGGCCCTGGCGAAGGCGACGTCGATGTCAGGAGCCGAGGCTGACGTTGGTCAGGAGGTGGAGGGTGTGAGGGAGAGGCAAGACCGATGTCTATTAAACCAAGACAAGATAAGAAGTACAGAAATTTGCCGCAAAAAGGGAAGGTGGACTGGATTAAGAGGGGAGGGAGGAAGAGGTGGGAAGGAGGGTGTGTGTGTGTGTGTGTGTGTGTGTGTGTGTGTGTGTGTGTGTGTGTGTGAGAGAGAGAGAGAGAGAGAAAGAGAGAGAGAGAGAGAGAGAGAGAGAGAGAGAGAGAAAGAAAGAGAGAGAGAGAGAGAGAGAGAGAGAGAGGGAGAGAAAGGGAGAGAAAGGAAGAGAGAGGGAGGCAGGGAGAGAGCAGAAAGCTAGAGAGAAGAGAAAGAACAGAACAAAGAGAGGGCAGAGGGAGCAGATAGGTAGAGAGGGGAGAGTAAGAGAGAGGAGCGAGAAAGAGGGGAGACAAAGAGCAGCGAGAAAGAGAGAACAGCAAGAAAGAGGGGGCGAGAAGGGATACAAGTAGAGAGGGGTGATAAAGAGGGGAAAAAGAGAGGAAAGAGAGAGGGAAAGAGAAGAGAAGGGGGGGGCGAAGGGAGGGGAGGACGGAAGGGTGAAGGGAGGGGAGGACGGAAGGGTGAAGGGAGGGGAGGACGAAGAGAGGGAAGGGTGAAGGGAGGGAAGGGTGATGGGAGGGAAGGGTGATGGGAGGGAAGGGTGATGGGAGGGAAGGGTGATGGGAGGGAAGGGTGATGGGAGGGAAGGGCGAAGGGAGAGAAGGGAGGGAAAGGTGATGGGAGGGAAGGGCAAAGGGAGGGAAGGGCGAAGGGGGGGAAGGGCGAAGGGGGGGAGGGCGAAGGGGGGGAAGAGCGAAGGAAGAGAAAGGTAAAAGGGAAGAAGTGAACAATCGGAGGGAGAAAAGGGAGAAAAGGGAGGGAGAGAGAGAGAGAGAGAGAGAGAGAGAGAGAGAGAGAGAGAGAGAGAGAGAGGTGGAGAGCGCCCAAGACGAGGACAAGACGGGCGAGGACGAACACGGAGCAGTCGAGCATAAAGGACAGAGCGATAAAAAGAACATCAGTACAAAGGACAACGGGATAAAAAGGACACCACGGACATCACGTGGCGGCCAAGTGGACCACCTGCGGCCACGTCCACGTACCACGTCGCACGTCAACAGTGACCAACACACACACACACACACACATACACATGCACGCGCAGGCACACACATAAGCATGCACATACACACACACAAGCACGTATATACACTCATGTACAAGGGCACGAGCACACACACGCAGACACACACACACACACACACACACACACACACACACAAAATATAAATCCACCAATAGTATCCAACTTGCTCAATATCACTTAACGAGTCACATAAAAAAATCCAAGATACATAATTTACATTTACGAGAACAGAGGAAAAGATTAAGCGCCTCTTAGCGTCCGCCTCTTCTACGAGCATCACGTACCGTATCCTACGAGCAATACCCAACTAAAGGGGAACGAGCGGCAACAAGTTTTGGCATGGGAACGATTACTCGTGTGAGGCGAACGGCACGTTCGTCTCACACGTTCACGAACTTTCGAACCTGCAACCAAGGATCGAGACCCCCCCCATCCTCCCCCACCTATATCCCCCTCCCCCACCCTTCTCCCCCCAACTCCCAATCCAGTCACAAGCAGTTAACCTTCCACGAAGATTGCTATCTGACAGATTCATCAACACGATGCTCGTTTCATTAGGTAACTCTTTCAAGTTAGTGACTTAGTTAACAGACCTTGATCTGGCTGGGCTGGGAGAAGACGGCTAACCTCCTTCGCTACAATGAAACACTTTATACATTTTATTCTGGTTAACGCTGGAGGAATTTTATCAACTCAGGGCCTCTTCACTACTGAAGTGTCTCGAGATGTCACACGATGGAGTCCTGTGATGTTTCTGTTCAGGCTACAGCGGCAGACGATTTTATTCAGCGGAGGTCAGGACTCAACCTCTTCCAATCCGCTGATGTCTTGTGGAAATTTTTATTCTGGCAATTTCAGTCATAAGCTTTCGTTCTGCCTGACGCCAGGCGATTTTATTCGGTTGAAGGAACCTCCCAACACTGAGCCGGTGTCATCATCAGACCTTTATCTCTTTTGTTTTATTGTGGCTGTCGTCAGACGATTTTATTCAGCGTCAAGGGAATACTCCCCGAGTTCACAGGGTCAAGGAGCTTAGCCGGGCTCTACCTCGAAGCCCCTCAGAAGGACAAAGTTCGAACCCTTAACGATACGGATTCGAACCTGCTTCGTGACACCTGGTCTTCCATAGAAAGCATAAATCTCTCAGGTTCTTAAAGCCCTAATACGCATTAAGCCCTAACCTCCAAGCCTAAGGGTCTACGAAGCCCCAGGTTCACAAACTAATAAACTTCATGAAGCCTCAAGCTTCAGAAACTAATAGGTTTCATGAAGCCTCAAGCTTCACCAAGGATCATGAATCACATGACAGGATTCGTCATAAACCCCAACGGTTCACAAAGCCCTGAGAGCTTCTCATTCTCACAAAGCCCTGAGAACCTCTCATTCTCACAAAGCCCTGAAAGCCTCCCATTCTCACAAAGCCCTGAAATCCTCTCATTCTCACAAAGCCCTGAATGCCTCTCATTCTCACAAAGCCCTGAAAGCTTTTCATTCTCACAAAACCCTGAAAGCCTCTCATTCTCACAGAGCCCTGAGAATCTCTCATTCTCATAGAGCCCTGAGAGTCACTCATTCTCACAGAGCCCTGAGAGTCACTCATTCTCACAGAGCCCTGAAAGCCTCTCATTCTCACAGAGCCCTGAGAGTCTCTCATTCTCACAAAGCCCTGAAAGACTCTCATTCTCACAAAACCCTGAGCTTCATAAAACTGCAAACCTCATGAAACCCCGTCGACTCAAAACGCCCCAAGGATTACTTGGTAGTGTAAGCCATAAATACCTGAAATTTACGAACCCTTACGCTTCAAAAAACGTTAACAAAGACTTGAGGTTCATGAAGCCCTGATATTCAAAGACTCGAGGTTCATGAAGCCCTCAATGAACTCTATTATGAAGTCTTCCGAGTCACAGAACACTCTAAAAGCCCTGAAAACCTTCAGGTTAACAAAGAAGCCCCGAGACTAAAACCTTGTTTAATGTACATATATATATATATATATATATATATATAATAAAAGAAAAAAAAATACTGCATGAATAAATACATAAAATTATAAATAATAATAATAATAGCAAAAATAATATAAATTAATAAAATAAATAAATAAATAAACAAAAGCCTCACGAGGCTCTAAGACTTAAAAAATAAAAACAAATAAACGAATAAAGATAATCAACCCATGCATGCATTACTTATCCGCATTGGATCATCAGCCTTGATAAATCATGAAGCCCCCCCCCACCCACCCCTGTCTGTGAGATGACGCAGCCATCGTCACGACCCATCACGTGACCCAGTGGCATGCTCAAACTTACTCTTCCACAAAACCCACCCTGTCATTTCACAAAAATCAAACTACAGTTTCGCAAAACTCAAGACTCATTGTTTCACTATACCTAGCTTGTCCTTACATAATGTTTTGGTGTGATTAACCCATTTCACAAATCTTAGATCCTCATTTCACAAAGCTAAATTTATTTCACAAAACTCAACCTGTCATTTCACAAAAATCAAACTACAATTTCACAAAACTCAAACTCATTGTTTCACTAATACCTGGCTTGTCCTTACACACTGTTCGATTGTCTTAATATCATTAAAACCAATTTCACAAATAGTAGATCATCGGTTCACAAAGCTGAACTTATCATTTCACAAGGCTCAACCTATCATTCTACAATTCTCAACTTATAATATCACAAAACTCAAACTATAATTTCACACAAATGTTCTATCTCCCAATTGACATCCTCAACGTATCATTTAACAAAGCCCATTCTATAATTTCACAACGTTCAACACATTTCACAATCCTCAACCCACCCTTTCATAATACTCCAACTAATCACATGACTTGACTCATCAACTGACAACGATCAACCGAACATATAAATCACTTCACACTACTCGACTCATCAACTCACAACGATCAACCGAACATGTTACGATCCTCAAGCTTAAATTTGGCGACGCTCAGACCATCACACGGTGATGTGGGTCCTCCGCAACGGTCCCCGCTCTAACGAACTCCCCATAACGAAGAGACGCATTCGAAATGCCTCTTCCATTCTTTCCTGCCCAAAGGTTCTTCTAAGCCGAATCAAATCGCCTGTCCCCAGCTAGACCAAAATCCTTAAGACGAGGTCTTCGATTCTACAGCTCCTTAAAGCTGAATAAAATCGCCTGGCGTCAGCAACGATCACTAATAGGTTAACTCCTGCATATTTTTTCCTATTTAATAGAGTAGACAGGTAACTGTCTTTGGACGGTAAATCTAACATCAATGCTAATATTAGAGACAGAGGACATTCCCCACCCCACCCCTCTCCGACCTTACCCAAAACGGACCCTAAATATCAAAACAAGTTTAGGCCGACGCTCCAGCTACCAAACCTACGATGGCCACATCGAAGAACAATGTTAGTCAACGTCAACGCTTACGTCTGAGGTAGTTTAGATGTGGCAGAAGCAGGCAACCTTTGCCTTAAGTGCTCGGACATCCATGGTAGGTAGCCATTGGAGATCGACCCAAGGAAGGCCTACGTGTCTACGAAGATGATGCAAACCCACTGTTCACTCAGACAAAATATACACAAAAATAATCCATAAGAAAACTTTTCTCTGTGGAGACGGCGTGGAGGAGGAAGAGGAAAAAAATCGAAAACAAAACAAAAAATAGGAGACAAGGCGAGTACTGTTAACTGTCCGAGACCGCGCCCCCTCGGCCGACAAAGACGATATTTTCTACATGGATGAATAACCGCTAAAATGGTGAACTAATACTCACTCGCCAGAGCAGCGAGCCGTCGGCGTTATGCAATGGTGAATGTGAAAGGGCAGGTCATACAGTAAATTCAACCATGCATACAAGGAGCCGAGCCATGTGTGTAGTGAGGTACCCACAATCCTCCTGCCCTCGCCCCAGCTCGCACGCACACAACCTGTGCGCGACGCCCTCTCTTAACTCCACTCCAGGACGCCTGCAGGTACGTACTGTGGTTACGTTCTTCCAGACTTCTTCCAGCTAAGACTGCACGGGAGACGCCTAAGACAGATAGCTACCTCGATCCCACCCTTCCCTCGTGTTCTGTGACTTCGTGTTTATCCTGTCCTCCGTCGAGATAGTTTTCTTAGGCGAGGGAAGACCTTCGTTCCTCAGTCGAAGAAGGCCCCTCTGTGACCACCTCCTTCAGTGTGTTTCGTGCTTCTTCGGCCTGCCGTCGGGCGATTTTAATCACGCGGAGAAAGACCTCGCACGCGATGGATCAAGGTACTCTTCTGCCAAGTGACAAGAGAGGGTTAACTGTCATAGTTTCAAAGCGCGTCAGTGTTATCACACACACAGATACACAAACACAAACACACACACACACACACACACACACGTACGTCCTTTCAGGACCCTGGTCCTCCCGTGAACTGAATAAAACCGATGACATTGACCGACTACCAATTACGAGTCTCCTGGCTTCAAGGGCTTATCTGAAGCCTTATCTATATTGTGGTTACAGCGCAAGTCGATTCCATTCCGAGACGGGGCGAGAATATCTTGGGGTGTTTCGCCGTGATTGTAAACAAACCGATTCGGTCAACAGACGATTTTATTAAATAGCTGAGCGGGAGGGGAGGGAGGCTCCGGCCTGAACAGGGATCTCGGTCGATCGGAAACCAGTTTCAACAGGGGACCATTCCTCGGGTGATTAAAATAGTCTAATACGAAAGCATCCAAGAAGTTACTCCATATCCGTTTGATAAAAAAAAAACGCCCTTCTTCATCGCTTCAGCGAATCTCGCTGACCAGGATGACCTTAGCCCCTTCAACATGGAGACGTTCTGTGTTGTGACCGATATCCACCCAATTCCATTCACCCAACGGGTCAGTTCATTATCCAAAAACGCAATCGGGGTCTCGACTGAGTAGGATCTCGTTCATGCAAGAGGGCGGGAGGCTGATCCCCTTCCGAATAAGTATAATGTGGCATTGGTCATTACAGAACCTGTGGCGTCCGCCTCCGTATTGAAGCGGTGGATGACGAGTACCGTGTCTAAACACTTTGACCATATTTAGCAATCGTCCAAGATTCAGGTTTGACTTCATGACTTGTTAAGTGCCCTACTTTGTGGAAGATTTCGGGGGGAAAAAAGAGAGATCTCGGGTTCCATGAGAATTATCTGTATTACTAGCACACTAGCACACGTCAGCGTCTATCCGAAAACAAAAACAAGGCAGAAAGAAACGTTCACAAGAAACCGATGCGAGAGTGATTTTTTTTTTTTATTTGCATTGTGTCCACCACTCGAGCGGAAACAGGGACGACAAAGCGCACGTCCCCACCTTAGACCATTTGTACAAGAACGACACCACACCGTCTCATCAAAGGTGATACACTTGGCGAGATTTTACACACTCAAAGCAGAAGATATTAGTCAATTGATGGGGGACCCTTCGACAAAAAAAGGCTACAACCCACGCGATCAACCCAACCATGCATTCTCTTCAATCCTGTTCTAAATCAGGTGGACTATCGAGTCAAAGGTGTCAATAAATTTCGTAGTCTACGAAACACACTCTTTTCAACGTAAACAAATAATTTCAATACCGTGGTGCATTGTATACTGTAAAAAACGTATGTTTCATTATTCTGGCGATAAAACACTATTATTGCAGTTTCTGACGATTCTTACTGAAACTAATTCCCTTACGCAATATTTCTTAATAATTTAGCAAATAAGATGAAACTGGTTACCGTCCGCATATAAAGATCAAAATATATCCAATATCGTGCCTACCTCGTTTGAACTGACTTGTGGTGGTGAACAGTTATCAATTACATCCGACGCTAATTGAAGTAATATGAAAAACATGCATATAACAATAACACATGGAGTGACGTACGTGTATGGAACAACGAAAACATTCGCCAATATTTTGATTTCGATCGCCTGCGCGCGTGCAAGGCAAAACCACTCCACTTCCCCATTCAAAACAGTTTATCACAAGTAAATAACAAAGTGGTATTACTCATGTAACCTTGTCAGCAATGAACTAAAACTAACAGTAATTATGTCGTTGCTTGAACAAATAGAAGAACAAAGAACAAATATTTCGTTGCATCCAAACGAGTGTTGAAGGTATGCTGGGTAAGAAACTAAATTTTATGCCATCAAGAGGTATCAATGAACAAACAGCAGACCTCCCTGTGATCCTCTTATTTAGTTCATAGGGAGGGTAACTTAGGTCAAGTTAGGTCATGCAGTGGCTCTAGTGGGGTCAAGACAACACAATCCTTAATCCCAGGCTATTTTACTCATTTGTGATATGCTTTCATAAACAGAAAAAATCTACCTGAATTAACCCCATTCCTTTTAATATGGCTACTACCAGGCTACTTTAATCAGTTCAGTGACATCCCCTTGATAGTTATGGGGTGAAGGTTAACCACTGTGTTGTAACAGTTTAGGACCAAAATTTATTATCAGGTCATGAAAACTTCTATCCCTAATTCCAACTTTCTTGATATATCTATTCATCACTGATATTATTTTCAACAAGTACTGGCAAATACAAAAAATTCTGCAAACTTTAGTTTCCATACATTTACCACCTAAGTTTGGCTCGATGCTTAAAGAATAAAAAAATTCCACATTTGCTGATCATAGTTGACTCTATATTTGTTCCAACTGGTGCCAGGTAATTTTACATAACCACTAGACAATTTCCCTAACTTGAGAGAAACTCAACTGGTGCCAATGGTCCATTTTCTGCTACACTAATCCAATGGGAGGTATTAAAGTGGCTTTGGACGTGGGTGTGCCTGATGAGTAGGGAAGATGACAGTAATTGTTGCTTCAAGTTTTACTGGCTGGAAACCCACAGTCCCAAAGTAGCTTTGTACCTGCCCATTGATCTGAGTGGAGCAAAAGCTTTGGACTCTTGTCTGAATTGTATTAGTGTGGGTCTGTTTCTGCATCACTGGTTTATAACTGTATGAGGATGTGAGCAGTCAATCAATATGTTGCTCCAGGTCTCTCTTGCAGGAAAACCATGGCTCCAAGATAACTCACAATAGCTACCAGATTGGTCCACAAGTCATTCAAAGAAGAGATCTTGTGTTGTCTGGGTTAGGTCTGAGTTGGGCAGTATGGGATGAGGTGTTTTGTGTCCTGTGTAGTGAAGGCACCAGGGGCAGTTTGATTTTGTGGCCAGTCATATCCTACATTGGCAATATTCAATGCTGAGTGGTAGGCTAAATGCAGTTGTACCAGTATGGGTTTTGCTTGTTATGTGATGGACTCCTCAGATGAACTACTGTCTGAGGGAGTAAAATAGAGTTTGGGTAGTTGGTCTTGGAGTGCTTGTTTTGTGATCAGTGTGTTTTTGTATGGATGTACTGTGAGGTGTTGGTGGTAAGCTGCTGTAGATATTTGAGTACTTTGCTGCTGATGTACTTTTGTTGTTTAATGGGTTCCAGGATAGAAGAGATAAGTGGGATTGAGGGTTCATGCATTAAGACAATGTGCTTATCATTTTCATGTGCCATCCTGTGGAAGGATTTTGGTTTCTGGGTGTAAATGTTCTATTGTGGTGGGTTCAGTGCATCTATTATCTTTAATGCTTTATGTATTTTGTAGGGCATCTTTGCTTTCTTGATTGTAGGGAGCCATGTGGAGGCATGCTTGTGATTCTTATGAGTTGTTAGTGTATTGAAATTACTATTTCTTTCTGCTGACTAAAACCTATGCTTGCAATGGATCTCCAAAGGAGCATATCAAAATTGGGGCCTAGGATTTTAGGGGTTTTGTCAATTTATTCAATTTACTGTTGGATGTTTCTTTGATTCATGGTTCTCTGGGCCTGATGATTTCTAAATAGAGGCTGCTATTTTGTCTCTGCCACCATTCTAGTTTGTATAGGTACGTCTGGGTGTTTTAGCACCTATTTTTTAGTGGTTGTATTTACCTAACTGTAGTATAGAGGAAAGGAGTGATGCTTGTTGGGTCCTATCTCCTGCTCTCTAATTTATCATACCAAGCCTCAAGTTCTGTGCTGAGCTATTTGTTAGTCATCTGTATATGTGACAGCTTTGATGTTATGCTCTTGAGTTGTAGTGGAGAGGCCACTTTTGAAGAAACTGAATAGTAGAGATAGTATTACTCCTTGGAGGACTTCACTGTACAATCTTCTGTTCCCAGATAGTTGGTTGTTCTGGGATACTACATACTCTATTCCAGTTTAGAAGTTTGCTGCCCATTTCTTGTCTTTGTTGTGGATGTCAGCCTCCATGATCTGTTTTGGGTGGATGTGTCTAGGAACTATAATAAATCCTTATCTAATGTCACTGCCAGCATTACAGTTATTTCTGGTGGTGCTTCATTATATTCCTCAGGTATATGATAATGATGTTTGAGTAGTGTGCTAGTGAAGTGGTTCTCTTTGAACCTAATTTGACTTTGGGAAGTGGCCAGTTGTGTTCCGATTCTTTTCAAGATCAGTCTATCAGTTATGATAAAGTGCATAGGAGGGAGATTAATTCTGGCATTATGAGGGGTTTAATTAACTCCAAGATGGGAATTGTGTGTATTCTTTTCCAGGTTGTAATTTTGTTGTACCTCTAGGAGTGGATGAACATTGTCAGGGGATTTATTGCTATTAGGCCTAGGTGTTTTAGATGGAAGTTTGATATCATGGCTGAGCCTTCTACATGAGTTTCCACTTTTATTTTTATTCATTTTTTTTTACATCTTTGTTGGAAAAGGGAGGAGTGGCTTCTACGTCTGGTTTCATCTTGCATATCTTCTTGTGTTTCTATCTCCTGTAGCTGTAGGTTTGAAACTTGTTTAGGAGAAGTGCTTGTGAATTATGTTACACTGTTGTTTTGGTAATGGAATTTTCCCTAAAGTTGCACAAACTTTCACGAGTAATAGGTTATCTATATATTTATTTTTGTTTCTACTCCACATTTGTTTACTTGTTTCCCATCTATAATTACTATTTTCTCCAGTTTTCTTTACTTTGTTTATGGGCCTGATCCAGAGACTAGGTGCCACATCTTGTGGGGGGGTTGGGGTTTTGAAGTATTTTGTGGTCAGGAGTCCTCAGATCTTCTCTTGAGGTAAGCCCCATTAGGTCTCTGTCTTCTCCCAGTTGGTAGTGCAACCTCTTACAAGTGTGTCACAATGACCAAACCCTTACACATAAAGCAGCTGGAGCAAATTGAGGAAAAATTTCCAAATTCCAAAATTCCAAAGCGCCAATGCAATATCATTAAAGAAAACTTTTCTAAAACAAGTTTCATACCCACAACTCTATTAACTAACCTACCTCCTGCACCACATGATACATCCAAATAAAAACACAATAGCAGGATCATGATACACACACTCCAACATCAACCCCCTTACACCTTACTTTATCAAACCTTTCCAGACATTAGCAACATGAACCCTCCTATGAGAAGCAAAAAACACACTAGGATAACTGTATTCAGGTCACTGTCCAGCACTAGGATATCAATACAAAATAGGCCTGGTTACAGGAACGAGCTGCCCCAGATAAAACCATCACACAGATGCTGAACACCTCATCTTACATTGCCCCACCCCAGTCATACCCAGACAACAAAATGCTTCTTCCTTGAATGACTTATGGTTAAAATCCAGTGGCTGTTCTGATTACCTGGGATCCATGGATTTCCTGCAAGAAAGATCTGGGGCAACAGAATGATTGATTCTTTCATTTGATTTGTTTTGCAATATTTCTATTTAATTCTTTTCCTTGTTCTGTGGAATTCACTTCTCTTTTCAGGTCCTTTTTCTTTTTGATAAAGGAGGGCATCTCTAGTGATTAGTTGTTGTTGTTTTTCTGTTGGCTCTCAGAATGTGTTACTTGCTAGCTTTCAGTATGGTTTTTGTGATCTCTGCTCCCTTTTCGATGGATGGATATTAGAATTTATCAAACTTCTCCATTTTCTTTTCTCTTTCTCCCAGCATGTTTGGAGGAGAGTGAGAAAAAAAAAAAAAAAAAAAAAAAAATATATATATATATATATATATATATATATATATATATATATACACACACACACACACACACATATATATACATTAATACATATACCAACAGCTCTTTCCCCCTTACAAGGGAGGTAGCCAAAGTCTAAGGCATAAATCCACTTCCACCCATTTCATCCCCACATACTCCACTCCCATTCACCATCCGCTCCCTCCCTATTTTCTTGGCTCCTCCTGGATGACAAGTCATCCCTGCATCTCGCCCACTGCCCTGGGTCAGAAGCAATGTAGCAAGACACAGCACATCCACAGCAAGGCCATTTCATTTAATTGGCAAGCATCCACCCTCTCCATTCACTCATGCTGAAAGAGAGCAGATGGGGAGAATCCCTTCAGGCCACATCAAAATATCATTCACACATACTCCCTCATACCCCACCCTCCCTTCCATGCATCACAGCATCCCCCATATACAACCATTCTCCACTCACCCCTATTTTGTCTTCTCCCTTCTTTCAACAGACATTCCCCTCTTTCCCAATGCCCCTTTAACATTTTTTAATAATAATAATAATAATAATAATAATAATAATAATAATAATAATAATATTGGAAATGAGCAATAAGTCTGAATTATTCTTTGGGAAGTGAATCCTTAGCAGAATATAAAGGCAAATTCACCTTGTCTTCTCCCCCTTAAATGCAGAGATGTTAGCAGTAAATAACATATATTGAGGATTTGATGGAACCTGGGAATGTAAAGCTACAGAAAATTTCACAGAATTATGATGCCACAAAATTTAATCTGCCAAACACAAAACTCTCACATAAGTACCCTTAGGCAAGGAAAACAAAAACATACCCATGTTATTTTCATGTGCTTCCATGCATTTAGAGATGAGTTTCATATATGTGTCAAATGCTTAACATCACATCTTTCTATAGCATTATATCGAAATTCAAATAGCATTTAGTTGTGGTGCACATCCTGTTTACAGTAATTTAGCCAGTTTCTAATCAAAATTGCCATCTCCTTTAATGTCACACCAACAGTAACAGGCATTTCCAGTCAATACAGCATCAAATCTGCTATAAATTGTTTCTTTTGTCAAAGTTTGAAGTGACAACAGCAAAATATGGATAGGTTTATTGTATTCATTTGTATCAGTCAGCCAATCTGTTGCACCAGGTCTCTTGCAGGAGACCCACAGCTCCCAGGCAACTGGCAAAAGCCACTGGAATGGCCCATAAATCACTCAAGGAAGAAGTATTGTGTTGATGTCTGGTTGACTATAGCTATGGGGGTGGGGGGGTGAAGCAGTGAAAGATGAGGTGTTCTGTGTTCACTGTGTGATGGTTGCATCTGGGGCAGTTTGTTTCTCTAGCCAGGCCTGTTCTGTTCTGGAACCGTCTTTGTGTTGGACAGTGAAGTGCATGTTTTGTGATTTGCATATGAATGTTTTTTTTTGTTTTGTTGATGTATTGTGTGCTTCAGGTGGTAGGTTGCTGTAGATGTTTGAGTAGCATGCAGTTGGTATGGTGTGTTAAACTGGTTGTGCTTGTGTGATGTAATGAGATGGACGAATGCAGTTGAGGGCCCTTGCAAATAACTGTGTAACAATCATTTTCATATGGTGTTCTATAGGGAAAATTCTGGTTTCAGAGTGCAGAGGTTCTACTGAGGTGGTTTTGGTGCATCCTTTTATTATGCTCATTGCTTTGTTTTGTATATCTCATGAAGAGTCTGTGTTCATCTTTCTGATAGTTGGGAACTGTACTGTGGAATCATAGTTGAGTGTAGTTCTTAAGAGCTGTTTGTAGGCTGTGACTGGTTTCCTTCTGCTGTCCAAAGCCTGCACTTGCAAATAATTTGACTAAGTTTATTTTCTTGCTGATTTTTACTGTCAGATCTTTGATATGCAAGCTGAAGGTCTTGCAAGTACCAACAATGAGTGCAAGACTTCTTGGGTTCTTTTCCAATAAAAGGTTTTGTCCACTCAATTTTAATATTGGGTGTTTCTTTGAATCATGACTGTCTGGAGTGAACAAGGTTACCAATGATTTCTGGGGTGAAGCTTCCATTCTATTATTTCTAGTTTGTTTACATATGCTTGGGTATTCTTTGCCATTATTTTGTAGTTGTTTTTAGGTCACCTACATAATACTTTGATGTTATGTTCTGGATCTGGTGTTGGGAGGCCTCTCAGGGTGGGGGTGGGGAGTGGGAGGGGCTCCACTGTAAAGTCATTTCTTGTTGCTGCTGTGGATACCTTATCACTACAATCTTTTTTGCTAGCACATGTTTAGGAACATTGTCAAATGCCTTGTTTACATCTACTGCTGCTAAAACTATTCTTTTTTGGTGGATTTCTTGAATACCTCTAGCACTTGTTGGGTAATGTTTGTGAAAAGTGTGATGGTGGAGTGGTCCTCTTTGAAATAATGTTGGTTTGGGGAGGAAGGTGAATTAGTAGTTTCTGGAATTTTGCTTCCTCTTTGATCTGCAGTTTGTGTGTTTAACCAAAGGGGCTGATGTAGTGGGTAGTATATGCGTGATGTGGTGGGTAATCTGTGGTGGGTAATCTGTGATGTCGGTAATGATTTTCTTTATCTGTGTTTGGAATGTAAATATTTTATGTTGTCTGTTACCATTTGTTTAGTTGTGTACTGATGTTATGAGTCCACCTTTATGCTGTGCTGTCTTCACTAATTGTTGTGTATATGGTGAAAGTGGGTAATGTGGATTATGGTGTTAGTTTAGTGTCCTGCATCAGTGCTATGTGTATGCTGCATTTGTGTGGAAATTGAATCAGCTATTTGTATTCTTTTGCAATACTATTTATGTTCATTTAAAAGTATGTTTAAAGTGTGTTCTTGTGCTTTGTGGTACAAGTGTTGTGGTGGCTGCACCATCAACTTTTTGCTTTGTTAAGTGTGATGCATTTGAGGCGGACCCTAGCGTAACATGTGCTACACTTGATGGATGTGTGCAAGTAATTTATAGGTTTCGTGCATGTGGGACACGTGTATGGACCTGGGTTAGTTGCCGTCTCAGGCTTGAAGGAAATGTGGGAAAGTTACCACTGGAATATGGACTTCTTAATTAATTTAAATATATATACAGGAAAGATATAGGGTGTTCCATAGCCTCTCTTATTGTTTTTGCCAATTTTCTTCCTTCTCCTTTAAGGCTTTCTTCAATATATGACTCAGTTCCTCTCACTAGCCGCATCTCTTGGTGTGACTTATTTCATTCATTTAAGAGTGAAATGATATAATTTTATTTCATAGAATATTATTGGGTGTCATCAGTATGTGATGTCATAACCCTAAACTTGTATGTTTCATTTCCACTGTTTTCAGCAGTCATTTACTGAAGTAAGTTTCTCAACAATGATTCATATGATCCAGTCAAGAATTCACTTTGTTTTTAGTATCTAATCAAAAAGAAACACAGCAGGTAATATACACATATTCATTTGAATATTCTGTTCACAAGGAAATATTGCATTTCACTGTCAATAACAACTGTCCTTGGAGAGTGTATTGAGCTGAAGAGGCATCATGGAGGTAGTAAAGGAGAGCTTTAAGTTGGGTAACAGAAAATGGGGCTAGATACAGGCAATTATTCTATCTATATACCAAGGGCTTTTTCCCCCTTATAAGGGAGGCAACCAAGTCATAAGGCAAGTACCCACCCCCATCCTCCACCCTTTCCCACACTCATCTTAGCTCCTCATGGATGACAGGTCATCCCTGTATCTCACACACTGCCCTGGGTCAGAAGTAATGCAGCAAGACACAGGCAGTAATTAACTGACCATAAGAATTTTTAACAATCGTTTTATGTCATAAGCATGGAATTCAGAATCAAAGAAATATCTAATGGTAAAGCTGAATGGCTAACTCTTTCCATTGGCCAAGAGCTCTGAAATCACAGGGCTAACTTTGATACAGTTCTTTCAGTCCATACAACATCTCATATTCATTTTCAAAATTTGGATGGGAAGGCCTGATGTTGGAGTTACATGTTTGCAAATTTCCATCTTATATAATGAACTAGCTTTGTTATATCAGTGGGCAGTTCACAAGGTATATGACATTTGTTATATTCTGAATTCCCTTGGCTGAAGTTCATTTTCCACACTTGGCTCCTGGCATATATACAATCTAGATTTTTTTTGTAACAATTTGGAGTTCTCCTTATCTTCAACTCTTCTTATAATCGTTGCACCATCTATAAACAGCTATGTAATTGGTAGTTGCTGATGATATCTGCAAACATGCTAGTGTAACTTGTCAAACCTTCAATTGTGTCTTATCCATTGATCACAAATATTATGGGTGCTAGTATCTACCCTTGTAGGACTGCTAGTCACTCCCTTCCATCCCAGCATCTTATCCTTTACAACTGTTCTCATGTAAGTCTCTCAGGAAATTCCTTCCTTTGAATTAATATCCCTTCATTAGTTGGTAATCTATTCATTCATCAATAAATTTCTCCCCCTTATAAAGGGGATAGCCAGCCAAGGCATGCACCCACTCCCACCCATCCCATCCATTACCCATTTCCCTTCCATCTTAACTCCTTGTGGATGAAGGATCATCCCCGTCTTCCATCCACTGCCCAGGTCAGAAGCAATGCAGCAAGACAGCACAGCCACAGCATGACCTGCCACTTGATTTACACAACAACCCTCTCTCCTTGTCCCTTCATGTGAAAATGGAGAACTTGTTTGAACTCTCCATCCATTGCCCCAGATCTCTCTTACAGACAACCCACAGCTCCCAAGTAACCAGCAATAGCCACTGGACAGGCCCATAAGTCACTCAAGGAAGAAATATTGTATTGTTGTCTAGAGATAGTGAAGGGCCATGTTGGATGAGGTGCTTTGTGTCCTCTTTGTGATGGTTGCATCTTGGGTAGTCTGATTCTGTGTCCAGGCCAATTTTATGTTGCCACTGTCTTAGTGTTGGATGGTATCCTGAAAGCATATATGCTAGTGGTTCTTGCTTCTCTTGTGAAGGATTTTTCTATGAGGCTGAGATTGAGGAGAGGAGGGGGGAGGGGGAGTTGGTGGAGTGATGAGTTTAGTGGTATGTCCTGAGAGCTTGTTTTGTGATCTGGGAGTGAATGTGTTTTTGTGTGGATGTACTGCATGGTACACAAGTGTTATATTGTTAAACGTATTTGAGCAGCATACTTTTGTTTTGTTTTATATTATCATAATATTGTTTTTACATTCAGCTAGTTGTGCTTGTGTAATATAACCTAAAAATGAGTTATATAAACATTGGCTATATGAACCAAGGTCCAATGAAATGCTGGGAGATAATGTTTGAAAATTGTGTTCCTAAGACTACACAGCATGCTCCCAGCCAACTTAAATGGCATTGAAAAAATGAATGAATAAAACAAATAAATAAAATAAAAAATAAATAATATTGAAAATAAAATAAATACCAGTAAATACAAATAATGAAATAAATATAATCTAATTGAGGTGCTACGATCAAGAACAAAAAAACTGTAAATCACGGAAATAATATGTACGACAAATTAGTGAAGAACAATAATACATTACAAAAAGTTAATGAGGTCAGAGTGAAAAATATAAATACTGAATATCCTTGAAGAAAGTAAGAAACAAAGCTCAAAGGTTCATGAAAATAAAGGTGACGGCACACTAGACATTTCTCACTAGCATGCTACTCACTTTTGCTACTTGCATTGCTAACAAAATCTTGCGTATCTGCCACAAGGGAAACATTTTGCTGGTGATTTTTTGGCTAGTGGTTAGCAGTAGCCAATGGAGAGGAAAAAAAAAATAAAAAAAAAAATAATAATAATAATACTTAAATAAGTGTATAGAGACAAAGATAGATAATAAAAAATAAAATAAAATAAAAATAAATAAATAAATAAAATACTTAAATAAGTGTATAGTGACAATAAAAAAAAAAAAAAAAAATCATGTACAAACAATATGCCTGCTCAATTCTATATTTTATGCATACACCCCATGAATGGTGGCTCAATTAAATACTAAGGTTAACAGTAAAACTTGCTGTTGGTCTTCCCAGCATGCTATCCACTTTACCCCAGTAGCATACTACTCAATTTGGATAGCAAAAATAAAAGCAAATAGCAAAAACAAGTAGCATGCTAGCAAAAAATGCCTAGTGTGCCGCCATCTTTAATCTGACGAGGACCTGGGATAGGTACCCGCATGAGAGGGTTCTGCAAATTGGATGTCAGAGCAGTCTTCTTGCCATAGGCTACATCTTCAAAATCCATCAAAATCCTCATCTCCATTTTGAAGTACATCCCCCAAAGACTTGTGTCTAGAGACAGAACATTATCCTTATAGTACGTATATGCACCCTAGTGGCAAGTTCTATAATTAAACTACAAACTTGTCCTATTTTGTAATGCAATTTCTCCCCCCTCCTGTGATAAACTGGCAAAATAAATCACGAACAATCTATTTTATTATCAAGCAATCATATCATCTTAGTTTGAATATACAAAGTATTGTACTATATTCTCCCATGTTCATTATGGGAGGGGCGAGATAATGCCGTCAGTAGCTGGACATGCCCCAAGGGATTATCATACAGTAACAGTCTCTGGACTGTAAGCTGACAATATAGAAACACTCCCACACAAATATTTCTCCCAAAAGATATTTCTGGGCGGGCCTCAGGACTGCTGCCAGCTGCTTTGGAGCAGCTGGTTTCCTCTCATTGACACTTGAAGCAACAACTATTCCTATTGATCTGACATATGTCCTGTTAAACAATTTCACACATGGCTATACACTGTTTTGATATGGTATTCTCATCAATACCTATATACATATGTACACACACACACACATATATATAATATATATATTATATATATATATAAAATATATATATAATATATTACATACATATACATATATAATCATAATATACTTACAATCATGAATGTGGATATGACAAATATGCATTTAATAACACTGTTCTTGTGAACAAGTTTGTCACTCTTTAGCATGTACACATGTAAACTAACACAAACATTATAACCTACAATTACAAACTTTATCTGGCTTATCAAGCATACATCCAGCTAATACAATTATTTAAACATCACTGAAGATGTACCTGACGTCTTCTCTGCAGTACTCCTTACCTGATGTATTTGTAGCCGATTACAAATTCCATAGGTGTCCGATTCAGCTGGACTGGCCAACGGCGCACCAGAAGTGAAGGAGGGGGGAGGGGCTTCCTTTACTATTACTACCAGACAGTTACTACTACTCAATTTGCACGAGTCTTAACGCATTCTCCGGATATTGTTTATACACTGACAAGCCCAGAGGGCACTGTTATGCGATGTCTTATAGAAAATCCTGTCTGTTTCGACAGCAAGGTACTGTCCAGTGCTTAGTGGTACACTAGAGAAACCTTTAACCAGATTGGCCAGACTACAGTAGCTTTACCTAAACTGCTGTTCCAACCTTTCACTTGTAATATGTTGTCTTTCAGCCACCCACTATTACCTTATTCATAGTTTCAAATAGCCGAGATGTTCATGTCACAAAATGATACGTCTTTTTTACATGGTAAATAACAATTCGGAGCAAACACACGATTTTTTTTTGCAAAGTGACGATATAACTACCATCGAAAAGTCCACAGATACACTAACAAATCTGACGACATGATTACCACAGGTACTGTTAGGGTCAAAAGAGCATCTTAAGCATGCAAGAAAACACAAAAATTTAATATATTATGCAATATTTCAAATAAAACTGAAACCAGTAGTGTATAGAAATAAAAAATACATTCATAAGAGAAGAATTAAAGATATGAGATAACAAAAACCGTATATTTGGTTACCAAAATCTTATCAAATAAAATTTAAATATACTCATCAGATTTATCGAATAAATCATGTGTCAGAAAAAGTAACTTATTCTACAATTATCAGACCAAATGCTAACTTCACACAGATTGTAGAAATTGTTTCAATATGAACCATGCATTTGTTTACATTCTCCATAGAGAGTATTGGAACAGTCAGCTGATGCACTTGGCAGAGGGAAGGTTTGAGAACCGATTTGCACTTACTTGGACTACAGCTCAGATTAAGTAACCCTGCAAAAGCTTGATTGCACATTGCTGCAAGATGCATAGGGTATAGGTCTGGAGGAGGTGGTTGGAGCTTGTAAGAGGCGATGACAGTGCTGGGTGATGGTGGGATGGCGCCTTGGGGCTCGGGTGCGAGTCCCGGGGGCAGTGGACCATAACATTATACTTGGGGTGGGTTACCTACTGTAGGCAACTTTCAAGACGAAGACACGTCTCATTCTACACTGAGAGACTCATAGGAGGTAAGTGTGTGTCCAAAGCTGCACATAAATGTATATAAGATGCACAAGAACAATGTGAAGTGCCGTGCATGCCTTGTGAAGTTCCCTGGGTGTGCCGAGCACGATACAGACACTGACCGTGGCTCTAGAATCTTTTGCATGCTTCAGAGAACCGCAGGGATTAAGGTGAGGAGATTCCAGGCAGCCAGTGTCCAGCCACAAGGTCCCTGGCCTTCTGACAGGAAGCCAAGCCCCCACCAACCACCATAACCTTGGTTTAACACTTTGACTTCTGCTCCAAAGGTATGTGATGAATGTATTTTCTCAGTTAATGATATTGTGAGGTTGTGCACAAGCCATAATGTTCTTGTTAGTGGTCTGTGTTAAGAAAAGACTACTTTGTTTGATGGGCAATGATCTCTTGATATTGTGTGCTTCATGCTGTATAGCTATGCTCAGCGAGCCTTACCACTGTACAGATCAACTTGGCCAATGTTCTTCCTCTTTCTCTTGGTTTCTTTACAGAAGTTTCTTTTATACTTAGGCATACATTTACATATGCATGGATATAAGGGGAATTGGAGTGTATGATTGTAAGATATAAATTTATATAACAAGATATACGTGAATATACACTCCTATAGACATATGTGTATATCCATAGACTCATATATAAGGGGACCTATACTTAATATCTTTATATGATTACATGTAGGTAGTTTATGTAGGCCTTATGTATATATATACATACACACATTTGTACATACATACACATGTGTATACACATACACACACAAAAGTACACACATAAACACAGACACACACAAACACAGGCACACATATACATACATATGTGTGTGTGTATATATTTTTAGATTAGTTTTAAACCTGATCACCTGTTATTTTGAACTCACTGAATGTGCATAATGATGATACATTTCTGTGGTTTATGCTTACTTGTGTGTCTGTATGCATGTGTCCTGAATGACTCCAGGATTAAGATTTGTTTTGCTGGCATACTGAACCCAACCATACCTTGTGGTTTCTACTTAGCTTAACCAAGGAAACCACAACTCTTGAGCAGCATTGCATTGCCTACAACAGTAATGAGTTATTTAATACCTGTAGGTTGATTTTCTTTATCATTCCTTATGTGTCTTTCTGTTTCCCCCTCATCCCTCACTCCTCCTCTCTCTTTCCCTCACACTCTCCTACACTCCTTCTCTCTCTTTCCCTTCCCCCCTCTCTCTCTCTCTGTCCAATTTCTCTCTCTCTCTCTTTCTATATAGATATATATATATATATATATATTATATATATATATATATATATTCTCCTTTTTCATGTTTCTTTCATTCTCATTGTAGTCATCACAATATCTTCCTAAAATCTATGATGAGCTTGTATAATTTCTAGTAATTAGTTGAATATTTTGTTGTTCTGTTGCTACACTAGAATAACTACAGAATAGGCCTGGCTACAAAAACAAAAAGTCTCAAATGCAACCATCACATAAAGACACTAAATGTTTCATGTTACTCTGCCCTACCCTAGCTGTACCCAGACAACAACACAATATTTTTTTCTTTCTTTCTTTGAATAACTTATGAGCCAGTCTGGTGCCTGTTGCCAATTATCATTTAAGGTCTCATTTACAACTGATGAATATTCGGACAACACATCTGTAGTTTATCATTCATGTGTCACATAATAGACATAGATTTCCAGAAGTAGAATTTTGTGTTGTGTGTAGGATCTCTTTCAGAAATCCATACCGGCAAGTACCTTAATGTTTAACACAATGCTGGATGAAAGGACAAAAAAGTATATTATGCACACTGTGTAGTGAGAGATACAGGTGCAAATATATAAAAAAAAAAAAAAGTATTATTTTTGTTTGGAAGACAATTTTGCACATCAGATTCAACCAGTAGATTGCTACTCATATTAAGTTATATCTATATATACATACATACATATACCTATGGCTTTTTCCCCTTTACAAGAGAGATACCCAAAGTCAAAGGCATAAATCTACTTCCGCCCATTTCATTCCCACTCATTCCACTCCCATTCACCACCCCTCCCTCCCTCCCTTTCTCTTTTTTGGCTCCTCCTGGATGACAGGTCATTCCTGCATCTCGCCCACTGCCCTGGGTCAAAAGCAATGTAGCAAGACACAGCACGTCCACAGCAAGGCCACATGAATGATATTTTGACACAGCCCAAAGGGATTTCACCCTGTCTTCTCTATATACCAAAGGCTTTTTCTCCTTTATAAGGGAGGTGGCCAGGTCAAAAAGCAAGCACCCACTCCCACCCATTCCACCACCCTTTCTTCCTTCTCATCTTAGCTCCTCATGGATGATGGGTCATCCCTGTATCCTATCCACTGCCCTGGGTCAGAAGTGATGCAGCAAGGCACAGCATTGCTTCTGATCCAGGGTAGTTCATAGTTGCCAGTCATTAATGAATGTCACATGACTGGTCCATAGGTGGTGGAGAGGAGGATATACCAGAAGGTGCATCACTCCAACTGAAGCTGTCACCTTTGCCCTATGTGCTTAGATTGTTGGGCCAGGTAACAGTTATTGCTGGGAATTAGAGAGGTTGTTGGATATGGACCCACAACTAGGAAGATGCTAGACTCGTATGCTTCTATGATGTCAAAGGCTAAATCCACTCCCACCTATTTCATCCCCACATACTCCACTCCCATTCACCACCCCTCATGGATGACAGGTCATCCCTGCATCTCACCCACTGCCCTGGGTGTTATTAACCACTTCAGTACGACTCAAATTCTCGCATCCAGCATCGGCTGCCATATGTATGATGCATCACACAACTCACATTATAAGATATAAAGTCACTGCTGCATTACTCATTCTCTTGTACTTTGAGTACTAATAAACACAGAAAACATGGTCAAACCAGTTCAAAGAATCTGGGGATAAATTATGTGCAACTACAAAAAAATATATGTATCATCAAAATGCTGACGCTGGCATCCTCATGTACCCACTCGCGCCTCATGATGCCTACATTAGCGTCATTGTACCTAAGTGGTTAAAGGCTTTGATTTAGCCACCACCCTCATAGCAAATGTAACTATTTATGGAGCAATTTTACATTTTATTTTATGCTTCTGTTTCATTCTTCTGAGTGGTGAGTCAGGTTTTTCATCTCTTGTTTCCAGAAATTGTTTTAATTTTCATAAAAGGTAAAACATTTATTATTATTTTTCAGCTATTTACAGACTTCACCATGAGTGGACAACCTCTCACACTTCTGACAGATTCAGAGGTGCTGGAGAGCATAACCAACATATCCTTATGGTTAGAAACACATAGCCATGCAGGTCCACAGTAAGTTGAACCTTTTTTTACATACTAGAGTTAAAATGAAAGAGAACTTTGTTCTTATACAGTAGGCTCTCATCTCATATGAATTTGAATTTTATGTAGCATTCAAAAAATGTGAGTGGGTGGCAGTGAATTGAAGAAGAATTGTAATATATAGGATAAGAGGTACTCGTGGGATCTGTTTGAAGATAATATCTGTTGACTGTAATGGCAGAATAAACACCATTTGAAGACCAAAAAAAAATTATAAACGCATTTTTGCTCATTGGTGCTTTATCAAGTACAAAGGTGTAGAATACAAACACTTGTATAAAAGCCTCAGAAGGACAGTGAAGGGACAAGGAAGGTCATAGGGTCAGGGCAACTCACATTTTCACTGAGGGAAATAAATGAATTTATGGGAATGCAGTGCCAAACTTGTCATTTTTCTGTTCTATAATGTATGATCTTCTAATAACTACTGCCTCATAACAATTCCTCCTTATTTTGTTTATTTCGCATGTAATTAACTCTGCCTTGTTCTCGGTCCTCCTGAAATTCGCTCAATATACCTCAACATTCCACAATCTTTTTGCTAGTCGTTCTTCACTCATTCTTTCCATATACCCAAACCATCATGCCAACAATAGCACATTAGATGCAAAATTTGGTAAATTTGTAGTACACCTACCATTGGGGATTAAATTGAGGGGTGATACAAACATGGTTTTGTTTGTAATGCATAATGGTTGGCATGAAACTACTATTTTCTAGGTGAGTTACCTGTAATGTATTGATTTGAAGTGTATTTAGGGGTCAATTTATAGTTAAGTGAGACCTGAATATGTGGAACGTGTTATTAACTATTTCAAAGGCTTTCTCCCCATTATAAGGAAAGTGGTAAAATTGTAGCTTACATCCATATCATAAACAAGTAGATTTGCCAACTGCCCCTCCCATGTACATTATTTTTTTTATATAATCATTCACATATAATTAGAACTCAACATGAAAGGAGAATCCACTGTATTATCTAGAATAAAGATATATGGGTGATTACTTTGTGGATACATACATACATATACCAAGAGGATTGCAGTTAGCAATTGAAATATATAGTTTTGCTTACTCAACTCTTTCTTTCGTCTGACTGTGGTGTTAGTTGTGATATACCAAAGGCTTTTCCCCTTAGAAGGGAGGTAGCCAAAAAACAAAGGCATAAAAACAACTCCCACCCATTCCATCCCCAACATACTCCACTACCATCCACCCCCTTCTCTTCCTCTTAAAGCAGTGTAATTTATAATTTCCAGGCAGACCCCAGAAGAAATCATAGTTGAGGATCTAGCCATAGCAATACCTGGAGAGTGTTTGTTCCAGGAACTGTATGAGGAAAATGAAGAAGCTTCTCGTGAAGAAGAAAAGGGGATCTTAGTGTATACTGATAGCACTGAAGGTATGTTATATTTGTAAGGTTTTTATTTAATTTGCATTTAGAATGACAAGAGAAGTAAATGATAGGGTTGGGGTAAGGGAATAAAACTGGAGAAAATTGGTCAAAAGTAGATGATTAACAGATCTGCTTGAAGATCTATGTATCTTTATACCCTTAGGCTTCTTCCCCTGTATAGAGGGGGTAGCCAGCTAAGGCACACAATCAACTCTACCCATCCCACTCCCATTCATCATCCCTTCTATCTTAGCTCCTCTTGAATTAAGGGTCAACCCTGTCTCATGTCCACTGCCTGGGTCAGAAGCAGTGCAGCTAGACACAGTACATCCACAGTAGGGCAACCCTCCTTCCTTGTCCCCTTGTGTAGAATATAGAGAAGATGGGGGAAGGATCCTATTGGACTGTGTCAAAATATCATCCATACACAACCATTTTCAACTCGCATCTATCCCTTGCCTGCTCAACAGACATTCTCCTGTTACTCAAAGCCCCTTTCACCTCATCCATCCATCTCATTTTAGGTTATCCCCCCCAAGGGCTCAATCCATCCACTTTTGCTTTCCACACTCTTTTTGCTGATCTTTCTTCACTTCTTTTCACGTGCCCAAACTTTCCAAATACTCTTTCATTAGCCCTAATTGCCAGCTCCCTTTCTACCCCTGCTCTCCTCCTCACCTCATTTCTCACTCTATCCAACTTTGTAACCCCCACCATACTTCTCAGACACTTCATTTTAGATGTTTAAACTTCTTTCTACATACATATACACAAGTAGAACCCCCCCCCCCCCCAGCAATGAGCCACTGATACACCCTGCTCACTGTCCTGGGTCAGAAACAATGCAGCAAGACACAGCACATCTACAGCAAGGCTGCTCCATCCAATTGGTGACCTCCATCCCCTCATGCAGTAACATTGAGGACGAGAAATCCCTTCAGGTTGTTTCAAAATATCATTCACATATAACCACTCCCTTTCCCCCACCCACTTCCTTCCATACATCACTGTATCACAGAAACTTCTTTCAGGCTCCTAGATTCCATGTCTCTGCCTTATATAGTACAGTATCATAGGCACAATCACCACTTCATATAGTCTCCTCTTTGCATCTATTCCCAGATGCCTATTTTTTATGACACTTCCATCCCACAAGATGTTTACTTGCTTATCTCACTCTGTGAATAAAAAGGAAACAAATATGTTGAATCAGGACAGGAGTGGAGGAAAAGATACTTGAGAGGGAAGGGACTAGGTGACAGGATGGAATAGAAAAGGAGTAGAGGGATAGTGTTTGCTAAGGATGAGAGGATGAAGGAATATTTGGGTAAGGGTATGATATTTGTGTAAGTACATGTATCTTCTCTTTTTGTTTAGTTTTTAGATATATATGTTGGCTGTTTGCAAATAATTTTTTTTTTTTTTTTTCCACCAGAAAAATACATGTGGCTAAAAGGTGATTGGTACCCCTTGGAAACAGTCTTGAATACTGTTGGAAATAAGAATGGATGGGTTAGGGTAAGTTAAAGAAGTGTGGATTCAGACATTTGATCTCAGTGAACACCTGAACATATAAAAAAGAACAGCACTGTAAAAATAAGGTTCTTAGAATTATTTTTATTTATATATTTTTTTTGTCCTTTAATTTCAGACAACAAACCTTGGTGGTCGTTTGCTTGTTTTGAGTCTGACACAGCTGGATTATGCTGCACGTGAAGCAGAGGCTGAAGTTCCATACGGATGTTGTCCACTTTCAGACTTTACATACTTGTTATGGCAAGATCAGCGTCCTATTGGAATGTGTTCAATTAAACGTAAAGGTATGGAATGCAAAGGAGACTCTTGCTTTGCCATCATATTTTAATCAGTGGAAAAGAAATATTTTGTAAACATGTGTATGTTAGGACTAGAAGTTAGCTCTACCATAATCTCTCTGTTCATCAGGCACAAGTATATGGGGAGGAGAAGATGTATATGCCTGCGACACACTGGATACATTGTATGTACGTCCATGTGAGCGCCGGCGAGGTCATGCACTCTCTCTACTGCATACTTTAGCTTTAAACATACCACCAGGAGAACACCTAGGACTTTCACACCCTGTTTCCCTGAGTATGTGCAAAGGTGGGTAAATTATTAGGTCTATTGAATTGTATTTGAAATGTTTGTTATTGATTTTTTTAAGGTAGTATTTCATCCCATATATGCAAACTGTTAGGTTTACATTACTGTACCTATATACCAAGGGCCTCTTCCCCCACATAAGGGAGGTAGCCAGGCAAGGCTTCCACCCACCCCACCCATTTGTTTCCCTCTTGTGCAGGAAGATTGTGATTAGAAAGAAAGGGAAAAAAAAAAAACGTGGCCCAATGGGATGCTCTTCTCGATCTGTAAATTATGTTGAATATATTTCCTTCTTCATCTAAATCCAGTCGTATTTTCACATTTCAGTTCTTCTAAAATTCATCCAGCTGTACCCAGAACTCCGTGATGTTTTGTGGACTTTGGACGAGGACGGGGAAGTCAGTGGCACTGTAACCCTCATGCTTGGGTCTCTTATGATGAGAGGTGCTCTCCAAGGTGCTGGGTCACGTCTTCCCCCTGCTGGAGCCACCCCTCCCCACCAGGCTCAGCAGGCCATGGAAGAAGCTCAGCAGAGTATTCAGCAGACTCAGCAGGCAATGGAACAGTCGCAAGATACAGCAGAGGGAGATGAACCTTGTGACACATCCTAGATGTTGTATGGATTGACTTAGTTATTGTGTTTGAGGAGTGCAGGTATGAAAGGCTGTGCTCATGTACCCAGATTTATAGAACAGAGAACAACTTTTATTGCACGTGCTCATGGTTATACTCATCACTCATGCAAGTTCGTCTTAGTGCAAAGCCTGTTATTCAAGAAATGTTTGTGTTATTGAGTGGTTGTTTGGTGAACTGGTATGGAATGCTTGATCCATCCAGCACGTACTGGTTGCATAAGACTTGGTTGCACACTTACCTTGAGCCAAACTGCTCCTTTCATGTATGTACACAAATTCGTAGCCCCAACATCTTATTATGTAGATGATAATGGGCTTTAATGGAAGATGCTGATGAAGGTGCAAGAACTGAAGGTGCTTTCATCTGAGCTGGTATATTTAAAATATTTTGGGCATCATATTTGTAACAATAATGGTGATGTACCAAAATTCATAACCACCAAGTTGTACATGAAGGCAGAGTAGTTGGTACAAGCTAAGAAATGTTTTGAATGGTTGTGATTATCCCTAAGTTTTCTTACAGCTTTGTCAGATATATCCATCCTGTTGTATAATCTGCCTGCCAGCTGATTCTGGCTCGTTAAATATAGAAATATTTGTAAAGTCCTAATTCTCAAGAAAAAATAAAAATCCCATGCATGAGATGGTTTGATGTGGATTCTTTAGTATTTTGTAGCCATTAATTTATTTTCAAACCTTTCCCACTGCATGAGTAATTATGATTGACAATTATTTGATAGTGGAGATGTGATTCAGGGAACGAGTATCGGAGTTGGATAGGATGCCGCTGTTGCAAAAACTGTGAAGGCTTGACAGATAATTGTAGAGCTTAGTAGATTAGGTAAATGATAAGCAGTCATTTTATTTAGTCTAAGGGAATTTGTATTAATTTTGTAGTTTTAGAATGTTGTGTACCTGTAGGCAACAGTTTTCTGCTGTTATCAGTTTAATTATATAGGTTAAATAAACAAGATTTTTTTTTCCCTTTATATTAGAACCATTTAAAAAAAATTGTAAATCAATTTCACCCATTCGGTATTTGCAACAAGGACTAAACAAGTACATCTTTCCGAGGCTAAATTTGCATGAAGTTATAAAATGTCACAGCAAGGACCAACAATGTGTGTGTGCTTGTGATCGTCTTATGAGATGGACATCAAAATCACCTCCCTGCAGCCCCTCTTTAAAACTCGTAAACATTCATACATCTATCTGGAGGTGCAACCCAAGATCTCTCAATCAAATCCTATCTATATACCAAGGGTTTTTTTTCCCTTATAAGGGAAGTAGCTAAGTCAAAGGTACATACCTTCTCCCATCCACCACCTGTAACCCCCTCTTATCTTAGTTCCTCATGAATGACAGGTCATCCCTGTACTCTGCCTTGGGTCAGAATCAATGCAGCAAGATGCAACACATACACAGCAAGGTGACCCTCTTCGCCCTGTTATGCAGAAAAAGAGAACACTGAGATCCTTTGGACTGTGTCAAAATATAATTCACACACTATTATCCCCTACCCCTCCCCACCCTGCATAACATTATCATCTATACACAGTCACACCCCACTCATCCCCATCTCCTGCCCTCTCCCCCCCCTGCTTAACAGACACCCCTCTCTTGATGAATGCCCACCCCAACCCCATCCATCCATCCCATTCTTGGCTGTCCCCTCAACATCACCAGCCCACTCCCGCCCTGCACACATCTTCTATTAATCCTTCATCACTCAGACCCTCCGACTGTCCAAACCATCCCAATAATCCCTCGCCACCCCCCATCTACCATCTCCCTTTCCACTCCTGTTCTTCTCCACACCTCTCTTCTCACTCCATCCAACCTGGTAACCTCCACCATACTTCTTGGACACCTCATCTCAAACACACTTGTATTTCTCCTCTCTGCCTCCCTCAAATTCCAAGTTTCTGCCCCTTTACAATGCTGTTGACACAATCACCTCCGTAAACCCCCTCCCTGCATCCGCTCCCAAATACCCATTTCTCATAACACTTTTCAATCCCCTAAGGCACTTACCCGCCTCCCTCAATCTACAACCCATCTCCACTCCTCCCCTTCCTGCCCCATACAACCCCAATTACCCAAAGCTATCCACATCCTCCAGCCTCCCTCCTCCCAGACTCGCCCCCCTTGCACATCTCATCACCTTACATTTACCCATATTTACTTTTATTTCTCTCTTATTACACACCCTCCCAAACTCTGTCACTAACTCAATCTCTCCTCTGACTCCACAAGTGCAGTGTTGTCTACAAACAACTGGCTCACCTCCCATCTTTCTCCATTTTCTTCAACCATCTCCAGTCCTGCACCACCCATCCATGTACACACTGAACAACCATGGCAACATGACACATCCCTGATGCAGTCCTACCCTTACCTCAAACCACTTTCTCCACTTCCTACCTTAACACAGGCTCCTACTCTTGCAAGAACTCTTGAGTGCCCCCGACAGCTTTCTCCCAATCCTACACATCTGCAAAACCACCTACAGTGCACCCTGTCACAAGCATTTTCCAAATCCTCGAAGGCCTAAAAAAACACCCTTACCCTTTCCTAAAGCTCTCTCACATATCCCCCTCCACGACAAAAGTCCAATCCATGTAACCCCCACCCTTCCCAAACCTACACTGCTCTCCACCAACCACTCCCTGTTCCTCTCGCAATCCTCTCAATCAAAACACACCCATTAGCTTTCCCAACCACACTCAACAAATTGATCCCTCTGAAATACATGGGCACTCTACCCTCCCTTAGACACATGTTATAAAAATATTTGGAGGTAGTATCATAATATTAACAACAGCTTTTAGGACAAGATATTCTCTCTTTTAAAAAAGAAGAAGAAAAAAATATATACTGGAATTATATTTTCCAGCACTATTTAGGAAATAAAAAAATTCTTGTGCAACCTAATGGACCCATTATTTGATTTTATTTATAATACTATTATCTTTTGAGGAATGCCATATAGAATATTGACACACCATGTGTATACCCTGAATAAAAAATTCTACATAACTTAATATACCAGTAATGTTCAACCAAGCCCATGTAGCAAACTCCACAGCTTGCCATTTGAATAAGTGTTTTGCTTAACATACATAAAACTTCAACCTTCAGATTTAAACAATACAAATAAATGCTCCATTCCATTCATAAATTATTCCAAGTTCTACTTCCTTCAACAACCTGTTCATATATGCTCCACTTGCAACTATAACAAAAGCAGGATTTTGAAAGATATAGAATAAAGATAAAATCTCGTATAAATTTTCAGCACAGTCCGTAAATTGGCAAGATATTAACAAGAAAGTTCTACTCTGCCACATCTTTTATTACATAAAAATTCAGTGGCTCAATTTTGTTTATTCTCAAGCAGATAGACTTCTACATGTATACGTACATGCACACACAAAGAGCATTGCTCCTTTCCTGTATACTACAAATAGGTAAATACACATGTATGCAAGCATACACATACATACATACATACATACACACACACACTACACATATATGTTTCAGCTATACAACCCCTTTTATAAGGGGATAGCCTTTAGAGTGTATTTACAATAAGGTAAATATGCACTCTCTCTCTCTCTATAGACTGTTATCCTCTTACAACAAACAACGCTTAGTCGAAGCATGTACCTACATCATCAACCAATCAATCTGTGGCCCCAGGGGATCCATGGGTCCTAAGTAACTGACAACAGTCGTCTCCACAAGTTACAGCACCAAGGGTACCCATATTATCTGTCTACCTATATACCAAAGGCCTCTTCCCCCTTATAAAGGAGGGAGCCAGGCAAGACATTATGAAAAAGAAGAGGAAGAAAAAGAAAAGAAAAAAAAAAAATACTTCCATCTCATCCATTTAAAGCTATGAAAAAATATATAAATTTCTATATCATCATTAATTTGCACAACAGCAAAAGTGCTATGCATTAACCACCAATCACAATTAGTTTGATACAAACGATCCATCCAGTGGATCAATTTCAGCACAACCATTGCTCTCCGATCCATCTTCACGTTAGCGCTACCCGTGTTGTGTTTGGCAAAAGAAGGACAAGTAATCCTCCAACTGCAATAAAAATATTTAATTTTAGATGGCTTGAGTGGAAGATTAAATTATGTTAAATTTTGTATATCACACTTGTATAAAAAAGACAACAACAACAAAAATAAAAAATAAAATAAACAAATAAAAAATAAGGACATTATGTATGTGACTTACAAACTAGGAACCCTGATACCAGTAGTATGGGTATTGCACAATAAACATCCAGTAAGTAGCCAAATATAATGCTGCCTATGATGGCACCAACACGGGCAGCAAGTAGGGTAACAGCCAATGCAGTTGATCTGTAAAATAAAAATATCTTAGCATGACAGAATATATGTACACACATATACCAGGAAACCTTTCCCCCCATAAAAAGGGTGGCTGAATCAAAGAGTACATTCTATTCATTTACCTATACACCTTTAGGCTTCTTCCCCCTTATACACCATACTTCTCAAACACATTTAAATATTTCCTTTCTGTCTTACTGAAATTCAAAGTCTGCCCATACAGTGCTGTAGGCACAAACACCCTTCCATTCAGTCTTCTCTTTGTGTGCATGGCCAAAATCCTATTTCTCATGTCACTTTTCATTCCAAGATATTTACTTGCTTCCCTTACTCTACACTTTACCTTCAACCCCACTCCTCCCTTTCACCTCAATTTAGACGTGCAGCCTCAGGACCCAGACAAAGAACCTCTATCAACTTCAACTGTATTTCCTTAACTTTTTCACTTAGAGTTGACAACTGGCAACTACTTCCCTCCTATTACTACATAAGGTGTTGACATAAAAATTGTTCCACACTAATACAACACAGACAATAGTCCAAAGTTTCTTCACGGAGAGATGGGAGGGTCTGACAACTGTTGCCGTCCACTGAGGCTGTAACTTTCCAGTCAATGAAACTTGAGGCAATAGTTATTGCATTTTATCAGATTACAATATGTTCTCTACTGTATTTTGGTAGTATCAGGATAGAATATATATATATGCTTATTTAAGAAATGGATAGAAATTTATGTTTGAGTTTTTCTATGATTGTTAAACAAGGTCTCTACCAATTCAATGTTGAATGACTCCTACTTGATTATCTGCTATTCAAACTACTGTAACATGAAATCATATTGTCCCCAGATTATTTGGGAAGATTTGTAACACATTAAATTTAGAAACAAAATAAGAGAATGAATATTTCAATATATACTGAAATATTTGTAAACATACCTGAGATGGGTTGGAAATAGCTCAGCTCCTAAACAGTCCAGAGCATTAAAGCCCATGGTGGTGACAGCACCAAATATACATCCCAAGATAAGGTTGTGTAAACTAGTTTGAACCAAGTAGATACCAAATGCAGAAACACCAGCAAGTGTCATACTCAGAACTGAAACATAAATATCATTCAAGTTGAATTTAAAAACAGTGTGTGTATTGCAGTATTTTCATTACAGGCATGATGTGAAGCATATTTCAGACAGGATTAAGATGAATGGATGGGGTAAATTGAGCTTTGGATGCACGAATTAGGTCTGATGAGAAGGGAAGGAAGGGTATGAGACAGGAATGACTGGAGAGAGACTTTGAATGGAAATAGGGGCAACATGGACTAAAAGGACATTCTCATCTGCTTTACAGATGAGTATATGAGGGGGGAAGGTGGTCACTGTATGGTGAAACTATCTACCTATATATATCAATAGGCTTCTTCCCCCTTATATAGGAAGTAGTCAACCAAGGCATACACCCATCCTCATCCATCCCACTCCCATCTGTCATTCATTTCCTTTTTATCTTAGCTCCTTGTGGATGAGGGTCATCCCTGGTCCCTGCTTAGGTCAGAAGCAATTCTGATATGGTGAAACAATTGGGATAAGGTAACTGCAGCTGTCAGATCCTGCTGTGGTAGAACAGTGCCTGGCTGCAGTGCTTTTAACTTACTCTCTGGTAGGGTCATGATCTTCATACCCAAAATGCTGATAAGTGAGGGGTGGTTGAAAAGGTTTTATTAATTTTCAATATGGGTGTGCTTTGATTTAGTCTTCTCCTTATAAGGGAGAAAGGGCCTTTGATATACAAATAAGCATAACTTACTGAGGAAAAATTTTCTTCCAAACTTGTCCATGTGAACAATAGTCCAAACGTTGGCAGGCAGAGGAGCAATTGAAGTGATAAGTATGTTGACAAGTGCTTGATAATTTACTTCATCCCCTTCATCTTCTTGACACACTTGCTTTGCTGTTGAATTTAAATTCATGTGTGTCATTTCACAAACACTGGCCTGAAAAAAACAAACACTTCATGTAAGAATTGATCTTCCCATCTGAACAACAGTACTCAAGTAGCATGTGACAAGTACATTTGTCCCTCATCACTTTGGTGTTGAAAAATAGTTTGTTAAGCGAAAATGTATTAAATTAATTCCATTTTCCCATTGACTCCCAGTGTTTGAGTGTTGTCACACAAAACATAAACTACCACATAGCTGCTGTGCATACACCAGAACTTTTTAGTTGGTTCTTTCATTGACTGTATTCATAAATTAATTTTATTTGTTGGTTGTGAATTTGTCTTTTTGATTTTTTCATGTTTTAATTTTCGTAAATACATACATACATATACCAAGGCTTTTTTCCCCCTTACCATGGGGGTAGCCAAAAAGGACAAGGCACAAAAACATTCCCACCCATTTCATCCCCGAAAACACTCCACACCCTTCATTAAGTGAACCTATGTTAAACAAGGGACAAGTGCATCAGTACCGTATTGCTAAATTTCAATCACAATATGTACATACAAACATACATACCATGGGCTTTTTCCTCCTTACAAGAGAGGTAGCCAAAGTCAAAAGGCATAATTACACTCCCACCCATTCCCTCCTTCCCATCTCATCTCCTTCTGGATGATGGGCCACTCCTGCATCCCACTCACTGCTCTGGGTTAGAAGCTGTACTTCCTGAAATCTTTAGACATTTTCTTTTTCTAACTTGCTCCTATGACCCCATTTGTCTTGTCCTAGACCATAGTTGCTGTCAATGTTATCTGATACCTTTAAAGTATTGAACACAACTATTAAGTTGCCTCTTACTCTTCTCTCTTCCAGTGTGGGACTGTTTCTGTCACTAATTTGTAGTAATAGAAAGAAGGGATCAATTACCTGACTGTCAGTTCTACTTATGTGAAAAGTTAGAGGAAATGAAGTAAAAACTATCTATATATCAAGGACTTCTTCCCCCTGACATACATTTTTCTGAATCCTCTCTTCCTCAAGAGGACAGAGTCCACTTGGCCAGACTATGGTTCAGCCACCAACCATCCCTTCTAAATTACCAGAGATGGATGAATGCATTGTGGATATCTGTCCAGGATGTAACACTTCACCCCATACTATTCAACACATTATGGAAGACTATTGTACACAATTACACACACTATCGACACAACATATATTCTACAAGGGATTTATGGGAAAACCCCTTTCCAGCCATGAGGTTAATCAGGGAGACAGGACTGCTAAGCCAGACAGCCTAGCAAATGTTATAATCATCATAATCCACCTTATAAGTTAGGTAGCCAAAGTCAAAGGCACACACCCACTCCCACCCACCACTCTTGTCTCCCTCTTATCTTAGCTCCTTGTACATGAAGGGTCATCCATGTCTCCTGCCCTCTACTCCAAGAGAATGATGCTACTTTTGTACTGCGACTATCCCTCTGTTATGCTGTTCCCTCTTAAAACTGTCCTGTACCACCTCTTTGACAATATTTTTTTTTCTTTTTTGTCTCTGTCCCCTGTGGTATGGGGAGGAAAGAATTCTGCCACTATGTTTCCCATGTGGGTTGTAAAAGGCAGCTAAGTGGGGCAGAGTTATGGGGCTAGGTATCCTGCTCTCTGTAAATGTAAAAAGGTAGTAAATAAAAAACTGAGAAATTTTAAGTCCAATTTAGAGACCCACTGCCATCCCTTCAGGTCTGTGCCTCCAGATGAAGTGACTTAAGGGCTGAACCAATAGCTGTGGGATTTTAAGTTTCTTCAGTGATCCTTTTGAAGTGCATTTTTCATTACAAATTTTCTATTATCATCAGGAGATAGGGGTGAATGGACAATGGTTGTGTATGGATGACATTCTGATACAGCCCAAAGGGATTTCTCCCAGTCTGCTCTATTTTCTGCATGAGGGAATGGGGGAGATGGGGTTGCCATGTAAATGAATTGGCCCTGCTGTGGATGTGTTGTATCTTGCTGCAATACTTCCAACCTAGGCAGTGGGCAGGAGACAGGGATAACCCTTTATCCATTAGGAGCTGATACGTGGTAAACAAGGGTGGTGGATGGGAGTGGAATTAATGGGAATGGGTGCATGCCTTTGATTTGGCTACCTCCCTTATAAAGGGGAGGCCCTTGGTATACAGATATATCACTCCCAAATCCCTTCCTTCGCTTTTGTATTTATATCATTCATTGCCCATTCTGTAGAGCATTAAGTGCCTATTCTTATTTACATCCATTGCCAATAGCTTGCATGTCTTCACACTGAAATCTAATTCCCACTCCTACCTCTACTTATACATCCTCTCCAGATCTTGTAGCAACATACAATCATCCATATTCCTTACTTTCCTCATGATCTTTGAACCATCAGTGAACATGCTAGCACAACTGGTCAAATTATTCATTATGTCAATAACATGATTTAATGAAGCTGCCTTGCTGTGGATGTGCTGTGTCTTGCGACACTGCTTCTGACCCAGGGCAGTGGGTGAGATGCAGGAATCACCCATCATTCAGGAGGAGCCAAGACAAGAGGGAGGGATGGCGATGGAGTATATGGGGATAGAATGGATGGGAGTGGTTTTTATGCCTTTTTTTTTTTTTTCTTTTGGCTACCTCCCTTGTACAGGGGAAAAAGACTTTGGTATATGTATATATGTATGTATGTTGTATGTCACTAACATGTAATGAGGTGGTGGGAATAAACCAGATTTAGTTTTTGGGCCCTGGTGTAGAGGTGCTGTGTCTTACTGCATTCCTCTGACCCAAGCAGTGGGCAGAGGTCAGGGATGACCCTTTGTGCATAAGGAGTTCAGATTAAAGGGACAATGACTATGCTTTTTTTTGGGTGTGGGGTGAAACATGGGTATATGTTTTGAGTTGGAAACCTCCCTTATGAGGGAGAGAGGGTCTTATAAGGGGGAAAAAGCCTTGGTATATGTATGTATGTATGTATGTATTATGAGAATGTATGAAGATGGAGGAAAACTTTGTGAATAGTTTTTATAAAGTGTGAAACTTGGGTTAAGGGCAATGGTCCTCATATATTGAAATAATCAAGCTAGAATGACATTTTTCTGTAAATGGTAGCCAACATAAAAATTATCTGTGCCAACTTCTAAAAAAAAGTAAATGATGCCGCATGACATGGACTTCACCAGTATGTTGTGCATACTTCAAATTATTTTTCCTCAAGTTTTTGAAAGATGCATGGGTGTGTAATTTAACTCTGGTTGTTTATCTTATATATGGATGGAGGAATGAGAAAAATTAATGCAGAAGTTATGAATTAGAGAATGAAATTACCTTCATATCTGGATGATCTGCATAAAATTGTTCCAATCTATTGAAGAGTTCTGGGAACCATAGCCAGAGACCATAATATCTGAAAGGAAAGAATAATATATAATAGTATGCTGTTACGCTATGTTTTGCATATGGAGACATAGAGGGGTAGGGGGTCAGTGATTAAGTGAAGTGGCCTTGCTGTGGATGTACTGCATCTTGGTGTATTGCTTCTGATCCGGAGGTGGGGGTGGGGGGTCAGTGTGTGGGGTACAGGGATGACCCTTCATCCACAAGGAGCTAAGATGAAAGTGAGGAAAGGGTGGTGGATGGGAGTGGAATGCATGGGAGTGATATGTGCCTTTTGAATTGGCTACCTCCTTCATAAAGGGGAAAAACCCCTTGGTATATAAATAGATAGTTGTTTATTAGTGTTACGAGTCCACTTTTGTGGTAAGTGTTGTCTTCCCTAACTGTTGTATATTCACTGAATGTGGGTAGTGCAGATTGCAGTGTTTAGCTTCCTGTATTAGTGTCATGTATATGTTGTGTTTATGTAGGAAATAAAGCAGCCTTATGTGTATGTGATACTTTTAATGTTTATTTGTTGTATATTTAATAAGTTTCTGTGCCAGAATGTTTTTGGTGTGTACTGATGTATTGTGGTTGCAGCTCAAACTCTATGCACTGGTTAGTGTTGGTGAGTGTGGTGCATGTGAGGTTGACCCATGTGAGGAATGTGTTACACTTGACAGATATATGTAAGAAATTTGTACCATTTGTGCATATAAAACACATGTATCTTTTTTGTCTCCAGCTAGAATGAGGTGTGATAGAGCAGGTGCCGAAGCCTCTGACTTGGGCCACATGTCATTCAAGCTGCTGTTCAGACAGGATGACAGCATGGCAGAGTGACTGAGAGAACTGAGTAAGTTTCTATGCCTGCTCTTAAGATCAGGTTTCAGCCCCTCAGGGCTGCATCTCCTTGCAGAAAGGCTGCATGTGAGTGTGCGTTAAAGCAATGCCTTTGCAACCAGGTGTTGGGATCTTCTCCAATAGCTCTCCATTGGTTCTCTGTCCTATCCTAGTCAGTGATGCTGGCCTTTGCAGGGATGATCAGTATACCCTCTATATATCTTGTATGACCAATTATTCATTTAGATATAATATTTTTTCCTGCACTATATCACTTTCCTAAAGGTCATTTAATGTTCACTTGTCTAAATCTTGTGGTCACATGAAAAAAAGGAAAGAAAAGAAAAGAAGGAAAGGAAAAAAAATATATATATATATATATATATATATATACACACACACACAAACACACACATAAATAAATAAATAATAATAATAAATCAAATGACAAACGAAAACATAACAGGTGTATATACAAGGTCCTTACCCAAACTGTATAGCAAAATTGATGAGGAGCATAATGGTTGTGACTCGGAGGAGGGAGGGTGCAAATAAGGAGACTGTCTGCTTCAAGGTTTGTTCCACAGCTCGTTTGATGCTCCCCAGCCACGATCCTGAATTATCTGTGTTCAACTTCATGACTGGGAAGTCTATGGAGGTTACCTGAAAATAAATGGATTATCACTGACTGTGGATGACAGAAAATGAATATACTTTTAAAATATAACCTTCATGTAGTTGTAGTGGGAAGTGCTAAGAAGACGGGTGAATGGAGAATGGTTATATATGGATGATGTTGCGATGCATGAGGTGGAATGGGTGGGGGGATGGGGGATGAGGTAGTATGTGTGAGCAAAATTTGAAGCAGCCCGAAGGGATTTCTCCCCGTCTTCTCCTTTTCTGCATGGGGGGACGGAGAGGGGGGGTCGTTGGTTTAATGAAGCGGCATTGCTGTGGATGTGCTGTGCCTTGCGACACTGCCTCTGACCCAGGGTAGTGGACAGGGTGCAGGGATGACCCGTCATCCAGGAGGTGCTAAGATAAGAGGGGAGTGGAGCGTATTTAACGAGGGAATGGGTGGGAATGATTTAATGCCTTTTTCTTTTTGGCTACCTCCCTTGTAAGGGGGAAAAAGCCTTGGTATGTATGTATGTACAAGGGAAGTAGCCAAAGTCAAAAGGCATAAGTCCACTCCCACCCATTAAAACACAATTCAAGTAAATATACTGCTAGACATTATAGCCCTGTCAACAAGAATAAATACTGCACAATATGGAAAGGTAAGATTAGTATTACATATATGAATTCATACCACACTGTTCAGGTCATAGGTAATACAGTGAGACAGCTCTTTCATGAGTTGACAGATAGAGGTTGTCTTAACAATTTCATTATATGATGAGAAAGAGAGTGGGCACAGAAAGGGAGCTGACAGATAAAGTTGATGAAAGAAGAATGAGATGGTTTGGGCACATAGAAAGAATGAAGAAAGACTAGCAAACAGTGTGGAAGTCTCAGGTGGATGGAGTGAACTTCATAGGAAGATCAAGAATGCATTGAATGGATGGGGGTGAGGAGGGCTTTGAGTAAAAGGGGAATGCCTGTTGAGCAGGGAAGGGAGTGGGTAAAAGATAGTTATAAGGGAAGAATGGTTAAGAATGGAATATATATTGATGTGGCCCAAAGAGATTTCTCCTTGTCTTCTCTACTTTCATTTGAGGGGAAGAGAAGGGAGGGTTGCCATGTAAATGAAACAGCTGGCCTTACTGTGGATGTGCTGTGTCTTGCTGCACTGCTTTTGACCCAGGCAGTGGGCAAGGGGCAGAGATGTCCTTTCATTCACAAGAAGCTAAGTGTGGTGGGTGCATACCTTGGCTGGCTACCTCACTTATGAGAGGAAACAAGCCAATTGGGAAGTAGAGAAGGCGATATGATTTAACGTCACAAACTCCCCCTATTGGGAAGCTAGGACAATGTCCCTTACATAGGACTTTGAAGAGAAGGCAGGGAAAAGAAAGGCCTGAAACATTTAACAAAGGGAAGAAGAAACTGTATCAAAGCCACCTTATGAATTCTATCTATCTATATACCAAGGGGTTCTTCCACCTTATAAGGGAGGTAGCCAAGTCAAAGCCACACACCCACTCCCATCTACCACCCTTGTTTTCTTATTATCTTAGCTCCTCATGGATGAAGGGTCATCCTTATCTCTTGCCCAGGTCAGAAGCAATGCAGCAAGACACAGAACATCCACAGCACGGCCACTTCCCTTACATGGTGACCCCACATCTCTGTCCCCTCGTGTTGAAAACAGAGAATGAATTATAAATTATTATGAACCTTATGAATTACTTACTGGAAAATGACTCTGCTGTCCATGATTTTGTTTGTATACATTTCTGATAATAGCAAGTGCATCGTTGTGTTGTCCCTTCAGCAGAAGAAACATGGGGGACTCAGGAAGCAGAACTATAGCTAGCGATATGCTGCAATGAAAGGAAAACATGCCACTTGGAAATCTAGATTGTTTATAATGTGAACTGTAATATTTCACTGAAGATTTGTGGAAACACTGTATATCTTACAGCTAATTAAAAAAAGGAAGAAGGGAGAGAGATAAAGAGAGAGAGAGAGAAAAAAAAAAACTCAAGAAATATTCTAAAACTGTGACGAGTTCACAACTTTTAATGGGATGATGGCAATTAAACTGGATTAATAATTCAATTGTTGCCTTGAATTTCATTCAGCCTCCTGCCTTATATGAAGGGAAGGCTTTTGGGTATTTGTATTTATATAAAAAACAATCTAACATTATTAAGTCTTACTGACTTATACAAATATACTTACGTCAATGCAGGTAAGGCACAAATAACCAGGAAGATACGCCAAGAATTAAACTTGAAGTTACCACTCACAAAGCCAATATGAAGAGGAATAATTCCCAGGGCAGTTCCTGAAAGTTTGAGAAAAATTAAAAGAAGACATCTTGAAAACTATGACATCAATCAATCAATTCCATTACTCCTACTCCTCATCTGCCTCCTCCTCCTCCTCCAGCTGCTCTTCCACCTCCTCCTCCTCTTCCTATTCCACCTCCTTCACTTCCATCTCCTTTTCCACCTCCTCGTCCTCCTCTTTCATCTCTTGTTCTTCCACCTCCTCCTCTTCTACTTCCTCCTCCTCTACCACCTGTTTTTCCACCTCCTCCTCCACCACTTCCTCCTCCTCTTTTCGTCTTCATCTTTCTCTTCCTCTTCATCTCTCTCTTGGAGATCTGCAGCCCCCATGTAACTGGGAACAACCTCCGGCTTGTTCCACATATCACTCAAGGAAGCTATGCTGTGCTGCTGTTTGGATAGGGAAACAGTAGACCAGTAAGTGGTTATGTCTCATGAAGTGGTATTGAGGTGTTCTGAGTTAGTATCTTCTAAGTGACATTGAACCATTAATTCTAAGCACTAACATATCCATAAAACACAAGTTACTGTGACCAGACAGTTTTAGTCAAACAAGAAGTTGTTAATAAATTATTCACATGGTGGAAATAACACCACTTTATATTAAGGGTGCTGTTAAATTCAGACAAGTGAGTAATATATGTTGGGCAATGTGACATCTACCCCCTTCACTCTCAGTAGATATCAACACTCAGTTGGAACTTAGCCACCAGTCAATGCTGTGCCATGTCAGTGTTCCAGCATAAAGTTGTGATTTACCACATATTTTGCCTCTTTATTTCATAAGTTTTTCTTACCAAATAGGTTTTCAGTTCCAATCTTATGCATATATACCTATAACCAGTCTCTTGGAATTATAACAAAGTTAAAGTAAATTAAGTATCTTCAGTAGTAAATATAAAATCTTGGGTTAAAAAAAAAAAAAATACTACATGCGGTCACCAAGATAAAAACAACTTACCTGCAACCACAACATTGCCAACCATCCAGAAAGAGGCAATAATGCTGAGAGCTTGTCCCCGCTTATGTGGTGGCTGGAACTCACTAATGTAGGCCCAAACTAGAGGAATGCTCCCTCCAACACTGATGATACCAATCACACATATAAATTCAAAGTATCAGTATGCTATTAAAATTGTATATGAGTTGCATTTATAATCATTACTTATAGCCAGTTATATCAAAGTCTGTATCATGAATTACTCTATTTTTTTTTAATGAGACCTACAACTTTTTTTTTTTTTTTTTGCCGGAGTCAAAGCATACATCCACTTCATACACAAATCCCATTCCATTCTTAACACCTCCATGACAATGGATCACCATTCACTATCACACTAACAGCCACGGCTGGTCTACTCATACCACTTCATCATATGGTGACCCCTTCCTCATGCACTCAAAATTATTTATAAACCAAATGAAGAGAACATATTTTCATGCTTCATCACCCCTTCATCCACTCACAATCTCCCAGCAATAACTCATCTTTTGTGCTGACTCTTCCTTGCTTAACCAATATTACATGTGCATTCAAAGCCTTCATCACTCTGTCCATCCATCCCATTCTTGGTCTTCCACTAAACTCACTCCATTCCTTTCTGTTTTCCACACTTACTTCACTAATCTTTTCTCATTCATTTTTTCCATATGCCCAAACCACCCCAGCACTCTCCAGTCTATTCTATCCAACATTTTCCTTCCCATGACCATTCACTGCCTCGCAGACACATTTTCCACTGTATCCATTTTTATAACACATCTTATTTCTCAAACATGCTTTATCTCAAAAACACTTGGTCTTTTCCTTTCTGCCATACTCATCTATATGTATTATATCATCTTACCCTAAACCGGATATGAATCTGAAGGTGAGGAATAGTGGGAATCCTTGTGCAAATGCTGACAATATGCCAGCAATTGCATTGACTAGAAGAGAGACAATCAAAATATTTCTTCTGCCATATATATCCCCAAGACTGCCCCAGATGTATCCACCAAGCATCATTCCTAGAAAGAAAGCATAACATTCTTAAGCTACAGTAGTTTCTACATAGGCAAAGAAACAATACTTATTATCCTAAGTTTCTGTTAACCCCTTCGATATGATGACACCTACATAGGCATAATAAGGAGAAAGTGGGTACGCGAGGATGCCGATGTCGGCGTCTTGATTATTTATATTGTACCTACGTGAGCCCCATACTCTGTAAACTGGCTTCATCATATTTTCTATGGTTATCAAAATTCATGGGTGAAAGAGAACGAGCAATATACAGCAGTAACTTTATTTTTTATAATGCGAGTATTATGACGACACATCGCACGTCTGGCAGCTAATGCTGCCTGCAAGATTTTGGCCCGGAGTGCAGGGGTTAACTATGACATTCATCTGATGGATCCAACAACCGGTAGCTTATTAGGACCAATGATAGATCCTGCGACAAGGAGAGAAAATATATATGTTACCTATTTCCAAAACTGTCAAGACCCTCACTTCCATTTGGGAGGTACAACACCAGGGGGCTGATACTCTCCAGATCAGGCCCAAGGTCTATATCTAGAACTTCAAGTGCATTTCCCCCCACCTTTTCACATATGAAGAGCTGACAATAAGTGGTGGCTCCTATTACTCTTAAGTTAGTTATATAGAAACTGGCCCATACTAATACCACATAGACACCAGTCCAAAGTTTCTTCCTAATGAGATCTATGGGAGATCCTATGACTGTTGCCAGTCACTGTCGGACTGCAGGTTTCCAGTTAGTGAAACTTCATATAACAATTATTATTAATGGCCAATTACAACCCAGTTAATTATAGAAAAAAGTTTCATTCATAACAGAGCTATTCAAAGGACTGTCTTGGTACCTATATACTGTATCATTCCATTTATGTACTGCTATGGCTTCATAATGCCTTTGTTACTAATAACAAAAAAGTAAATCTACACTTATACCACATTGCCTCATCTGACACATTACGACATAAATTCCTCCTAAATGAAGAATTGATATGATCTTTTCTTCAAAATACACTAGCTGCATATTCACCTAATTGTAGTAAAAAAGAAAGGAGGAATGCAAGTTCCAAAGCTTACATTCATTAATCTAGCTTTTGATCCACATTATTAACAGTTATGTTGTAGTATGATAGATGGTAGTAAAAATTCAGCTAGAAACTTACCCAAGAAGAGCATAGCATTTAGCCATCCCTTATCTGCAGAAGTCATCTTAAGATCACATTCTGCGGCTGGCAGGAGAATGGAAACACACAATATCTCAATGGCATCACTTGCATTTGCCAAACCTCCAATCAGGATGAGCCAAAAGTGAAATCTTCCAAATCCTAGAAATTTCAGTGATGGAAACAATCAAAACAGATCTAAATATTTCATGTGTAGAAGAAAAGCACTAGAAAAATATATCATATCCTATGACTGAATCAATTGTAGTGAAAAACATGAGACGACAACATGCCAAAGTAACCAAATAACAGCATATGCTGCATTCTGATCTAGATAAGCTTACCTGCTGTGTTAATGGCTTCCTCATATGTATGACTTCCTTCTCCTTCACCATCTTGCTCTATATCTAGAAAAAAAAAAAAAAAAAAAAAAAATTATTGCCATCTCCCAATGAAACAACCTATTTTTGCATTTTTTGTAATTGGATTTAAATACAGTACTGTTATCCTCCCAAAAAATCTTGTAGCTACATTTAGGGTCTAAATATTCAAAAGGTGAGCAATAAATTTTAACTGGCCGATCCATTGCCCCAGTCCTCTTTTGCAGGAAACTCACATCTCCCATAAAAACAACAATGGACACTGGTTCAAAGAAGTCACTCAGTAAATGTAACTGTCTGGAGTGGGTGATTGTAGAACAGTGTAGTATAATGTACTCTGTGTCTTTTGTGCAGTGGCTATATCATGGGAATTTAGTCCTTGTTGCAAAAGCTAATGCTGTACTGGGACTGTGTGTGGGATGGTGACCTGAACATTGGCCAATGCTATTCTTGTCTCTGTCTTGGGAAATTATTTCTTTGCATAGATTAATCAGGATTAAGACTATCCTGATTAACCTTATTCTGGGTAATGGAAGACAATTCTAACGAGTGGGTAAAGGGAGAGAAACCACTTGTCTATGGGTTCACAAGCTATGTTACAAAGTTATTAATATCCTACAGAATCTCAAGCTTGCCAGGGAATAATCAATGCCAGAAAATACACACACTTAGGGCTTTTATAAAATCAAGAGTTTGGAAAAAAATTATGGTACTCTTCAGTAATAGCAACCTTACTATGACAGAAGGACTAAACCAAATTAAAGTTTTTTACCCCTGCATTCCTTCTGAGTACTGAAGGTACATCTATCAGACATCTATATGTACATCTATCAGACATCTATGTTTCCATATAGGAAACCTACCTCTTTTCCAACACTTATATTTGAAATATTATACATGAACCATAACAAGAACATATAGAATAAAATAATAAACACTGTACATAGCAATGAGTCCTACAAATAATAATATCTAACTCTAACAACACTAAACTGTGATGGACCCAATCAGATTTGGCTCCCATCCACTTAAAAATCCAGTTTCCCACAGGATATTTAGTCCTTGTGTGACTGGAAGTCATGACCACATAATCTAAAGGTAGTTGTACATTTTGGCTTGTATCCAATATAATATACCCCCTTAGAAAAGAATTTGAATATTTTCGTATCTGAAGGGATGCCACAAAATCGAATAAAACAGCTTGGTGGCAGCTGAATTAAGTACCTATCAAGTACCCTAAAGAAAAGATTAATTTTGATGGGTTCGTATCTTGTAATAATGAGGCATCAATAAGCTGAATAAAATTGTTTGGTGGCAAAAAAGTATCCTAAAGGTATCAAGCTTAATATTAAAAAGAAATGATCAAAGCCTTGTATCCAACACATTCAGCCAGCCTCTTTATTTCACTTACTTTACTTTTGTGTTTATTCTCGATTCCTACTTTGTCTGTCTGACACTTTATAGAACTCACTAATTTGCATGTCTTATGTGTAACAATCACTGAATAGGTCCATTTTCAATTTCTTCTTGAAAGTATCATCATTATTACTTCCCTTTATCTCTCTGGGAAGTCAATTAAAGCCTTGGGGCAGATGTCCTGAAGGCCATAAATCCCATAAAAGGATCATCACTACTTCTAAGTGATACAGCTGATCCAGGTTGATGATCTTCCAGTATTTGCCTGAAATCTGGTTTTCCATATCTAATTGTCTGGTATACCATAACAAATCTTAAATATGATTCTGGCTTTAATTGGAAGCCAATGAAGCTATCAGTACAGGTGTAATTTTGTCACGTCTTGTCACATCTTTTATCAATCTAGTGGCACTGTTCATGATATACTGTAATTTCTTTAGCTGGTAGTTTGGCAATCCATGGTGTAATGAATTACAGTAGTTTAGTCTACTAATGACATGTTTATGTATAAGTTTTCTCAATGATGACTCATCAATATATTTCTTTACAAATGCAATATTTCTCAGATGATAGCCTGCCATTCTAACAATTTTGTCTATTTGTTTTTTCATGGATAGGTTTCTATCAACACTCCTAAATCCTTCACTGATTTACTTACATCAATCTCACTTCCTCCGATATTTAGATTTTGAATATCCTCCAACCTAATTAAATCTCTTTTTCCAACAGTCAGACACTATTTTATCCACACTCAATTTTAACTTTCAATTCCATCCATTCTTTAATTTCCATCATAATCTCTCTTAGCTTTCTTACTGTGTCATCAACATTGTTAAACGCTAAATAAAACTGAGTATCATCTTCAAATAGCTTAAAACTTACTCCATGTCTCTTCAGTATTTGTGACAGTTCAATTGTATAGATACAAAAAAGAATAGAACCCAGTACACTACCTTCTGGATCCCCTCTTGATAGATTCTGGGTTCCAGACAAGGAATTTCTTATCTGTACGCATTAGGTTCTCCTTTCAATGTAGTCCTTCATAAGCTCCAGTGTCTCACCTTCAACACCAATATTTTTCAGATCTTCCACTATCAAACTATGCACCACAGTATCAAAAGTAGCACTTAAGTCCAAAAGGATCAGAACACCACACTTTCCATCATCCATCAAAAAAATCAAATTATTGATCACAGAACATAGCACAATTTCAGTTGAGTACAATTGTCTATAAGCTGAATGTTCATCAGGCAAAACTTGTTTGTTATAAAAATTCTTGAAGTTAATCCAGAATTACACATTCCATCATCTTTGATAAGAGAGATAAATTTGACACGAGCTTAAAAGTTGAGGTTGATTATTTCAAGATAAATCTTCAAAATATTTCTTAATTTTCAAGCTACTTACAAAATCCGATATCGGAAATGGATCACCTTCACTGTGAATCAACCTCGCTTTACAAAAAAATTTAAGAGTTTATCATAGGCTTGAGTACCATTCCTCGATAAGAAACTCTCAAGAACCCCAGAACCACTCTTGATATTCTATCATCTATTTTTTTCTTTTTTTTTTATTATTATTTTTTTTTTTTAGAAATTCCTCAGAGAATTCCTTATCAAAACCTTTCTGTAACTTTTCTTTTTATACCCAGTCAAATTATCCAAAATCAAATAGTTTACTCAAATAATTTCCATTTTAATCTTATTTGTGAAGAAATCACGCTTCCCGTTTTTAATATATGAATTGTATCTATTTTTCTCCTCTCTAAATTCTATTCTAATACTACTTGTACGTCTTCTACGCTCTGCGTTTCTCCCCATTTGCTATTCTATTTTCAGCATTTAACCATGGTGATCGATCCTTTACAATAATCTATTTTTCTATGATAGGACAAGCATTATCATATCATTTTTTAAGTTTCATTATACAACTTTGTGTAACAACATACACATTAATCTTTCAGCCTAGTATTGTGTGAAGAGACAATTTATCTTTCCATTTATTTAATTCATTATCCTATTTATTGCAAGGATTTTTTGTCTATAAACAACTTTCTTTTTGTTTTACATCCAAATTAAATGGAATTTCAAAACTCGCTAGCTAATGAACTGACGAGATAGTATTAGCTTCTTCAACAAATATATTATCAACAGGACTATGTTCCATATCACAGAGAACAAGATCTAAAGTATGTCCAGTAGTTGAGGTGCCCTCCTCTGTTCTGTTCTGAAATTGAAACATGTCCATCAATTCTTTGAAATCATTAGCATTACGCTTTCCAGGATCATCAATCCAAAAATTAAAATCACCGCAAATGAAGGTATTTGGATTTACCGTATTGACAGTTTCCATATATGTTCTGAAATCGTTTATAAATACATTACACTGGATATGAGGAGGTTTATATACAATAATGAATGAACATTTTCTGCCATGTTCAAAACTTACTTGAGCAAATTCAAAGCTTTCGGTGTATCTTTTATATATTTTATTTCTATTTTAAGTCACCATTTTTTGCTGGTATGTTACAGTTGTAAATTAAGCCGCTTATGTGGAGCCGGATGTAGTGAGTGTCCCTACTAGGCGAGTTAACAGGTGAATTCAACGCAGTTTCCTTAATTTACGGCATTCATTCTCGTAGTTTGAAATCTTAAAAAATGCACCTCTACTTGTACTCTGTGATACCCGATAATTTTGTAATATTCATCAGAACACGACAAATAACCCTATAAATCGGATCACTACTATTTAACCGATATACAAAGGAAAAACGAGGCTTAAAAAAATCTCGCCTTTCAGTTCGTATTTCGCGCGCATCGAACCGAACCTTCACTGCAGCCACAGCTGGCAAGTGACAGCTGACAGTAACAATTCTGCTTATTCAGCCAAACATCAAAAGGAAACATAAACCCAATATACTCATAAAAATAAATTATGTTGCTAACCTGTTGTTAATAGTTAATTACTACGGTACTTCTGTTAGTTTGCACAAATAAAATACTTAGCCTGTTTGTTAGTTTCATTGTATTGAAAGAAATGCCAACTCGACAGACAATGTTTGTATTTCACTTTTCTATACTGCACTCAAATAAATTTACTTCTTACCAACTATGAGGTATGATTGGTTCTTTCTTGCTATAGCCATTCTTCTATATCTGGTGTATTTCCTTTGTTAAGCACCTGGATACAACGAATTAAAGTGTAACGTCACGGTGAACTCGATGTGATTCCGTTCGAGAAAGGCCACTTGTCAATCAATAGTTACAGTTCTTACTGCTACATAGTGCACCATCCTATTAGTTTGCACACCGATAAAACAATCCTAACCTAATATTAGTTTGCCATGGTGCTGATAAGTGTTACATTTCACATCCTGTTCCGTCACCTACTGACTCGAAAATAGCTGCATACGTACATGCTGTCAGTCTATATTTTTATGCACCGTTCTACCGGGAAAAATTATAGATAAATAATTTAGTAACGTTACAAACATTCCCTGGCATTACAAATCACCGTTGTATTGCCTATGCAATTCCTACGTGTTATTTTTAATTCCTCAGCATACTTTTTAACATCCAAAATAAAACTTTTCAGAGATCCGGCATACCAGCGCAAATGCGGGAATGTGATAAAACTAATACAAAATAACCACTTAATCCACATGGTTTGTCTATAAAGATAACTATAATAACAACGTAGTTTTTCGTATAAACTCTTCTGTCCCTTATGTGCTCTTATGTAATGCAACTTACAAGTCTGCAGATGTGGGCTGCCCTAAAAGTACCAAGCTAGAATAATTTTACTGTATACGAGTCACTGTTGAAATTGACAAAGTAGATAACCAGGTAAATTATACATGTACCGTCTTCACAAGTTTTTACAAAGTTGGAACATATTTTTTGATCAGCACGGGATTACCACTACGATTTCCGGGTTGGCTTGGAAATAGGAAACGAATCCAACAAGGGTTTAGATTTTTTGTTGCGACTTTCCCAATATCATTTAACCCTCAAAATAGTAAGTAAATCGGAAAATACTGTTATTCATCACATATAGTATCTACACAGTACAAAAGATCCGATACACCCTACTAGTAACTTACTTTCGTAGAAGTGTAGGACGTGCATGACGGTGAACACCTGCCAGTATACTATCTCTATAATGACGCCAAGACAGCAAATCAAGTGAGTTGTGCGACTCACCAAGGACCTTGATTACGTGTCGGACTTCTGATCGAGTTATTATCCTCTTGCACAAGAGCTCAGAGTGCGTGTAAAGCACGATCTACGGATAATGTGACCACATGCACACACACACATTTTCTTGCCCAGAGTTGGTGTGTGTGTGTTTATCTAAATTGTAATACACAGAATTAGAGCATCGCTCGGACGTTCCTGTCTTCTACTCTATTTACCATATCTAGTGTCAAATTCTTGTATGGTTCCAATTATCATATTACAACTTAAGTACTGTTCTAGCCTCGAATATATCACCTTCTAAGCGATTTTGAATGACAATGCATATGTATGGAAAACCGTATTTTCTTCATATCTTTAAGACAGTCTTTCTCAATTTCTTCTCATGACTAATCCCTCCTACTGTTACTTAAGAGATTTCTTCTGCCAATGTGGTCCTGAATACTGTAATTATATCACCTCTTTCTCTTTGATCTTTCCATGTTGGCATACCCAGTGCTTTTAGTTTCTCCCCATATACTGAGAATCAGAGATAATTGCAGGATTCGATCCCAGTTAAGCAAATGTGAGACCAGCATACTTCCGATTATGCCACCAGCGTACAACTAGGTTGAGATTTGAGATAATTAGGTAGACTGAAATTTGAATAGATGAGGATGGGATCATCAACTGTCAAAGAGCTGTACCTTGTTGTACTGCCTTTGACCAAAGCATTGTGATGGGAGACAAGACAACCTTTCACCCGGAAATTGCTGAGATAGGAGAGACGGCTGAATAGCTTTTATGTATGATGTGGGTGTATGCTTTAACTCAGCCACCTGCCTTATGAATGAGAAAGATCCTTTGGTATACAAAATACTTTAGTCCTTTACTGAGGTAGATTTTCTTTAAGACAATACCCGTCCTGCCTGCTGATATGTTTAATATGTGGGGTACAATAAAGAGAAACATGCATGGTACAACTGCTCACAATACTGCAAAAATATTTCTGATCGAAGAATGCAATGATACCACAGCATGATTATAAGGAGCAAGTAAAATTCTCCTTTGTCTTTTAAAGACTCCACTTTTTTCTCAAATAATATATGGTTACAATGCTTTGACACTACAGGGATGTTGCCACGATGATGAACATTGTTCAGTACAGTATCCATTTTATGTGATGGGTGGTAGGTATGCAACATATATAATACCTTCAATATTGTTACTTTTACCTAAAAATTGCTTATATTGCTATTCATACAAAATATTCAGTACAGTCTACAATTAAGCACAGCTTAATCTTAAAGTCAAATATGGCTATTTGAAGTACCTGAGGGCGGTGCAAATTCATAGTAAAAAAAAAAGGGGGGACATGTTGCACTATTTCATAATCTTCACCCTACTCAACATATTCACTGAAGATTTATTGATCTCACATTTATTACTTATCTAACATTATCTCCTCTATATACTTCACTAGATGTCATACTACACAAATTGCAGGTATATCAATCATGATCAGCTTACGTGAGACCTTGTCTCATCTTATCTTAAAAATATCTTAAAAAATTTAGCTTTGAAAATATCCTACCAATCAGGGGACTCTCTATAGTTAGCTATATCATACTGTCACAGGGGAACTACAAACTTCTAAGTGCTAGGTAATAAAATTCCAGCATTACCTTCCAAATATTGTTTTTCTAAATTTACCACAAGACCCAAAAGATTGATTCTTGATGGTATTACCACAAAGCCCTCTGGAAACAAGTAAGTCTGAAAGAGCAATTGAGCTTTATGTAAAATGTTAATAAATTCATTATATTAAGTAGCAAATGAATACTATAGGTCAGCCATCAAAGACAGACTTATGGTTTACCCATCCACGAAACCCATCAGTCAATAAATTCTTCTCTCGAGTTTCATTGACTGGAAATCCAGGGTCACACAGTAGCTGGCAATGACATACTGTAAACATCAAGGAAAACATAAAACCTGCAGGATCTGCAATATAACTGGGCTGAGATAAATTATACAAAAATCTAACAGAAAATAAAAATTATATCATTAGTATAAAAAAGAAATAAGTATGAAATAAGTGAAAAGTACATAAAAAGTAAAGACTTGCTCAGACAAAGATGCAATTTCCTGCTCAGAGACCTGATTTATACTGTAAGTAGAGACCTGAGTTGATTCTATGGACACTTCCTAATAATAATCCTCAATATCTTTTCACATGAAAATCACCTTTAGTCAAAAGAATGAAGTCTGTCAAATTTGATCTCCACATAAGGTAACACAGTAATGGGCATTCACCAGAAAACGAAACAGACTCCTTGAATTAACTTGAGACTAAAACACTTGAAACAATACCTACTCCAATGCTGATGGAAGCACTTGTTACCTATTACCTAGACCCAAACCCAGAACCAAAAAGAGAGGACACATAAAAAATGAAGTCTTACTAAATCTACAAAAGAAAATCCCTTTGTTATATGCTTCTGACCCTGGGCATGGGCAGGATGTGGGGATGACCCGTCATCCATAAGGAGCATGGGCAGGATGTGGGGATGAGGAGCTATGATGAGAGGGATAAAAGGGTGAAGGGTGATGGATAGGAGTGGGTATGTGTCTTTTGACTTTGGTTACCTCCCTGGTAAAGGGGAAAAAAAACCCTTGCTATATACTCATAGATGGATAAGAATGAAAATTATCAAAGTTGAAATTCATCAAGAGATTGTGGGCCCAGTAAGGAGAACAAATGCCAGCCCTTCAGGGTTGCATCTCCTGATGGATGTAAGAGGGCTGACAGGTTTGAAAATCAGCAGCTTTGTTGTTCATCTTAACGACCACCACATGCAAGTACCTGTCCCTGGTCCCAGTTAGATACTAAAGGTACATAATAATGAAAAATAAGTACATTACATATATAAAACTTGCACTATACATTAATACATCACTTGCTTAATACAGGAGTAAAAAAAACAAAATTACATGCACATACATGTAAGTACATGAACATGCATCAAAACATTAATACTTAGCCTTAGAGACTGAGCACGGACTTGAAACAAAACTCCAAGTTCACTGATAAGAAATTTGCATGCACTGCACAACTGCAATGATATCTCCTTCCTAATCAACATCTTATGCAAAATTTAAAAAAAACTCAAGGAGTGCAAGGGAGCCAATGGAGCCTGTAGGCATTAACCAAAGGATAACTGTCATCCAACATGGAAAGGTAACATTATCTCTTTTGTTGGGTTTTACTTTTGTTGTTTATTCCAGCTGCAGCCAGGAGATTTTTTCAGTTGGAGGAAATCCTTTCCTTTAGTGAAAAGGATAACTTATCTCTGGCCTATCTCGATTGACCTTTATGATGCATTTTACAACTTGTGTTTTTTTCTCTAACTGTTGCCAGACAAGTTTTATTCAGCTGAGAACACTTTCCACAACAAAGAATTTACCAAGATACAAATTCGATCTCGCAATAAAGATTTATTTCTTTCATATCTGAAATTGGTTAAATGGAGACAGGAGGCACACTGAGGTAAATAGAGTAACCCAGAAGATGTAGCCAGAACAAAATATCAAGGTATGAAAAAAGCTAACTGAGGTAGGCTTGATCTTTTCCCAAATATGAAACAGGTTCCAACGGGTGGTTGTATTACAATAACAAGGTGGTAACCAGATTATAAGGGTACACTCCATACATGCAACATTACCAAGCCAGATTAAGGAACCATAGGTCACAAAGGCTACATCATTCCCCAGTGGATCTACTGATGGACCTGCATTGGGTTGAACATACTACCCATAAAACCCAGAACAAAAGATGGAAAAAAGAAAAAAGAAAAAGAGAGAGAGAGAAAAAAAAAGAGCATATGCAAGAGAACACTCAGCCATGATATAAGCAGTCACCTTTACCCTAAGTGCTTGGGGCAAGAAGTGGACACCCCTAGCTATGTTCCATCCCCCTCCCTTTTTTATTTCTTAGGGCTGTGTGCAAAACTTTGAGTGCAGTTTTTTGTCATTCTTTGCAAAATATGAGAAAGTGCACACCCATGCAAGTCAACACTTTCCAGTTTAAAGAAATGCAAGCAATATACATATATAAACTTGAGCTTTACTATGCATATGAATGACTTTTTTTCTTTAATCTATTATTATGAAATTATATGTTAATTTCTTGTAAAAAAAAAAAAAAATCAACTTCAAAACATTGTGTGTGCACATACACTTACTTTGGGCACCGGTAAAATGAGTGAATCACCACTGTCTTGAATCACGTGTTGAACTCGTGATCGACAGATGTCTGTGTGTGCAGACAGGCACACAGCTCAGAGGGAATATTGCCGGTAGCTATTCGAATCGTACTGTAGGACGAGACAGAAACCACCGCGCTACAGCAGTACACCAAGAATAAATCGACGTAAATCGCCAAGACTTCACAACATCCGCCGCCTTCACCTCCCTGACCCAAGGTAGTCTACCTCCGAACCAAAGTGACCAGATTTCTCAAGCGGGAATATTCTAGACGGCACAGCTGGGCGCGTTCCGCTTTAGTTTGTCCTCGGTTAGCGCTCCCAAACTATTAATGTAATATAGGTGCCGGTATAGTATGTGTTCTACCTTTTGGATGTGGCCTACGAAATTTTCCTTTGGTATAGTATGCGGTATGAACCTGTCTCTTAAGCTTTAATAGTTTGGGACCGCTAACCGCGGCCAAACTAAATCGGAACGCACCTAGGAACGCGCCCAGCTCTGCTAGACGAAAGCTGAAACTATGCTGGCTGAGCGGGTTAGGGCGTCGTTACTTGCGGCGAAGGTCGAGGGGATGGCGGTTCGAATCCCACCACCGGCGAAGTTGAACCAAGGGCATGGTTAATTAAATTCCACGCTACAAAGTCCTCTGTGAGGGGCACCGTCCTAGCCTTCCGATAGTGGGGAGTTTGTGACGTTAAAACCATATCATCATATAATTTCTAGGAAAAAAAATAATTGCATTAAATCTGGTCGCCCTTCCAACCGAGCTCGACCTTTATGGCGCCTTGTCGTGCTTCAACCGACGAAAATCGTCCGACGCCATATTTATGAAACGACTGTTCCTTCGCCTGTAAAAAGGAGTTATAACCTCACTGAATACTCGGACTCTGGTCGCCTCTCGAGCTAAGATCACAGTACCAGGGGAGCAGTATCAACTTTATAGGTGCCGGAGCTGTCGGGGTGGTATTAAGCCATAAATACGAGGGTATATTTATATATAATATACACATATACATGAGAAATCGCATGAACTCGTGATTCTAAATATGCTGAAAAAACACCAAGAAAAGTAATACTGTAAAATGATGACCGAGCGCTTTCGTCTATTTAAACGCGAACGGTATTAGGTAACCATGAGAGACTCCATCACCTTTTCTTGTTCCCATCCATGGCCTCCCACTTTATATATATACTCATGTTTGTATCATCATTGTATGTACGCTGAATGTCTAAATAGACGAAAGCGCTCGATAATTTTATTATTTTCCTTGGTGGTTTTTCTGCACACACACACACACATATATATATATATATAAAATTCTGAAAATCCTGTATCTTGCTTGCTTGAAACAGGCACCCAGCCAATCAGAAGAGATATGACGTCACGGCTGAGGACCAGCCAATCAGAAGAGATATGACATCACGGCTGAGGACCAGCCAATCAGAAGAGGAGACCAGAAGAAGAGATATGACGTCACGACTGAGGACCAGCTAATCAGAAGAGACATCATATGATTCCAAGCAACGACATGACGTCACAATCTCACTTCTTATGACGTATTTAAAATTTCATTTGACCCAACATACATATACAGTATATATCTATATATACTTATAAAATTTTCATATTCAGTATTTAAAAGTCCAACTCCTGAATTAGCAACGACATGACGTCACAATCTTCTGCATTTCACTTCTTATAACTAATCAAGTCACTGTCTTCGTCTACTGAATAGAGGTAAGAGCTCTAAATTATATTCAATTTTATATAGAAACTTATCTTCTGTGATTTATACTATACGGTGATAGTGACATGGTATATCTATCATATAGTTTATATTTATAAACGTTGCTACTCGCTCAAGTCCCATGGGACTCCCTGAATGATAATGATAATGAGTGGGAGTGGGATGACGAGACGTGACATAACATAAGCATAATTAAGGAGAATGTTGTAAATATAAGAGCATTGTCTTAATAAAGATTTTATTGACCATACAGCAACGTCTCCCTTAGGAGTCATTAGACTCGAAAGGTTCTGAAAGTGTCTTAACCAAGAGGAGATGGCTGTCGCCAGGTGATTTTATTAAGGTTAAATGAACTTGCAAACATCAACTGGACGCATCCGGCGCCGCCACATAGTGTGACACCGGCACAAAGCGCAGCGGGTCCACGGGCACTCAAGCCTCCTTTTGTTTACCCTGAGACTTTCAACTAGCCAGCAGCTCTCTTTTCATAAACAATTTATGTGCACTTCAATATTTGATTTATCTGATTTTATTATATCACAAACACACACACACACACTATATATATATATATATATATATATATATATAGACACACGCACACATATGACATACACCAATGCACTATTGTCCAGTAAACAGTACATTAGTGCCAGGAATATAGCAGAGCATTTGGAGAGGATTTAGGATTAATAGCTGGGACGGTTACAAACTAAAGTGCAGATGCACTCATAAACTCTATCTGACGATAGTTCGACCCATCCTTGACTATGCTGTATTTTTGGTTTCCGTCCCATAAACTGGACATTAATTCACTAAAATCAATAGAGGATAAAGGCCAAAATGATACATGGGCTTAAAATTTTACCTTGCGCAGGCAGGCTTAGGCACTTTAACTTACACTCTCAGGAAAGACGTAAAGTGCATGGGGTTATGAGGTATTCAAATGGGTCTAGGGCTTTAACAAGGGTGATGCAGACAAGGTCATCATATTAAGACAGCAGGGCAGGACTCGTAGTACTGGATTCAAGTTGGACAACTTTAGATTTAAGAAGGAAATAGACAAGAGCTGGTTTACCAACAGAGTGATTAACGAATGGAATAGACTTAGTAACCTTGTAATGAGCGATTAAACTACTGGTCGTTTTGAGAAATTAGACACGTTTATGGGTGGGGATGATAGGTGATAGTTGACATGGAACTGCCTAGTGTAGGCCTTATAGTCTCTTGCAGTCTCCTCCGTTCTTATGTTCTTATGAACACCAGACCCATCCTCGTGGGTAAAGGGTCACCCCTGTTCCCCGTCACATCGCTCAGGTCAAAAGCAATGCAGTGAGGCATAGCACTATAGTTAGACCTTACAGTCAGAATTGGTTTACACCCACTGTTATCGTCATACGAATATATACATACACACACATACATATATATATATATATTTGTGTGTGTGTGTGTGATTAAGGTGTGTGTGTGTGTGTGTGTGTGTGTGTGTGTGTGTGTGTGTGTGCAACACTCAATGGATCCAGTGAACAGATTTACATTTATCAACTACAATTCACTTTAATTCTGAGCCATCAATATATATATATATATATATATATATATATATATATATATATATATATATATCTGTAGAAATTAACTTCATAGCAGCCTAATCAGGCGATCTTTATACAAATTGAAAGCATACTCTCCCAAAGAAATGTTTCTTATTTTATTGGAACAAAATTGGGTAATGCTAGCTTAACCTCCAAAATAGTTCATGAAAGACAAATTAAAAAAGTTGGATGCCAACGCTTCACACTAAATCGAAAGGTCGTAAAAGGTTCGTGTTTCCGGAACGGAAGTTGAACTTTTCTTTGTTCTTTTTACCTTCGGAAACCCAACCTTTTATAAAAGTTCAGGCCGTACAACTTAAATACAGTATAAGCACCACACTGCGGGTTTTTTTCTTTTTTTTTTACTTCATGATAATATATATATATTTTTTTCATTACATCTTCCGCAGCGTTCCTGCCCCTTACACTTTTTCTTTGCCATTTTCTTTGTGATATTGATTTTTCATTTCATTACAATTTGTTTGTCGGTGGCAAATAACCCATCACATCTTCCGCAGCGTTCCTGTCCCCCCCCCCCCAAGACTTTTTCTTTGACTTTATTTTCACTGATGTTTCATTTAATTACAATTTGTTTGTCGGAGGTGCTTAAGCTACAACAATTTCGTCTTACAGCTTGGCCATTATCAAATGACACAGACAAACGTTATATTGTCACGTGTCCTTCAACGGGATCCTCGATTGCATTACTCCATTCTAGTTGTTCTCGTAAAATCATGGTGAGATGAAAAACCTACGCCACGAGGCGCTGAGTAGCATCGGTAGAGGTCGTCACCTTCGCTCTAGGGACTGTTGGAACATGTAACAGTTACTGCTGGGAATCGAAATGCGGGACTCGAACCCACAACCAAGCGATAAGGCCACAAGCGCATCCAAGTCATGGAAGCAAGATGGACGTCATTTGACGTGTAATGTTGTTTGACGAGAAATTTTGAGTGGTTGGCTGAATTTTTTAAATTAATATTTTTTTAAATTAATGTTTTACCTAACCAGTGCGAAGGTGGCGTAGTCGGTAGCCTACTGGTCTAGTGTTTGCTTAGCTGTGGGTTCGAATCCCGCTTTCCTTTCCGATTCCCAACAGTGACTATTCTCAGGACTTCACATTCTTCTAACCCGAAACAGCTGTTTTGTGCATCTGGGACCTCAAAGCAGAGCGGCCCTAAATCAAACAATCATTACAAAGAAGGGGCCACATGAAGAATTGCCACCCCCAGAACCCCCACATGAAGTATCGTCACCCCATGAGATCCCGCCTGAAGAATTGTCACCCCAGTACGCCGAATATCAACAGTGGGATAAAAATTAGGTTAGGTTAGGTTGAATGAGGGTTATGCTTATTGTCATCAACTTATACAAACGAAGAATCGCAAACCCAGGATGGCCCACATGAAGAATTGTCACCCTAGGAAAGCCCACATGAAGAATTGCCACCCTGTCGAAGTCTGGGGTGACAATTTTTCAAGAAGAGCATACAGACAGACCTCCATCATGGGAGGATCTGCCTGAAGAGGTCTTCATACAAGTGAAGTATCTTGTCCCTGTGGGACCTCAAACTCCCTATCAACGCATCTCCGTCAATGTCGGGATATAGATATTACACAATTGGACCTTATCTGCAACTCCCGTCTTTGAACACCGCGGAAATTCTTGGGCGGTGATCGCAGTGTTATACCTAATGAAGAATAAAGTTTGGCCTTCTTTTGAATTGTATCGAGTTTATCTAATGTTATTCAGGGCGCTGATATACGCGACGAACACAAAAGCACGTACACACATATACGTTCATGGGAGCCTGTATCCTATATTGGAGAGTAGGAGACGGGGTCGTACGAGTGTTGGTGGTACTGTACATCACCCCTGGTTGAAATCCCTTTGCTATTAATTTCCCATTTTATAATTCTCGTGTTTTTTTTTTCTCTTTTTCACTTTGGCCTAGTTGCATTTTTTTTCTCTGCAATGAAATTAATTTATCATTCGCTCTGACCATAAACTTTATCTAGGTCTTCCTGTAGCATTTTGTAATCCTCTTCGTTTTCAATTCCCTTCATGATCTTATCATCATCTGCGAATAAGTTTGTATGGCTATTTCTTCCACTCATGCCATTTATATAAAGTAGGAACAATGCAGGAGCCACAACTGAACCTTGTGGTACCCCAGTAGTCACTCCACGAGAGAGAGAAAGAGAGAGGGAGTGTGTATCTACTCGTACCTCTACAGGGTGAAGGAGAACGGAGAAAATAAAGAAGCGATGGAGGAAGAGGAGATGTGAGAAACAACATTATGAGGTGCCGAGGAGTAAGAACAGGAGGAGGGGCAGAAAGAGGACCAGGAGGAAAGGAGATTAGGTGAAGTAGAAGGTGGAAGAGAAGGGAGAAGTAACAGCAGTTTGAGTAGCAGGTGAAAGATGAGAAGGGTGAGGAGGAGGAGGAGGAGAAGGTACAGACTCCTTATCTAAAATAATGAAAATTTACAAGCAAATACCCAGTTCAACTAAGAATAACCGAACGTTCTATCTTATCAAACAATCAAGAGCGAACGACATCGCCAGCTATCACCAATGAGGTAACTGGGAACGTCTTGCATATTTAAAATACATAAACATACAATAAATAACTAAATTATTTGAGAACAGCATTCTGCGAAGAATACTTGGATCAGTGTACGATGTGGAAGTAGATCAATGAGTGATAACACATAATGACGATCTCCGCCAGTTAACAGGACACACATACATAATTAGATCCAGATGTCGACGATGGGCAGGAGACTCTGTCAGGATGAAAGAAGACACTCACCAACAGGGTTAAGGGGAGAAGGCCAGCTGCCGCGATACCGCTGGACAGGCAATGTTCAAAATGATGATCAATTTGTTGCAACACCCCCAATTGAACGACTGGCAAGCAGCAGCAGCAGCAACATAGGATATCTGTGATGAAGCTTGTGGAAGCTGGTGATGTGTCTTCAAGCCCGACAACCACATAAGTGAATAAACAAATTAATATATCTAAATTACAGCAAAGGAAGTTCCCTATAAGATCGATGTGCTTATCAAGAGTAAAACCTTTCTGTCTTTAGAGCTTCTTCAATCGTAAAGACACTGATTACTAACAGTTACCTACTAAAAATTGTAACAGGCGTTTGTGTACAGTACTTGAGATAGCAGCAATGGGCGAATTTGTGTGTGTGTGTGTGTGTGTGTGTGTGTGTGTGTGTGTGTGTGTGTGTGTGTTTTGAAACATTCGGCAGCTTGAGTGGGAATAAAATATACAAACGTCTTAGTCCGATTTAATTCCCGACTAATTTCGCTTTTTCAAGCGAAATTTGTCAAGAATAAACTCAGACTGCTGCACTTCCTATTTCCTCTCTCTCTCTCTCTCTATATATATATACATACATATATATATATATATATATATATATATATATATATATATATATATTGGAGGGTTTCATCAACGTGAAACAAAGTATGCAAAATCACTAGAGAAAAAAGACATGAAGACTGTGTTCGAGTTGAGTTTCTTTTTTCCTGTGGTAAATGTGTGTGTGTGTATGTATATATATATATATATATATGTGTGTGTGTGTGTGTGTGTGTATTTACCTAGTTGTATTTTGCGGGAAGGGGAGCTATGCTCGTGGTGTCCCGCCTTTGTATCTCGCAGTGTCTAGTTTGCTTTTAAACTCATGAATGGTTTCCAGTTTGTTCCAAGTGTCCACTACTCTATGTGGAAAACTGTTTTTCTTCAGTTCTCTTCTGTAGCTATGTTTTTTATTTTCTTTCCATGTCCTCTTGTGTTTCTCTTGTCCCAGTTTAGTAAGTCCTCTCTATCGAGTATCTCTGTACCTTTCATGATTCTGTAGATGGTCAGTAGGTCACCTCTCTCTCTTCTTTGCTCCAACGTCGGTAACTCCAGTTTAGCCAATCTCTCCTCATATGATAGGTTTGCAAATGCAGGTGCCATTTTTGTTGCTGCTCTCTGGATTCTTTGTGTGTGTGTGTGTGTGTGTATTCACTTGGTCTTTGGATCACGTGTTGGACTCGTGATCGACAGCTATTTCCCTCCTGGAAGAGAGCTCAGAGCTCGTATGTCCGATCTATGGGTAATGCTATGACCTTGCACACACACACACACACACCCAACTCCCCGCCCACGAGAGTCAGAGTAACGACCCGAGGCACAGCGATACCGAAATAATTTCGGCCCTGGGCAGGATTCGAACTGGGTACTGGGAGCGCTTCTACTTCCCAGTTCAGCGCTCTACCAACTGTAACACCGAGTCTGTGTGTGTGTGTGTGTGTGTGTGTGTGTGTGTGCATCTGGCTGAACATGGAAGCATGAAACAAAAATACCTGTCAGCTGATGGCGGGAAGATAGCGCGAGTAGTGGGAGAGTTCGGATCAAAGGTGAAGATTTGGTGTTGACGTGAAATTGTGAGTGCGCCGAGGAAACTACGATTAACCTTATGCGGAAAAAGGTGAAGCAACTGTCGAAGAATGATTATTCCAGGAGTATATGTAAATTGAAGACGATACGAAAAGGTGAAATGTTTGTAAAGTGTAAAAACAAGCAAGAAAGATGATCAAATAAAAAAGGAGCGTGCTTTAGTGTAATTATTTGGGCATATGGAGAGAAAAGGTGGAGATAAGCCAGCAAGGGAATCATGTGGAAGAAGAATGGAAGAGAACGTGGGAAAGGGAAAACCTAGGAGGTGAAGGGGACCGTAAAAGAATAGAAAGTGAAACAGATATCTATTCTTCCGCAGCCTCACACGTGCCCCGCATCTCCAATCACTGAACGTCTCGCCCAGAACTCACGTGTCCATACGTAAGCCCAAGATCTAAGAATATAAGGTCTAACCACTTCCGACCGAATTTCGAGGGAGTTGGCGCAGCGGGCCCGTGAACGTCACCTGGCTGTTCAAAGTGGGGTTCGCGGGCCCTATAGCTGTCAGTTGAAGCTGGCGCGTCGTTCGGGAATGTTGTTACATTCGCTCGCACCGCTCCACGCAATTAGTTATATACTGACAAATATTATATAAAATATATATATAAATATATATAAAATATTATAGTTCCTGTCTATATATATGAATATATAATATATATATATATAAAATATTATAGTTCCTGTCTTCCTTGGCGTTTCACAGTTTTCTTCAGTGTTTCACAAAGAGAAAACGGACCCAGCCTAATGACGTCAGAAGCTGCGCACAATAATTCAAACAGTCAGACCTGTATATTTAGACCTTGCGTAAGCCTGGACAAAACCCCGTATGTTTCTTCCATAATACCCGTTTTCTATCGTTTCTCCATTCGACTCTCATGGCTTTTCCCGCCTTGTCTGTCCTCCCTCACCAATCACTCCCTTTATTCTTTCCTGCACGTAAAAGAGCATTGTTTGATGTACAGTAGATGCAAGCTTATTTTTCAAGCCTCCTTTTATACATGACTACCAATTCATTTACCTTCAGATTTCCTCTTCCTCTTACACAAAAAACAGATTCCGCGAAAGCTGGTGGTCTGACCTATCCATATCTCCGATGTTGTATCGTTCAATGACACTTATGTATATGGATTTCACACGTGATATATCTCCGGTGCAGGAGATATAGTACCTGATTACAGTTTATTTATCATCTCTTGGTGGAGGTTATGCATTCTAGGAGGCTCACGTAGTAACTGAGAGACGTTGGTAATGATTCTGTGGGCGAAGTGTTGGATTATTGAAGAGTCTTCGGTAAGGTTTCCTGCACTGCTGGGTGCACCAGTAATGCAACCCACTAAACACTGAATAATAATAATAATAATAATAACAATAATACATATACCAAAGGCCTTTTTCCCTTATAAGGGAGGTAGCCAAAAACAAAGGCATAAAAAACCATTCCCACCCATTCCATCCCTATCACACTCCCTCTTAATAAACAAATAAATGAAAAAAGTGGCGTCTGTGCTTCTTGGTACAAATTAAGTCCATTACTGGGTTTACGTCTTTTCGCTGACCTTACACTGACCATAAAATGAAGGTCAGATGACCCTGGGGGTGCACCTCACCCATTAAACACTTCTGGCTGGCGACAAATCTTATTAATCATCTCGTGGCACTCCGTGGGACGACAATAAAGTGCTTCACCTCTTCGGTTTTTCGTAATCAAGTTAAGTTCCTTACGAAATACTCCGGACAGAATGTGACGAAAGACTGACATCGTTAACTCGGTGAAGAGTATCACTACCGAACAATTTCATTTAACTGTGAGCTCTTTATTGTTCATAAGGACAGAAGCGCTGGTTATCAGTAGCAAAATATGTATTCTCAGCTGAGAGAAAAATGTACTCGCCTACAGGTTGTGGAATTTTCTCAACCTGTTGAGAAGTGATGTAATACTGTAGCTAGGGCCAAAAGATTTCTTTCACTCTTCAAAAGACGGGAATATAGTCATGTTTCAATAAATAAACAAATAAATAATAAACAAACGAAACAAATAAACAAACGAAACAAATAAATTGGTAAAAAAATATAAGATGATAATAAATTGCTAGAAGCTTCTTCGGTCGGAGGGTGGGGTGGGAGGTATTTCCTTAAAAGATAATTGAGCATACTCTTTTGTACACTACACATCTCTTGCTGTTTCTTCCGGGTAAACTTACTTGGTCTTCTGGGCGTCTCCTCCGGCAACGACACCGCCACCGCCACTTGAGGATTCTGGCTCTCCTGGACACTCATGTCCCACAATGCCTTGCGTTCCACCTGCGATTGAACAAAAGCCTACTGGCTCTTAGTGCAAAATATTCCGAAACACTGGACGGAGAGGTGGGCGGATGGGTATGTGTGTTCATACGTCACAGAAGTCTGGATACGCTTCACTTTCTTTCACAAAACTTCGTGTGATTCAACGTCCAAAGTTCGCTCGATCTCAAGTTACGCAAACGCATCAATTAGTTTTTTCTTAAGTTTCGTGTAACTCCGAGTGGATCCACGTGCAGTTGGAGTTTTTATTTTGTATATTTTGAGTATGTGTGTGTGAATCGGTGTGTGCGTCAGCAATTACTGAAGCTTAGCACAACCAGAGTGGAGCTGTTCAACTTTAATTTAACGAATTCGGTACGTGGTCGACCCGGGTAGGTGCCCCAACGGAAGAAAGGCATGACTAAAGTACACTTCAGATTGCACCAAAAGGTTATCACCAACTGATGATGGAAGCCTCAAGGGTGACAGCAGTGTAAACGTCTCCTTCCCCTCCCACCCGCCACCTCCATCTCCCTTGCGGGGTTTCGGTGCACATTGCCTACATGTGCCGAGAAAACCCTCGCGTGACGTCATATCGCTTCGAACCGTCTTCAATTTCATCGCTGCACTAAATAGAACGAGATTTATTATTATCATTATTAGGCCATAAAATAGTTGGTGATAGTCCCTGCCCATCTATAAAAATACGTTCGACCAAATAATTTTCTTACTTTTTATTTCTAAAAGTATATGTACTTGTTACCTATTCAACCGACGTGACGAAATCCTGGTGCTCTAAACGCGACAATAATAATAAATAATGGTTATAAATTCTTGAGTATTATTATACATATCACTTGGGTTTATTCCTCCAAAAATGAGAGGTGTTTAGGAAAATACGACAGGTCTTAAATTGTAAATTTCAAAGGTGCAATCTATCTTATCATTGGTATCTTATAGCGGCCTTAGGGTACTGCAGTAACTGACTTTGCTGTAACTCCATGGATCAAGGCATAATTGAAATTCACGTCGTTTCAAACTTCTCTATATCATCTCACAAGTAATCGCAAAATAATATTTATTTTTAAACTTTGATTTTAGTTTAGTCAGTGATCCTTGTAATTCCATGCACAATAATTTAGGAACTTCAGTTAACAATAAATTTTCTATTGCAAGGATATTTTTGATGTGAATGCTGAAGAGTGTTATCAAATGATAAATCCTAGATTCTCACAAGAAAAATAAACTCACTCACTCCCACTTTTGAAAAATTAAAAGGATCATCACAATTTTTTCTGTGGCTTGAGCAAGACGTCGAATTCATTATACCCGTTGGATGTGGTACATGCCGAATATGTTTAAAGTTATTACGATTTGATAAGTTTATAGAAAAAATGAGTTTCGTGTATTTTCCTGGACGACCAAAAAATTACGCTTAGAAAAGGATAATAACCCTTTTACCATTTCAGTAGAAATGTGTGTGCAATGTACGAGATTTTTTCCTCTCTTCAGATATCACATCTCGTTTTACATTCGCTTGTGATTCAGCTGGATTACATGAAATTCTACAATGGTAGAAGTATCATTACGAAACACTTTCTAGACATCTTGGAATTTTCTTAACTTTATTACCTTGATCTTGTGATTCTCTCCTGCCTCATATTCTAATCATTCAATCCACTATCAGCCTAAATACTACAATCAAGTAAAAAAAAAAATAAAAAAAAATAAAAAAAATATATATATATATATTTCAAACGACACTGCAGTGTTATCGCCTCGTTTTTACGTTTTCTTTGGTACCGCGGACTCACTCCTTTCGTCATCACTCCTATCTTCCACATTTTGAAGACATTACTCTTACAACATCTTAGCACATTCTAATCTAGTGTGTATTTGTGTAATTGGATTACGTGTCGCACCACGCTTAGAATATTCTAATGATAATAATAAATATACAAATACATAACATAAACAAAGAGAACGAATAGAATAATGGGTATAAACATCCAAATTTTCTTGTATCGATTAAATTAAAGATACCTTCAATAAATGCTGCCAATTCTCTATAGTCTGCTGAAACTTAAAAATACAGAAAGGCAAATTTACTGAGCCCTGAACACACATTCCTTTTCAGTGAAAAAACAAATACAGCTCTAACCATTTACAGTTACATGACATAGTACTGTAGAATGTATATTTGGACACCACACGATAAGACGCTACCGCAGATATTTTAGCTATGAATGGGCCTATCACCGCCATTCACTTCCGTAATCAACGGCATTGTTAATGGACGTGATAAAAAACCACCCACTTGTGATGACTGGCAATTATGAAAAGATCAGTGCAATAACAATAACAAGTAATACGCCATTAGGCTATATGTGGGATTTTTGTCATCGCGAATATTTCCCTAGTCAATATACGAAAGAAGCAATACTGGTAGTGAGCACACATGTTCACAGTAAATGCGCAGTAATTAATCATGCATGAATTTCCTTACGTAAATGTGTGTGTGTGTGCATGGGTGCGTGTGTACTTGCCTACAAGAAAATGATAACAATGGCATCATGCCTGCAGCTGCATTGGAAGATATCGATGATAAATCCTGCATACATTTCGGAAACACGGTCAAGGTCAACTTGAAGAGCACTTGATTCCACGAGTCGTCGAGGAAAAAAATTGTAGCCTACTGAACTCGATACGTGATGCATTTTCTTATGCGTGGAAGACTTAAGATAGTTTAATTGTACAGTACATATTATATAGAACACACACACACACACACACACACACACACACACAAACATATATATATATATATATATATATATATATATATATATGGGTTACAAAGGTTTCATACAGATTTGTGCACTTTACATCGTTTCTGCCACAGGTGGTCTCCGCACGGATGGCCTGATAGCTTTTTTTTTTAAACAGTTTATAATTTACGTTACGATTTATGCATGTGTTAGTATTAAAGAATACCTATGTGGTAAATGTTTCTCTAGTATATTTTAAGGTTAGTGCGTAAATGTTGGATAATGTCTATATGCCTAGAGTTACAAAGGATTACAAGGGCGGAGCATGCCGACAGGAGACCTTTTAGTCCATATCTACGTCGGATGCTAAAAAAAATCATAATAATAATAAATGAATAAATAAAATTTAATAATGTATATACTAAATAAAATAAATAAATGCATAGGTGTAAATAATAAACAAACTGGTAAATAGCAAATAATAATAAATTGACATATAACTAATAATAAATGAGATTCAAGCAAATAATGATAAACAGACAAATGATAACAAAACAAATAAACAATATAAAATGAATGATAATCATTATAGTATCTTGACATATAACTAATAATAGACAATCAAACAAATAATGATAAACAGACAAATAACAAAACAAATAAATAATATAAAATAAATTATAATCATTACAGCATCTTGCTTAGGTGTTTATCTAACTGATTCTTAAAGGTTCGAACTGAACTACATTGCACTACCTGTGCAGGAAGTTTATTCCATTCATTAACTACACGGTTGGCGAAGTTGTTTCTATCCACTTCAAATTAAATCTATTTCCAGACAGTTTGAGACCATTGTTTCTTGTCTGATTCTCATTCTGTGTGAACATTTTGTCACTTTTGATGTCAATTCCCTTTAGAACCTTAAAGACCTGCATCAAGTCACCTCTGAGTCTACGCTTTTTTAGGGAAAACAGATTCATATGTTTTAGTGGATTTTCGTATGATTTATTTTTTATATTTGGAATCACTTTTGTAGCTCGCCGTTGTACTTTTTCCAAGCTGTCAATGTCTTCAATGAGATTCGGTGACCATACGGAAACAGCATATTCCAAATGTAGACGAACTAACGATTTATATAGCTTGTTAAGATTCTAGGACTGATTGCGCGATCTTTTGACTTCAAAAGCTCATCACTCGTTGACACCATGTATGTATGATGTTAATGAGTGATGAGCTTTTGAAGTCAAAAGATCGCGCAATCAGTCCCAGAATCTTATTTGCTTTCTCAGAGGCTGAAATACACGGCTTGGATGATTTGAGATAGCTACTGATAATTATGACAGAGATCTTTTTCACTATCCACTTTTGTTAAAAAAAATTACAAATAACCTGTAATCGTACTGTTATTTTTACCTATGTGCATTACCTTGCATTTACTTGTGTTAAATTTCATTAGCCACTTTTCAGACCATTGCTGTAATTTATCTAAATCTTCTTGGATATCTAATTGGTTTAAGAGATCATTTGCCATTCCGCACAGTTTTGCATCATTAGCAATTTTGGAAACAGTAGGTTTTAGTCCGTGGTCTATATCATTTATATATACTATGAATAGAAGTGGCCCAAGAACGGAACCCTGAGGAACTCAACTTGTAACATTTTTCCATCTAGAAGTTTTTCCATTTAAAACAACTCCCTGTTTCCGATCATTCAACCAATTACTAGTCCAACCTAATAGGCTACCACTTATTCCGTGTGAAGCTAATGTAGTTAGTCTTTCGTGGGGGACGGTATCAAAACCTTTTGCAAAGTCTAGATATATTAAGTCTATATTGTTTCTTTTGTCGTAATTCGAGATAACTGTGTTGTAGAATTCAAGTTGGTCACACAAGAACGTTTCCGTCTGAAACCATGCTGGCTATCATTTATCAAACAGTTACTTTCTAAATTATGTTCGATAGCATCTCTGACGATACTTTCCATAATTTTTCCTACGATCGAAGTCAAACTTATAGGCCTAAAGTTATTTGGTTTCTTTTCGTCACCTTTTTTGAATATGGGAGTAATGTTAGCTAGCTTCCATTCTCTTGGGACATCTCCGGATATGATGGATTTCTTGAAAATAATTTCTATTGGAACAACAATCTCATTTTTCCTTTCCTTTAAGATTCTTGGATGCCAACCGTCAGGCCCTGGTGTTTTATTAACTTTGAGTCTCTCTATACACCTTTTAATTTTTTCTTTTGTATTTACCATAGTAAGTTTACCCTAGACTTTTCAATGGTTTCAGTTTGGAGTTCACTTTGAGGTGTTTCGTTTACGAATACCGAGCTAAAATGATTGTTTAAAATATTAAACATTCCTTCATTTGAATATTCAAGCTGACCGTCAGCAGATAATAGTGGACCAATGGGATTCCTAACAACCTTTTTATCTCTAATGTAACTATAGAGTTGGCACGGAGGGCACTGGTCGAATAATAGGGAGAGAATGTTACCTTGTGAGCTACGAGCCCATTTATGATGTGTGTGTGTGTGTTACAGCTGTAGTTCGGCTTGCCTTTTTGTAAATTATCTATTTATTATTATTGTTATTATTACTATTATTATTATTATTATTCTCGTGGTTGCCGTTTTCGTTTCCTCCACCACTTGATGTTTTTGGATTTTTTTTTAGGGGTATATCTAAACACGTGGTTCTAGACTATGGAAATAAATTCTGTGTAAAATAAACAAATATGTAAATAAATAATATAGTAACAGAATTCTTCCATGTACCACTCTCTTTCGCAATTCCTAGAACAACGACCTATCTTATTAAATAAACATATTTCACAAACGTTTGTGAGAGTGACTATAATCGCAGACACGAGCGTATGTCGCGCGATCCAGTTAAACCTCGCAGTCTCGCACAAGGCACATTCCCTGTCCCGTGTGAAATGATTTGTGTCTCCGAGTTTGGCCTTCGAAATCACCAAAGAAGTCGTCGACAAAGAAACTAGACTATAACCAAAGTGAAATAAAACTTCACTGTCACTGTTAGTCATCTAGACTTATCGATAAAGACGTCATCTTCGTCTATATATATATATATATATATATATATATATATATATATATATATATATATATATATATATATATATATATATATATATATATATAACGTTCTGTGTACAATCCCTATGAATACACAAGGGGTGTCGTCACCAATTTTCACAGCGGTCTTTCCAACTTCAACCACAACCGACCATGGTATCATATTTCTACAATCTGATACATCCCACTTTTTAGGCGCCACATATTAGATTAACAGCAAGATAAATATATCGCTTTTTGAGTAAGCCAAATTGACAAAAAGTGCCTAATATAACTTACTGCCGGACATTTCCTGGATTCATAACGGTCGCAGACAAGCATGGCCAGTGACGACTTCCGAATGGAAACCGACCTCTATGAGCCTTTTCCCGAAGGACGAAAACCTCAACTCTCGACTCTCGTCCCAAACATCAAAGATTTACCAATGGGTGACAAACTAATGAGAAACTGAACATACTAAGGACACAAACAATTAATGATAAAATTCAACTGGCTACACATCCGCAGCGTGGTGCTCAAGAAGTGAGACAATATTGGCATCCTACAAGCAACAGGAAATAAAGCATCAAAAACACCAGCTGGTTGCACTGAGGCACCCCACCCCCACTCCCTCAATGGTAAATCTAGACTTGGAAACTAAACCTTTCTTGTTCTAATGCGTCACATAAGTGTGATGGCCTTCCGAGCTCTTCCACCCCTCACACCATATCAACCACAATGGAAAAAACCGTTATGCAAACAGATCTCCCAACGAACTTTTCAAAATTACAATAATATTTAATTTGATACCGATCTTATCATATGCCTCAACATCCGGACAATTCGAGCTACGTATTTACAGCTAACGCAATACAATATTGGCAAATGTGGGATAACATGGTTGAATTAAGGGAAAGATAACGAGTATAAACCTGCAAAAGCAGACATGATCCTAAACAAACAATGAGATACAATCAAACACATTGACAATGAACTGTGAAAACAGACACAAATATAACAAAAGAACTCGTCCAAACACTGTAATCAGTTGGCGAGATGTTAACAATGTGAATTGATAGTTAAGAATGAAAAGAAATCGCCACAAGATCACTTCCAAGTGAATGACAGACTATCACAGTGCAAATAATATTTCACAAAAATAACAATGCATAATATACAAAATATACAGAAATATGAAACAAAACAGTATAAAAATATACCAAAGACGAATGAATGCTATGTCAAAAATCAAAATATGACACACGATATATCACATAGACAATTTTTTCTTCTGTTAAAATTAATATCTAACTTGATTTCATACTGCATCTTCTCATTTCAATTTACCTCTATATTCTTCGTCTTCCTACCTTTCTCTACAAAAGTCTCCGACCATTTCCCCCAATTTCGTTGGTTAATACAGATGCAAGTCTCGATATTCAAATTTCCTGTCACATGACCCCTGAGCCGCGATCCAAGAATCAATATATATCCCTAAAAAGTGTTCATGGGTAATAGCCTCCTTTTATACACGACTACCAATTCATTTTCCGCTCCCACAAAAAGACCCCGCGAAAGCTGGTGAAACAAATCGTTCAGCGAAACGAAATCCGTTCAATCACCACTATACCCGTTGCACTGAGAACTGGCCGTTAGGGCGGAACACTGGGAGTTCCCCTGTGGTGCCACATCTAATTATTTCATAATTTTATTTTATTTTATAATTCTATTTTATGATTTTATAATGTTGCCACATATGATTATATTATAATTTTTGTCACACACCACCACTGAGGTAAAAATCAAAGCAATGTTTTCTATACAAAGGTTTCGTTTCTTCGAGTCTTGACATGGCCGCTACATCTAATCTCTGGCCCCGCCCCCCTCACACTGCATTCAGAAAACATTGCATCCACACGCACGTTCTCGCCATGGATGCCCATGTGTGGCAACACCGGGAAATCTCCTAGCCCCGCCTTATCGGTCATTTCTCCTTGCGCTGACTATAGACTGCCTGCATATATTCACCTCACCATATACCTGTCATTCAAACGAAAAAAAAAAAAAAGTAATACATTAAGGTACGACTTCATTACCGGCAATACAGGAAGTATCTCAAGTAAGAAATTCGTCACATGTAATAAATCGGTCAACGAATTTTGACTGCTACCAAACCACCAACATGCTACAACCGACATTTACTTTATTGTATGCCTGACCTTGGCGATAACACAAACGATTTACAAGTAATATATATACGTATTTTTGTTAGTGATAGTGCTACTATCAATAGTATTACTATCAGATATTACTCTTAGTAGTATTACTGATAATACTAAAAAAACATATGCGGCACGTTGTAAACAAATGTATCAACGAACTTCATATCCATACCGGACATTCACCTAGGCTGGGGGGCGGCAATTCTAGTTTGGACTTGCCGCCCACAAGGCTTAAAAAATCAGACACCCTGAATATCTAATCGTAATCGACGAATTTTACGTTAGAATAAACAAAATATATTTCCTCTTCTCCTTTTTGCAATGGATACATTTAATACAAATTCTAAACTCTGTTTAATTACTTCGCAATCCAATAGCTACAATAGGCAACAAGGGGTGACATCACTGAGAACTTTGGCATGTAAGGCAGCCCGCACACGAGCAACATTTAATTGCTAGTTGTCACAACAAAATATTGTCACAATAAAAAAATTGTCGCAACGATAAGTTGTTGGTAAGGTACACCCGCACACAAACCACGCGATGGCGGCAACTATTGTTTATAGTGTCATAATTTTATACTTAAGAACACACATACACAATTCTATAGACATACATACATACATAAGAACATACATATGAACATACATCCATAAGAAATACATACATGTGAACATACATACATAAGAACATACATACATTCAGGCAAGCAGGCAGATGCACTGACCTTCCAGACAATAGCTAACGTTTACCTTTCAAATAAATACAATATGTTTTTACCTTTCTCCTTTTTATCCTCAGGGGAGAGAGTCGTATTCCAATCGCTCACCACAGCCTCACAGATGTCAATCCGGTCTCTCAATGCCTAACCCTCCCTACGGTAAAACGGGGACACCCGTGTCTCCATCTCAGAGTACACTCACGTAAAGGTATTTCGCACTTATTACGCCGCACACGTTGTCATCAAGTGGTTGACCGGCGAAATGCCAGAGGAATCTGAGGCCATAAAGAAGAAGCGGCAACGCCACTTTTGGAAATGGGTGAAAGATCGGAAAAAAAATTCCAAAAGCCGTCCTGCAGTCCAACAGACGGTACCTTTACCAGCTAAGGACCGAACATAGTCAAACATTCCCCGCTCTATATGCTAAAGTCAAATCTTTCACGGCCAAAGAGTCGGTAAGAGAGTTTCATAGAAAAGTCCTTAAATTCAACAGAACTCTACGGGAATTAAAAGACTATAAATATTGTGATGAAATGTTTGACGAATTAGAGATTTTTGACGGGGATACCACGGACGTGGCTACCGACAATTTTATGAAACACTACTTTGCCGGATACTCAAATTTTGTGAAGAACGGTGCTGAATCTGACCACAGAAACTATCAGATGCACTATCTCGATATGTCATATAAAGTGTTTGTACGCTCCAAACGAGTGAACAAGTATGCGATAAAGTAAGGGAAGAAGCGCAGAATAAGACGAAATGCGGATAGCCGAGGGCCAGAAGAAACAGATAGAGGAACAGGCGAAGCAGAGGCTAGAAGAGGAAAAAAGGCTTGAAGAAGAGAAACTACGCGAGAAACTATTACGTCAACAGAAAAAGGAAGATGCAAAAAAGTTACGTGAACAGAAAAGAGAAGAGAAAGCTAAAATTGCGGCATCGAGAAAAAGGATAAAGGCCACTTTAAGGGATGTGTCAGAGATTGATACGTTAACCGAGGAAGATAAATAGTTGTTGAACGATGATAGGGAAGAACGCAGACGACGTTACGTAAAGGAATCAGAGAAGGGTGTACGGAGCCAGCCTGCCGTAGAGCTTATAGGCGCACTTCGCGAAGGACACGCCACTAAAGTCGCGCCCCCGCGAGCGAAGCGAGCAGCGCCGCAGGCCAAGCACCCATGGCGAAGCCATGACTGGCGAAACCAGGTGCTTGTAACAATTGAAAAAAAAATAATAATAGTATCTTCATCAATATAATGAAATGTCACTCACATTTACCAACAGCTTTATATCTCTGCCATTACCCTATTAATAATCCATTATTATCCTATTCATAATTCTATTGTTATCCCAATTCGACACCTGCATACAGAAACCAAAATCCTTCCCACAGAATACCACACAAAAATGACATAAAAAACAAAAAAAAGATTAGATATAATATATATATATATATATTATATAAATGAAAATATAACAATAAAAAGTAACAATAATAATAATAACAATAAAAAATAATAAACATAATATACAAGCAAAAGGCTTTTTTTTTCCCTTACAATGGAGGTAGCCAAAATCAAAAGGGATAATTCCACTCCCACTCATTTACAAAGGATTACAAAGGCGGAGCATGCCGACAGGAGACCTTTTGATCCATATCTAGGTCGGATGCAAAAAAAAAAAATTAATAATAATAATAAAGATAATAATAAATCGGGAGCATAGTATTCAAACATTTTAACAACCTACCACTTGTGCCACACAATACATCCACCTAAAAACACATCCACACTCAGATCACTAAACAAGTTCTTCGAGACAGACCATCAACCTCAATTCCCCACTTCCAACACCCAAGACATAAACCCCACATATCACAACCACTCCCCATATCAGGAAAGAAGCCCACTGACATGCTTGCATTCAGGGGACCAAAAAGCATATTACACAACATCAGGTTTGCATGTTCCCAGTTGAAGTTGCATGTAAATCTTAGGTTTAGGTACAACAGGGCAAGGTTGGGAGGCAAGGATGCTGGTTATCAATTGATTGTCCCATGCACATTTGATTAGATAGAGGCTATATCTAGGGGCCAAAATGCATTAACAGCTCCATTACATAATAGTCTGTAAGGAGAAGAGGTGTCTGACCTGAACAGATTAGGTTCTTGCTTATTATCTAACTTAGCATGGAGGGCAAAGTGGTTGAAGGCAGCGGCAGATCCAGGGAAAGGGGGCTGAGAGGGCTGAAGCCTCCACCCTCCCAAAAGTTGTTCTTTTATTACCTCATTGTAAAGATCAAGAAACCTACCATGTGTATACCTATACATGGCAGAAAGCATTATTACATTGGCAGAGGTATATTCAACACATCGTTGATGGTAAATCTTTAAAATTAAAGATTAATTATTACTTTTGCCCAATATTTTGAAAAATAAAATAAATAGAGACCATATACTTCAATTTATACTCAAAATCATCATATTTATGCTACAAAGCATATCTCTTTAAAAGCATCATCTATATTTACAAAATTCAGGTCAGCCTCCTCCCCCACAAAGCATCATCAACATTTACAAAATTCAGGTTAGCTCCCCCCACCCAATTTTAATCCTGGATCCACCACTGGTTGAAGGCTAATAATAACAACTGTTGCTTAAAGTTTTGTAGATTAGAAACCCACAGCTCCACAGAAGCCCTCAACCCCTCCCACAGCTCTCTTTAAATGAAACACTGGATTGATGTTTGTTTTGTACTACTGTGAGAATGTATCTATGTCATGGCTTGTAGTAACAGGTGGGAAACAATTGTTGTTTGTCGGCTCTTCTTGTAGAAAGGTGGAGGAAATACAAAACTGATAGTGATCCTGGGCACAGTTCAGAGACTGAGTGCTTGACCCATAGAACTGCACCTCCAGAAGGAGACAAGAATGTTGAAAAGTTTTTAAGATGTATGGCATGAAGATGGTTCTCTGATGTCCATCTTGTGTGACCACTACTTTCAGATACTTGTCACGGGCCCCTGGTTGATGGGTAGGAAGGATATAAAAGTATAGTTCCTCAGGGATCAAGTATTGGATAATTGTTATTCAGATATATGTCAAAAATCAATATGAAAAAAGAGCAAATCTCTACAGTTGCAGCTGACATGGAGAGAGAGAGAGAGAGAGAGAGAAAAAAGTAAAGGACAACCATGGAAGTCTTGGGCCACTGAGAAATTTAGACAAACCAGTATTTTTAGCTGAAAGAGGGCAAATCAAATTCAAGTTTCAGAAGTAATGTAAAAGCAAAAGCAAAAGACACAGCAGTAGAATTATAAATAATGTAACAGATCAGTAATGACTAGAAAAGATTTTAATGTTCACCTACATGTGCCTTACTCTTGGCACAGGTACCTGCTTGTGGTGGTCCTGCAAGATGGACAGCAAAGAGAATCATCTCCCATCTTCAAAACCTGTCAATTCCCTCACCTTTGGAGGTAGAGTCTCAGGGTATTACACTCAAGTTTCCAGATTAGATCTAAGGTCTCCCTTGAACCAAGTTCAATTATTTTCATTCTACTCGTTAATATAAAGAGGGTAGACAACTGGCAACTGCTCCTCTCTTTCTCCTACTATTGGTTGTTTTTTGCTTTGAGGTGTTTATATGGAACTAAAGTAAATGTTTAAGATGTTACACATTCTTTCATTTGAATGTTCATTTTTACCACAGGCAGATATAAATGAGCCAATTTGATTACTGATAAAACTCTCTATCTTTTAACATGACTTGATTTTTTTCCCTTATTTATCATTCAAATGCCCTATTTGGGTAGGTTATTTTTTTTTTCTTCTTTTTACATTCTGTTCCAATTACCTTCTTGTGTTATTCTTCATGTCCTACTGAGGCTGCTCCTGTTCACTTGATGTAGCTACCTTTGTCCATAAAATTCCTTTATTTTTGATTAGTTGCTCATGGCAATCAAACCTCCTCTTTTGCTTCATTCTTTCTTACCTGATTTGGGATACTAAAAACAAGTTTAATGCTGTCAATATCTTAGGTCACTTTGGCAACATCCCATTGGAACAGCCACACATCATTTATTTCTTTATTCATCCATTTTTCATTAACCTTTTTCTGGATTGAATAGTTTTCTGTCAGTATGCTTTACCATTGTAACTCATTATAATTTCTATTCCTCTTTTCTACTTCTCTAGCTTTCCTTTATCAAGTCTAATTCCATCTCTTGACAATATTGTTCCCAATGATAGAAGCACTAGTTAGCTCTGATTAGATATTTCTTTCTTTTCCATATATTAACCCTAGATTTTTCAGCCCTTTTTTGTAAGATAGAGCACGTAGTCAAAGCAGACAGAGTGATACTGGGCCCAGCCCCTCAGAATTACACTTCCAAAGAGAAGTGAGTGTTCATATGTTCTAAAAATGTGCAGTGGGGAGATAGTTCAATTTGATGTTCATCTCATGGGATACAAGTAGGGACACTAGTTAAGAAGTGCAGTTTTGAGTAGTCCCATCCAGAAACATGATTTGCTTCCCCCATCCCTCCCATGATAAACATGGAAACATATATTACAAAAGATTCCTTGTATATTCAAACTAAGGTAATTTGAACATCTAGTAATGAGATAGGCTGTTGGTTCTTCGTTTTGCTGAGCAAATCACCAAACTCCCTACTCCATCAAACCCTTTCAGACATTTGTCTCTCGGAAAAAGCCTTCCCAAAAGCAGCAAGAACCTCAGTAGCACGACTACACTTGGGTGACCATCTAGCACTAAAACAATATAAACATAGAATAGGCCTGGTCACATCAACAAACAGTTATTAAATTTGAGAGTAATTTAGATAAAGCATGGAGCAGCCAAGATTTAATGTATAACTATAGAGCTAAAATTCAGTTTGATAACATTATTCGAACTGATACCACCACTTATTCAGTTCAAAATCCAAAACTGGATACACAGGCATAGGAAAGACTCTTCCAGAAGACTACTGTAAGAATCTGTAAGATAACCATAACACAGAAGATACCAAAAACCTCATCTCACACTGCCCCACCCCATCCATACCCAGACAACAACATACTAGTTCTTCCTCGAGTGATTTATGGGCCAGTCTGGGGGTTGATGCTGGTTACCGGATTAATTATCTTGCTACATTTAACATTAGAATGGTGAAGGGGCAAACTGTGCTTCCACATGGGGCCATTCAGGATCACACTCTTGAACTAATGTCCAAGTAGGTATCTACTGCCAATCCCAGCGTCATCTAATGTCACCATTACAGTTTTACCAAATCTACTCTCAACACAATTATAACCTTTTCTGCAATGGTATACACTGTTACCCTTTTCATACTGAAGATTCTCTGTCAATTCTTTCCTAGTAAACTCACCTTGAAATCTTGTATCTCAGCTATTGCTTAACCTGATTCAATAAAATTAGGTGAACTGTAATGTCCTTAAAATTTCTGGACTCCATACCAGTTGTTGATCCCTGCACAGGAGATTTGTTTGCCCTCATATGGAGTATGCATCTCAAGAAGATTAAACTGATTCATCTTACTCAGAATCTCTGAGTAAGTAAACATTGCAGGTTTTGTTATCTACATCATAATTTGCATCCCCAGTCCACATTATAAACACAGAACAGATCAGTATATGCAGATATAGAAACTTGATCATAATTGTGGATTTTCAAGTTAAAGCATTCCAATACTATTTATTTGTAACATTAACCCCAAGAATACTGCCTTGACATTGAGTTCTCTGTAACATAAAACATTAAATTCTTCAATATTACTTCATTCCCATTGCTATATTTTCAGCAAATTACCCTTTTCCAAATTTGAAAGGTATTAATGGAATCTCACAAGATTCAATGAATTGAGTGGATTTTCCACCCTTTTCCTCAGACAACATCAAACTATCTCTTCTCTAAGAGACTTATGGTCCCACCTAGAGGCTGTTGGCAGTTTCCTGGAGGTTTTCTGCAAGATAGCCCAGGGACAACAGAATAATTTATTGATTCACCCTTTTAACTGAAAGCAGGAGAGGCAGGAAGTTCACTCAATATACTTTTAAAGTTTGCAGACAGCAAAATCAAATGTTAGATTGAACTGTATATGGGTACAGATGGTGATTTTTGCATAAAGAAACTTTATGAGTGTGTGACTGATTTCAAAATACCATAAATTAGTGGTGAGAAAAATAATTCCTAGCTATGATATTGCATTCAAAATGGTATTTACAAGGGTTTGTTTCAAAGGAATTGACATGAAGGAATTGTAATACTCAGGTCTAGGATGACCTGTTAGGATAATTCCTTCAGCTAGTAAACCCCTTTCATGGTAAATATGAGAATATTACTGCAGCATGTAAACAGTGTGCTACATTTAATGTGTATGGTAAGTAATAATAATAACTTTTATCTATAGTTTCACTAAGTGGAAGACCTGAAATCCAACAGTGGCTGGTAATGGTCATCAGCTTTCTGTGTGAAAAAGTGTAAGAAATACAGCTGATGGAGTGATCTTGGGGTCTGTCTAAGAGACCAAGTGTCTGTCCCTCAGGGCTGCATTTCCTGATGGAGGTGAGAGGATTGACAGGTTTTGAAAATTGGCAGTTCTGTTGTCCATCTTGCAGGACCACCATAAGCAAGGCAGGTTATAGCAAAAATCTGCCACAACATTAAGCCATATTTGAGCAGCCTTCTTCCTCCCTTCCTACACACAGTACTTTCCATTCTTTAAGAAACTTAGAAATGCTTACCCAAACCTAACCTAACCTAACCATCTAACAACCTGATATGTCTCCAAACCTTAAAATTCACTAATAAAATTAAATGAAGGACAGCATTTTAAATAACCTTTTTACTGCTAGATGCATCAGCTAGCATATTTCCAATTTCCCAGACACAGTCACACCTTATTTTGTGACATATTTTTCAGTATATTATAAATACATTTAATCTTGGAGAAGTCACCTTTTCCAATGTACAATAATGTATTATTAAACTTTTGTTCTATAAGTATTGTTAATTAAGGATCATTTGAATTTAGGAAATGATAGAGATAACCTTATCTTAAATTATCCCTTTAAAGTCCCTCTCTCCCAAAATCTAAAAGAAGACAAACATACATGTATATACCAAGGGCTTTTTCTCCCTTACAAGGAAGGTAACCAAAGTCAAAAGGCATAATTCCACTCCCACCCATTCACCATCCCTCCCTCTCATCTAGGCTCCTCCTAGATGGCAGGTCTTCCCTCCAGCTCAACCATTGGCCTGGGTCAGAAGCAATGCAGCAAGGCCGCTTCATTAAATCAGCGACACCCCCCTCTCTATTCTCTTATGCAGAGGACAAAGAACAAAGGAAAAACATCTGGAACTGATGTTTGTGCAGTTTTAGTAAAAGTAAAAATAGTGGGTTTCCTAACAGTGCAACAATGTGATTCAGAATCCTATTGATAAAAGCCTGATAAAAAGGTCACAACATTGTTTCACATCAGCAAGATTTTGTTTGACAAATCTGTTGACTTTTCTGATTAAAGTGATACCTGACATCAATACTGGTTTCCCAGTGAAACATAGTTCGCCATAAAAGATTCCAGAAAAAAGTATGGACATGTCAAACTGGAACAAAGATAAGCAGGTGGATTGGTGAGTGGCTGATAGATAGGGAGCAGAGTTTTTACAAGAGGGAAAAGCCAGGATGGTGTCTAGTAAAAAGCAGAGTGCTGCAGGGGTCAGTACTGGGCCCCCTCTTATTTACTATATCAATGACACAGATGATATTGCCTCACAACAAATATTTTTAATAATGAAACCAGTTAATTTCAGGAAGACCTGAATAAAATACACCATTCTGAGTATAATCAGTAGACTTGGTGGCTTTATAACCAGCAAAACAGACAAAAGAAAATGTGCAAAGATGAATGACAAGAATGAACACAAGCATCTGGTAGGACATCTACGTGGAGAGATTGAGAAAGACAAAACTGGTGTCACTAAAAATAAGGAGAGTTAGGAGTGATCTCATTGAGGTCTTCAAGATAAGGTAAGAGAACTAGAGGGGCTGAAAGTGGAGGACTTTGGTAAGAGGAGGACTTGTGGGCAAACTTTTTCCATTTTGCCAAAAAAGAGAGCAGAGACCATCCATACAAGATATCAAAGCAACAACCACAAGTGAATATAAGGAAGTATTTCTTTTGTGTAGTGGTATAATAGAATGGAACAACCTAGAAAGAAAGGTAGTAATGGCAGACAGTGAAGAGATTTACGGCAAAAACTGATCCATTAGTAAGGTAAGTTGAGAGAGGGGGGGGGCAATAAATGAGCCAATGATGGCTCACTGCCCTGAGCTGATCCTAAACCAACCATAAGATCACTGGCCCTAATGTGGAACTTGTAAGACTACTGGTAAAAATTACTGTAGCTCATTGAGAAATGAAAACTAATCATCGTTAAAAGTCCTTACAAAATCAGTAATGTACCATACATTATGATTATGCTGTATCACTTATTCATACCCTTCTCAACAGCTGTGATGGAAAGCTTACAAAACAATATAGAAAAAAATGTTGAATAGATATAAACTCACTGAAAATTAAGAATATAAAAATTGCATCATAAATGACTTCTTACTTTTTAGTAAAATTACGGTCCACAGTTCATTTCTTATCAACATCAGCAAGGTACCTACAACTTTTAATTAACAAAATCGTGGGCTTAGCTCATAACCTGTTTTAATAAAATATATATAAATGTACAAATTCCATCCTTACCTTCACGTAACTCGAACTGACTAAGTAAAGCTTTTCTCTCCATCATTCATTCTTTAAAGATTATCTTGTTACCATGATTTCACTTTACGAATTATCTTCTGTTTACATTATCTACAGTTGATGTAGATGCAGGATTGCACCAGGATTCCAATCTCACCTCGGATTGGTCAGAGGTTACACTTGTACACTAGTGAAAATAAATGCATTTTCTTTTTTTTTTACAATTACAAATCTGATAAAATGTGTAGCATCAATCTGAATTCCAACAGTGATGCTGGTATGTAGATTGAGGTTAATAAAAACACCGAAATTAGCGCAAACTGCTAGTTACATATATTGATGTAAATTGTACATATCCTGTCAATATATATCCCATTTGTGGCTAACGATGCCGATGGTTTTAGGAAAACATGCTTTTGTTGGCCGACTTTTTGAGTGAGAGCAAGTAACAAATATGATTGAGGATGTTTTATTTGATTGTTTCTTATTTCATAATTAGTTGAGCATGAAGAACATCAAAATGGAAATATGCGCTGGGGCAGGGGTTGGGGGTCGTCGCTTCACTCGTTCTCCGCCACAATTCTCAACGGTTTCTTCGGGTAAGCTCCCATGCAGCCGCCCTTCTCATTGCAAAAAAGCTCAGGAAGATCGGTCGACTTACCCCAACCATGATTTACGTAAGTGTCCCTTTCGTTTACACCGAAACTTGTCAAATGTGGAGATAACCCTACAAGTAGGATAATAAATTGATAGATAACTAGATATATAAAAATTCATCCATGCCTCAGCCATACAGCAAGTGCCAGAACACAAGCGACTTGAAGATTCGATTCTTACTAATTTTGCATGCGTCATATGCTATGGTTGAGGGAGCCCATTACACCACGAGCTTCACTAATCATTTGAGGGACTTCCTAACATGACCGACCACTGTTATGTACTACACGACTTTGCAAAGTAAATGAAGTTTTCTAAGAAGACAGTGGAGACAACCCAGTGAATGGGATCGTCATCAGGGAAACGTGCCGGAACTGACGTTCACGTACAAAACTGGCAGCACACAATAGATCACTGTTTCCCAACCCTGGTGTCGCCAAGACATCTTGTAAGCTATTTTTTTTTTGCAAAATTATATACCATACCATACATATACAAATTTTTCCCCTTACACGGGAGGTAGAAAAAAAAGCATAGAAACCACTCCCACCCATTCCATCCCCTACATACAATAACCATATATATTAACATACAAATAGATTAGTGGTGTCGCGGTCATACCACGAGGGTCATATTGGGGTCCCCTGAAAAAAGGTTAGGAAAAACTGCAATAGAACATATTCAGAAACACTCACGTAAGAGTCTAGAAACAACAATGTCAACAAATGAACTTCTTCCCTGTTAGATATGCTATTTCTCATATTATTCTGGGTGTTGTCAGAGTGTTTTATTCATTCTTATGGTTTTCCAGGGATAATGAAAGATTCTCGATTAAATCCTCTCGTAGTGGGTTTATTTGGTGAAATTGATAAGTTCTGATTTTATTTTGCAAGGCCAGCACGATGTGTCAGCCTTCACGTCTCTATTGCGTGCACAAGGAATTAATGACTCGGCAAGGCCTGGTCAATCCCGGTTAGAAACTTGTCTAGTAAGCTACATACTTAAAGATATCTTCTGATCATTCTGATGTATTTCTAACTTCTATGGGTTAAGAAATGAAAAAGTCCAAGAGTTCTAATTCTGAAACTTATTATACAAAAGACTTCCTGATTTTTCTTTTGGCACTTGTTATTTTATGACACAAGAACAGTTTGAGTTGGTTACTTCAATTGTTTTTACTACATATGGCACTAAGTTTTCCAATATTTTCCATATATAAATCACACTTTTTCCTTTTAATCCGACTACTAAAATATCTTATCAATTTCCGTGACTTCCTTATATTGGAGAAACGTTCGAGTATATTTTGAACCATTTTGATGAAGATTATGTAGAAACATGAATGCCACAATACTCAATGACCAAGTAATGAATGTATTGTGAAAATGTGGAGGCCACAGAAGGGGAAGGACATCAAAGAATTATCAATAGGTGATAAGGTGTATTATCTGCATCATAGATAAGTCAGCAAGCAGGCAGACCTGTTCTTTTAAATATCTATCAACTACCACTTATCTATACTCCACGTGTGCAACCTCATAATTTAAAGTTAGTCCTTAGTTCGTTCTCTACTTGATGTAGTAAAAAGAAAACTTCATTAGGCAGACATTATTTGTGGGTGGCTTTAGCTATTTCTATCCATGCATTGTACTGTATTTTGGGCAAATTAATAAATTTTACTCATAATGTAAAACTAAGGTAAATGAAGATATTTGGAGGAAATTTTGTCATTATTCTTTAGTAATTCCTCTAAACCTCCTCCTTCTCCTCCTCCTGTTCATAAAACACACTCCTCTTCCTATTCCTTCTCTTTCAGCTCCTCTTCCCCCTCCTCTTCCTCTTCCTCTTCCTTTAGTTCCTCTTTCTTCTCCCCTTTTCATCCTTATCCTCCTTCACCTCCTCTTCCTCCTCCTCCTCCTTCTCCCCTCATCTTCCTCCCTCTCTCCTAGTCCTTCTCTCCTCCTCCTTCTCTTATTCCTCCATTTCTTCCTCTTTCTCCTCCTCCTCCTCCTAATTATTATACTATTCCTCCTTCTTCTCCTCCATCCCTCCCCCTCCACTTCTCCTTCTCCCCTCCTCCTCCTTCCCTCCTTCTCCTTCATCTCCTCCTTCTCCTCCCCCTCTCCTCCCCTTCTCCTTCTCCTCTTCTTCCTTCTACTCTTCTTTCCTTCCCTCCTCTTCCACCTTCCCTTCTTCTCCCTTCCTCCTTCTCCTCTTCTTCCTTCTACTCTTCTTTCCTTCCCTCCTCCACCTCCTTCTTCTCCTCCCCTTCTTCTCCCCTCCTCCTTCTCCTCTTCTTCCTTCTACTCTTCTTTTCTTCCCTCCTCCTCCTCCACCTCCCCTTCTTCATGGGAAAGTAACT
>NC_134799.1:9437031-9447031 GCF_046742065.1 Oratosquilla oratoria
TAGGTCGGCTTCCTCACAAGACAAAATAGACGCGAGGGAAGAGAAATAAGACATTATGAGCTGGTAGCCAAGTACGTTCGCCATTCGTTCTGTTTACAGTGTGTTGCGATGCGTCACGCGACTTGGCAGGGAACTTGGGCGGGACCAAGGGCGGCGTGGGCGTCAGTCCGCCCTTGTTTATGGATGTACTTGTTAGTACGCCTGGGGGGTGGTATGTATATTGTATAATTAAGTATGAAGAAAAACGCGTGTACCAGCTGTTCTTATGCATGTGTGTGTGTGTGTGTGTGTGTGTGTGTGTGTGTGTGTGTGTGTGTGTGTGTGTGTGTGCGTGTGTGTGTGTCTGCGTGTGATTCATCATGGCCTCGGATCACACGTTGGACTCGTGATCGACAGCTATTACACTCCCGGATGAGAGCTCAGAGCTCAAATTTGTGTGTGTGTGTGTGTGTGTGTGTGCGTGTGTGAGTTTGTGTGTGTGTATACGTGTGTGTGTGTGTGTGTGTGTGTGTGTGTGTGTGTGTGTGTGCATCCGGGCAAAAGCAGCTAAGTACTCTACACGAATAACATCGACTGGCGTCAACCAGACTGAAAATATTTCCCCCAAATTATGGAGCCAGTATTAACTCTGTATTCATCGCCATACCATTCTAATCATTTCCGTCACAGCCCTTCGATCGAGAAAGGGTGACGACTTTGGTGACGACTTCTGAGTCTATTTTTTTTTTTACTGTCGCCAAACTATTCCATTCATCTCCGGTGCACCCTTTCCTTAGGTAGTAAAGAAGGGGGTGTGGGGGGTAGCCCACCTCTCGATTAATCCCATTTTTTTATTGTATTTAATTATTTTTCTATTTATTCATTTATTTATTTATTCATTTATGTATTTGTTTATTTATCTTACTTGTTATTTTTTATTTTTTATTTTGCATTTATTATTTCTAATTAATTAAATATTTAATCTATTTATCTATTTATTCATTCATTCGTTTATGTATCTATTCATTCGTTTATTTTTTTTTACTTATTTATCTATTTATTTATTCATTTATCTATTTATTGATTTATTCATTCATTTCTTTTATTCATTTCTTGTCCGTTATTGCTGTGTTATCTCACTACTTGCTGTCATGAGTGTTTACATATTGCCTGCTATCAAATCTGGCTCTGGGTCGAAATATCAGAATGAGAAAACACTGTATGCACACATGATAGTGCATAAGTTCGTGTGTACAAACATACGTACATGCGTAGTGCCTACATACATGTGTGCGTAAATGGGCACGCATGTGTGTATTGTCGTATTGTATGTATGTATGTGCGCGTGCACATATACGCAAGACGTACCTCAATGATCTGTGGAAAGTTTGTAAAAATTTTACATAGGCGAGAGAAAGTCGTTAGATGAAGAGAATAAAATTAAACAGAAAATTCTTGTTAGTCAGCTTCGAGTGACCTCAAACATTTCTAGCCCAGCTGTTCGCAACATTGAAGAAGTTAATAAGAAAACTTGTAATTTGTCATCATATTATCATCTTTAATATTCTTTGACGAACAAGTTCTACTATACTCATCTTGGAAACAGACCGAGTCAACCTGGTGGGTGAAGGGGTATTGAAGACCCACAAATGATACATATATACAGCACACTCTCACACAAATATACGCATACACACACACACACACACACACACACACACACACACACACACACACACACACACACACACACACACACACACACACACACACACACACACACACACACACACACACAACACGGTAGCGCGGTTGGTAGAGTCCCTGACTGTCACTACGGCGGTCCAGGTTCGAATCCTGCCCAGGGCTGAAATTATTTCAGTATCGCTGCGCTTCGAGTCGTTACTCCAACTCTCGTGGGCGGGGAGTTGGGGGTGTGTGTCCGTGTAAGGTCACAGCATTACCCATAGATCGGTCATACGAGCTCTGAGCTCTCTTCCGGGAGGGAAATAGCTGTCGATCACGAGTCCAACACGTGATCCAAAGACTATGGTGAATCACACACACACACACACACACACACACACACACACACAAATGGGTCACCACGAGCATAGCTCTCGTCCCGTAAAATATAACTAGGTAAACACACACACACACACTACTACTAGTTGGCGCAGTGGTAGAGTTCCCGCCTGCCACCACGGAGGTTTGGGTTTGAATCCTACCCAAGGCTGAAATAATATCCGTATCGCTGCGCTGCGAGTCGTTACTCCAACTCTCGTGGGCAGGGAGTTGGGTGTCTGTGCGTGTAAGGTCACAGCATTACCCATAGATCGGTCATATATGAGTTCTGAGCTCTCCTCCGGGAGGGTAATAGCTGTCGATCACGAGTCCAACACGTGATCCAAGACAATGGTGAATCTCACACACAGGTGAAGAAGAGAAATGTGTTGAAGGGAGTTTTGGTGGTTTCTAAAACACGGATGGTTTCTTCCGGTTTATTGCCGAGCCTAAAAAGTTCTGATACAATCTTGGTCTCGCAGCTCCGAAGAAAACTTTGGAGGTGCCAGATCTTCCTAGCTAAATGAAATAATAACAAAACTGGGCGTGTCCTACGAGAAAGGTGCCCAATAGAAAAACTGCAGTAGGATGGCACTCTTGTGATGCCAGTCCGTATAACGTCTTGACCTCTAACCCTGACTTGAGCGAGACTTCATGTTGTTTGGAATGATCTGGCAGATGTATGGGAGTGAAGGTCACTTCGTGACCTCCGAGCTCAGCTGCGGGTCTGAGAGGCCTCGCGTAATGAAGGGCCCGTTGTCTCTTCATGATGGAGAGATGGTGGAGGGAAAGAAATCATCTGCCGCCTCGTGGAAGGAAAGAAATCATCTGCCGCCTCACAAATGTTGACCAATTGATATCTCGAGGGTGATAAGTTGGTTATGAGAGGTGGCTGGCGAGGGGATATTATGGTGGAAAGGAGAGAAAGAAAGAGATAAAGAGAGAAGGGGAGGAGGAGGGAGGGAGGGAGAAAAGAATAGAAACCTAGATGTGGGGAAGAATGGGGGTTGGAGGAGGAGGAGGGGGAGAAGGGGGAAGAAGAAGAGGAGGAGGAGGAGGAGGAGGAGGAGGGGGGAGGAAGAGGAAGAGGAAGAAGAGTAGGAGGAGGAAGAGGAGGAAGAGGAGGAGTGTAACCATTACTAACCATAACCAATCTCCACGTGATCCACAGACATGCCACATGGCACTAGTCTTGAGCAAGACTGCATCTTGCTGACTTCACATATTACAAAAACGCAGACTAAGACAACAAGAATGTCAACACATGAAGATGCCTAATGTCACTAGAGAAACACATTGAGCCCCTTTATCATACCAACCCCAATTACATTACCCATAAACTGACATATACTTACCATGTCTAACCACACCCACTAACCATACGACCCATGTATAGAGCTAACACCAATGCCTAGAACAGCGAACTAACACGTGTCTCTGTCACTTAGAGTATTATGGTCAAGGAACCTAATTGTAACCTGTTATATTTAACTAAATCTCCTATTTGTTAAGAGGAGGAGGAGGAGGAGGAGGAGGAGGAGGAGGAGGAGGGGGTCACGCGCCAACTTCTGCTAAATTTGTGCGTCCCATCCATAAGTCTGTTACAGGCCCTCCCACCCTCCCTCCCTCTCTCCCTCCCTCTCTCCCTCCTCCCCTTCATTGGGTCATTCCCACCATCCACCTCTACCTTGCCCTCCATTTCTTGTCTTCCTCCTTTTTATCATTCTCTTCCTTCTCCTTCGCTTTCTTTTTCTGTCCCTTATAATTCTTCATTTCTTCTCTTCCTCTCTCTTCTTCTCTTTATAATTATCTTCCTTTTCCTGTTCCTCATACTTCTCCTCCCTCTTCTCCTCTTCCTCCTCTTCTCCTCCTCCTCTTCTTCTCTTTCGTTCCCTATTCCCTCTTCCTTCATAGAAAACGCTCACAACTCCCATACACACAAACATACAGAACAAACAAAAGTGTACATTCACAATCACACGATTACCTACCACCAGGACGCTGGGGTGACCAGAAACAGGACGCTTGCCACCAGGATCCTGGGGCAACGAAGGACCAAGTACTAAATTCACTACAAACATTAAGAACATGAATATTGAGATATTGAATATTTTTAGAATATTTCGAAAAACCTCCAAGAATATGCCCGTCACATATGATACGTCAAGTATAACGTCATAAATGCACTTCGTTACGTCACAGATGACGTCATAGATTCAACTCGTTACGTCACGTATGACAACGTCGTAGACGCAAGTCATTACATCAAAGATGCGAGCGTTACGTCATAGAAGTAGGTCATTACGTCATAGATATAAATTATTACGTCATATAGACAAGTCGTTACGTCATAGAAGCAGTTCATTACGTCATAGATGTAAATAACTACTTCATATATACGAGTCGTCACGTCATAGATGCAAGCCAGTACGGCATAAATGCAATTCATTACGTCACAGATGCAGGTCATTATTCATATATTACGTCGCAGAAACAGGTCATTACGTCATGTATTACGTCACAGATACAGGTCATTACGTCATATATTACGTCACAGATACAGGTTGTTACGTCATAGATTACGTCACAGATAACTACCTGGCACGTCATCGAAGTCACTCTCGTATCGAACGTGCTGACGTCATTAGCACCTGTGGCTGCTGAATAAAATCGCCTGGCGGCAGCTGAAGTGAAAATACAAGACGCATCGAAAGGTGCTCTCTCTTTCCCTCTTCCCCACTCTCTATCTCTTTTCCCTCTCTCTCACTCTTCTTCTCTTTCCCTCCACCATCTCTCTCTCTCTCTCTCCCTCACCCTTCCTCTCCCTCCCCATCTCTCCTTTCTCCTTTCTCACCCCCTTTCTCTTTGGCCCTCCCTCTATCTTTCCCCACCTGAGCTCCATCGATTAATTTATCGCCAGAATAAAATATGTAATGTGCGTCACCATGAAAGCACGTAGAAATGGAAATAATGAGGGAGAGTTCATAACAAAGAAGAGGGGAGGAATGAAAACAAAAGTAATGCTAACAAATACAAAAGAATAATTACGGAAAGAAAGAGACAAGACAGAGAACAAAGAGGAGAAGGAGAAGGGGGGATCTCCGTTGCTTCCGAGAAAATAAACATTTTCCAGAAATGCACACGTCACACGTGAATCACAAATATGCAGAGTCCACTAGGAAGAGGAAAAACACACGGAGTCCGAGCGCTTTCGTGATATATTCACATTATCAAGGAGTACAGAAAAGTGAGTACAAACAAGTTGAGATACAGAGTATAAATAGGACAAGTGAGACATTTACCCCCCTCTCCGAAGCCTGAATGCTCAGGTTGGGTCCCTCGGCGAGGTCGTGGAAACAGAGAAATTTTGTCACATTAACTTTTGAAATATGTACTATTTATATTATTGACAATATATGGATCTAATTTATATAATCCTAAACTATTATTAATAAGTTGGTCATAATTGTATTTGATAATTCCTGACTCTATGATATTTCTTTCTGTTATATTCTTACACTGCATAATTTTTGAAGCATTTTTCCAGTCAATAGGATGGTCAAAGTCACGAACATGTTTAAAAAGGGCACTAGATTCCTGGCCTTTTTTAATACTGTTTTTATGTTGTTTAATTCTAACCTCTAATTCTTTTCCTGTTTGACCTACATAACATTTATCACATTTGCTACAAGGTATTTTGTATACACAGCCTATTGAGTTATCAGGGGAATTTTTTATGAGAAGATTTTTTTAGGGTTGAATTATTCTTGAAGGCTACATTTATATTGAAATTCTTAAGTATAGTGGGAATCTCTATAAGATTTTCATTAAAAGGAAGTACAAGTAAATTCTTTTTATTAAAATTTAGTTTTGATTCACCTTTATAGAAAGTCCTTTTTATTTTATCTTATTTTTTTTAACATTTGTCCAAAAAGAATTTTGGATATCTTAACTGTGTTCCGATGTCATAAATTTTGCTCATTTCATCATCCACATTTGCAGCCCAGAATTTGTGGAAGATGAAATGAGCAAAATTTATGACATCGGAACGCAGTTAAGGGGTGAACAGAGGAAAGGAAGGGTGAGGACGAGGGAAAAAAGGTGAGGAAGATGAAAAAAAGGATGAGGAAGAGGAGAAGACGGGTGATAAAAGGAAAGGAAGGGTTAGGAAGTTATAAAGAAGGTGAGGAAGAGGAAAAGAGGGTGAGGGAGAGGAAAAGACTACTGAGGAAGAGGAAAGAGCCAGATAGGGAATTTTGCTGGGGAGGAGATGGGAGGGGGGGATCAGGAGGTTGGTTGGTTGGGGTGGGGGGGGTGGCAAGGTAGGGGTCTTGTCCAAACAGGATCAAAAACGCTCAATTACCTGTCAAGAGTGGGAGGAAGGGATAGAGGCATCAAGGGTGAGGGTGGAAGGAGGAGGAGGAGGGGAGAGAGGTATCAAGGACGGGGATGGGGTGGAGGGAGGAGGAGGGAGAGAGGGATGACCTTTCATCCAAGAGGAGCTAAGATGGAAGGGTTGAGGTGGGTGGGAGTGGATGCCTGCCTTGGATGGCTACCCCCCTTACATGGGGGAAGAAGCCTTTTGGCATATTGGTATATAGATGGATGGATGGATAGATAGATAGACAGATAGATAGATAGATAGATAGGTAGATAGATAGATAGATAGATAGATAGGTACGTAGATAGACAGATAAATAGATAGATAGGTAGATAGACAGACAGACAGACAGACAGATAGAAAGATAGACAAATAGATAGACAGAGAGATAGGTAGATAGATCGTAAGGAAGAGGAGGAGGAGTAGGAGGAGGAGGAGGAGGAGGAAGAGGAGGTGAGGAGAAGAGAAGGTATACGAACGAGTTTGATTAATCCTTTCCTTGTATACCACACAGTCCTTAACTGAACCCTTTTCCGTGACGTCAGGCGATTCTATTAATCCGCGTGATTAATCACGAATTTGGGTAAACAACGCCCCGGTTAACCTCCGTCCCAGTGGATATTTGTCGTTTTCATTCTGGCTAGCGTCAGATGATTTTATTCACATATTCTTCTGTTTATGGCGTCGCCTTTCAACGTGGTGGTGAGCTTTGTTTGTTTTATTCTGGCTGGAGGGGGCGGGGGTGGGGATGGGGAGGTGTGGCCCGGGTTGAAGGGGGTCTCGATCGATCGGGAGATCTTTCAATTAAATGGCCGGAAGGTCTTAGCCAGAAAAATAAATATATGAAAGATGAATAAATGAATATGTTAATCAATTAATTAATAGAGAAATGAATAAATGAAAAATAATAAGAGAAATAGATAGATGAATAAATAAGTAGGTCAATAAATAAATTAGTTGATAAATGAATAGATATTTGAATAAACAAAGAAATATATAATAGATTAACAAATGAATAAATAAATATATAAATGGATAAATAAATAAATAAATAAATAAATAAATAAGTAAATAAATTAATAAATAAACAAATAAATAAATGCATTAAAATAACCACATGAATAAGTTATTAGATAGATAGATGCACAAAGAAGTAGATATATAGATAAATAAAAATAGATAAATTAATAAAATACACCACTGTTTTAAAAGTGGTTAAGGACATCTGGGTAAACCTGATGAGCCGTAACAATGTTCCCAGGATCATTCCCCACAGCCCCAAGTCACGGCATTCCTGGTGGCTGTACCCCTGGTGGCTGTGGCTGCAGAGGTGGCTGCTTGCAGTCGAAGTAGGGTGACGACGCGGCGGCTGCTGGGGGTACATGGCGGAGGGGGCTTTGTTGTATGTAGGGGGGCTGTGCATGGCGAGGGAGAGGAAGGCTGGAGGACGAAGAGGAGGAGAAAAGGAGTAGGAGGACGAAGAGGAAGAGACAAGGAGGAGGAGGAGGAGGGGGAAGGAGGAGGAGAAGGAGGAGGGAGAAGGAGGTGGAGGAGGAGGACGAGGAGGACGAGGAGGAGGGGGAAGGAGGAGGAGGAGAAGGAGGGGGAAGGAAAAGGAGGAGGAGGAGGAGGAGAGGGAAGGAGGAGGAGGAGGAGGAGGAGGAAGAGGAGGAGGACAACACTAATGGTGGTGGTAGTGGTGGTGTTAGGAAGGACAATACTAATGGTGGTGGTAGTGGTGGTGTTAATGGTGGTGGTAGTGGTGGAGGCATTGTGGTGGTGGCGGTGGTGGTAGTGGTGGAGGCAGTGGTGGTGGTGGTGGTGGTGGTGGTAATGGTGGTAATGATGGTGTTGGTGGTGGTAATGGTGGAAGTGGGGACGGTGGTAAAGCAGATAGCTGCAATAATAGTAGCCGCGGTGGTAGTAATGTAACGGTGTGGTATAGGTGGTGTTTATGGTGATAGGAGTAGTGGTGGTAGGGATATTGGTGGTGGTGGTAGGGATGTTGTTGGTGTTGGTAGGGATATTGGTGGTATTGGTAGGGATATTGATGGTGGTGGTGGTAGGAATGATGGAGGTGGCGGTTATGGTGACAGGAGTAGTGGTGGTAGGGATATTGGTGGTGGTGGTGGGGATATTGGCGGTGGTGGTAGGGATATTGGCGGTGGTGGTAGGGTTATTGACGGTGGTGGTAGGGATGTTGGTGGGGGCGGGAGTGCCATATAAACAAACACTCCCAAGTTGCTTCAAGTGGAGAGTTCAAATGGACGGAACAAGGAGTAAGTGCGGAAGGGAGAGGAAGAAGAGGAGGGAGAGAGGAGGAGAGAGGAGGAGAGAGGAAGGAGAGAGGAGGAGAGACGAAGGAGAGAGGAGGGAGAGTGGGAAGGGGGAGTTACAAAGAGAGTTTGGGACTGAAGGGAGAGGGGAGGAGAGTGGGTGGTTGTAAGTGCGTTAGAGAGAGGAGGAAGAGAGGAAGAAGAGAGAAGAGGGAGAGAGGAAGGAGAGAGGAAGGAGAAAGGAGGGAGAGAGGAGGGAGAGGGGAAAGGGGAAGTTACAAAGAGAGTTTGGGAGTCTGAAGGGGAGGGAAGGGAGTACAGTAGGATGGCTATTGGCTGTTGTTTCATTTAGTATGGAACTGAAGGGGAAGGGGTGAAGGGAGATGACAAGGAAGGGGGAAGGGAAGGGAAGGGAAGGGAAGGGAAGGAAAGGGAAGGGAAGGAAAGGAAAGGGAAGGGAAGGGAAGGGGAGGGAAGGGAAGGGTAAGGAAGGGAAAGGGAAGGGAAGGAAAGGGACGGGAAGGTCACGAAAAGGAAGGGAAAGGAAGAGTGAGAGATGGGGAAGGGAACGGAAAGGAAGGGTTAGGGAAAGAGAAAGGGAAAGGAAAGGAAGGGCAGGGAAAATGAAAATGAAAAGAAAGGAAAGGAAGGGAAGAGAAGGTGAGTGAAAAAAGGGACGGAAAGGTAACAGAAATATAGGGAAGAGAAAGGAAGGGAAGAGAAGGGAACGGAAGGGAAAGGGACAGGAATGGAAAGGAAGGGTTGGGTATTTGAATTAAGCGATAAATTAAAATAACTAAATAAAAATAACTGAAAATGAGGAAAGAAAAAAGAGAGAAAGGGAAAAGGAATGATAATCACATGGAGATGTAAATGAGACATAAAAATGGAAAGTAAAGACATGAAAAGACAGATGAAGAGAAGGGAAGTTTGAAAGAAAGTGGCGGAAATTGGGCAGAAAAATGCTAATACAGTGGAGAAAAAAAAGAGTGAAATTTTTGTTGTGGTATTTGTTAATGTTGTTGTTTGTTATTATTGTTGCAAAGGAAAGTGCTGTTGCATACGAGGGGTGAAAAGATGTTCTACGTTGAGGACAGAGGACCGAGGATCGAGAACAGAGGATTGAGAACCGAGGATTGAGAACCGAGTACCGAGGATCGAAGACAGAGGATCGAGGACTAAGGATCGAGGACCAAGGATCGAGAACCGAGGATAGAGGACCAAGGATCGAGGACAGATTACTGAGGACCGAGTACCGAGGATCGAGTACCGAGGATCGTGGTACCAAGTACCGATTTTG
>NC_134799.1:9452031-9497031 GCF_046742065.1 Oratosquilla oratoria
AATTTACTAGAATTAGTTCAGGAAGATGAACCAGAAATAATGAAACAAATCGAAGAGAAATTCAGGCTCGGGAAATATAGTACAGACAAGACCAGACCAATTAAGATTAAATTCAGGTCACAAAATACGGCTGAGAATATCTTATCCAAAACAGGGAAACTAGCAACAAGTGAACAATATAAAAAGGTATGGATAAAAAGGGAAATGAATAAAGAGGAAAGAGAGGAAGAAAAGCAGAAAAGACTTGAAGCTAAGGAAAAAACGAGATAAGAACGGAGTCAGAAAAAGAGATATTCTATTGGAGAGTAGTGAATATGAAACTAAAGAAAGTCGACATACAAGAGAAAAACAAAAGGGAAACAGAGAACACAATGGAAGTGGCAGAAAACTAAGAGTGTCTTACACAAATATAGATGGATTAATAACAGGATTGAATGAGCTGAATGATTATTTGAAGGAAAAAGAACCAGACATAATGGGAATTGTAGAAACAAAATTAAAAGGTCCACTACCACCCAACAGTGTAGGACATGATGCATATAATTATTGGATTAGAAACAGAGTGAAAAAGGAAGGGGGTGGAGTTATGTTCCTGACTAAGAAGGATATAAACGTGAAGTGTGTCACATATGGAAAGAATACAGTAGAGATGATAATGATGGAAGTAGAAGACAGAGATAAGAAGAGCAGAAAGTTTGTGATAAATTATGTGCCCCCGAAAACAGCCTCATGGGAAGAGAGTGAACATAAAAGTATGTTAGAGGACACAAAGATAGCAGTAAACAAGATCATGGAAGAGGGAGGAAGAATAGTTATGATGGGCGACTTTAATTGCAAAGAAATCTGCTGGGAAGAAATGACAGTAAAGGGTGGAGACGGCTCATGGGGAAACGCTCTACTTGAGATGGTTACTGACCATACAATGACACAATGGATACAGGAGAACACTAGGTATAGAAATGAAGAAGAGCCATCGAGACTAGACCTAATAATTACATCTGAACCTAGAATAGTGGACAAAATTGAATATAAAACATCAATAAGTAAAAGTGACCACATATTGATTGAACTGGAACTTAATGAAGAAAAATATATGAAAAGAAATGAACAATATAGAAAAGGAAGAATGATGTATGAAAAAACAAACTTTGATAAAATAAGAGAATTCTTTCAACAAGAAAACTGGGAAGAAATATACAAAGAAGAAACAACAGTAGAAGAGAAATGGAATATTTTGACAAAAATTTACAAAAAAGGAGTGGAAAAGTATGTCCCAAGACAAAAACAAGAAAAAGAATATGTAAAATGCTGGTACAACAAAAGTTGTAGGGAGTTAAAAGACAAAAGAGACAAAGCCTGGACCAGATGGAAAAAAGACAGAAGACCTGAAAAATGGAAAATATATACCTGTTATAAAAATGAATATGTACAAACGTGCAGAGAGGAAAAGAGAAAATATGAAAAAGATATCATAGAAAAGTGTAAAGATCAACCAAAACTATTCTACATATTTGTAAACAATAAACTGAAAAACAAACAAGACTTGGAGAAATTAAGACAAGAGGGAGTTGAATACACTGAGGAAATGGAAATGGCGGAAATTATGAACAAACATTTTAAATCAGTGTTTACAAGGGAGAACATACAACCTGAAGAGAACGAATGGAAAGAGAAAGTCCCCCCTATGGAAGAAATAGAAGTAACAAAGAATGAAATATTAACACACTTGAGTAATCTTGATGTCAGGAAATCGGATGGACCAGATGAAATAGCAAACTGGATTTTGAAAGAATGCAGGAATGAACTGGCAGACAAAATACATAGCATACTAAACAGTTCCTTGAAAGAAGGAAAAGTTCCAGAAGATTGGAAAAAAACAAATATAGTACCTATATATAAAGGAGGAAATAAAGAAGAACCTACCAACTATAGACCAGTCTCTCTAACAAGTACAATAGCAAAAATTTGTGAAAGAATTATCAAAAGTAGATGGGTAAAATATTTAGAAAAAAACAAAGTGTTAAATCCAAGGCAATTTGGATTCAGACAAGGACGATCATGCGTCACCAATTTAATATGTTTCTATTCAAGGCTAATAGATATAATACAAGAAAGAGATGGATGGGCGGACTGTGCATTTCTAGACCTAAAGAAAGCTTTTGACAAAGTACCACATAAGAAGTTGCTTAAGAAATTAGAAACTGAAGGAGGAATACAGGGCAAACTACTAAATTGGATGGAAGACTTTTTGCAAGAAAGAAAAATGAGAGTAGTGATAAGAAACCAGCACTCAAAATGGGATGAAGTAATAAGCGGTGTTCTGCAGGGAACAGTTCTGGCCCCAATAATGTTTGCTATATATATTAATGATATGGATGAAGGAATAGAAAGCTATATGAGCTTCTTTGCAGATGATGCAAAACTACTGAAAAGAGTGAAAACTGAAGAAGATTGTGAATCACTACAGAGAGATCTAAATAAAGTACAGGAATGGAGTAGGAAGTGGGAGATGGAGTTCAATACAAAAAAGTGTAGTGTAATGGAATTTGGAAAAAGCAAAAACAGAATAACAGGAGCATATAAATTGGGAGAAGAAGGAATAAAAAAAGTAGAAAATGAGAAGGACCTGGGAGTCATTGTTATGAATAATATGTCACCTGAGAAACATATAAATAAGATTTTTGGAGAAACTTATAATTTAATAAGAACAATCAAAGTTGTATTTACATACCTGGATGAAGAAATGGTGAAGAAAATCCTAATCACCCTGATAAGACCAAGATTGGAATATGCAGCAACGATATGGTCACCAAGTACAAAAAAAATGTATAAAAAAAACTTGAAAGAATACAAAGAGCAATTACAAAATTGGCACCAACACTCTCAAAACTATCATATGAAGAGAGACTAGAAAAACTTAAACTACAGACACTAGAGCAAAGAAGAGAAAGAGGAGATTTGATAGCTATTTACAGAATCATGAAAGGCATAGAAATTACTGATAGAGAGAATCTGATAAAATGGGATGACAGAAATACAAGAGGACACGAAAATAAAATAAAAAAAGACAGCTATAGAAGAGATTTGAAAAAGAACAGCTTTCCTCACAGAGTAATAGACAGTTGGAACAAGTTAGATGAGAAAGTGGTGTGTGCAAAAACAATACATGAATTTAAAAATAGTTTAGATAAAATGAGATATGAAGACGGGACTCCACGAGCATAGCTCCCCTTCCCGTAAAATACAACTAGGTAAATACAACTAGGTAAACACACACACACACACACACACACACACACACACACACACACACACACACACACACACACACACACACACACACACACACACACACACACACACACACACGCACCTTTCCCACCAAAGTTGGAGTGTCGGTTCACAGTGTAGCAATTATTTTTTTTCAGTTCTGGAAGGGAGTCGAACTCGGGTCGCTGAATTAACAGTCAAGAACGGCACAACTACAACCGTCGTTACTGCATACCTTGAGGCTGCTCAGCCAATGTCTGATATATACCAAGACTTATACATAATCTGTCACTGTTAATTACAAATTCTATTCCACTATTGGCTGCCGCCGGGCGATTTTATTCAGCTGAATGAAAACCCCCTGCATAAATACGTACCCTCTTCCTCTCTTTAATCAACATCAATGATAAAAAAAATCTAAGATTTCTTCTCACGTATCTGCCTTTGGAATGAACACACACGATTAAACGAAACCGAAATGAAATATATTGCACACGATCTTCTCTACCTGCAATCCGGGCATGACCTTCACAAGAAGAGCCTCATTAGCAGGAAGCTATTCCCGTGGCGCCCTGCCGTGCGGGGACCTCGTTCTAGCCGAGGTCCCTCTAACACCCCCTTTGGTTCCCAAATTTTATCGGCTCGTTACTCGATTCAACACGACGCGTCTTGTCTCTCGTATTTCTTTTCGCGAAGCGATGCCAAAGGTAATTTTCGCACCTTTCTTTCACCCACTACCTTCCTTCCCACTCTTCGCTTCTCAATAAGCCCCTCGAAGGTTCCCACAGACATCACAGTCCTCTTTACTTCGTTTCATTGATGTTACACCTCGATGTTACTCCTCTACTTCATTCTCGACCTCCCTACCAGTCTTCTGTACTTCGGTATCCGTGCATATTTATTTATTTATTTTATATAGTATTATTATCATTTATATTATTATAATTTTTATTTATTTTTCTTTTATTTGTTTATCATTATTATATTTTTTCCGCGTCCGACCTAGTTATGGACCAAAAGGCCTCCTGTCGGCATGCTCCTCGTTTGTAATCCTTTGCAACACCCACCGTACGCATACATACATATACCAATGTCTATTTCCCCCTCCAAGGAAGGTAGCCAAAAAACAAAGGCATGAATTCCATTCCCACCGTGCTTACGAGTACTCCCCTAGTCAGTCTTTCCATGTGCCCAAACCATTCCAGTAGCCTTCCATCCACCTTATCTACCAGCTCCCTTTCCATCGCTGCTCTCTTCACCTCCTCGCGTCATATATCCATCAGAGCCCTTACATGCCTAAGTGCCGCCACGGGGCAAAGTTCTCAGTGACACCCCCTCCCCCTCCCCCTCCCCCATCACCACTTCCCTTGTCCACCATCCCTTACTGCCTATTTTAGCTATTAACTTGCGAAAAAAAAATATATATTTACGAGTAATGTCCCTATTGCAGAAAGGCCAAGGGAAAAATATTTCATATTCTATTGATCCTAAGCAAAATTCGTATATTCAGAGCTTCTTTGATTTTTTTTATTATGATTATTTTGTCAGCCTTGTGGGCAGAACTGCCGCTCCCTTAAATGTGCCGCCCCAGGGCATTTTATGCACCCCCGCCCATATGTGAGAACCCGGCTCACAACACCCATACTTCTCAAACATATTTAAAATTAAATCTTAGACCCACTCACAGTCAGTGGTCGAAATATACGGTTTACTCTGTATCTCAGATTATCTTTCTCCGAGAATGGGTCTAAGTTCTGTTTTACTCGTGTAATGATTATAATCTATTTTATAATATTTGTTTTTGTTTTGTTATCATTTGTCTGTCTGATTTTCATTTATTATTAGTTATATGTCAATCTATTATTATTTACTATTTAACTATACCTATGCATTTATTTATTTTATTTGTTATTTACATTATTACAGTTTTTATTTATTATTTTATTATTATTATGATTTTTTTCGCATCCGACCTAGATATGGACCAAAAGGTCTCCTGTCGGCATGCTCCGCCTTTGTAATCCTTTGTACTACAGCCATGCCATTTAACATTTAAAATTCTCCTCCCTACCTTCCGTAGATTCCAAGTCTTTGTCCCATACAGTGTCGTAGGCACAATTACCCCTTTCATACAATCTATCAATGTCTTTAATTAATGAGATTTGGGGGTCATGCAGTAGCAGCAAATTCCAAGTTTGGGCGGATATATAATAAGCTTACAATGGTTGGATTCGTAAGGTTGACATTGATGTCGACCGGACATGAAAACAATTTGAAGATGAGGACTAATTGTCCAGAGGACTGAATGTCCGAAGACTAAATGTCCACAGTTATTTTTCAAAGGAAGACTAATTGTCAGAAGACTAAATGTCCGAAGACTAAATGTCCAGAAGACTAAATGTCCACCGTTATTTTTCAAAGGAAGACTAATTGTCAGAAGACTAAATGTTCAAAGACTAAATGTCCAGAAGACTAAATGGGTGGATCCCGTGTTTGGGGTATACAGCGATGCAAATTTATGTAGATCTTATAGTAGACGCAGATAATGTAGTTCAGTTCGAAGCTTTAAGATTCGTTTAGATAATCATCTAAAATGCTGTAATGCCTGCCATTTATTTTATATTATTTATTTATTTGTTTGTTATTATTTGTCTGTTTATTATTATTTCCTTGATTATCATTTATTGTTTACTATTTACCCGTTTGTTTATTATTTAACTTTACCTATTTATTTACTTATTTCATTTATTATTATTTATATTATTATGATTTTTATTTATCTATTTATTTATCATTATTATATTTTTTTGCATCAGACCTAGTTATGGAACAAAAGGTCTCCTGTCAGCATACCCCTCCTTTGTAATCCTTCGTAATTTCGCCCGACATCAGAGAACGTCATCGAGAATTTCGACCTTCCACCTCAATCCTCTAGTGAGGCGATTCTTCATTTAAGCAAAGATGGGATGAAGACTCTTCACTTCGTTGCATGACCACAGCAGGTGGCCAAGACCTCACCAGCAGATCTGACCTCACCTCCCGTGACCTTGACTGAGCATGTTTGACCTTCCTAGGTCGATTTTCACAGTTAATTAATTTTGGGTTACCTCATGACCCATGGCACATTATTCACTAGTCTGTTGTCTTCCTTCTTTGTAATCATTTGGCTCAAACAATACCAAATTTAAGAAGAAATAAAATCGAGACTGCCTCTTGTAATTACCGGAAGCACCAAAGACAACAGTCATAAGGTACCCAGTATTCAGATACGGTAATCACCACATTTTCCATCGCAAGGTGACAAGAAATACTCCAAAACATAATTTTCGTAAAATTTTCACAACGAATATGTGATCTATACAAATTATGACCCCAGTTATTAGCAATTCCATCAACATTTCACAATTTCTTGAGGAATCTACGACGTTTTGGCAGCCATGGGTCTGCAACCTAGAGCGTTTTGGCCACGGTGAGTAGGATGTTTGGTCCACTGGACAAAACATAACAATAACAAGTGGTTTTCGTAATGAACAATCACATCTATTTCCGGTCACATGATAACATTTACAAATATTTACAAAGTAGCACAAGTGAACTTGATCAAATAGCTACAGGTTAGGCTGCCCGCGGATTTTTTTTCATTATTATATTTTTGTTATCTATTTCGGAATATATTATGTGATGCATTTTTGGTACTACTCCAGTGAGTAATCTACGTACCAGAGTGATCTACAACGGACAAATTGTGCTTTGGTATGATATATCCCCAAAATGATAAAAGTGAAAATAATTTCTTTCGTGGTAAAAAAAAAGATATAAAGTATATACTCCACGTTGTACAAACATGATATATTTCCACAAAAGACATAAAAAGCTTCGTTACCCAGACATGATATCCCCTCCCAATATATATATATATATAATAAGATAAAGAAATAATAAGAATGTCATTCTCTACTGCCCAAACATGATACATCACCCAAAAGTATAAATATATATATATATATATATATATATATATATATATATATATATTGTGGCCCAAGCATCTACCTATACACTATGGTCACCCTCGTCTCCCAAACGTCTTAGGTTACTGGCACATGGCTCAAACGTCCGACCTTTCTTGAACTACCCTGTTATGTTGACGTTTGGCATTTTGTCATGTCGACATTTTGTAGTGTCGATGATTTGCCTGTCGCTGATCTGTCATAGACAACTCGGAGCCTGCCACACTCTGGGGCCCTGGGTTTTCTTGGCTCCGTTTGACTGTTTCTCGTCTAACTGCCATAAGAACATAAGAATGAAGGAGCCTGTAAGAGATCATAAGGCCTACACTAGGAAGTTCCATGTCTATTACCACCTGTCATCCCAATCCATAAAGTTGTCTAACTTTCTTAAAACAACCGATAGCGTCAGCGCTCACTACATGGTTGACCACCATATTAGTAAACCAATTCTTTCCTATTTCCTTCTGAAATCTAAATTTGTCCAATTCAAATACATTACTGCGAGTCCTGCCCTGTTATCTTAATATGATGACCTTGTTTGCGTCACCCTTATTAAAGCATTTGATCCACTTGAACGCCTCTATTAGCTCACCCCGCACTCTGCGTCTTTCCAGAGTGTGTAAATTAAGGTGCCTAATCCTCTCTTCGTAAGGTAAATTTCTGAGCCCATGTATCATTTTGGTCATTCTCCTCTATACCATATACTTCCACTTTCGATGAGACCGGTAGGAAGAGGTGAACTTTTAGCGTCCGGGGCGGAAAGTCCATTGTAGAATGAATTAAATAACTTGACTGGTGCGAGAATAAGCCACGAAGGTCCCCAAATCATCGTGTTTGATATTCAGGTCTCCATTTGCAGTAGCTGCAGGTGCGATATGTCTTGAGGGTTTGCGTGGCGTGCTTAGCAGTTCGCACGTGGTGTGACCTGCATCGCTTAGTAGGGATTACGGAGAAGGGAAGGAGGGAGGTCTCGGGAGGGGGGGGGGAGCAAGAGGTCGAGGAGGGTCTGGAGGGCAGAGTGGATCAGAACGGTGGCGATGGGGTGGGTGTAGGACAAAACGAATCTAACCTAACACACACACACACACACATATATTATATATGTGTATATATATATATATATATATATATATATATATATATATATATATATATTTCACAAGACGAAAATGTAGTAGCACATTTAGTAAAATGTTTTAATTACCCACTGTCGGAGAAACAAAGCAAAAGAAACAGACGAACTGTATATTTCGACCACTACTGTGGTCCTCTTCAGCAGATAGATACAAGGTAAGATGTATATATTCTTGTACATCTTACCTTGTATCTATCTGCTGAAGAGGACCACAGTAGTACAGTAGTGGTCGAAATATACAGTTCGTCTGTTTCTTTTGCTTTGTTTCTCCGACAGTGGATTATTAAAACACACACACACACACACACACACACACACATATATATATATATATATATATATATATATATATATATATATATATACATTTTAACAACCACAATGCGCTTTAACTCTAAGCCATCAACATAGGGAGACCCGATGGAGGCTAACATGCAGAAATTGAAATGCGGTACTGCCAAGGACTCGAACCCGGCTAGTGCATGACAAGTGCTGTAGTAACTTACCGATTACGCTATCAAGAGCGATGTTGATGGCTTAGAATTAAAGTGCATTGTGGTTGTTAAAATCTATCTCTAATCACTGGGACCCATTCAATGTTGTACAGTATATATATATATATATATATATATATATATATATATATATGCTACATATATATACTACATATATATATATATGTATATATATATATATATATATATATATATATATATATATTTATATGCAATAAAAACATTAAGCACGTGTGTTCACAAATGCGGGAGTTTCCACCAGAAAAAAAAAACTAATTAAAAATAGCACTTTCGTATAATTACATCTTCAGTACAAATACAAAGATGGAATTATATAAATCCTGATTTGTATTAGCACTGAATATGTAATTATACAAAAGCGCTTTGCATTGTTAGTTTATTTTTCCTGGCGTATATTCTCGCATATATATATATATATGTATATATATACATATACATATATACATATATACATATATATATATATATGTGTGTGTGTATATATGTATGTATACATGATGAAGGTGGAAAAAGAAGTCACGGGTCTAGTTCTGAGTTTCTGAGTTTATTCCTGACCGGTTTTGGTCTATGCTTCTTCAGAGGAATGTGACTTCTTTTTCCACCTTCATCAACTTGTCACAATGTACCAGCATATATATATATATATATATATATATATATATATATATATATATATATATATATATATATGTATATATAAGTGATGGGGTAAAATCAGATCTACCTATATGTACATATAGAATACTTATAAAATAAGATAATATTTCGTACTGCTAAAACTATATTATATACCAAGAGTTTTCCCCCTTATAAGGGAGGTAGCTAAGCCTTAAGCACGTACCTATTCCCACCTATTTCACACATATCCACCACCCTTTCCATCTCAGCTCCTCATGGATGACGGGTCATCCCTGCATCCGCTAACTACCCTGGGTCAAACGCAATGCAGCAAGACACAGTACATTCATAGCAAGGCCGCTTCACTTAATCGGCGCCCCACTCCCCTCATGTAGAAAAAGAGAAGACGGGGAGAAATCCCTTCTCATGTGTCCATACCATCCCAATAATCTTTCATCAGCCCTATCTGCCATCTCCTTTCCCAATCCCGCTCTCCTCACCTCCCCGTTTTTTACTCTATCCAGCCTTGTACATCCTACCATACTTCTTAGACATTTCATCCCAAACACTGCTAAAGCTAACTATACTATAAGATATGAAATTTCTTTTAAAACACAAAACTAAACATTGATTAGAATATACAAAAACACGAGTCGTGACAAAAAGAAAACAATCACTAGAATAACACAAGCAAGTTAGGGTTGGGAGATATTCTATAATTGCTAGGGCTTTTAATAATAGTACATTATAGTTGTTATTTGTTCAATTACCTTCAATTCTTTATCCTTAATCCTGCGATCGCATTGCCAGCTATGGTCTCGAATGCTACTGAATGCATGATTGATCAGTTGTTGACCCGTTTTTACCGACAACATTCTATGTTCTGATACCCTTGTTACAAGGTGCCGTTTGCTTTTGCCAACGTGGGTGGCGCTACAGTCGTCACAACTATATTCATACATGACACCAGAGCGCAGCAATGTCGGTAGACGTGTAACATTACGCGAACTTTACTTGTGTTTTGGTGACGAAGGAATGAATGAAGCTCAAGAGTGGTTTTCTGGTTTTATTCTGGTTAGTGCGAGTGTCAACCTAGGCTGGGTCGGCGGTCGAGCTACGAGGCGTGCCCGATCGCAAAAGATGACCGCGATGGTCGCGCACCGCCGGTGACAAGTACAGAAGAGAACTGACCCTGGAGACCCAAGCCAGTTTCCTTATATACCATTCCTGCGTACCGAAAGGTAGCGGAGGACCCAGACTGACCGAAACATTGCTCGGCAAGGCCTATTTTGTGCTTTCATGAGGATACAAATGACTGTAGCACAGGTGTAATATGGACTTAACCTACACAAAAGTAATAGAAGGCCGAAGGCCAGCTGTTTCCACATCCCATATATATTCCTTGTCCATCCCATTTCTGAAGCGGCGAAACTATAAGCCAAAATATCGAGAAGAAGCACATGTAGGGGCCTAAACCACAGACGGTCCTTACTCTAAACAATCTCCCAATGTTGTTGTTGTTGTTTAAATTTACTTGTAGCTTAATTTGGGGGCAACTTTTCTTCATTAATTGGACAGTTTTTCTTTTCAGTGTAGCTTTGTGACCCATAGAATGGAATTTTAAGGTACATTATCTTAGGAAATGCACTTACGACAGTCTCATTTTTGACAAAAATATTATTTATAATTATTCTAAAACAGTTCTAAAAAGGGGAAATGATTGGAAAGGAAGTAAAAATAAAACAATTAGAGCCTATAGACCCTACCTACAAGACAAGTCAGATTACTCATATAGTTCACATAAAAATTCATACCCAACTCAGTAAATGTTTTCTTTCTACATACATTAGTTATGAATTTGTTATTAACCCTAGATGCATTCACATCTAAAAACTATAAAAATCAATTTCTCTTTCATAGGCAAAATCAACATTTCTATGTTGGGAATTTAAATAATTAAGAAAAAATTAATGTGTGACTCATCTCTGAATAAGAAATGTATCGTCAACATATCCTCTGTAAAGCATAGGTTTGAATTCCAAAGGACAGTTTGATAGCCATTTCTGTTCATGACAGCACATAAATATATTAGCCAATGTAGGTCTAAGTGGTGATCCCATAGCAACACCGTCTATTTGAGAGAACAAATTGTTATTGAACAATAAAACAGTCTTTTGTTGCAAATTCAAGTTACTTACCAAACTGTTTTTCGTGGCTTTCGTTTGCATACAATAATTTCAAAATAATGTCAATAGTCTCAACTATCTAGTACCGTAACGCATGATTATAAGTTGGCTAAGTTTCTTGATTATTTTACTCATAATGTTTACACAATGAAAGACACATTTCAGTTTGTAACAGAGATTACATTTCGTAAGAATGCTGATTCCCTTACCATGGCTAGCTTTGATATAGCATCTTTATTTACGTCCATTCCGCTAGTTGAGATCATTGACATATTTTAATCTTTATTTTCTTTCTTACGGTTATTTCTTGAGTAATGGACCTATGGGGCCTACCGGAAATTTTACCGGTATCCCGGCTGGCCCAGTCCACCAATGAATAAATTTACAAATGTTAGTAATCGTCTATTTGTGATTGATGACGTTGATGATGACGGTGATGGCACTGGTGACGTCAGTGGTGATGTGGACATGAGTCTTTCAACCACTTCCCGTGACTTCAGTCTTGGGAGGGTGAGGCGGATTCTTGACCTCACTTTGATGCAGCTGCTTTTGTATCAGTGACGCACTACACACCCTTGTGACAAAAAGGCGTTAGTTTGATCCTGGAGTCGGTGAGGAATACAACACAGTGACAATCTGTACAGATAATGGTAAGATTAAATGTGGTGTTATTTTTAGAACACCGACGTACTATTGACGGATTAATTTGCAGTATTCTAAGAATTACCTTTTTTATATTTGTTTTATATATATATATATATATATATATATATATATATATATATATATATATATATATATATATATATATTTTTTTTTTTTTATTCTTGGTTGTTTAAACATATGCCTCTTTACATATAACGATTCCGTTGGTGAAGCAACTTGTGAGTAGCGAATTCACTATCTAAAGTATTTCAAACAAATGTTGATTGGTTGTATTTCCCAAAATTACTCCGATGGTGAGAACTCTCATACTTGTGGCAACATTGTTTAAGGTTGTACATTTCAAGGCTAATAATCATACTATTCTCATGGAGATCACCAGAAATTACAAAAAAAAAAAGTGTATATCTTGATTCTAAAGTTTGCCTACATCGATGGGTTGCAATGTAGCAAATATACCCGGTTATCAATATATGTATATTTTCAACACTTCAAAAATCAACTAGTAGGCAAACACTACTGTTTCTTTTTATCCAAGTCTGTACCAAGAAAACTGTGACACATCATGGCTATGATGGAAATGTTCTTTTAACCTGTGACATTATTCTCTGTATAATGATGTTTGGTCCTCTCTGTTGAATCAAATGTATTAGGAAAGGTGCACAGTAAAATGACAAGTTGCGTGATACAAATGATATTCAGATGAGGCACTTTTTTATTTTGATCGTTGCATTCCCCCTCCTCTTCATGCCAGTTGCTTTTCCCAGCACGTGATGCAATCTCTCTCTCGTTCCCGCCAGAACTCTAAGCATACATATCAGGCAACGCTGCATGATAAAGTCCAACATGAGAGTTTACTTTTACTGGCGACTTTGGGTATTTTACTGATTCTCTATGCATAAGATGTTTCACAACAATTTTTAACAATGTTCCACAGAGGGATGCAGTGGATAGTCGAAGAAACCCAGTGTGTGTTGTATTAGCATCATAGTCAGACCTGTGTGAATTGTAATCAGAATTACTTCAATATAAAAAAGTTTCTCAAAGGTGTCAGGCACAAGTGAAATTGACTGAGAGCACGACTTGATCTATATATCATATGTACCTTCCATGCTATGATGTCAAGTCTATTCACTTAAAGTGGCACTTTGGCATAAGCACATGTTTCCTCTATCTTATTGCTTGCTGAATATCGAAGACGCATATCAATCATGATTAGTTTTTTCTACATTTCATCATAATAACTAGGTACTGCAATTTTTTATTATTGAAATGCACCGTAGCAGTTATTATACTCTACGGCCGTTTTCACGCCAAACCTTTGGGTCCAATGGAGCAATCAGTTTTAGTGGAGCATCATCTCCCTTGCTGTGGCACAATGTGCGAAATTTTGTCTTTTTAACTTTCTGGAATAGTCTGGATAAACCTAAAAACGAGACCGGTCGTTGTGCTCAACACAGCGAGTTGTTACACAGTCACAGTGCATTGGATTCCAACAATGAAGTGATTGACATTGATCGAAATTTTGGATGGAGCGTCATAGAGAAATTTAGCTCTTTAAGAATAATTGTATTGATCTTATAATTTTAAGTGACGTACTCGAAAAGAAAATATATGGAATTTTACTAATAGATCACCTTTATGGTGTAGATCGAGATTCCAAGGCGTCGCGAAGAAAACGCGCCAATAAATAATATGAAATGGCAACTCGCCAGTTGCCTAGTTGTGTTTTGCCGATGGTCAGAGTTCAAACTTTAGGTGTTGTTTGGGAAGTTGTTCTTTACATCGTCTACATGGAACCAGTACAAATAATCTAAAGCAGTGAATGAAAACAGGTGCTCAGTACATTGAAGATGCATAATCATTATTCCAAGACGTTATTGGGCTTACGTGTGTGGCAAATGTGAAGAAAAAGCCAACCGTCCGTGACAGCCTCGAAAGATGTAGCATTCGCCAAGTTTGATAGACTTTCCAGTGAATTAGTAATAGAAAACTTGGTGTAACACATCTCACGAAAGACATTGATTATGTGCAGACTATGGTGGATTAAAAGTTAGTATGAAACACATCTTGTAATTGCACAAAACCCACAAATTCTGCAAGTTTGCTGAACCACACACCACCTTTGTCCATCGTTTTTGTTTTCGAGAAAGACTAATGGATTGTTCGATGTCCAATTGTGCATTGCCTTGTCAGAAAGGCATTTGTGCACCATTCCATAAGGTCGAGGCATAATTTCACATCGAGCCCTAATCCTCAGCTGGAAAAGACGACATTGAATCAGGTAAAGCCAAGCTTCTTCCACATGGGATTTGTTGTTGATGGTGGAGGGTTAGGGGATGGAGGAAGAGTGTTTGTGAGTCATAAGGTGTATGCTATTTTCAGCGTTCACATACGCATGAATGTCCATTGATTTTAACATAGTCACACGAAATTCACGGCATATATTTCATTTAAAAGATATCGTCAGGTTGATAACTTTACAATAGGAATGGGCGCTTCCAATAACGATTTAAAGAAAATCGACGCTTATCATCCTTATGGGAATACCCTAGCAGACCTGTTTAATTCAATATACAACATAAAATGCTGTGATGTAATAACAAATGATCGTCCTTACTTGTGGCTGTGTTATGTTCATGGCAAGAATAAATGTAATGGATGGGAGTGATGATAGTGAAGTTATATGCAGAAGATTGTGTATGTTAGGGTGTTGGCATTGTATAGCGTACGCGAGCACGCACGCGCGCGCACATACATCTATTTCGCATGTCTGAACTGCATAGCCAAAACTTAAACCAGAATTAAATAACTAGGTATGATGGGGAAGGAGGCGGTATCCAACGAGCGTAGTTAGTTTCCTGTATAATTAGGCAATAAACACACACATTTTCTTTAAGATTAGAACTACCCTACAGCATTAAATGTCTTATTTAATTTATCGTAGTTCTGGTATACGTCAGGGTTTTGTGTACACCGAATTATGGGGGAAATATCATACAGTAACGTTGAAGAAAACGTATACAAGTTCTTTGAAAAATTAGTAATAAAGTAGTTGAAAAAAGTGACAGGTCTAAATTATAATTGTGCCATCAATATCTTAGCGGTGTTTGTGATGGCGTGTTGAACGTATTGGTGACTGGTAAGGCAAGACGGTTGCATGACGCCAAGAACGAGAAAAGTTCGTTTGGCCACTGGTACATCTTAAGTATCCCTCAAGACTTTCCCGCCAGACAGCTGGCTTGACGCGTCCCAAATGGCGGGTAGGAGTTTGGAGGGCGCTTACTCAGTGCTAAGTAGGGGTTGGATGACCAGATGTCGTCTGGGACGTTGCGAGAATCGCGGTCTGTATCAGAAACGTTCATTCACACATGGTGACCATGTGGGGGGTTATGAATGTGGGTTTGTACCGGTAAATAATATTCTCGATGTAGATTTTATATTTCTAGGATAATTTCGCAAAGGTTAAACGTTTTATAAGACAAACAATAATAATAAAAAAACTAACTAACCGAAACATCACTTCGTATTAACTTTCAAGGACAAAATTATAGTCGACATCGCTCAGGTCGGCGAGTCCGCCATGTGTTCAGTTACGTTCCAAAATATCTGAAGTAACTGGCCAGTCATCTATTTTTGTGAATTTTTGCCTAGTTTGAAGAAAGGCGGCATATCTGCCGATATTTTTCCCGAAAACAAATGGTACGCTTATGACCAGTTATGCGCACTTCTTAATTGGTTCCACTTTCCACTGTAGTTGCAGTTTCTGGTCTGGGGAAAGCTTCTTTTACATTATTGTACAGTATGTGTAAATAGGTTTATTCCTAAAATCGGGAAAGGCGGGAAGAATGTGGCCATCTTCCTCATTTGACGTTATTCAATAGAAGTTTGAATTGTGACATCGTCGGGAATGGGTCGGATACGGTACTCTGCGAAACCTGCAGCGAAGATTTTCGGATTGTTTAACAGTTTGGTCAACGGTTTCTCTTAGGAAGAAACAATCAAATTGGTTTATGTTTATAACGTGTACCCCAAACCATTTTGTTTACGTAAGCGCCCACATTTTGCAATGTCAGCAATGGCATGTGCCAGGTTCAAATCAGCGTTTTATCCTTTTGAGCATTACAACTTCCTGATGGTCAGGAACAAGTAGGAAATCTGATCGGCCCGTAGGCATGTAGCGTCATTCGTAACGTAGATATTGTAAAATTTCACTTGCCAATGATGGACTTTTCATATTTTTTGTATAGGTGTGTTTTGAGGACGGAGTGGGGATGTCGATGTGTGAAGTAGCCTTTCTGTGGATGTACTGTCACGCAACATTGCCTCAAACCAAACCCGGGCAGAGGGCGGGTTACAGGGATGATCCTTCATCCACGAGGAGCTAAAATAAGAGGGAAACAAGGATTTTTGATGGGAGTGGAATGGTAACATCATTCATAGTATTGTTAAACATTCATATTTGTCAAGTGAAGTTTCACAGTACTATGATACTTAAAACACATTGAATGTTGTAGGGACCATTTTTTCAAAGCTTGGTGAAATGGCAAACTAATATACAAAATGTAGGTATAGTAATTTTCAAGGAGCAGAGTGTTAAGCTAGTCATGGGCATCTTTTGTAACTAAGCCTGGATTCACTAATATGAACTACAGAGAAGTGGGATGTTATAAAGTTTCACTTATGTCAAGGTCCTGGGAAATATCAGATAGTTTTATATAGTTAGGACATAATCCCATGCTGAAGTTATCATTCAAACTCCACAAGCATATGTATCCACACCCTAAAACTCATAAAAGGTCCTCCAGCTTCTAGATTGGGAAATAGCAAATGGTTGTTAAATCCATCAGGAAACGATGTTGGTACTTTGGAAACTTTTCATGTATATCTCAACTCTACTTCATTCATGATACCAAACATGTTGGTAATAGTGTATTGTACTGTATTGAATTTTGTTGATATCCAGCACATCCATCCTTGTGACACTATCACTCCAAATAGAAGGAATCACAGGGGTAGTAGAGATATAATGAGAATAGCAGTGGAGGGAGAGTAAAAATGAAAAGTGATCAATATTCCTCTTTAGTGGTGATTTATAAAATAATGCTGCATGATCAAGAGCCAAGATAATACTAATCAAGACGACTGTGGGCTCATTTAAAGAGACATTGTGCATCCTGGCAAACCATTGTAAATTACGGGGTTAGTGTTGTGGATTTTCTACAAGGGGATGACACCTTTAGCATGTGTGGCCACAAGAGACAGTGCTTGCTTGAGTTCACTGTGCACACTGTATGTGTCTAGTCTGCAAGGGTGTTACAAAAAGTCCTTAAAAGTAATCTGATCTGAACACACATCACCTAATCTGGCTTAATCGATGAACCAATTTAGTCCTCTTGTTCTCTCTTGCAGAAGACCCCTGGCCTCCGGGAAACTGGCAACAGCCCTGGTTGGGACCATAAATCACTTAGAGAAGAGATATGGTGTTGTCTGGGGATAAACATGCAAGTAATATATCTGGATGTAACATTGTACTTGCCCACCATGCAAACATGTAATGTGGTTGTTCGTACACGGCATCCCCTCTTACTCCTTTCCCAAAAAGATGATCATCATAGAACTAGAAGAGAACATACAACCTGCATTCAAGAGAATAGAGGCCTTTGTCATAGAACAGTGGAAAAAATAGCTTTGTGTATTTAAAAGCTAAAAAGAAGACATGCCAAACAGCCACAGGAAAAAGTACAACCCCAGCTACACAAGAAATAGCTGCCCTGAAAAAAGAACGTAAACAAGCAAGGTCTAACAAACCAACAGCTAAGCAAAGACATCACTAAACTAATAAACATCAGGCAGAAATACAACTAGGGAAAACAGATACAGTGAATAGGGAAACAGGTAAAGAAACTTGTGCAGAGAAATAAAAACCCATTAAAAACCAAGTCCTTTCCCCACCCATGAAGTAGTTGGAGCAACCCAAAGGAAAATTCAATCCCTGAAACAGTAATGCAACACTTCTCCAAAATATGGCTCAAACCCATTATTCCAGAAAATAAGAAAATAGTAAATGAAATATGAAAAATCAAACCAAATGAATAAAAAAACAACAACAACAACTAAAACACAGATATAGAAGGGATATTGAAAAATTAAAAACTTCCATATTGAAATCCCAAACAAATATCAAACACCCACCTATGATACCTTTGCCCAGAAGCAATAAAAACCCTAACTGACATCTTAAACTGCTCCATATTGCAGTATGAATTTTCAACTGTTTGGAAAAGAGCCCACATAATAGTAAAAACCAAACCACCTGAAAACCGTGCTACCTATAGACCATCCTCTTATCCATCATATCCAAACTAATGGAAATATTAGCAGAAATAAATGCCACCAAATTAGTAAGTACTAGTAACACATGGCCACTCTACTAGCAGTGCTCGCAAACATCACCGAAGTGCTGGAGGGATTCAACAAGTACACTGCCACTCTAAAAAAAACCATTATGGTGGCAGTAGACAAAGTTTTTTAATCCTTATGTACTATTGAGAAAGCTAATAAATACTTGCAAAATCCTTATGTACTATTGAGAAAGCTAATAAATACTTGCAAAATCCTTATGTACTATTGAGAAAGCTAATGAATATTTGCAATAATGATAAGAAATAGCTAACTTACTAGCAGGTAGACAGAGTAGAAAAAAAAAATCTTGGACTAGAATACTGTTAAATGGAACCCCACAAGGAGCAGTACTCTGACCTTTATAACTTTTTCACAAAAGGCCACCAGATCCAAAATGTGACATCAAAGCTCTGACCTGTGCAGATGACCTGACAGTTAACCCATTCAACTCCGATGACAAGATGTCTTGTCATTTGGTCAAATAAAACAAAAAATCATAATAAAACAACAACAAGAAAAACTAGGGATGGGCCATACATAATGGAATAGAAGCCTCGCCCAAGAAATTAATCATCACTAATGTTACTCGCTCCAAACAATCGCAGCGAAAAAGTTTAAACAGTGAAAGTATTTGAAAAGACTCCAAAAGTTAGATCTTACATTGGTTACTCTTGTAACCTTCAGCCCACCTATGAAAGATTTTATAGTGGAAAAGAACTGTTGCAAGCATATGTTATTGACAACAGGGGGATCTTGTTACTGTCTGCAAACAATTACTAAAACACTTGATGACCCATCTACAGCATGATTCCTAACAGCAAAACATAAACAATTTACAAAATTAAAAAAAGAACATTGGTAGTAATAACAGGATATACTTAAACCAACCTAATGATACTCCTGCAAAAAAAAAAAAAAAAGCTTTCTATAGAACTCTCAACCCTGTTTATCCATCTCTCTACATCACAAGCACAACCAGCTGAATAACAAGAAAAGGACATATTACTGTATTTATATACAACAAACCACTACTCGTACCACACAATTTATCAGCACAAAAGCACATTCACATCCAGATGAACAAGAAAACCAAACTCATTACTTCACCAAAAATCCTAGAAGTCAGCCCAATAGAAAATTTCCTCATTAGAGATAAATAAGAACCTCACTAGTGTGGTCACCATCTAGCACTAAGACAACTTCATCACAGGCACAGGATAGGCCTGGCCACAGAACTAAAGTGCTATAGCTGCAGCCACCACAATCGCTAGACAACAACAAAATGTTTTTCCTGAGCGACCCATGATCCTACCTGATGGCTGTCTGGTAACCATGGGTCATCTATAAGTGAGATCTGGGGCAACAGATTAATTGTTTGATGTTTCTTTAATTCATGGTTGTCTAATGATTTCTATGGGCAGGTTTCTTTGCTGTTTTGACCTAGCCACTGTTTTAGTTTGTCTAAGCATGATTGGGTGTTCTTAGCAGCTGTTTTGGGTTATTATTGTCAATTTATCTGCATAGATAAGATCTTTGGTGTTATGGTCTGGGTTTGATGTGGGAAGATCACTTGTGAAGAGCTTTAGATAGTGCAGGTGAGAGAATTGCTCCTTGGGAAACTCCCTTGTATGTTTTGGAATATTCTAGACCCTCTTCCAGCTAAGAAGTTTGTTCATGGAGCATATGAATTACTTATGAGAATATAACAGTATGTTGACACTGTCCTTACTAACTCACACATTGTACCTTTTAATTGTTGCTAAAGTTACTTAAAATTGCTAAACTTCAGTTGCACAAATATCCCAACATCATAGTCATAATTTTTTTTTTAAAGTTGGGCTGTAGTTAATATGCTGTGTCACTAAAGGGATGAATACGTATTTTTCATTAGAGGAATATCATGAGTTGCATATGTATGAATTTTTACAAGTGAATTCTGGCAATTAGTTTTGTAGACATTAGAAATCCACAAACGATAGTGCTTGTGGTATGATGTGTCAAAAAAGAAAAAAAAATATATATATGTACAGATCTGCTACAAAATGTGATAAATTTATCCATGGCTAATTAACTCGAAGGTGAGAAGCCTACATTAGGAAGCAGTTATCTTTGTCCAATGTTCATAGACATTTTCGGCAGGTAATAGTCATAACTGGGATTCAGAGGGAGGGTGTGGGATTTGATCCATCCAGGAAATTTTATTGAAATTCAAAATATTTTGGGGGACATTATATGGTTTGACAGACATACAAAGACTTGAGAGATCAAGTATCCTCCCCCATATATATTGTCAGAAGTAACTGCACAGAAAATTATCCTGATATAGTAATTGTGAACACTTTCATTGTTGTCACACTCAATGTATTTGCTGAATAATACCAGCCAACAAAATTCACTGGATTTTTATATATCTGTCTATATACCAAGAGTTTTTTCTCCTTTATAAGGGAGGTAGCAAAGTCAAAAGCACATACCTACTCCTACCCATTCCATTCCCACCTATGACCCTTTCCTCCCTCTTATCTTAGCTCCTCATAGATGATGGGTCATCCCTGTTTTTCACCCACTGCCCTGGGTCATAAGCAGTGTAGCAAGACACGGTACATCCACAGGGATGTCAGGAGCTAGTGTGAAACACACTGCAATGGAACACTGGATTTTTACTTTATAGAAAGGATATTTTTTCAGTATGCATGTACATTTGAAATCCATGCATTTTAGACAGTTTTCCCTATTTAGAATAATCCTATATATTTGTGATAGATGATTACAAAATTATATGCTAAACCTAACTTTGTTGATCCATAAATATGTTCCACAACAAAATGCACTATTTCTCAAACACAAATTAATACACCCAAATTGATATGGTATGTAAATGGACTGTAGTAATGTCATGAATTATATGTATGTGCATGTATAAATGAAATACCCTTTCCTCCCTATAAGTGGGAGGCAAAGTCAAAATATGACGTCCACCCTACACCAATCACACATCTGTCCAAAATTCTATCCTTGTCCCTCCCATCTTAGCTCATCATGGATGAAGGGTCCTCCCTATACCCCATCTACTGCTTGGATTAGAGGCAGTTCAGCAAGACACACCAGGGCCCAGGAGCTAAAGATGGCTTACTCCTGCCACTTGACTGCATGGTGACCCTCCTCCCCTCTATCCTCTCTAAATTACAGAGCAGACAAGAAGAAATCTCATTGAGGCATATCATTTTGTCTCCTGCATTCATGCATGAACAGTTCCAGACCACTGAGAAGGTTAAGGTCCAAGTGGGTGCTAGCCCTACAAAAAAATAAAAATAAAATAAATAAATAGATAAATAAATAGATAAATCATCCATTCACAACCACTCCACTTTTGTGTAACTCCATTCCCTGTTTGACAAACATACCTCTTGCACCCAGTGTCCCTTTCACCCCATCCATCCAACCTCATTGTAGTTCTTCCCCTCAAGTTCCTTCCATCCACCTCAGCCTGCTACACTTTGTTAGTCTGTTTTCAAAGAAGAGCAAAACATATGCTTCCACCACAAAGGCCAATGGTAACTGATCTACTTAAAGCTGTGTGATGTCATTGGTCTTCCTAGCTGGTGCCCACCTTTAGTGTGCCAATTTTCTAGACGCATTTGAACCACTGTTTCAGGGGGTGATCCCTTCCTCACCATCAGAATTGACATGAGGCATGATGTGCCATATATATATCCTTCCTCGCCATCAAAATTGGCATGTATATATGTAACACAAAAGCACACACAAAAACAGGAAAAAGGTGTATATTTAGTGCTTGTATAACAGAAGGTGCAGTGAGCCCAAAGATGTAGAAAAGATAAAAAAAAAACTACAAAGTGGCAAATATATATCAATCTAAGGAATAAATATGTAAAAGTTTGCAGGGAGGAAAAAAAGAAACTGAGAAAGACATGGTAGAAAAATGTAAGGCCCAACCAAAATTATTCTATAGATATGTGAATAATAAACTAAAAAACAAACAGGAAATAGTAAAATTATAGCAAGGGGACATAGAATACACAAAAGATATAGAAATGGCTAAAGTCGTGAACAAACACTTCAAGTCTGTGTTCACTAGAGAAAATACACAGCATGGGGATAAAAGAAGTGAAATGAGATCTCTGCCCATGAGTGAAATAATTGTTACAAAAAAAGAAATAATGGACCAAATAATAAAAGTTTGTCAGGAAATTGCATGGCCCAGATGGAATTGCAAACTGGATACTAACAGAATGTATAGATGAACTAATACAGATTATGTAAGGTAATAAGCTGCTCAGTTAAAGAAGGAAAATAACAGAAGATTGGGAAAATGCAAATATTGTACCAATATACGAGGTCTGTTAGAAAAATGTCTTTTTTTTTTTTTTTTTTAAACCCGATAGATTTGAATCAAGGGTGCTTGCACGAGCTGACCTTGAACCTTCGTGTGCATGCGTGAATTTTTTCCTGCCTGTCGATGTCAGTTGCTGGCAAGTAGCCTTTGCGCGAGGTAATGTGTAGTGCTCTCAGCGGTTTTTTATTTGCAAGGAAAATGATGACTGGGATTTTGGTTTCTGGGTTGTACCCATACACCCAGGACTTGTCACAAGTGATTATGGTATTCATGAAGGTGAAGTTTTGGCCATGAAGAGAGTGGCGACAAAATTCGTGCCGAATCTGCTGATGGCGGAGCAAAAGCAACTTTATGTTGAAGTCTCACAGTGCTGGACTCCACAAATAGTGACTCTGACTTCATGATTACCATAATCACTGGTGATGAGTCCTGGGTGTAAGGGTATGACCTGGAAACCAAATCCCAGTCATTTTCTTTGCAATGAAAAACTGCCAAGAGCACTGCACATTACCTCATGCAAATGCTGCTTGCCAGCAACTGATGCTGTCGACAGTGCACGAAGGTTCATGGTCGGCTCATGCAAGCACGCTTGATTCAAATCCATCAGGTTTTTGCTAAATAAATAAAGTCGGATACTTTTCTAACAGACCTCGTATAAAGGGGGAAACAAGGAAGAACCAACTAATTAGAGACGGGTCTCCCTTACAAGTACAGTAGCCAAAATTTGTGAAAAAGTTATTGAAATAAATGGACAAAACATCTGGAGGAAAACAATATACTAAACCTGAGACAATTCGGATTTAGACAGGGAAGGTCATGTGCAACAAATTTGACCTGTTTCTATTCAAGACTAATAGATATAATACAAGAAAGGAATTGATGGGCTGACTTTGCTTTCCTAGATTTACAAAGCGCTTTTGATATAAAGTACCACACAAAAATTAAGAAAACTGGAAACCATAGGAGGGATATATACAAGGAAAGTTATTAAGTGGATGGAGGATTTCTCTCATAAAAGAAAAATGAGAGTGGTGCTTGGGAAAAAGTGATTGGTGGTGTCCTACAGGGATCAGTATTGGCTCTTGTAATGTTTGCTATTTATATAAATGACATGGATGAGGGTGTAGAATGTTATATGAACTTTGCAGACAACACAAAACTGATGAGGAAAGTACAGAAAAGGACTGTGAGTCGCTACAGAGAGACCTAAACAGGGTTTGGGAATGGAGTCAGAAGTGGGAAGTGGACTTTAACATAAAGAAATGTAGCATAATGGAATTTGGAAAGGGTAAAAAAAGAATATCAGGACAATATAAAATTGGTGCAAAGGAAGTAAAGAAAGTGAGTTCTGAAAAAAGACCTGGGAGTGATCATCAGAAAAGACATGACTCCTGATAAACAGATAAATAAAATTGTTGGAGAAACCTACTTGCCAAGATCAGTAAAGGTGGCCTTTACCTACTTGGATGAAGAAATGATAAAGAAAATGCTAGTCACACTGATAAGGCCAAAACTGGAGTACACAGTGACATCATGGACACCCAGTACTAAAAAGAATATAAAGAAAATTGAAAGAATTCAAAAAGCAATTATGAAGATGGCCCCAACACTTTCAAAACTGTTATATGAGGAGAGAAGTCAAAGTTGGAATTACTGACTAGAACAAAGAATAGTAAGAGGTGACCCACTAACCATCTGTAGAATCATGAGAGAAATGGAAGTCCTTGATAGAGAAGACTTACTAAAGTGGGATAAGAGAAATACAAGAGGATATAAAAAGAAGCTCAAAGGACAGTTATAGAAGGGACCTGAAAACGAACGACTTTCCATACAGAGTGGTGGATGTGTGTGGAACAAATTGGACGAAACAACAGGGTGTGCAAAAACCATGCATGAATTTAAGAGCAAACTAGATACTGCTAGATACAAAGACTGTACACCACGAGCATAGCTCCCCTTTCCATAAGATACAACTAGGTAAATACACTCTCACACACTCACACATGCACAGGTAATTCTTAATTTGTGATATATAGGGACAGATGCATCATGTAAATAAAAAAAATCCATAAATCAAGTTTATAACATGCATTCTATAGATCAACAGCTTCTTGAGGAGTATTTCTGGATGTAAAAAAAAAAAAAAAAAAAAAAACTGGAACCAGCACATTTCAATTCAAACCATAAAATTAAGATAAAATTTATTATTTTATCAGTATATATATATGTGTGTGTGTGTGTGTGTATGGATTGATTGGAGTGTGAATGGTGCAGTTAGTCAGTGGTAACTTGGTCTGTCACTAATGTTTCTTATTTCTCCAGTGACTTGATAATTTGTTCCTTCAGGGACCAGACGCTGTACAGGTTATGTCTGCGCGGAGTAGCCCGTCTCCGAGGGCCGTGAGCGGCAACAACAGTAGCAGTAGAGAAAGCAGTCCTGAGCCTGTATTCTCAGTGGACACCTCTGCTAGCTTCTTTCAGTCACCCCCAGAACTGGTGCAGTTTCCACATATTTACAACACCCTGTTTCAGGATGGGTCTTCCCCATTACTGGACCGCCAGAATGAGAACCAAAATGAGAATAAACGTGACAAGCCCAGCCGGAACTTGCAGAAGCAATTTGACGAAGTGGAGGAAAGCAGGTGAGTCTGAAGCCTGGTAAGGATTAGTTGATTAATTTCAGTTTCCAGAAGGTGTCAATTCACCAAACTGCCCATGACAGTTGTGATAGCAAGTTTTTCAACAGTCCTTCTGTCTTTAGCAAATTTATTGTAGAGTTGATTTTTCCAATTATGCTGAGGTAGAAATGTTATAGATTGAAACTAGTGTAGCCATAACAGTCCTTGTGTCTTTCCAATTATGCTGAGGTGGAAATATTATAGATGGAAACTAGTGTATACTTAACCACATAGGTAAATATAGTTAGATTCCTTACAAATAGTGAAGTCACTTGTATCATACAACACTAATTTATTAGATGTGACAGTTAGAATTTTGATATTTTAGTTTGTAAATAATCTTTACTTCTTCAATGTGAGATCCTGCCTAAGATGAGTAAAATTCTGGCGTTTGTCAGAACAAAACATGAAATGCATCATTGTAGAAAAGGGTTAACTTTCTGAAGAATAGCCAGTGAAATTGAAAATGGTGATGGCTTCATCATAGAATAAGGACTGCTGATGGTCACTGGTGTGTGGTGATTCTTTGGGAAAAATAACAGGAAAGGATAATGGAGACTTCCTCTCTCCAAATTTTATTGAAGCCCAGATCAACATCTTGAGATGTTCCCTCAGGGAGTTACTCAGTCTCAGGACTGGTATTAAGATCTTTTTATTACATATAACTGTATTTCTACCATGCATTCACATGTGTGGAGAAGACAGCTGACAACTTGTGATTTCCATCTCCTCCCAGACTACCATACCTTTACCATGTTCAAATGTCACACTAAGTCAGATTATGAACATCTGCTACTCCCAATTTTCCCCAATTATACACCATAGTCAGCACTGCATTTATTTTCTGAGGGATTTGTGGTAGAAACTGAGTCTGTTGTTAGCTATTGTACTGCCCTGGGTGTCTGATAAGAAAACACTGAGGAAAGAGTGACTTGATGGTCTGACTATCAAAAGTTTTTTTCCCCTTTACAAGGGAGGTAGCCAGATCAAAGGCACATACATACATACTCCTACCCATTCCATTCCCATCCACCACCCCTTCCCCCTTTTCATCTTAGCTCTTCATGGATGACGGGTCATCCCTGTATTCTGCCCACTGCCCTGGGTCAAAAGCAGTGTAGCAAGACCATCCACAGCAAGGCCGCATCAGGGCTACTCATAAGTTTTGAGGAAGAAATTCAAGATTATTGTCTGTGTTTTATTAATGTAGAACTGTTCCTGTGTCACAAGCTTATAGTAGTAGGAGTAGGAAAGCAGTCACCAATTGTCAGCTCTCCTTATGAGATGAGTAGAGGGAAAATAGTGGAAGTTGATAAAAGAGTCTTGGGTACAGTATAGAGACTGGATTCCAGGGCCTTCCCCACCAGATGGACATGAGGGGTTGATGGGTTTTGAAGATGACATCAGGGAAGCAGTTCTCTGCTGTCCTTTTTACAGGACCAACACTAGCAAATACCTGTCAATGGCTATAGTGATTGAATAACTATTGAGTAAATTACTGAGGTTGCTTGCTGTATGCATGAGTCACAATTGAAGCCCAGACATGGTTCTTAAAAACTAGGGTTAACCTTAATATTGAGTATAAAGTGTAAACCTTTACTGTCAAATGGTTAACAGATGGAACAATCTTCTTAACACTTGTACATACTATGAGTCACAATCCATCACTATTTATTTTCGATTGAAACTTGTATTTGGTAACTTTATTATACAGATTGTAATGAAATGGTTTATGGGACCAATGATGGGTACCTGCTAGTGGTGGTTCTGTTCAATTTTAGATTGTCAACATCCTTGCCTCCATGTAGAGGTACAACACTGAGTGGCTGACACTCAGTCTTTGGACCAAGTCCAAGATCTTGCTCTATCAACTTTGCATTTCTTCCACCAAAGTTATAAGGAGGGTTGCCAACTAGCAACTGCTCCCCTCTTACTACTAATTTCTACCAATAACAAATAAACAGTCCTACTCTGATAGAACAGAGAGAACTCTCCAAAGTTTCTTCCCAGAGAGATCTATGGAGGGCCCCAAGGACTGTTACCACTGTGGGGCTGCAGGTATTGAGTAAGGGATGATTATAATTGTTGGCTCAATTTCACTGATTGAAAATCTGCAGCCCTGCAGTAACTGGCAACCATCTTTGGCCACAGATCCCTCTAGGAAGAAACTTTGGATTGTTGTCTGTATTGCATTAGTGTGGGGCTGCTTCTTTATCACTGACTGAAAGTAGTAGGAGTAGGTGTTAGAACTATAGTTGAAGTTGATAGAGAAATACTGCGGCTCAGTCCAGAGTCAGTGTCAGGCCTTGGGGCTCTTAGACTGAATGGAGGATGACAGGTTTTGAAAAGGGGCAGCTCTGCTGCTTAATCTTGCTGGACCACTTACATTCAACTCCAACAACAAACTATTATTAATGGATATGGCACAGCATTACAGTTGTAAAAAATTGGTACAATGAGCCTGCAGACATGCCATTTGCATCAGCTGATCGGTTGTATGCCACTTGCATATTTCTCACAGCCCATCACAATTACCTGACTGTTTCACTGAAACTAAGGTACAGTAAATATTTAGCATGGAGATTATAGTATGATCTACACAGCACGGCATTATGGCAGTAGAGAGCAGAATACCCACACACTCCAAGAAACGTCACAGCAACACCCTAATACAGGGATTTCTCATTATATGCGAGGAGTATGTTCCTGAAGGGATTGTGTAATGTAGAAATCGCATAAAGTGAACAGTTAAGTTTTATTTGCTAACTTGATTTTTTCCATCATGTCATTCTAAATAATATGTGTACAATGAAAAAATGACTAGGTTTTTTACCTCGTGTTCTTCCAAAATCGCATATTCTAAACAAATAAATCAAGAAATACCTGTACCTATATTGCAAAACAAGAGGATTACAAAGGCGGAGCATGCCAACAGGAGACCTTTTGGTCCATATCTAGGTCAGATGCGAAAAAAAATCATGATAAATAAATAAATAAATGAAAACTAATAATGTAAATGATAAAATACATAAATGCATAGGTATAGTTAGATAATAAACAAACAGGTAAATAGTAAATAATGATAAATTGACATAACTAATAATAGATGAGAATGAAGCAAATTGTAATAAACAGACAAATGATAACAAAACAAATAAACAATGTAAAATAATAGTCATTACAGAATCTTGCTTAGGTGTTTATCTAAATGATTCTTAACTTCAAACTGAACTACATTGCACTGCCTCGGCAGGAAGTTTATTCCATTCATTAACTACACAGTTGGCAAAGTTGTTTCTACCCACTTCCAAATTAAATCTATACACAGACGTATTCTTTTCTTCCTCCACGACCACCAGATACCAGCCTCCAGAAGGAAATCCATAATCATATCACTCACTGCTTGATCAACAAATGGAAGGACAATACATTGCTGGATGCCAGACCCCCTGATATCCATCCTTCTGAATCCTCTCACCCCTGAAAAGACAGAGTCCACCTGGCCAGACTGCGATGTGGGCACAATCCACCCCTTCTAAGCTACCAGAAGAGGCTGGATGACTGCATTGCAGCCAACTACCCAGGATGTAACACTTCCCCCCATACTATACAACACATTATGGAAGACTGCATTGTACAAAATTATGCACACCAACAACACAATATATACTTGATAAAGAATTTGTGGGAAAACCCTGTTCAAGCTGTGGCATTCCTCAGGAGATGGGACTGCTTGGCCTGACAGTCTAGGGAATGACAGCATTAACAACAACGGCAGTAGAAAACTTCGGTACAAGTCTTCTGAAGATACTTGCATCAGCTGATTGGTGTGCCAGCAGTGCTGACCCCAAGTCTCTAGTTTTTCAATTTTGTGTCCATTGTACTATCACTGACTCTATTCCTAATATTTCTGCAATAATTTTGTCATGCAAAAAGTGAAGCATAAATAAAGCCCATGATGTTCCATTGAAAATTAGAAAAACTTTTAGGACATGATAGTGCAATGGAAGTGGTATGGCCCATTGTTATTACTGCATAATGCATTTTTTTTATGTAGTTTATGAGTGGTAGGCTACTAGTAGGTAAGGATATCTTTTTGTGGGTAATAACAAATGAGTAATGGTTTTGCAGTGGGAAGACATTGACATAAGTATCAATAAAAACAATTTAGCATCCTAATTTGCACTGTATGGGGCAGAAACAGAACATAAGAGAGGAAGAGAGAAGGAGTTTGAATGTGTTTGAGATGAGGTGTCTGAGAAGTATGATAGGGGTTACTAGGCTGGATAAAGTGAGAAATGAGGAGGTGAGGAGGAGAAGGGTTGGAAAGGGAGTTGGGAGATAGGGTGGATGAAAGAGTATTGAGATGGTTTGGACACATGGAGAGAATGAGTGAAGGAAGACTAGTGAAAGAGGTGTGGAAGGAGTGAATATGAGGGGGGTGACCTAGGATGAGATGGATGGATGGGGTAAAAGGGGCATTGAGGAAGGATGGGAGAGGACAGAAGACAGGGGTGAATGGAAAATGGTTGCATATGGATAATGTGATGTATGAGGTGGAATGGATGGGGGATGGAGGGTGAGGGAGTATGTGTGAGAAAAATTTGACGCAGCCCGAAGGGATTTCTCTCCCTCTTCTCCTTTTCTGCATGAGGGGACGGAGAGGGAGGTCGCTGATTTAATGAAGCGGCCTTGTTTGGATGAGCTGTGTCTTGCGACGCTGCTTCTGACCCAGGGCAGTGGAGAAGATACAGGGATGACCAGTCATCCAGGAGGTGCCAAGATAAGAGGGAGGGAAGAGGGTGGAGGGGAGTGGAGTGTGATAGGGTTGGAATGGGTGGGAGTGGTTTTTATGCCTTTGTGTTTTGGCTATCCCCCCTTATAAGGGGGGGGAAGACTTTGGTATATGTATGTATGTGTAATTTTGTATTGGACTTTATTAGTACATGCTGTCTGGTGTTGGTAATCTTTAGTTGCTTTTCTTCTGGTGATGTCAGTTGTCTTTTGGTTACACTTACAATTCTTGGCAGTGATGGTACTTAATTTTGGGGTTTACTTGTCTGCAAATGTAGGTCTGAACCTGAAATACTCTGCAGAATTCTAGGTCAACTTATGTGGTGATATGTATGGTATATATTTTTTAAACCAACAATAGATACCAACCAATGGTGGTCCTGCAAGGTGGACAGCAATGAGAATCTCCACACTCGGTATCTTTAATTTGATCTCTTTAATCATTGTTTTCTGGTGGTGTGGCACCTTGTTTCATCACCAGAATGAAGCCAAGATCTCTGTTAACTTTTATTATTTCTTAGATTAATCTTGGATTTCATCTTGTCCTCTTTTACTTTTGTGCTGTTGTTCTAATTTGCTCTAATTCCCCTTTTTGAATATCTTTCCCTTTTTATGTGACTAATATTGATGTTTAATTTGTGATTTTTGTTGTGATTCTAACATCTCTTTTCAAGAATCACTAGGTCCAACCTAACTTCTCATTTTGTCAAGTAAGGGCTGTATGACACTGAATAATTTTTCCATACTCACCCTAGTCAGTTGTAGAATAGAATTCTCTTCCATAACTAATTTTCAGTAAAAACAGTGGCAGAGATTGGCATGGGTGGTGAGGGCAGTTGCGTAGGGTAGTACCTTGGTTGGCAGTGGTAGCACTAGGTGCTCTCACAAGAATACTGAATAATATTTGTAAAAAATATCTCAATCAAAAAGTGGTGGGATATGCAAGGTTGTTGTGAAGATAAAAAAATGTTGAAGTTAATCAAGTAGTGAAATTGTTCATTTTAATGAATCAACAGGTAACTAAAGCAGTTATGTAAGCTTCCACACAATATCTTACCACTTTAATGAGCACAAAAATTTGGGAAGCATAATTCAAAATGGAAAGCGATGGAAAAAAATACTCAAAAGCTCAAATAACAATGTCAACATTGACCAGTGTATAGTGCATGACTTCATCATTAAATGTACATCTTCATTTTTATTGATATTTGCAAATTTAATGTAAATGACCAAACAATCATAGCCCAGCACAGCAACAACAAAGTATTGGTCAATGAACACAACTCATCCTTGACAAGCTAGAACTGTGGCTGAAACAAAACCGAATGTCTGCTTCCACTTGGAAATCATCAATGGCATTGCTGAGCCCCAACTATCTTGAATAAAAAAAGCACCCAACAATTAGATTTAATGGCCATACTCTCCTATTTGATGAAACTCAAAATAACTAAACTTGTGTTTTGATGCACACATTACTGACAGCCCACATATCAAAGACCTGAGAGTGGAAAAAACAAAAAACTGAAGAGACTAAGAACAGTAGCATATGAATGACACTAGACTATGCCTCCACAGTATGGCATCAAATAATCAAGAAAAAAAAAATCCTACAAATATCACAAAATAAAGCATTTAACCCATTAAACTCCGATGACAAGATGTCTCGTCATTTGGTCAAATAAAACAAAAAATCATAAAACACCAAAATGTTTGATCAAACACCAGAAAAATATGACATCAGTCCTCCTCGCGAGCGAAGCGAGGACTGACGTCATATTTTTCTGGTGATTGATCAAACATTTTGGTGTTTTATGATTTTTTGTTTTATTTGACCAAATGACAAGACATCTTGTCATCGGAGTTTAATGGGTTAATAATAACAACTGGCTGCACTAAAACAACCATCTGAGCTCACCTATAGTCAAAACCAAGATTCTTCTCAAAGAGCAACATATAGAAATGGTATGTACAAAGCTCTATACAACCCTCAAACCCTATCACCTTTTATGCCATATCTCACAGATACAATAAGAAATAACCCCAGCAACATGTTACTCCAATATCTGCAATAATTTACCCCAAGTGCATAACACATCCATGCAAAATCTACACTCATCACAAAACGAGCACTCCTTAACAAAACCTCAAATGTTCTACTCCAGACTCCCCCAGACAAGAAACCTAATTAAAGTTGCTCCCAAAATAAGTAAGGACTATACTGGCACAAGTGCATTCAGGCTATCACCCAACATTGAAACACAGAATTGTCCTGGCCGCAGACTTCATTTGCTATAGATATGACCACTACACAGAAGACATACAACACCTCATCCTAACTACCCAAGTTCCTCTACTTTGACAACAACAGAAAAATTCTTATGAACCAAGTTGATGGCCTTTACTAGTTATTTACGAGTTGGTCTTTTGCAAAATAGACCAAGGGGAATGAATTGGCTCCTGGATGATAGGTCATCCCTGCATCTCGCCCAGTGCCCTGGGTCAGAAGCAATGCAGCAAGGCTGGTTCATTTAATTGGCAAAAACCCCCTCTCCGTCCCCTATTGCAGAAAAAGATAAGACAAAAGTCCCTTCAGGCTGCTTCAAAATATCATTCACACTTCCTAACCCCCATCCCCACCCACTCCCATAAATCACAGCATCATCCTTACACAACCACTCTCCACTCACCCCTATCTGTCTCTCCCTTCCTCAACAGACATTCCTCTCCCAACACCTTTTACCCCATCCATTCATCTCATCCTTGATTGCCCCCTCATATTCACTCCATCCACCTCTGCCTTCCACACTTCATTAATCTTTCTTCTCTTGTTCTTTCCATATGTTCTAACCATCAACAACCCTATTTCCCAACTCCTTTTCCACTGCCGTTCTTCTCCTCATTTCTCACTATCCAGCCCAGTAACCCCTACCATACTTATATACTTCTCAGACATTTTATTTCAAATACATTTAACTTCTTCCTCTCTTATGTTTCATGTTTCTGCCCCATACAGTGCTGTTGGCACAATCACGCCTTCATGCAGTCTCCTCTTAGCATCCATTCGCAAATGTCTATTTCTCATTACACTTTCTAATCCCCCAAGGTATTTACTTGCTTCTATCAATCTACATTTTACCTCCACTTCTACTCCTCTCATTCCTGCCACATTTGCCCCCAATATCTAAAGCTATCCACTTCCTTCAGTCTCTCTCCCTTAAAGATTCCAATTTGAGGCCATCTTCTCCCCTTGTACATCTCACCTTTTACCCACATTTATCTTTAACTTCCTTCTTTTACACACCTTCCCAAACTTCATCACTAACTTCTTCAATCCCTTCACTGATCTTGTTACAAGTGCAGTGTCAGTAAACAACAACTGGTTTATATCCCATTTTTCTCCATTTTCTTTAACCGTCTCCAATCCCTGACCCATTACCCTTGTATTTACCTCTTGCACCACCCCATCCATGTATGAATTGAAGAGCCATGGTGACATGACCATCCCTGACAAAGTACCACCTTTACCTTAACCACTTGCTACCTCCATATCTAATTGTAACACAGGCTCTGTTACTCTCAATCTATAGTCCATTAAAGTCCTATCTATCACCCTTCCATCCACCACCCTGTCCCATGTGTACTCATGCTTGACTTCCTAAACACTTTGCTATCATCACCTCTTTCTAGACACATCAATCTTCTCTTCACTGTGTTATTTTATGGCACTCCACATTTCCCAACCACCCCATCTGTTGGTTTGTCCCCTACTCTAGCATTGAGATCACCAAATACCACTACATTGACATTTCTCCATAAACTTTCAGAGTTAAATACCCACCTTCCACTCTCAGAAATACTGTCACCCAGCTGTCCCATCAAAAATACCTTTTTGCTCCCAAAATCATGACCTGTAAACACTTATTGTACTCAAGGAGAGACCCCAAATGGCAGTAACTCCCTTCCCCTTCCCTCCTTCAATAATCCCGAGACATGCAGCCCATACCCATAATTGGAACACCAACCCAAATGCTAATGCACCCAGTCCTGCAATGGAATCTTCATGGATTCATCCTAGACTGGAAAATCATTCTCCTCCAACTGTGCTTTGCTATGAGAAGCACAAATTGTATATGCATACTACACTTTGGTACAATGACATCTGCATAGGTGCCAGGAGGTGCAAGTGGGTGCATAAGGTTGCTGGCATTGGCATTTTGATTATATATTTTTTTCTGAAGTTGGGCATGAGTTACCCTGGATTCTGTGAACTGGTTTGATCACGTTTTCTGTGTTTATTATTACTCAGAGTAAAAGAGAATGAGTAATACAGCAGTGACTTTATATTTTATAATGCAAATTGTGTGATGCAAATTACATATGGTAGCTAATGCTGTGTATAAGAATTTGAGTCGTACTGAAGTGGTTAACAGACTACATATTTATTTGTCCTTACTTCTCAAGGTAAAAGAGGAATGGTAGTCTTGGGTGATATAAGAAAGTACCACATTAATACAACATAGACAACAGTGCTAAGTTTCCTATTGGAGAGATCATTGGGAAGGCCCATGGACCATTTCCAGCCATTGGTGTGCAGGGAAATTGTAATGCAGAAAGTGGTATTACTCCTTATCAGCATTAATATTAATGCTGTGTTTCTGATACTGTATTTCCATTTCTATTTATTTGTTTATTTATTGATTTATTTTTTCCCCCTAGTGTTTTCTACAAGGATGCAGTGCTACCAGAGCTCGGTAGAGCACTGCTCGCACACCTTTTGTTTATGGCTGAAGTAGAAATACCGTTTGCCTTCTCTTCCAGAATATACATACATATATACATACATATTATATATAGCAAGGGGTTTTTCCCCCCATTACACGGGAGGTAGCCAAAGTCAGTCATAATTCTACCCTCATCCATTTCATCCGCACACACACCACTCCCATTCACCACCCCTCCCTTTCTCTTTTCTTGGCTCCTGGATGCTGGGTCATCCCTTCTTTATATATATATATATATATATATATATATATATATATATATATATATATATATATATATATATATATATATATATATATATGTGTGTGTGTGTGTGTGTGCAGTAACATTGAAGACAGGGAGAAACAACTTTGGGCTGAATATGATCTTTACATAATTTGTACATATACCAAGGGTTTTTTCCCCTTTACAAGGGAGGTAGCCAAAATCAAAAGGCATAATTCTGCTCCCATCCACTCTACCCCCACTCCCTACCCCTCCCTCCCTGCATCTCACCCATTGCCCTGGGTCAGAAGCAATGCAATAAGACACAGCATGTCCACAGCAAGGCTACTTCATTAAATTGGTAACCCCCCTCCCTGTCCTGTCATGCTATAACATTGACGATGGGAAGAAATCCCTTTGGGATTTGTCAAAATATAATTCACACACAACCACTCTCAACCCCCCTACCCATTCCCATGCATCATAGTATCATCCATATATGGTCATTCTCCATTCACCTGTCTTCTTCCTTCTCCCTTCCTTCCTTGGCAGGCATCCCCCTCTTGCTCAACACTCCTTTCACCTCATCCATCCATGTCCCCTGTTGTTCCCTCATGTTCACTCCATCCACCTCTGCCTTCCACACTTCTTTTACTAATCTTTCTTCACTCATTCTATCCGTGTCCAAATCATCCCAATACTCTTTCATCAACCATGTCTTCCATCTCCTTTTCCAACCCAGCTCTCCCCCTCACCTCTTCATATCTCATTATTTGTATATATATATATATATATATATATATATATATATATATATATATATATATATATATATATATATATATATATATATACATACAAATATTGTTTATTGTAAGATAGTTTCTATTGATTAAAGTGAAGGCTACTGTGGATTTGAATTAGTTGGGTCATGTAATGCCTGACATTGACCATGTTATAATTTGAAAAATAGTACTGCAACACTGGTTACATGAGAATTTATTTAAAAAAGCTTTTGATGGATTGGAAAAAATTATCATGCCATGTCAAGTTTGAAAAAGGCCAACATTATGACAAATACTGATTTTAGGGAAAAGCTGCTGCAGCATCAGTGGTCACATTTCAGACTGGGTAAAGGTTTTCCTGAGTGCACAGGGAACTAAGTAAAACCATGTTGTGTTCAGGTTACTTTTTCTTTTTCAAATACTGAATTAGTGCAGGTAGTTTGCTTATTTTTTTGTTTTCAGTCTTTAGCTTCTTATTTTTTATACATTTTATGAATGTTTATTTTTTCATGAATAAAGCTATTTTTTTCCCATGCTGTATTATTACCTTTTTCAGTCTGAAAGAATGCATGTTACCAAATATGAAAAAAATATAATAAAGATGACCAGGGTACTTGAAGTTTACAACATACAGTGTGGAGATGGATCTCATGTTATGTACTGCAAAATAGTCTGGAGGTATTGGTTGTGAAAACATAAAACATGATCAGTGAAAGGATCTTGTTTGAGCCTTAAGGGCGAGGGTGCCTTTCAATATACAAAGCCACAGGTCTTGTCTGGGTGTGGTGAAGCAAGCTGATTCATCTTGGTGAATATAGTTTGCCGAGTTTAAATCACATATAAAAGTTCTTTCATGGACTGTGCCATGTACTGCTTTGGTGATGGGTTCATGTTATTGGTTTTATTATTGATATAACTGCAGTTGTAATTTGGATAATACCATATTTTGGCGAGTTTAGGGACCAGTGACAGGTACCTGCATGTATTGGTTCTGTGAGGTAGACAGTAGAGATGCCTATTTTCAGAACCCATCAATTCCCTCACCACCCTCAGGAGGTGCAGACCTAAGGATTCGTGTTATTTTGGCCCACGGTGATTTCGGCCCAATGAATTTGGCCCCAGGATGTGGCCCCAGGATGCCTCCAAACCCATGCGATTGTCTGCTGTGATTATCTTGCATGTACATGCATCTTGAAAAATTTACAGTTGGAGATCATACAAACAAGCCTATTATGAAAAATTTAAGGTTGATCATGGTGGACGTTTAGAAAGTGATAGAGAAAAAATATTTACATTAATATTACTCCTTAAACTGTAACTCCCTTACACATTACAAGTAGTACCTCCGTGATTTCAATAAATTGCACAAAGACTAGATTAAAATTTAGGTAGTCTAAATATATAAAACCCATTATAACTAGGCCTACTTAGATGTTATAAAATGTATGTGCACCATGATTACAGTTACATGATATAGCCTAGACAATTCTACAAAAGAAGAAGCACATTAGAAATATCACAAAGTCTATTGTACGATTTTCTTCTTCCCAAGATTGGAGCATAAATATTAGAGCAGGTTTTTAGCAAATCATAAGCAGACTTTTCACTTGATTTGTCAGTGCCCCACGCATCAGATACCTGCCTTGCATTTTTACGTAGTTGGTCCGCCGGTAGTGCTTTAGCTTTTTATAGGAAACCAGTCGTGTCTGCACTGGAATCAAATGTGCCTTGGTTTCCAGGAGATTCACTAGCAAATAAAAACTCATGTTCGTTCTTCCTTTGGTGTTTATATGATGATGCCACCGCTTAATATCATTGTTGGTCCTGATTGCTTCATTGTACACTGTCCACGACTTGGGTTGAAATGTACTACTTGATATCCATGGCTTAGAAATGTACTGATAGATGATTGCAAATGCATTCCCCTCTTAATTTCCAAGCGTCAATTGAAGTTAAGTCTAATTACCATCAATTAGCCTAGTATTGCAATACTGCCATAGCCGTGTTAGTTATCAGTTTTATTCAATTAAGCCTAATATAGTTCCTAACTTCAGCTCATCACTTCTCTCTCAATTGACAAAGGTGTCTGGGCCAAAGAAGAATTTAATGACAATTTTCTAAAAAAGAAAACGGTAAATTCTTAATGTAATTAACAAGGGCCTACATGGGTTTGTTACAAAAAACAAAGATAATCAAAGAAAGTGGGCTTTCGTCCTTCGGCTGCTCAAATATTGAACCATGGCATTTATTCACAATGTTCACCAGTTTACACAGTCATGACCCCCATGTTGATACAGCTTGCAGGAAACCATGATTTCCTGACTGAATCGTCGGTTTCCTTCAGCTGACGAAACCGTATCGCATCGTCATCAGTAGGCCTAAGTGTCACTCACACACCTTGGAGGAGCTATATCATATCATCAGTACATTATAGTAATTAGGGTCACTGTTTGACTGACAAACTCATCACATCATCATCAGTAATTAGTGTCACTCTCTGACACTGACTGAATCATCAGTTTCTTCCGATTGGCGAACAATACCACTTAATGATTCCGTCTCCGGCGATTTCGGCCTTCGCTGTAATAAGGCCCGAGTAGAATCTTACATTACTAGTTGATTCGTAGAAAATAAAATCATGAAGATGTACTAATGGGCGGCGTAGTTAAATACATGTCTCCAGTCAACGAATTGTTGTTCTTCCATTATCTTCTGAACCATTCAACCGCACAGCTAACGTTCATTGAAGTTGGGTCTAATTACCAGGGACCGAATTCACCAGGGCCGTGGGCCGAAATCACCAAATCTGCAGCCCTGAGGGGCTGACACTTGATCTCCAGACTGTAAGATATCTGCTAACTTCAGCTATATTTCTCGCACCGTTTTTACACGTGGAGATCCAACAACTAATGGCGACATGAAAATAGGCTCATATTCACACAACATAGACCACAGTTCAAAAGTTTTTTTTTTTTCTAAAGAGATCTGCATGTTCTCCATTTAATGAACCTCAAGGCAAAATTGACTTGTTATTTTGCATGAGTTCATCTCCAGATCATATTAAGTTACCTGTTTAATTAGTGGCTTACAGCAATTTCAGTTTAGCTGTGCCATGTATCAGTAAGTGCTGGATTCGAGCCCACAACAAACCGAAAGCGAGACCAGCACGCTTCCGATTAGGCCAACAACCACTATATACCCAGGGCATGGCCAAACTGTTGACCCTTGTTCCTACGTCGTGAATATGGCTGACTTCCCTCGGTGCTTGGAAAGATGGGGCAAGTGGCATTCACTGGTGGTTAGTCCCGATCGAACTGAATCAGCTTATTTTACGATGTGGGAACAAGGCTTTGATCATGATTGTTCGCATAATGATTACTCATTAATGGGGTCATCGGAAACGTGCTTGCCGGTCTCGTATGCGCTTAGTTGTGGGTTCGAATCCCGCACTCCGCTCCGATTCCCAACGGTGGCTGTTAGTTACCCAAACAGTCCGCAAAGCGCATGGTAGGGGAAAGATGACTGCTTCGGCCGCAGCTACCCAGCGCCTCCTGGCGTAAGCTCCTCTCTTTGCTCACGTGGAATGGTGGTTAGCGTCCCTGTCTCTAATGTGGGAAGCCCGGGTTCGGTCCTCAACAAATACTAAGTAGTTTAAATCTGACGTTAAGGGTTTCCGTAGCGGCGGACATGAGAGGTGCTGTATACTATTACCGCACTACCATGTAGACATATTAGTATACTTTAACTTGTTATATTGCTCTCAAACATCATTCACAACCACATCCATTCCAACTTGCACAACACATGATCTTCCCACCATCTATACAACCGTATAAAGGTAGATTGAGTCACCATAAGGAAGTACGGAGGCTGTTACACCCGCCAGCGGGATAGACCGACGGTCTTGCAGTGGACTCGTTTCAGCGAGGTGGCTCGTATGTGCACACATACTTGCATATACATAGATATATACAGGCATACATGCATAAACACAAACATGCATCATGTATACATGCATATTATTGGATTATACAAGAACGGGGTCTTAATGTAGCCTTCGTTCAGGCCGAAGCCCGCCCGTCGTCTTTTAGCCGGATGGAAGCGGAGTTGGCACCACGATAGTCGAAGAAGTCACGGGTGGACGGTGGGCGGACGCTGAGGTTTGGGCGGTGCTGTGCAGGAGACGCTTTGATGCGTTCCGTAGTCTTCACCTTTGCCTTTCCTTGTCGGTCTCGGATATCCGGGCCGAACAAGTCTCCGGTTCCATTTGGGGATCGAACTCGGTTGTGTATAGAGGCAGGATCGATAACCAAAATGCCCCTCCCCCCTCAAAAAAAAAAAAAAAAAAAAAATAATAATTAGGACTTTGTTCAGTGTCTTAGTCTCTGGGACACGAATATCACCCAACAAGGTGCGTAGCTGACAGTAGCGGCGTGTATCCATACATTCCATGGCGTTAACTGTGGTTATCTTTTTGTCCTTTACAGAGATGAAGAGGCGCCGGGAGCACGCCATCAAAGGCGCGGTCCACGATCTCCGCCGAGTACCACCCTCGGGGGGGCTCACCACCCTTCCACGTCGAACTCGGGCCACGGGGACCCAATGTCCGTGTCCCCCTCTCACACCGTGGCCTCAGCGCCGGTGACCCCTGGCAGTATCCCCGTGTCGATGGGGCCCATGTCCACTGGGGGCCCCACCCCCTGGGACCCCGTGGGTGTCCCCGTGACAGCGTCTTCGTATCCTGCTGGTGTCTCCGCGCCGATGGCTCCATATCCCATCGGAGTCCCCACGCCTGTGGCTTCGTATCCTGCAGGAGTCCCCGCCCCTGTGGCTCCATATCCTGCAGGTGTCCCCGCACATGTAACTCCATATCCGGGCGGGGTTCCCATTGCCGCCTCCGTCGCTTATACCTCCGTGCCGTCCAGTCACATGCCCTCCACATCTTTATCTTCCCGCACGGCGGCGCGCTGGCCGCCAGCTTCGCCCAACACGCCGTCGTCGCCCAGGACCTCAGTCGTGCCCGTCCCCTCCACGACCTCCCCGACCGACATCTCCCCCGAGCACCTGGCTGAGCTGGCCCAGCTGGTGCACAAGGTGTTCAGGGGCCATGCGGGCGGCGGAGGAGGGACGGCCGAGGCGGGCGGCGGGGATCGGTGGCTGACGGAGAAGGTCCGCCTCGTGTCGCGCCTGCTAACTGTCACGCCACGGCACCGCGTGACGGAGGCCGTAGACGAATTCAGACACCACGTCAGGGCCAACCAGGCGGGCGTGCCCTCCATGGACTTGGTCGGGGCGGCCCTCCTGCAGCTGGACCCGCTCCTGAGCTACCAGCGGGACCCGGACAGCAGCGACAGCAAGACGCCAGGACCCACGCGCCCCATCCCCCTCCCGGACAACCTGAAGGACAGGCTCTCCCGCGGGAGGTGGGTGCCCATGATGCACGTCCTGTGGGGCTCGTACACGGTGGACCAGGAAGGGCTGGACCCTCGGAAGCCGCACGACCTCCAGCGTGAGGTGCCCGAGGACTTCGTCAGCCACGTCCGGAGGATCGACCTGATGCGGGCGCTGAACCTGCACGTGATGTGCGTGGCCACCCGGTTCCCGCTGGTGGCGGCCGCCATGTCCGGCATCGTCCACGACTTCTGGAACCTGGCCTTCGCCCACCGGCTCCCGGTCAAGACCTGCGCCGCCATCTACGACGCCATCTTCAAGGAGATGCCCATGGGGCTCGCCCGCTACCACGTCGTGTCCTTCGAGAAAATCCCCAACTGGAGCATCAAGGGGGTCCTCGGGAGGGAGTTGTAGCAGCCGCCGCCGCCGAGGGAGAGCTCCCGCTGAGGACGCACGTCAGTCACTAGACCTCGAGTGACTCGACTTCGTGGACTTCGAGGGTGCTCTGCCTCGGTTGTACCTGAGGCCGGAGGAGAGGCGGATCATGACTGCTCTCAGTTTAATGCTCTTCCCGGTCATTCGACACCTTCAATCCTGCTCTCTACAACACATGCGCGCGCGCACACACACACACACACACACACACACACACACACACACACACACACACACACACACACACACACACACACACACACACACACACACACACCTCACACACACACACCTCTCTCTCACACACACACACACACACACACACACACACACACACACACACACACACACACACACACACACACACACACAGAGACAGACAGACAGTACATGCACACAATCCCAACCCTACCACAATCTACCTCCGCACTCTGTAAACGTCCCTTGTGATACATGTGAAGTCGACCGTGGTGGAGTGGTCAAGTTCTTCCCTAAATGTCAAGGACGAAGTTTCGTCTTCCTTGCCAAGGGCGAGTGATGTCTTGTCGAAGGTACAAATGATTTGCGAACAAAGACAAAGCCTCTGTCTTGCATTCAGCACAAGGACGCCTCAATGAATGAAAGTTCTGCCCTGCAGAACAAGGGCTGTAATGATACAGCAAGCGATGGATGGCCATAGTTTAAGAGTAGACAGTGCAGCTACGTGCGCTGCAGACAGTACAAGTGTTGCATATGACACCGGGCGTGTCATTGGAGAATTATGCAAAGAAGACAATGCAATAAACAAATTCTTGCAATGATCGGTTATTTTATTTATCTTCAGGGGTAACTATAGTAGTACGTAGGTGTTGGTGGGTGGTTCTTTCTATGGCAGGGGAGTGCACAAGATGGAGATAGTTGCTCAAGGTGTCTCTCTCTTTCTCTCTCTCTCTCTCTCTCTCTCTCTCTCTCCTAAGAAGGAAATATCTCAAAGTAGGATTCGAAATTAGGAAGAATGAAAACAAACTACTAGCTACTGCCTTACCACCTGGTGTCCCTGTGTTCGACTCCCATCCAAGACTAGATGCCAATGTTGAAGAAGCAACGGCGACTGACAGTACATTCAGTCACTGTCGGTCTTCTCATCCCCAACCAATAACTTCATTCTTCCCACTAATAACCATAAGTCCTCTGGTGAGATGGTGTGGGTCTGGAGATGATCTCTAGAAGATCTTAGTCACAACCCACATGGCAGGCAGTGTAGTCCCCTTGTGGTGGGACTAGGAAGCAACACTGCTCGGTAGCAGCGTGCTTCTGCTCTGTTCGCCTAAAATTGGGAAGGAGCTAGAAACAGGTGCCTTAAACATATCCTTCCTAAATCTAACTCGTCTGGGGAGCTGCCCATTGCAAGGTCACCCAAATGGGCTTGAATGATGATGATGATAACGGTCCAAACCCAAGGTTCCTTTGTTTCACTCCCGCTCCACTGCGGAACGCTTCCTCGTGAGCGGAGCGAAGAGGACTTCCTAACCTCGAGAATGATACAACACCGGAGATGTTGCCCATCCTACCCACAAAAGATAATTCCCACCGTCATCGGTTGTAACTAAAGTCATGCAGAGAGTTTGGACGACTCTGCAGAATGACCACAAAATGACAGCGTGTCCGGAGTTGTCGGAAGAAAGTAACTCTTGGTGCATCCAAATGAACAACAAGCTGGCATATTGAGTGAACAAAGATAACAAGTTCAAAGAATCCATAGCAAGAACAACCAGAAAGCGCAAACGAAAATGATTTGGCCACAAAATGGCTCCATGGATCACGTGACTGATATTTATCGTATCATGTCGCAACTCTGTGTAAAGGTATTCTATTGGTAATAGATCCAAACGCCAATCAATGAAAGCAATCCTGATCCTATTGAAATCTATTTCATTCAAGAGCATAACCAGACCTGCCAGTTTCATTTATACTGAGACGAAGTGGGTCCTAACTTGGAACACCCAAGATTCTTGATCCAGAAGTCAATTAATAAAGGGTTAATAACAGAAATACCCAAGGATAACATGCGATGGATTTGAAGACAGACCGGGAATCTTCCGCGGAATGTGGTCGTAAGGAGAAACTCTTAACAAACAATAAATAGAAAAAAAATGAAACCATGTAAGACGTAATACATCACTCCTGTAAACTCCCACCCCAAGATCGAAAAAAAAAGTCTCCAATCAACCAAATTAAATTTTTCTCAATCCACAATACCCAATCTAAAAGACTGCCACGTGCCTATTCCCGTCTCCCTTTTCAATACCACTAGAATATCCGATTTACACTTCACAACGATCATATACCCTGTTATCTATCCCTTCAGCAACAACACACCAAATCCTGGGTGACAAAACATCAATACATCCATAATCTCTCCACAACTTAGAAAAAATATTAAATTATGAACGCCCTCGACTAACTTGCACAAAACATAAACACAAGATAATTGGTACAAAGACTGCTCTCTCTCTCTCTCTCTCTCTCTCTCTCTCTCTCTCTCTCTCTCTCTCTCTCTCTCTCTCTCTCTCTCTCTCCTCTCTCTCTCTCTCTCCCCTCTCTCTCTCTCTCTCTCTCTCTCTCTCTCTCTCTCTCTCTCTCTCTCTCTCTCTCTCTCTCTCTCTCTCTCTCTCTCAAAACCGTGGTAATACCATTGCGTTATTTTTGTAAACATTATCCCCCTCCTCTGACGTCATATCGTCAGTTCGTTTGTCGGTTACTCCGTGTTGA
>NC_134799.1:9504531-9512031 GCF_046742065.1 Oratosquilla oratoria
GCGCATGTTCGTGCGTGTGCATATGTATGTGTATTTACATAATTATATCTATCTAATTGTAGTACAGAGGAAAGGGGCAACGGTCGTGGGGTCCTGTCTCTTATTCTCCAATTATACATGACTACAAATTCACATATGGTCCAAACTTGGGTTGTATCTTCTTATTCTCCAATCAGGAGAGACTGTGTATGCGCGCGCGCGCGCGCGTGTGTGTGTGTGTGTATGTGTGTGTGTGTGTGTATTAACCTAGTTGTATCTTACGGGAAGAGGAGCTATGTGTGTGTGTGTGTGTGTGTGTGTGTGTGTGTGTGTGTGTGTATGTGTGTGTATGTGTATGTGCGTGTATGTGTGTGTGTGTGTGTGTGTGTGTGTGTGTGTGAGTTTGTGTGAGTGTGATTCACAATTGTCTAGGATCACGTGCTGTACTTTTGACCGAGAGTTATTATCCTCTTGAATGAGAATTCAGAATTCATATAGATCTATGTATGAGACATGCTGTAACCATATAGTCACACCATTCCCTTGCCTAAGGGGAGCAGTAACGACTTGCAGTGTTACTGAATCTTTAAAGTCGTGAGCGGGGCTTGAAATCGGACTTACTGCGTGAGAAGATAAGACGCTAGCTACTGCACCGGCACACACTGCGTGTGTGTGTGTGTGTGTGTGTGTGTGTGTGTGTGTGTGTGTGTGTGTGTGTGTGTGTGTGTGTGTTTTGTGTGTGTTTTTACCTGATCGCGTTTGAGTGCTTTTTTACTCGTGTGAGACTTAACGAATTGTTTAAAGACGAATGAGTAGGTTACGAATATTAATGAAAAATAATTTTTGTTAAAAAAAAAAAAGAAAGCAGGTCAAGTATGGGAGTCTGTCGGATAAAGCCCATAGCACGGCCATCTATGACCCAGGTTCGAACCCACGGCCTCCCGGTGACTGTCACTAGCCCTTGCATCCCAAGTACCGAAGGCAAAGGTGACGGTCTTGGCCGCAGCTGAGTGCCTCCTGGCGTAAGCCCCGGTCTCTCGTTCTTGGTCTTCTCACTCTTCGATTTTTGATCCCGTAGACTTTCGTCGCTGGAAGTTTCTTCCCCCCCCCCATCAAGTGGCCCAGGGGAATGGAGGGGGATGGGAGTGGGGGAGGGTTGAGGTTAGGGTGGGGGAGGGTCGAGGTTGGGAGTGGGGGAGGGTTGAGGTTAGGGGGTTGGGGAGGGTTGAGGTTGGGGGGTTGGGGAGGGGGTTTGGGGGGTAATTTTCTGAGTTGTTGAACGCTTTTAATAGTGTTAGGTGCTTCCTTATGGTGTTCCTTTGGCTGTCATCAAACTATTTCATTAGAACGTAGGGGAGACAAATACGGTTCCTATTTTCGAGTTTATTATATTTGGAAAACAAAATTCTGAAACCGAGGAACTTATGAATACCAGAAGCATCTTCGTAGTCAGTTTTTGAAAGATGTTTTCGTTCTAGATATTGTGGAAATTCCGAATTTCAGAAATTCCTAACAGGGAGAAGTAAATCGTCACGATCTGTGTGCTCGAACATCTACGTCTGTTTGGAACCCCATTTACGGTACGATCTGATCTTCAGGCCACGGGACAGATCTGATCGGATCCGATCTGGTAGGATCGTGTATGTCGGCCGGACAAACCAAAATCAGTCCACACACGATCCAATCCGGTCGGATCCGACCAAATCTCTCCGGCGGCCTCAAGACCAGATCGGATCGTGAATGGGGTCCTTTTGAGAGGGTTATAGACAAAATCGCTTAACTGAAGGGTTTGATCAAAGCAAAAGAAATGTTGTATCGTCGTTTTATATCGGGGTATGAGGTGTGCACTCGCTCATCACGAGATCATACGTTGATAGGTCTCCATTAGACGAAAAGATGAAAGTGTGTCAACATGGTTGGGTATGCAGCTGCCAGAGGAACATCGCCACCACCACCACCACCACCACCACCACCACCACCACCACCACCACCACCACCACCACCACCACCACCACCACCACCACCACCACCACCACCACCACCACCACCACCACCACCACCACCTCTACAACCACTTCTACCACCTTCACCTCTACCACCACCTCATCTACCACCACCACCACCACCACCTCTACCACAATCACCACCACCACCTCTACCATCATCACATCTACCACCACCATCACCACTTCTACCACCACTATCACCACCAATACAACTTCTACCACCACCAACATCACCATCAAAACCATCACCACCACCACCTCAACCACCATCACCATCACCACCACCACCACCACCACCACCACCACCACCACCACCACCACCACCACCACCACCACCACCACCACCACCACTACCACCTTACCTCCAGCACCACCATCACTATCTCCAACACCAGCACCACCACCACTACCTCTAACACCACCATCACCACCACCATCACCACTACCACCACCACAACTACCACCTTACCTCCAGCACCACCACCGCCTCTACCTTACCTCCAGCACCACCACCACTATTTCCAACATCAGCACCACCACCACTACCTCCAACACCACCATCACCACCATCACCACAACTACCACCTTACCTCCAGCAGCAGCAGCACCACCACCACCACCACCACCACCACCACCACCACCACCACCACCACCACCACCACCACCTTACCTCCAGCACCACCACCACCTCTACCTTACCTCCAGCACCACCACCACCACTACCTCCAACACTACTATCAATACCACCATCACCACCACCACAACTACCACCTTATCTCGTGCACTTCCACCATCACCTCTACCTTACTTCCAGCACCACCACCACTACCTCCAACACCAGCACCACCACCACTACCTCCAACACCACCACTACCACCTTACCTCCAGCACCACCACTACCACCTTACCTCTAGCACCACCACCATCTTCACCTTACCTCTAGCACCACACCACTACCTCCAACACCAGCACCACCACCACTACCTCTAACACTGTCACCACCACTACCACCTTACCTCCAGCACCATCACCACCTCAACCACCACCACCACCACCACCACCACCACCACCACCACCACCACCACCACCACCACCACCACCACCACCACCACTACCACCTTACCTCTAGCATCACCACTCACCACCACCTCTACCTTACCTCCAGCACCACCACCACCACCACCACCACCACCACCACCACCACCACCACCACTACCACCTTACCTCTAGCATCACCACTCACCACCACCTCTACCTTACCTCCAGCACCACCACCACCACCACCACCACCACCACCACCACCACCACCACCAATACCACCACCACCACCACCTTGTAGGCGTGGGGAGCACTTTGCATTCTCGGTTCCTGGCTGCGGGCGGGTACCCCGCCGAGGCGTCCTTGGTCGGCGGTTGCCCGCGCCTCGAAGCGGGGCAAGCGCCGCGCGCAGGCCGGGGCGGCAGCAGCAGCACCTGGAGTCCTAGTATAGCGTCCGCGGAGGCCGTGGTTGGCTGCCTTGGGCCGCCTCCTACGAGTGTTTCCAATTTTGGTGAGGAACCAGGGCGCTCTACATTTTACAAAGGGGGTTATCTCTCGCTTTTATTTAATTTTCTATTTATCTATCTGTTTGTTTACTTATTATTCTTTTATTCGTTAATTTATGTGTTATTCATATATTTGTTCATTCATTCATTTATTTATCTTTTTATTTATTAATTTGTTTACTTATTTGTTTATGTATTTATGTATTCATTTATTTTTTATTTATTTATTTATTTATTTATCTATTTATTTATTCATTTATTTACATATCTATTCTTTAATTATTCATATACTTATTTGATTATTCATTTATTTATTTATTCATTCCTTTATCTATTCACTCATATGTGTGTGCCTGGGGAAGAGGGGAGTCCTTAGGGCAAAAGATTTTAGGGACTCGAGAAGGGTTACGAATTTAAGGAGATGCAGGTAGGGGAGGGGGAGGGGGAGGGGGAGGAGGGAGTCCCTTAGGGCTAAAGATTTTAGGGACTCGAGAAGAACTACAATTTAAGGGCTGCAGGGACTAGGGGAGAGGGCCAGGTCAGGGAGCCTCTATCTGGAGGCCGAGGGGGCCTCGCTAGGGCCCCTCCAGGGCCACCTCGGGGCCTGGGGCGGTGCTTTGAAGGGGAATCCCTTTATACCTGGTAAGGTGCTCCATCACAGGACTGAAATAATATGGTAAAGGGAGAATACACGGTTATACGCAACGAGGCTCTGTATGTTATCTTGTATGGACGCGGGTTAGTGGACCTCATTAGTCCTTGTCTCGTGCGCTGGTGGTGCATTGGCTTAGATGTGGGTTCGAATCCCGCACTCCCTTCCGATGCTCAGCAGTGACTGTCCCAGTAGTTTTCAAAACGCATAATAGGGGCAAGGTGACGGCTTCGGCCGCAGTTACTCAGCGCCTCCTGGCGTAGTAGGCTCCTTAGTCCTTTGGGGGGTGGGGGCATTCTGGGCTGAATAGAATCGTATGGAGAAGGCTTAAGCCCCAGTCAGACCAAGCTTACGACCTGTTTCCGACCACCTTCGAAAAATCAAGCGATCGGTCGGCGACACAAAACCTATACAAGGAACTGAAATGGATAAAAGTTAATGTGGTTGATAAGATGAAAATCTATGTACTGGGGACTATTCAGTGTGTGTTATAATCTATCTATCTATCTATCTACCTACCTACCTATCTATCTATCTATCTATCGATCTACCCATCTATTTATCTATCTTATTACCGACTACTAGCGACTTCCAAAGTCACGTCCTCTTGGCCTGAAAAGGATTTCATTCGGTCGAGACCCACTTCAGTCGGGAGTGCCTCCCATCGGCTGAATGAAATAACCCGTTTCTTCACCAGAATAAAGACTGCAGGTAAGAGCCCTCAGGAGTTTGGAACTCGGGCACTGGGTCCAGTGGCTGTCGGTCTTGGGTCGTATTTTTAGGACTTGTGTTCGATTCTTAGGACATATAATGAGGAAGGAAGGGTTGGAAGAGGTGGTGATGACGGGAATGGTGGAGGGAAGGAGAGCAAGAGGAAAGCAGAGGGAGAAGTATATGGACGGGCTGATGAGGGTGACGGGAAAACAACTCAAACCAGCACAGATGTTACAAGTAACTAGGGACCGTGAACGGTGGCGCTCCATGGTTGCCGAAGTCCAAGAGGATATGGCACGACGGTAAGGTAAGGTAAGGTTCGAGTCTCGTAACCGAGGATTCGGATCGGTAAGAAGTGGATCTCAGGAGCTGGGTTTCGGGACTTTGGGTTCCTTAGGGAGCAGAGGAGTTAGGGATTGATGATAGGGTGGCTGTGGAGTAATCGGTAAGTCACTAAAGCTCTTGTCACGTGCTAGCCGGGTTCGAGTCCTTGGCCGTGCCACGTTTCAATAACTGCATGTTAGCCTCCTGGGTCTCCCGATGTTGATGGCTTAGAATTAAAGTGTATTGTGGTTGATAAAAATGTATCTCTGTTCACTGGGATTCAGTGTTGTACACACACACACAAACACACACACAAATATCAAATATCAAAAATAAATCATACGAAAACCGACTAAAACATATGAATCTGTTTTCCCTAAAAAAGCGTAGACTCAGAGGTGACTTGATACAGGTCTTTAAGATTTTAAAGGGAATTGACAACATCAAAAGTGACAAAATTTTCACATTGAATGAGAATCAGACAAGAAACAATGTTCTCAAACTGTCCGGAAATAGATTCAATTTGGAAGTGGGTAGAAACAACTTTGCCAACCGTGTAGTTAATGAATGGAATAAACTTCCTGCACAGGTACTGCAATGTAGTTCAGTTCGAAGCTTTAAGAATCATTTAGATAAATACCTAAGTAAGATACTGTAATGATTATAATTTATTTTATATGATTTGTTTTTGTTTTGTTATCATTTGTCTGTCTGATTTTCATTTATTATTAGTTATATGTCAATTTATTATTATCTACTATTTACCTGTTTGTTTATTGTTTAACTATATGCATTTATTTATGTATTTTATTTGTTATTTAGATTATTATAGTTTTTATTTATTATTTTATTATCAATATGATTTTTTTTCGCATCCGACCTAGATATGGATCAAAAGGTCTCCTGTTGGTATGCTCCGCCTTTGTAATCCTTTGTAATATATATATATATATGTATATATATATATATATATATATATATATATATATATATATATATATATATATATATATACACACAAGTTGGACTGAAGAAAAAATCTTCTCTAGAAATGTGGATAGAACAGGTATTCATCTCTAGAACTGGATAGAACAGATGTTCTTTCTAGAAATGTGGTTAGAACATATCTTCATTTTTAGAAATGTAGTTAAAAATATGTTCTTTTCTAGAAATGTGAATAGAACGGGTGTTCATCTCTAGAAATGCGGATAGAACGGATGTTCTTCTCCAGACCTGTGGATAGCACATATGTTCTTCTCTAGACTTATGTATAGAACATATGTTCATCGGTAGAACTGTGGATGTTCTTTGGAGACATTGTCGCTTTGAGTAAGGATGATTTTGTTTTACTGAACGGGAGGTGGAGGAGGAGTGAAAGATGGAGGAGGAGGAAGAGAAGGAAGGCTAGTAATAGGAGAACTAGGGAGAATAGTAATAGGAGGAGTAGTAGGGGGAGGAGGCGCAGAAGAATGAGGAGGGGGATGGGGGCGTAGGAGTAGGAAAGGGGGGAAGTTAAGGTGGGGGTAGGAAGTGGGGGAGATGTTAAACGACATGAGAGAGAGGGGGGGGAGAGAAAGGGGAAAGAGGTAAGGGCCAAGAAGGGGAGATATAGTGGGAGGTGGGGGTGGGGGGAGTTGCTGCGTTCTACAAAGGGGGTGGGGGAGCTGGTCTCTTCCTGAAGCTCCCCTTCGCGTGCCCCCCTTCCCCCCTCTCTCCACGTGTCCCCCACCAACCCAAACCTTCCCCCCCCCTCATAACTATCTTATCTAGAAGGTCTCTAACCTCAGCAGCTGTAAATACTAGAATATCTCTCCCCCAACACCCCCCACCCCCACGCCCACCCCCACGCCATTTCTACGGGGTCCCCACAGCCCCAGTCGTCCAGCCAGACGGCTTCTTCCCCTTCAGCTCCTGAAGAAGGAGGAGGAGGAGGAGGAGGAGGAGGAGGAGGGTGGGGGTAGTCGGGCCTTGTGACGGCACACGAACCATGTGGTCCTCGAATGGAGTCTTTAGAAGTGCGGCCCCCACCGTGGCGGGGCCCGAGGACCCGGGGAGGGGCCCCCGGGCCAGGGCACCCTCGCCAAGCCCGCCCGCCCGCCCGCTCGCCCGCCTCCTGGCCAGGCGACTTCAAAGGGAACCGTCCTCTTTGATATTGATGGCTTGGTGGAGGTGGAAGTGGGGGTGGCGGAGGAGGAGGAGGAGGAGGAGGAGGAGGAGGAGGAGGAGGAGGAGGAGGAGGAGGAGGAGGAGGAGGAGGAGGAGGAGGAGGAGGAGGAGGAGG
>NC_134799.1:9517031-9519531 GCF_046742065.1 Oratosquilla oratoria
ATGCAGATGGTCTTTCATGAGCAACTCCGTACATTTATGTAAAATGCATATATTAATAAACATTAAATATAAAGTTAAATATGAAGATCTGGTAAGTGTGGAAACAGTGTCTCTCCAATCTCCCCGTTCTGTGAGCTTTCATGTCCGTTCTACAAACTTTACAACGTGCCTTATTTCCATCCTCTTTCACTTCCGCTAACCATTTTTTAAACAGGCAGACTGAAAAGTTTTCGAGTAAATGACCACCTCTTCATTTCTAGATCACATAGGCTGACTAATCGAATAACATTTTGCACTGAACCTCTGCGGGCCGAGATGCGAACAAAACGAACTAGCACGTTGAATACGTTTCTGTTAACTTTCATATTCGAATACGTACATTTCGTACTGTGCATCTGTGGGCCGAGAAGGGAGCAGGACGATCTAGCACGTTGAATACGTACCTGTTATTTTCATCCTACGTAGGGCCGTCAGTACTGTCACTCAGTACCACCAAGCCGATACGTGCTTACCGCTCTCTGAGTATTATGGGATAGCTTATCGGTTAACGGAGCCTAAACGGTAGCAGATTTTTTGCTGGTAAGCTACCGTCAAGGTTGTTACCGATAAAACCCATGACTACCGGCAGCTGCCCACCACTACCGTCACTCAGTGTCACCAAGCCGAGATGTGCTTACCGCTCCCCGACTGTTTGGTATAGCTTATCGGTTAACGGAACCTTAACGGTAGCAGAATTATTGCCGGTAAGCTACCGTCAAGGCTGTTACCGATAAAACCGGTAACTCTACCGGTATTTGCCCAGCACTACCGCTCAGTACAGACCGAAGTTACCTTAACAACCATGTCCGCACCTAGTACTAGTGTGTACTGGTCTCGACAATACGTGCTATTGGTGCTATGCTTTTCCTCGTATTTGTTTCTTGCCTTTGTATATATGGCTCCACTTTCGAAAGAACAGAAAAGCTGCTTATGTTTATTATCGTGTAACTGCAAGAAAATTGTTCATTTTCATCCTGCAATTCACGTAGGATTGTCAGTTTCCCATTAAATCACCCCTCCTGTAACCACTCCCGGCACCAGACATGTCTCCGGGATTTCTTGCTTTTCTTTATAATGCAGGCAACAATTACAATGCTGTAAAGTGCTACCTTCTTTCCAAGTATGGCGGGAACCATGGTTATCGTACCGCACTGAATCCCTCCCTCCCAACCTCTGCTTGCGGCCAACTAACCTCCAACCACCATCGTCAGCCGTGTGGACACTTCGCGGGCGGAGTATGCGGACTTTGTCCGGTAAGGGCAAAGTCTGCCAGGCACAGCTCGACCCGTGTGGACGCGGCATTGGAAGTTGTATTTGAACGACACTGTCCGGAGTCGTTCGAAGGAGCCCGGGTTGTTAGTTTCGGTATATTTGCTTGTAGCAAGGTATTTTTTCTCTATTTCCGCCAAGAAAATCGCATATTACGTTCATGTATTATAATTTACAAAATTAATTGACTTTTCTGATGCTATATCGCGTTCATGTACACAACTGAACAAATACCGTTTTTGGTTTACTTCCCCAAGATTATTGGTATCGACCATTAAAAAAACACGGATTCTGGCAAATTTCGAGTGACCGAATTAATCGGTTTAAAACTTGGCGCCTGACGCTTAACGTGTCTGATCTCTGCTCAATAGGCACGGGACTACTGATAGAGAGTCGGGTAGTAGAGTTCTAGCGGCGTGTAAAGTAGCCTCGTTCGACTGTCATGTGGCTGGGCGAGTAAAGGCGCCTCGTGAGACTACGGATTTACAGACACACGCACACGCACATAGACATGCACGGACAGAGACGCGCACAGACGCAGGCACGCGCACAGACGCAGGCACGCACACAGACGCAGGCACGCGCACAGACGCACGCACGCGCACAGACGCACGCACGCACACAGACGCACGCACGCACACAGACGCACGCACACAGACGCACGCACGCACACAGACGCACGCACGCACACAGACGCAGGCACGCGCACAGACGCAGGCACGCGCACAGACGCAGGCACGCGCACAGACGCAGGCACGCGCACAGACGCAGGCACGCGCACAGACGCACGCACGCAGGCACGCACGCACACAGGCACGCACGCACACAGGCACAGGCACGCACGCACACAGGCACACAGGCACAGGCACGCACGCACACAGGCACAGGCACGCACACAGGCACAGGCACGCACACAGGCACAGGCACGCACACAGGCACAGGCACGCACACAGGCACAGGCACGCACGCACACAGGCACAGGCACGCACGCACACAGGCACAGGCACGCAGGAACAGGCACACAGGCACAGGCCCGCATACAGGCACAGGCACAGGCCCGCACACAGGCACAGACACACAGGCACGCACACAGGCAGACACACAGGCACGCACGCACACAGGCAGACACACAGGCACGCACGCACACAGGCAGACACACAGGCACGCACGCACACAGGCAGACACACAGGCA
>NC_134799.1:9524531-9572031 GCF_046742065.1 Oratosquilla oratoria
GCACACCCGCACAGACACGCACACCCGCACGCACAGACACGCACACCCGCACGCACAGACACGCACACCCGCACAGACACGCACACCCGCACGCACGCACACCCGCACAGACACGCACACCCGCACGCACAGACACGCACACCCGCACGCACAGACACGCACACCCGCACGCACAGACACGCACACCCGCACGCACAGACACGCACACCCGCACGCACAGACACGCACACCCGCACGCACACCCGCACGCACAGACACGCACACCCGCACGCACAGACACGCACACCCGCACGCACAGACACGCACCACCCGCACGCACAGACACGCACACCCGCACGCACAGACACGCACACCCGCACGCACAGACACGCACACCCGCACGCACAGACACGCACACCCGCACGCACAGACACGCACACCCGCACGCACAGACACGCACACCCGCACGCACAGACACGCACACCCGCACGCACAGACACGCACACCCGCACGCACAGACACGCACACCCGCACGCACAGACACGCACACCCGCACGCACACACACACGCACACCCGCACGCACAGACACGCACACCCGCACGCACAGACACGGCTGTTGATCACAAGTCCAACACGTGATCCAAAGACCAAGTGAATACAGGCACGCACGCACACAGGCAGACACACAGGCACGCACGACCACAGGCAGACACACAGGCACGCACGCACACAGGCAGACACACAGGCACGCACGCACACAGGCAGACACACAGGCACGCACGCACACAGGCAGACACACAGGCACGCACGCACACAGGCAGACACACAGGCACGCACGCACACAGGCATGCACGCACACAGGCAGACACACAGGCACGCACGCACACAGGCAGACACACAGGCACGCACGCAGGCACGCACGCACACAGGCACGCACGCACACAGGCACGCACACAGGCACGCACGCAGGCACGCACGCACACAGGCACGCAGACAGGCACGCAGACAGGCACGCACGAACACACACGCACGCACACACGCACACACGCACGCACACACGCACGCACACAGACACGCACACAGACACGCACACAGACACGCACACAGACACGCACGCACACAGACACGCACGCACACAGACACGCACGCACACAGATACGCACGCACACAGATACGCACGCACACAGACACAAGCACACGCACACAGACACAAGCACACGCACACAGACACAAGCACACGCACACAGACACAAGCACACGCACACAGACACAAGCACACGCACACACAGACACAAGCACACGCACACAGACACAAGCACACGCACACAGACACAAGCACACGCACACAGACACAAGCACACGCACACAGACACAAGCACACGCACACAGACACAAGCACACGCACACAGACACAAGCACACGCACACACAGACACGCACAGACACGCACACACAGACACGCACAGACACGCACACACCGACACGCACAGACACGCACACACCGACACGCACAGACACGCACACACCGACACAGACACACACACGCACGACGCACACACACGCACGCACAGACACACATGCACGCACGCACACACACGCACGCACGCACACAGACATACACGCACGCACACACACACACACGCACGCACACAGGCACACACACAGGCACGCACGCACACAGACACGCACACAGGCACGCACGCACACAGGCACACACACAGGGACGCACGCACGCACAGACACGCACACCCGCACGCACGCACAGACACGCACACCCGCACAGACACGCACACCCGCACAGACACGCACACCCGCACAGACACGCACAGACACGCACACCCGCACGCACAGACACGCACACACGCACGCACAGACACGCACACCCGCACGCACAGACACGCACACCCGCACGCACAGACACGCACACCCGCACGCACAGACACGCACACCCGCACGCACAGACACGCACACCCGCACGCACAGACACGCACACCCGCACGCACAGACACGCACACCCGCACAGACACGCACAGACACGCACAGACACGCACACCCGCACAGACACGCACAGACACGCACAGACACGCACAGACACGCACAGACACGCACAGACACGCACAGACACGCACACCCGCACGCACAGACACGCACACCCGCACGCACAGACACGCACACCCGCACGCACAGACACGCACACCCGCACGCACAGACACGCACACCCGCACGCACAGACACGCACACCCGCACGCACAGACACGCACACCCGCACGCACAGACACGCACACACGCACGCACAGACACGCACACACACCCGCACGCACAGACACGCACACCCGCACGCACAGACACGCACACCCGCACGCACAGACACGCACACCCGCACGCACAGACACGCACGCACAGACACGCACGCACAGACACGCACGCACAGACACGCACGCACAGACACGCACGCACAGACACGCACGCACAGACACGCACGCACAGACACGCACGCACAGACACGCACGCACGCACAGCGCACGCACACGCACAAACAAACACGCACGCACAGACACGCACGCACGCACAGACACGCACGCACGCACAGACACGCACGCACGCACAGACACGCACGCACGCACAGACACGCACGCACGCACAGACACGCACGCACGCACGCACAGACACGCACGCACGCACAGACACGCACGCACGCACAGACACGCACGCACGCACAGACACGCACGCACGCACAGACACGCACGCACGCACAGACACGCACGCACGCACAGACACGCACGCACGCACAGACACGCACGCACGCACAGACACGCACGCACGCACAGACACGCACGCACGCACAGACACGCACGCACGCACAGACACGCACGCACGCACAGACACGCACGCACGCACAGACACGCACGCACGCACAGACACGCACGCACGCACAGACAGGCGCACGCACGCACAGACAGGCGCACGCACGCACAGACAGGCGCACGCACGCACAGACAGGCGCACGCACGCACAGACAGGCGCACGCACGCACAGACAGACGCACGCACAGACAGGCGCACGCACGCACATACCCACGCAAGCACGCACGCACGCACGCACAAGCACGTACGCACGCACACACACGCATGCATACACACGCACGCACACGCACACACAAACACGCACACACAGACACGCACGCACGCGCACACACGCACGCACACACACACACGCACGCACACACACACACGCACGCACACAAATAAACGCACGCACACACATACACGCACGCACACACATACACGCACGCACACACAGACACGCACGCACGCACAGACACGCACGCACGCACAGACACGCACGCACAGACACGCACGCACAGACACGCACGCACAGACACGCACGCACAGACACGCACGCACAGACACGCACGCACAGACACGCACGCACAGACACGCACGCACAGACACGCACGCACAGACACGCACACACGCACACACGCACACACGCACACACGCACACACGCACACACGCACGCACAGACACGCACGCACACCCGCATACCCGCACGCACACCCGCACGCACAGACACACACACACAAGCACGTGCACGCACGCACAGACACGCACGCACACCCGCATACCCGCACGCACACCCGCACGCACAGACACACACACACAAGCACGTGCACGCACGCACACACACAGACACACACACACGCACGTACACACACGCACGCACACAGACACGCACGTACACACACGCACGCACACAGACACGCACACACACACACGCACGCACACACACACACACACACACACACACACACACACACACACACACACACACACACACACACACGTCTAGCTGGTGCAGTGGTTAGAGTTCTCTGCTGCCACTACGGCGAGCCGGGTTCGAATCTCGCCCAGGGCTGAAATAATTCCAGTATCGCTGCGCTGCGAGTCGTTACTCGAACCCACTACTAAGCGAATGCGAGATCGGTACGCTTCCGATGACTCCACCAGTGCGCAGTAGTGAAAGAGATGTTATGAAGAGGGGTTGAATGGAGAAAGACGAAAGGGGGGAAATGGGAAAAGAGGCGCTTGAAATGTTCAATATTAATGAGAAAGAGAAAAAGAGAGAATACCAGGAGAAGCGGAGACGGGAGAGAGGTAGAGGAGAGAAAGGGAGGGAGGGAGAGGGAGGAAGAGGGAAGGAGGGGGAGAGGGAGGAAGAGGGAAGGAGGGGGAGAGGGAGGAAGAGGGAAGGAGGGGGAGGGAGAGGGAAGGAAGTTGAGAGGGAAGGAGGGGGAGAGTGGGGGGAGAAGAGGGGGAGAGGGGGGGACTGATTATATCGTGAAAGTAAACAGCGAGTAAAATTTCAATAATACTGTTATTACCTTCCAATGACTTGTTATCAAATTTCACAAGGGGAGTATATATATACACATAAATATCTCATAAAAAAGTGAAACCGATTGTCGTCCGAAAGTAAATAGATTGAATTAATTTGATCTGAAGATAACTTAATAGATAGAAATAATGTAACCTTTATTAAAATATAGTGCAGAAACCTCGTTCATCGGCTTCTATTAATTACAAATAATACCAGAAATGACATACGTAATTGAAAATGCCAAAAATATACGTAATTTTTCAACGGTAGAAATAGTAAAGCTGTAAAAAATGTATTCAAGTACAATACTCAACTATTTGTATTTCGAATGTATGTACGAGGCATGCGCAAACGTGCATATATGTATATGTCTGTGTATGTATGCGTTTGTGTGTATGTATGAATATATGTATATGTATGAATGTATGTTTGTGTATCTACTGTATATGTGTATGGGGATGTGTATGTCTATGTATATGGATGTGGATGCACGTGTATGTGTATGGGTGGACATGTATGTGTATATATGTATGCACATATGTATGTGTGAATATGTATGTATGTTTGTGTATAAATATGTTTATGTATGTGTGTATGAGGATGTGTACATCTATACGTACATGTGGATGCACGTGTATGTGTATGTGTGGACATATGTTTATATATGTATGTATATGTATGTATATACAATATATGTAAAGCTAAAAGACCTCGTGGAACTGTTGGAGTATATTGATACAACAGAATCGGTTGATTATATTTATTTGATTGAAAACAGTAATGAGAACTACAACAACGAAATCTTTTGTGTCGTCAGTTGAGTGCGTTTGCTAAATCTCGTAAAACACTGCGCTTAACGATAGCGCTTCCATCAAGCAAGATCTCAAAGTAGATTATTGCTGCATGTAGGACAGTGAGGGTCACGCTGTAAAAAAGAAAGAAAAAGAAAATTGTAAATAGTGTTTGTGTAATGACAATGGCGACAGCCTCAGTCGACATCTCCAGCTATTTCAAAATTATCGTAAAATCGTTTGATATACGATGAAAATTAATCATGTTAAGCAGAAGAAATTAGTGGCCTCGAATTGATTTTGGCTCGAATTAGGGAGGCCAGAAAGCACGAGACAGAGACCTGGTCAGAGTTCGAGGACGGGAGGCTTCAACTTCGAGACCGGGCTCGAGAAAGAAGCAGGTCTCGAAATATCCAAACACACACATACACACGCACGGGATCTGGCGAATTTACCGACAATTCACGGACAGTTCATCGACAGGCTCAATTTATCGACATTTACAATTCATCGAAAATAATTACTTTCATAGTTTTTATTTAGGATATCAAAAAAACAAGGTTTTCCTTTCGTAGTATTTATCAAGAATAATACAAAATAAACATGTTAAAATTCTTTAGTGTTGGAAATAATAAAACTTAAAACTATGAATTGTTCTTAAGTTCAGAAAGCCAGGTTATGGGTTCTTGCCCGTAAATAATTAATCAACGACGTTGCTATACGAATGATAATTTTGCACAATTTTTTTTCTATCCATTCAGAAGAATCACGATATTTTTCTTTGTGGTTGAAATGGAGTACTAGCCAAGTATTGATCGACTTTGACATAATTAGTGTTTCGTTCTTTCTTCAGGGAGTCGAAAAGCATCCATATATCTGGATGGTTTCCAACAACTTGTGTCTAATGTCCTATGCCATCCTTCAATCGAATTTTTATTTTATTTTATAAACTGAAGAGGCATGGTGGACAAACAAGCGAACATATTTGAACACTGAAAACTTTACAAAGTAAGAAAACTCAATATCGCTACTCGGCAATTCAAGCTAATTCGGTAATTTAGGGCCTCATGAGTTTCATACTTGATTAGTGCCTAATTGTAAACAAATATACTGCCAAGGTCTTAACTATGTACCTCAGCCACCTACTTTGCAATCCAAGCTAATTCGGTGTTTTATTGCTTCGGCACTTTCGCAGAGATTTACCATTATTTATTTATTTATTTTTTTGTTGAATTTTGTATATCAATAAATTGAGCGTGTCTGTGAATTGTTGTAGGTAAATATATATATATATATATATATATATATATATATATATATATATATATATATATATATAATATATATATATATATAATTTGTGTGTTTATTTATTTATCTATTTATTCATTTATTTATTTATTTATTTATGCACACACGCGCACGATAGCGCAGTGGCAGCGTTCGTGGCCGCCAATACGGCGGTCCGGGTTCGAATCCCACTCATGGCTGAAATAATTTCAGTATAACGGTGCTGCGGCTCGTTACTCCAACTCTCGTGGGCGGGGAGTTGGGTGTGTGTGCGCGTGTAAGGTCACAGCATTACCCATAGATCGGTCATATATGAGCTCTGAACTCTCTTCCGGGAGGGAAATAGCTGTCGATCATGAATCCAACACGTGATCAAAGACCATGGTGAATCTTACACACACACACACACACACACACACACACACACACACACACACACACACACACACACACACACACACACACACACACACACACACACACACACACACACACACACACACAAACAAGAAGAGATAGCCAGTGTTTGCCTAATGCCCAAAATCTCCTTTTTCTTTCTTCATGCACCATTCTCTCCCCATCTCCCTCTCTCTCTCCCTCTCCACCTCTCTCATAACATTCCCCGTCTCTTAATGAGTAGTATGTTTTGTTTCTCGTTCTCCCCTCTCCCACTTCCCCCTCCTCCCCTCTCTTCAATGCGTCACCCTATTTGCTCTTCTCATTTCCCCCCCTTCAGCCTTGCTCTCAATCTCCCCTTAGACTCGTTCTCTAACATCGCGCCATCACCCTATTCCTCGTATTGGCCATTATCACAAACTAGCTTGCCATATCCGACGTCCAATTCCCCCCCCCCACACTTCCCCCCTCGCACTCTTTATCTTCTCTCTAACTCCCTTCCTCCCCTCCCCCCCTCTCGTTTCATTCCCCCAATCATTTTCATCTGTATCTCCTCCTTGTCCACCCCACTCTCCTCCGCTCCCCTTCCTTTGGTTCCATTGATGTGTCTCGAAGGGTCAGCCAAACTAGTGGGTTTTCTTAGTGTTTGTTTTTATTCCGCATAATCAAAGAAAACGGAGACCCTCTCATAACATCTGTCCTTTCTTCTTCTTTATCTTTTTTTTTTAACCATTCTTCCTATTCTTCTTCTTCCACTTTCTTTTCTTCCTCCTCTACTTTCTTCACTTTCTTCCTCCTCTTCTTTCTTCAATCTTTCTCTTCAGTCTCTTGTTTCTCCGACTCTTCCGTGTCTTGCTGCTTGCCTGTTGTCCTGTGGTTGGAACGCAGTAGAGAACCGGACGGGAAATGCGATTGCCAACCCCGCAGCTATTTTCAAAGTGGGGAACGCTCCCACCCCACTTTTCACAGGATATCGTAACACTACTTATATTGGAATAACAACTGAATATAAATTATATTATTTTCTTGTTTTTATGTGAAAATATGTACGAGTATTTTAGGTGCTTATACGTGTATCTGTATATGTATATGAATGTATGTATATATGTATATGCATGTACGTATATGTATGTGCATGTGTATATGCATGTACATGTATGTGTATGCATGTATGTGTATAATGCACAATGAGATGGCAGATACTTTTTTTGTTTTTATTGATCTTTATTTTATTGATATGTTTATTTGTTATTTTCACTTTTATTTACTTGTTTACTTATTTATTTATTTATTCATTTATTTTTGTTTCGTTTATAAAAAAAATTTTGTTAAACATGACTTGGGATAAAACGTAATTGGGATGTAAGGAAGGGCGACTAGTCGGATCCAATGTTCCCATGGGGACCTTAACAGTTGATTGCTTGGGGACTAATTTGAATGATTATGAGGAGCCATTTAGTAAAGTCGTGCAAATGGCGAAGAGTGTTATGTCGACGACTCAAGGCATCGCCTTGTCCCTTCGGCTGCGTTCGTGGACGAGCCTCTCAAATTTCCCCTAAAATTTCATAATTTCCCGAAATTCTCGTGTTTCTGTACGTTAGCAATAGATAACACTAGTTCTGTTTCTTTAAGTGGGTTGAATACAAGATGGGTAGAACGTAATTTAACGGATTCTGAACTTCCCAAGTCGTGACGCAGGAAATCGAACGCGTTTGTTAAGTGTCTGGTGCCAATTGATGACGCAGGGATGAACATGTCTCTTGCTTACCGTCAGAAGGTCTTGTCTCGCACACTCTCCACGTCTGCAGCAGAGGATTGTTTTCTTGTTCGTTTACGAGAGATAAGGCTTCATTAACGGGCGTCGCTTTATCAGATGTGGGTGACTTCATTTTCGAGTACATTTAATCTCGCCAGGTTGGGGGAACTGGTGTGTGTGTACGCATGTGTGTACTCTTATGTGTGCGAGTATGTGCGCATATATTCGTGTGTACGTGTGTGCACATGTGTGTACATGTGTTCCTGTAAGCGCGTACGCGTATGCGTCGGCGTATGTGAACCTATGTACGTGTGTATGTGTCTGTGCGTGTATATGCATGTGTGTTTGTGTTCGTGTGCGCGTATGTGCACGTGTTCGTGTTCGTGTGAGGTCGAGCGAGGTGAGGGGGAGGTCGAGCGAGGTGAGGGGGAGGTCGAGCGAGGTGAGGGGGAGGTCGAGCGAGGTGAGTGGGAGGTCGAGCGAGGTGAGTGGGAGGTCGAGCGAGGTGAGTGGGAGGTCGAGCGAGGTGAGTGGGAGGTCGAGCGAGGTGAGTGGGAGGTCGAGCGAGGTGAGTGGGAGGTCGAGCGAGGTGAGTGGGAGGTCGAGCGAGGTGAGTGGGAGGTCGAGCGAGGTGAGTGGGAGGTCGAGCGAGGTGAGTGGGAGGTCGAGCGAGGTGAGTGGGAGGTCGAGCGAGGTGAGTGGGAGGTCGAGCGAGGTGAGTGGGAGGTCGAGCGAGGTGAGTGGGAGGTCGAGCGAGGTGAGTGGGAGGTCGAGCGAGGTGAGTGGGAGGTCGAGCGAGGTGAGTGGGAGGTCGAGCGAGGTGAGTGGGAGGTCGAGCGAGGTGAGTGGGAGGTCGAGCGAGGTGAGTGGGAGGTCGAGCGAGGTGAGGGGGAGGTCGAGCGAGGTGAGGGGGAGGTCGAGCGAGGTGGAGGGTGGTTATGGTTGTTGCCTTGCGGAGTCCCCCACGTGTACTGTACAAGGGGCAGTCGTGTCTGCTGGCTCCTGAGGTGCAGCGTCCTTGTGCCTTTGGCCTGGGGTCAGGCGAGAAGGTGGTCTCTGGCCTGGGGTGCGGGGGGTGGGGTGCGTGAGTTTGTCGCCGATCTGCGAGCGCCTGGATTGAGGGCAAATGCCACAGAGAGGGTAACATTCCATTGTCTGTGTGTTTGTTTATCTATCCATATTTATTTCCTTCTCTGATCTATTTATCTATTCATTTAATTTTTTATGTCCTCAAATTGATCTATTAATTCATTTATTCATTTATCTGTTTATCTATGCATTTATTTATGGATTTATTTGTATTTATTTGTGTGTATGTATGCATATATTCATACATATATTTATGCATATATTCATGTATTCATTGACATTTACTCATGAATTAATCCATGTATATAACTATATAGTTATGTGTATTTACTTGTTTATTTATTTATCCATTTGTATCTATTCATACATTTATTTATTCACTTGTTCATTTTTGATAGGCTATGGGACCTTCTTACCTCTTCAGGCCCCGTCTTTGATCTGAGCTGTCGTGTAATAAATAAATAAATAAATAAATAAAATAGAATGAAATGAAATAGGGGGAAGAGGGCAGTTTTGTCCTTAATCCGAGGATACCTGAAACTCCGCGATCGGGCGATTCGGTCACAATTTGCCCCCATCGAAATTGATTCTCGCCCAGAGGACAACCTCCCCCCCCCCCCCCACTCTCACTCGAGGTGGATGGCAGGGAGAGCTGGGAGCATGGGCGTGGGCGTGAGGGTGGGGGGTCCCAGCCGAAGTCAGTCTCCGGTCGGAATTTCATTCATTTATTTATTAATTTTATTTCATTTTATTTCATTTTATTTTATTTTTATTTTTGTTTTTTTGTTTTGTTTTATTTTGTTTTTATTTTACTTTATTTTATTCTATTTTTATTTTATTTTATTTATTTTATTTTTTTGCTTTATTTTTTTTTTCCCGCCATTTGAGGCCGCACGTTTGGACTGAGCGATCCCCAACTGAAGTCCGCAGTGTATGCGTGCACTAATCTTTCTTCTGCACACCTACTCCACATACTTTCCTTTGCACGTTTTATTGCATTCTTTTAGAATAAGTGGTAGGTATGATATCCGCAAGTTCACCAGCACTTCTGTCCTAATGGTGTTGTCTTAATTAGTAGGAAGTGGATAAATATGGGAATACATTATTCTTAAGCCATGAAAATATCTACTACTGTATATTCCCTTGCCTATTTACGCGTACAATTCAAATCGGTGGTAAATTAATCTATTCCTAAAAAGATCTTGATCTTAACGTTAGATTTCATTTGTTCGTCCTTCATCAAGGAGTGCTCTGGTGGCGTCATCGGAAGCGTGCTTGCTGATTTGTGGGTTCGAATCCCGCACTCTTCTCAGATTCCCAGTAGTGACTGTTTGTTATCTGCCATAACAGTCCCCAGAACGCATAACAGGGTAAAATGAATGCTTTGGCCACAGCTACTCAGCGCCTCCTGGCGTAGGCTTTTCATATTCTTATTCCAACAAGTAGATTCCTTCCCTGGCTGCCTTTGTTAATTTATTCAAACGTCTTCACAAGATCACGCTTTGTTTCATAGTTTATATGCATCACTTAAAAGTCCTTGATCACAACAGCTTTTCAAATATATATATTGACCTTTCCTTGGTGTTCCACTTTTGGAAAGTCTTTTAAATCCTCTGAAAGCATTTTGAACGGTATTGGAACATTTTTGAAAGGTTCTTGCCCCAATCATTTCATGCAATTGTGGTTCGGATATTCTGTATTCATCTGATCCATGTCTCGATGCTATATTTGTTGAATATTCAAATAGTACCAGTTTATCTATTAGATACTTAAGTCTCCCTGTCATCCATGTGGAGCTAAGATGGAAGAGGGGAGAGGGTGGTGGATGGGAGTGGAATGGGTGGGAGTGGGTACGTGCCTTTGAGTTGGCTACCTCCCTTATAAGGGGGGAAAAGCTCGTGGTATATTTATATATAGATAGACTTAGATTTCTGGATAATGAAATTTAATAAGAAAGCATTTATTTTGTATGATTCTTGTTGTTTTATAACTCTAGCAGCTCTGTTTTTGTAGTAGTTTGAATATATAATTTGGTAGTTTATAGTAGTATTACAGTAGTCCAGTTCAGATTATATGGTTATGGATTAGCATTTGTTGCATCTGCATGTATTTTTTTGCATGTGATATTTCTTAGGTGATAATTTATTTCCACAGTATTCGATATATACTATATAGTCAAATGATCAGTTGTTATACATAAGCTCCTTAGTAATGTTAGCAGTTTCACTTCGGTTTCACATATCTTAATTTTCAATCTGATAAATTTATGCAATGGGGAGACGGAGAGGGGGGGGGTCGCCGATTTAATGAAGCGGCCTTGCTGTGGATGTGCTGTGTCTTGCGACACTGCTTCTGACCCAGGGCAGTGGACAAGGTGCAGGGATGACCCGTCATTCAGGAGGTGCTCAGATAAGAGGGAGGGTGGAGGGGTGTGGAGTGTATTCAGGGATGGAATGGGTAGGAATTATTTCATGCCTTTTTCTTTTTGGCTACCCCCCTTGTAAGGGGGAAGAAGCCTTGGTATATGTATGTATAAATTTTTCTTCAATTTACATCGTGTCCCAAACAATAAGCACTCCGTTTTCGTTCTCCTTCGTTATTAGGTCCTGTTAATTAATTTCTTTATGCCTGTTAGTCTTGTAATCTTTTTAATGTATCATTGACGCTAATTAAATTAACCATACTTCTATGCTGATGTCTTCAGTTCTCTGGCACGCATCTATGTGACACAACGTCTGTGTCGGTGCTAGCTTAAGTGTGATCAAAGGTACTTCAAGCGCTTCATGGCACCTTCTGGGTTTTCTTTTTAGGGAGAGGGAGAGGGGAGGAAGGAAGGAGGGGAGGAAGGGAGGAAGGGAGGAGGGGAGGAGGGGAGGAAGGGAGGAGGGGAGGAAGGGAGGAGGGGAGGAAGGGAGGAGGGGAGGAAGGGAGGAAGGGAGGAAGGGAGGAGGGGAGGAAGGGAGGAGGGGAGGAAGGGAGGAGGGGAGGAAGGGAGGAGGGGAGGAAGGGGATGGCTTTGAGGTTTCTTGGGCCCTTTTGGTGGTAATTTAAAGGCTGTTAAGGTTTCTTTACTTTGTCTTCCTGAAGACTCTTGGGATGAAGGCTCCTATAACCTTTGGTGTTTATTAAGGGTACTTTTGGGAAGCCCTCTCTCAACACCTTCTGGAGAGCCTCTGGAAGAACTCTTGAGGTCTTCTTGGTGGTCTTTTGAGGCTTTCTTGAGGAACTGTGGGGTCTCTCCAGCCTTCGTAGTATTCAAGGTCCTGTTAAGGATATTTTGAGGAATCTTTTGAAGACCTTCTGGGGTCTTTTAGGGTCAGATGGCTCTCTTTATAGTGCTGTGGGACCTCATGAGGCACTTATAAACTTCTCTGCCTTCAGTAGGACTACTGGAACCTCTTAGGGTTTCCTGAGGTCTTCTTGAGTTTTCTGCCGTTTCTAGTGAATCACGGGACTTATCACGGTCTGTTGGGTCTTCCTAGGGATTCTTGACGTCTCTCGGGGTCTTCTGGGGGGGGGGGCATATTGGGAGGATCTTGGTGCATATCTGGGAGAGGGTGGCTCGTAGGACTTCTCGGGAGTAGGGGTGCTCCTAAGTCCTCTCAGGGCCTTTCAAGGAGCCTCTTTGGATCCTTCGAGGGCTGAGGTGTCTTAGGGCTTCGTTGGACTTGCCGGAACCTCTTTGGGGTGCTTACCTTGGGCCTTTTTCAGTGTCTTTAAGAACCCCTAGGACTCGTGGGTTTTCTTGTGCCTTCTTGGGAGTCTCGAGGCCTCTTAGGCCCGCAGACGTTTCTTGTGCGTCGTAATCAGGGACGACTTATAGCCTTGTGATGTTCGTGGACAGGAACAGAAACGAAATGGAAAGACCTTAATATCTAATTTAATTTATTTACTTATGTATGTATTTATTCATTTGTTAACGCATTTGTTTATTTATTGGTATCCAAGTGCACCAGTATTCTGTGAAAATGTTATTTGGTTCTCTTCTAACAATATCACTACATTGTATGACACCCTCAATGGTGTAGTGATGATGTGGATTGTATCGCCTTATCTTAGTCTTTTGCTAATATTGTACAATATTCCAGATTTCTTTTCCTTTTTCAGGATGTTGCCAGGTTTACCAGGATATTTTCTGGGCTCCCTGAGCTGGGAATCGGAGGCCAGCTCTCAGCAACACCAGGATTTTCTCCCAGAATATTATCAACACGAAGAACTGGTGAGGGAGACATTTTCCAAGTTGAAAAACATTGTCGACATGACGTCACCAGGATTGAAATGAAACACCAAGCCTGACAGGTCTGTTTTTTTTTTCCTATTGTAGATGTGAGATATAATCAACTTTATCCTAGTACAATACTTTATACAACAGGTCTTCGTATCTAGGGTCTTATAAATCTATTCTCCTTAACGGCATACAAGAATTCTGTAGAAACGACACAGACGCGGTCACAGGGCACTGCGCGCAAGAAAGACGCAACGACCGCTGAAGAATGGAGGGATGTTGGAATCTATACAGGACGACTGGATGCAAAATGCATCATTTAACTGTATCATTTCATGTTTACAGTCTTGCCCCGTTACCATAGCAACGTCTGATCACAAATCAATGGTTTACTCAGAAGACACAGGGATGTATAGACACAAAACGAAGGAAATTTTTAGTGAAAATAGTTTGTGGTGAAGTGCGTGTATCTGACTCACAAAAATCGAGATAGACATTATGTGTGTGTGCATGCGTGTGTAGATTTATAAATAGACACCAAAAGAAATATATTGGGGGTAGTTGGGGGGGGCAGCTTAACGTATTATTCGGTCTTAAGAAAATGAGGTTTTGAGAAGTGGATAGATTAAGTAGGGGAATTACTGTCGAAAGCTGAAGATCGCTCTTCCACGGCCATTTGCATGCAACCACTTCCGAGGTATATAATCATACAATGACCTCTGCCTCCTGAATCGACCAAATTTTGTGGTTGCATCGATGGTATCAAGGAGCAAAGACGTATTCTAGTTTAGTATGTAACAACGGCTGGGCGAGAGGCGTCTGGAATGCCCTTCTTGCCCTCGCCATTGTCGACCGACGACATGACGCAGTAAAAGTTGCACTTTGATACCATTACCCGTCTACCACTACTGACTTTCACAACTACCGGTACTCCTTACATTAAAATGGACAGAGGTATTTCGGACTTTTTTTTTCAAATATCATACTTGCCATTCAAATAAAAGGACACAAATTCTCCCCTACAACACCATCTTCCTCCTTTCCCCCAACCGTTATTAATCTCCCCCCCCCAACTCCCATCCCCCCCCTTCAAGGAGTCGATGACGTAGGCGCGAGTGTGTTAACTCCCCCACTCCCACTCCCACCCTGTAAGAGGAGATATTTTTCCTGTTTCTTAGGCGTCCTGTTCCACTCTCCTGTACTTTACCGAACGCCCCTGTATCCTATCCCAACCTCTGACTCTATGAAGGATTCCTTGTCCTACGTTCTCCCAAAAGAGTGAAGGGTAGGAAAGGAAGAAGAAAGAAAGAAAAGGAAGAGAAAGAACGTGAAGGGAAATAAAAGGAAGGGAAAGAAAGGGAAAGAAAGGTAATGTAAGGGGAAGGAAGACAAGGGAAAGGAAAAGAAAAGGTAAGGGAAGGGAAGAGAGAAAGGAAGGAGGAAAGGGAAGAGAAGGGAAGGGATTACCCCTGGTGAAAGAATTCGGTGTACAGGCGTTGTCAGTGTGTTGGAGAGGGGATTGGGGAGGAGGAGGAGGAGAATGAGGAGAATGGAGGTTGGAGAGGGTGAAGGGAGTGTAGAGGAAGAGGGGGATGGGGGTTGGAGAGGGGGAAAGGGGAGGGGGAATGGGGGCTGGAGAGGGGGACGGGGGATGGGGAATGGGGGGCATACGGATATCCTTGCACCTTATTTAGATCATAGTAATACTGTTACAGCTGTCGAAGAATCTATACAAAAAATCCCTTACTTAAATTACGTATACACACTAGCTTACTGTCAGCAAATTTTTTCTTCTGTCCCATCAGAACGGGCCGAAATCCGTCAGCATGTACCTGTCAGGGTTTTTGTCAGTGTGTACCCTTCTTAGTGTGTTCAGTGTCACTGTCGTCCGTCCGTCGCGTTCACTAAGTCAAGTTTCGTCCCACTAACACTAAGCAAGTTCCACGAGTACTACTGGCCAATTCAATATTAGTGAGGTTTCGTTTAGCTAGTTACAGCAGAAGAATAAAACTTGTAGTTGTCAAATACATCCCTTTGGAGAATTTTCCCAACTTTATTAACATTATTGTCTAACTACAGACTATTCGAAAAATCCCTGATAACGAGATGATTTTGTTGTTGTTGTAATTTTTCGTCAATATTATCTTTCTACCGCCATATGTCTTCTAGCTTTGGAAAGACTTCTGTACATCCAACCTAATCCGTTAATCACTGCACTCTATCGGTACTCATCGCCTTCGATTTAGTCTTGATTCTCTTCTAGTACTGTGCCTCGCTGTCTCGCTTTCGTTGTAGCAAACGTCAGTCGATTTTATTCCATCGAAGGGCGTTCAGTGTCTGATTTTTGTCACTTTGTCAGCTCGACTTGTTCCGTCAGCATTTGTCAGGAAATATATGGCACTGGGCTTGGGGCCACGGGACAATTAAACCGACGAAAACGTACAAACACGTACATACATACACGTATACACACCCACACACACGTACAGACACAGATATATGAGCACTGAGCTCTTTTCCGGGAGGGAAATAGCTGTTGATCACGAGTCCAAAACGTGATCCAAGACCATGGTGAATCACACACGCGCATACAGGGACACATGTATACACACACACACACACACACACACGCACACGCGCACACACATACATACGCATACACGCACGGGGAGATGACAAAGATCAAGGAGATACTAAACTACAGTACTCCATGCAAAAGACATAAACTCCTTTTCTTACTTCAAAGAAATCGACCTTAGTTTTATCAAACTTCTCTCCTCGATCGTCCACGGCGAAATAAGTGACAAACACTTGTAAACACACTTGTAAACACACTTGTACTGCAGGAGGAGCTGGTTCTATCGGAAAAGGACCGCCTCGACGTCCTTCTCGGTGTGGAAAGGTTCCTAATGTGGTTCCTCACAGACTTAGTTTCTCGACGCCTTCACTGCATGACTAGAAAAATTCAAGATGGCTTGCTTCTGCTTGTTCGCTCACGTGTGTGTGTGTGTGTGTGTGTGTGTGTGTGTGTGTGTGTGTGTGTGTGTGTGTGTGTGTGTGTGTGTGTGTGTGTGTGTGTGTGTGTGTGTGTGTGTGTGTGTGTGTGTGTGTGTGTGTGTGTGTGTGTGTGTGTGTGTGTGTGTGTGTGTGTGTGTGTGTGTGTGTGTGTGTGTGTGATGAAAAATGGAGTAATACGTTTATAAATCACAATTAATATCACAGTCGGATCAGAGGAAAATACTGAAGACGGGGAGTCAATATATTTAGACTGCTAATTACAGTCGTCTTCAGTAGATAACATCCTCCTACCTCTGTACTATTGAAGAGGACTGCAGTTTGCAGTTAAAATATATAGACAACCGTCTCCAGTCTTTTTCTGCTCCGACTGTGGTATTGTTTTTTTTTGTATATGATTATATATATATATATATACATATATATACATATACACATACACACACATATATGTAAATATTGTTTTTCGTGATCACGTGCGTGTGTGTGTGTGTGCACATACAAACATGTATCATGTCCCTGGGGTGGATGTGTACGTATAACGCACCTTGGATTCCTACCTCTTAGCCCTTTGTCGCCATCGCCTGGTGGTTTTATTCAGCCGAGGGAAACCTCATTGTGTAGTCAGAAAGGTTGAACAAGGGTCAGCGAGTTCGAACCTACATTCAATACCTTCAACACGGCGACACACTTTACGATGTTTGTTCTGGTTGAGGTCCCGCGACTTTATGGAGGTGGCGGGGTGGGGTGGGGGTGGAGGTGGGGTGTTTGACTACGGTCAGAAGGGGTCTCGATCGATTCGGACCCTGTTCGCAGTCACCCCCTCCCCCTCGTGTCCTCATCTGGAACAAAATCCGTAAAATACGTCACAATGTTTAAGGGGTGATGACGTCAGAAGGGAGCCAGAAAGAGGTGTGTGTGTGTGTGTGTGTGTGTGTGTGTGTGTGTGTGTGTGTGCACGCGCGCGTGTGCGTATTTTGATTTACACTAATAAACAGACTCTAGCAATCGGAATCCAAAATGCCGCGGCACTGGAACTTTCGAGCGAGTACAAGCTTCGGTCTGCGGCGAGTTCTGAGCACTACGGGGAACCTTGACAGACTTCCTTCGCACTTCACCTTCGGCCGTGGAACACGAGTACTTCCGGGACGTTTTCGTGGGGGGAAATGAAGTCAATTGATGCAATTGACGAGTGAAGTCGGCGCCTGGGTGACGACTTCATGGCTGGCTGGCTGGTTGGTTGGTTGATTGGCTGACTGGGCTAGGGAGGCTGTGTAACCCACTTCCTCCCTCCTATTGGGCTCGCTGACGCTTCCCGGTTCATCAACCAAAGTTACCGCGATTGAGGTGATCCCGTGCTTATGTCTAAAAAATTTAAGTACAGCAATACTCTATCCTACCTGGAATATACATGAGGTATGGGTGTACAGCAAACACGAAACATCTTGCACATGTACAACAAAATAGTACATGCACACGAACCCACACACGCAAAGGGGGTGTACAATGAACACTGAAAGTCTTGCACGCGTACATGCTCACAAAATACATGTACACTAGTACATGCACGCCCAGTATAAACGAAGGGGGTGTACAAGTGAACACTAAGTTCATTTCCCTTATGACATACACACGGACATAGACACACACACACACACACGACTAGGGTGCTCTTAGGGCACACCAAGAAACAACTTTACAAATACACCTTAGAAACACTTCCTAAGATCTGCGTTTTGATTGGCTGGGCGGTTCCGGAGGAGGGATTTGACAATTGGATTGGTTGATTTTTCTGGTGGTAGTGGTGGTGTTAGTGGTGTTGGTGGTGGTCGTACTGGGCGGCTTCGACACAGTAAAGCGTATGGCATCAGTGTCAGAGGCGAGAGTGGCACTCGCAAATTAGACGTCAACAATCGTTCTCGCCACTTGACTGGGCACCTTTGTGACGTCAAACGAAGATCGTTAAATCCGTTACACTGACGCGAGCGTGTTATTTGAATTTCACAGTTTAAGGATGGCAAGGGAAAATGTAAACAGTTGTGTATATTAGTTTTCATTTTTTTAATACGATCTGCCATTTTGGTTTCATGTTTGGATTTGCCCACGTACACTGGTCACAAGTGTATGACACTTCCAGTTTGCCTCGACTTTTATTCTTCGTTCGCAGAGTTGTCAATGTTCAAGACGCTCACTTGGGCTCGCCCACTGATTGGTTTGCAACGGTGGGCGTAAACACTAACGGATTTGCATTTTTAATCCATGGAAGAGAGAAAAAATCCTGGCCAAAGCCCAAAAACTTGCGAATATTACTGTAATATCCGACATCGGTGTTGTGATCGCGTGAGGAATTGTATAAAAAAAAAAAAAAAAATCTTCGTCTCTTGGCGTCCGAATACACTGTATGCACTGCTGAGGAAGTATACACTGTCCTTCTTGGCGAATCCCAAAGAAGGTTTACGATCAGTTGACTCCTGACCCTCTTCGTAATGAGACTGCTCCTATGACCTGTCAGAACAAAGGTCAGACCTCTTGCAGGTCAGACCCTCGACCAGTCGGAACAAAATGGCGCCGGCCAAGTCAACTTCGGCCTTTTTCTTGAGCGGCTAAGACGAGTGGGACTTGAGAGTTGCTGGCCATGGAGCATCACCTCTCTGGCTCGCGCGTGTTCGGGGTGGAGGGAGCAAGAGGCGTTAGGAGCACAAGAAAAAAGGGAGAAATTGAGGCGTGGAGTAGAAAACATGAAAAGAGGCAGTTGACACTCTTGCCCAGGGGCAGCTAGCTCATCCTTGTGGGAAGACGAGGGCTATGCAACAGATGAGGAGGCTGAGGAGGACGGGTGATGGGGACGTGTGGGCGGGGCCCCTCGAGTATGTGGGCAACCCGTACCACACCCGGAGAGATTCTTCCTCCTTCCTCGGGGGCCGTGGAGACCATCTGTAGGAGAACAAAAGAAAAAACAAAAGTTACTACAAAGCGTAGTTTCTGACCCCAGCGCAAATTAAGAGCCTAGGTCAGGAGGCGCTTTGCTGCGGCCGAAGCAGTTACCTTTGCTTTATTATACGCTTGGCTTTTTGGGATAGGTAACAGTCACTGCTGGGAATCTAAGAGAAGTGCGGGATTCGAGCCCACAACTAAGCAAATCTGAGACCAGCACGCTTCGATTATGTCACCGGCACACTATACATATAGATATTCTTATGGTTTGCTGTTTACCCGAGGCCGAAGGTATCTTGCCTCGCAGCCCTTCCGCTTAAAAGAAAATCAATCGAAAACAACCGCATAAAAAAACTGGCAAGGCAAGAGCTTGTCTGAAGAATTATAACTACTAGCTATGACGTCGCCCTTACGTATGATCGAAGGAGTGACAGGTCAGATTATGGAAATTTACCATTTGATGAAAATTTCGTTTATCCATAATGTTAAAAAGTATTGGTACCCAATTTCACAGGCAATCCACCCCCCACCCCTCACCCCACCCCCCACCCCCGGATAGATCGACACAAGCGCACGCATATACACACTCACATACGTGTACACGTACAGTCATCAACAAAAGTTTTGACCCACGCTACATTTCTCATAACGTCAGAATGATATTCATGTTTGTCGAGTACGTGATGTATGTATTTTCCTATGTAGTATTTAGCTTGCAGTTAGGTAATCTTCTTACATACATATACCAAGGCTTTTCCCCTTCCAAGGGAGGTAGCCAAAAAGGGAAAGGCATAAAAACACTCCCACCCATTTCATCCCTAAATACACTCCACACCCCTCCCACCCTCCCTCTCATCTGAGCACCTCCTGGATGACGGGTCATCCCTGCACCCTGCCCACCACCCTGGGTCAGAAGCAGTGTCGCAAGACACAGCACATCCACAGCAAGGCCGCTTCATTTAATCGGCGACCCCCCCCTCTCCGTCCCCCCTTGCATATAAGGAGAGGACGGGGAGAAATCCCTTCGGGCTGCGTCAAAATTTACTCACACATACTACCCCACCCCCCACCCACCCCGCCCATTCCTCCTCATGCAATCACAACATCATCCATATACAACCATTCTCCACTCACATCTGTCTTCCGTCCTCTCCCTTCCTTCCTCAACAGACATTACCCTCTTCCCCAAAGCCCCCTTCACCCCATCCATCCACCTCATCCTAGGACGTCCCCTCATGTTCACTCCCTCCACATCTGCCTTCCATTAAAGAGTGTAATGAGGAATAGACATTTGGGAATGGATGCGAAGAGGAGACTGTATGAAGGAGTGATTGTGCCAACAGCACTGTATGGGGCAGAAACATGGAACATAAGAGAAGAAGAGAGAAGGAGTTTGAATGTGTTTGAGATGAGGTGTCTGAGAAGTATGGTGGGGGTTACTAGGCTGGATAGAGTGAGAAATGAGGAGGTGAGAAGGAGAACAGGGGTGAAAAAGGATTTGGGAGATAGGGTTGATGAAAGAATATTAGGATGGTTTGGACACATGGAAAGAATGAGTGAAGAAAGACTAGTAAAAGAGGTAATCTTCTTAATAGATACAAAAAGGTATCCAAAGAATTTGAATTTTGTATTATCAAAAACTCTGAATGGGTCAAAACTTTTGCTCCTGACTGTACGTCACAAAAAATGTATGTACACGCACAACAAACGCATCACAAGGAAATCGTGTATTATTCGTGACTACATCACAGAACATGTGTGTACACACAATACACGTCACAAATTAGTACGAGTTCATATCTGGTCATGATCGTCACTTACCCTCCATGTTGAGGCTCTATGCGCACCCACAGGTCGTTGAAGTGGGCGTGTTTCCGGCCAGGAGGCGTGGTGGGGGCCACGCCCATTCTCCCCTGGGTCCTCCTCCTCGACGCCTCTTGTTGCTGCTGCGACAGGAACCTGACGGAGAATCAAATCGCTTCGATTAACAACGTGCAGCTGTTGCACTTAAGGGAAATGCGTTCGAGGGAAAGTAGTTACTAGTAATCAAACCCGGTCCCTCCTTGATCCACTCCCAGGCCCTCTTCGATCCACTCCCGGGCCCTCCTCGATCCACTCCCGGGCCCTTTTCGATCCACTCTTGGCCCCTCCTCGATCTACTCCCGGGCCCACCTCGATCTACTCCCGGGCTCTCCTCGATCCACTCCCGGGCCCTCGTCGATCCACTCCCGGGCCCTTTTCGATCCACTCCCGGGCCCTTTTCGATCCACTCCCGGGCCCTTTTCGATCCACTCCCGGGCCCTCCTCGATCCACTCCCGGGCCCTCCTCGATCCACTCCCGGGCCCTCCTCGATCCACTCCCGGGCCCTCCTCGATCCACTCCCGGGCCCTCCTCGATCCACTCCCGGCCCCTCCTCGATCCACTCCCGGCCCCTCCTCGATCCACTCCCGGCCCCTCCTCGATCCACTCCCGGCCCCTCCTCGATCCACTCCCGGCCCCTCCTCGATCCACTCCCGGCCCCTCCTCGATCCACTCCCGGCCCCTCCTCGATCCACTCCCGGCCCCTCCTCGATCCACTCCCGGCCCCTCCTCGATCCACTCCCGGCCCCTCCTCGGTCCACTCCCGGCCCCTCCTCGATCCACTCCCGGCCCCTCCTCGATCCACTCCCGGCCCCTCCTCGATCCACTCCCGGCCCCTCCTCGGTCCACTCCCGGCCCCTCCTCGGTCCACTCCCGGCCCCTCCTCGGTCCACTCCCGGCCCCTCCTCGGTCCACTCCCGGCCCCTCCTCGGTCCACTCCCGGCCCCTCCTCGGTCCACTCCCGGGCCCTCCTCGGTCCACTCCCGGGCCCTCCTCGATCCACTCCCGGCCCCTCCTCGATCCACTCCCGGCCCCTCCTCGATCCACTCCCGGCCCCTCCTCGATCCACTCCCGGCCCCTCCTCGATCCACTCCCGGCCCCTCCTCGATCCACTCCCGGCCCCTCCTCGATCCACTCCCGGCCCCTCCTCGATCCACTCCCGGCCCCTCCTCGATCCACTCCCGGCCCCTCCTCGATCCACTCCCGGCCCCTCCTCGATCCACTCCCGGGCCCTTTTCGATCCACTCCCGGGCCCTTTTCGATCCACTCCCGGGCCCTTTTCGATCCACTCCCGGGCCCTTTTCGATCCACTCCCGGGCCCTTTTCGATCCACTCCCGGGCCCTTTTCGATCCACTCCCGGGCCCTTTTCGATCCACTCCCGGGCCCTTTTCGATCCACTCCCGGCCCCTCCTCGATCCACTCCCGGCCCCTCCTCGATCCACTCCCGGCCCCTCCTCGATCCACTCCCGGCCCCTCCTCGATCCACTCCCGGCCCCTCCTCGATCCACTCCCGGCCCCTCCTCGATCCACTCCCGGCCCCTCCTCGATCCACTCCCGGCCCCTCCTCGATCCACTCCCGGCCCCTCCTCGATCCACTCCCGGCCCCTCCTCGATCCACTCCCGGCCCCTCCTCGATCCACTCCCGGCCCCTCCTCGATCCACTCCCATGCAACTCCTCGATCCACTCCCATGCAACTCCTCGATCCACTCCCGGCCCCTCCTCGATCCACTCCCGGCCCCTCCTCGATCCACTCCCGGCCCCTCCTCGATCCACTCCCGGCCCCTCCTCGATCCACTCCCGGCCCCTCCTCGATCCACTCCCGGCCCCTCCTCGATCCACTCCCGGCCCCTCCTCGATCCACTCCCGGCCCCTCCTCGATCCACTCCCATGCAACTCCTCGATCCACTCCCGGGCCCTTTTCGAACCACTCCCGGGCCCTTTTCGAACCACTCCCGGGCCGGGGACGGGGAGATAGACAGGGAGAGACGGAGAGGGAGAGACGGAGAGGGAGAGACGGAGAGGGAGAGACGGAGAGGGAGAGACGGAGAGGGAGAGACGGAGAGGGAGAGACGGAGAGGGAGAGACGGAGAGGGAGAGACGGAGAGGGAGAGACGGGCAGAGACGGGGAGAGACGGGGGGAGTGGCAGAGGTGAGAAGATGTGCCAGTACAAAGTGAAACCTCTGCTGTGAGCTTGCAAAGACACCGAGGCGACATGAGACCAATTAAGGTTTCCAGATTTTTTTTTAACTTGCGTGAACTGCGTAGCACATCATTTCCCTGCCCAAAACTCGTTCAGGCAACGTTATCCTTCTGCCACTTTCAGCCGTTTTGAAACGCGTACCTCCGCTGAAGAACTCTTCAAGAAAAAAAAAAAAAAAAATCTTGGGATTTGTTATTCTTGCGCGGGGATCGTGAGTGCTCGCGCGAGAACTCGCCCCTTTGCAAACACACGCGCACGGTGGCACAAGTGGACGACCAAGTGGATAACGAAGTGGATAACGAACTTCGCTAAGAGGAACCTCCTTTTCCTCGCCTTCCCTCACCCCCCTTACCTCCCCTTACCCCCCCCCCTTTACCTCCCCCTTACACATATTTAAAACAGAAATAGGAAAACACGCTACTTTTAATTCCCTCGTTCAACAATCCAAGATTCTTGTATTTCTGTTTTGCTGCCTGCGTGCTCTCCACCTCTTCGGTCATGGACTCGTACGGAGCGACAGCTGGCAAGCACGGCTGGATAAGCACATATCAATTGGGTTTATGATAGCAAACACCGAATTAAGCTCCCCTTCGTACAAGTGCATTCGCTCAAGCGTGGTTGGTGAACACTCGAAAGATAATGCATATAGCTATTAGGCAACACATTTCCAGCGACTCCCACCCTCCCTCGCCTCTCCTCCCGTCCCCGGCAATCCCATCTCCTTCATCTCTCCACCACGTAATGTTTTTCTTCGCCTAAGGCCACATTTACGGTGCGATCTGGTCTTCAGGCCGCCGGACAGATCTGGTCGGATACGACCAGATTGGATCGTGTATGTGGGTCGGACAAACCGAAATCGGTACATACACGATCCAATCTGGTCGGATCCAACTAGATCTCTCCGGCGGCCTCAAGACCAGATCGGATCGTGGGTGGGGTCCCTAAAGCAACATTTATCGTCTTCTTTCCCATCACCTCCCACACTGTCCAGTTATCCCTTGGGATCAAAAGGGGTTGGGGATAAAGGACATTCAATCCAGACAACTTGGTTAATAATGTTACACATCTTCCTCATCACCTCCCATACTGTCAAGTTATTCCCATAGGATCAAAAGGAGATTATGGGGGTTAGGTGCTTGGGGTTAGGTGCTTGGGGTTAGGTGCTTGGGGTTAGGGGTTTGGGGTTAGGTGCTTGGGGTTTGGGGTTAGGTGTTTGGGGTTAGGTGTTTGGGGTTAGGTGTTTGGGGTTAGGTGCTTGGGGTTTGGGGTTAGGTGCTTGGGGTTTGGGGTTAGGTGCTTGGGGTTTGGGGTTAGGTGCTTGGGGCTAGGTGCTTGGGGTTAGGGGTTAAAGGCATTCAATCCACACTTCGTCCTAGTCCCTAATGGACCAGATTTTCCTTTTAATAAAATTTCCTAACCCGTCAGTCCAGTGACGTACTTTGTTGATTTAGTTCCGGTTATGACCAGGCGATGACCTCAGCCTGAAGAAGGTGGTTCTTAACCTTTTTTGGCAGCGACCCAAGATTTTGCACAAATCAAGCATCGCGACCCAAAATTTTGCACAAATTAAGCATCGCGACCCAAGCCTACAAATAAATTTTCTGCTTTGGAGTTTTTATTTAATCATGGTCTGCTTAGAATCCTAAAACTAGGCATCATGTGTTTTAATTATTACAGTATATAATTATAATATATTTGTAGTGGGAAAATAATTATTTTCTGCAAACCCTTAGCGACCTAATAAAATGGCTTGGCGACCGAAACCCCATCCCATCCTTCAGTTCGCAGACCTCTCCTCCAGCCGCATAAAATCATCCGTCTTTAACCAGAACAAAACGAACAAAGTACATCGCAATGCTGGAGGAGGAGCTTACTCAATGCTCGTCCTTCCAAGACACTTTACAAGATCGACATGCATGTGGAAGGGTTGTCCTCCGACGCTCGACCTTGGAAGACACTTAACGAGGCCGACATGCATATAGAAGGGTCGTCCTCCAACGCTCGACCTTGGAAGACACTTTACGAGGCCGACATGCGTATAGAAGGGTCGTCCTCCAACGCTCGACCTTCGAAGGCACTCTACGAAGTCGACATGCGTATAGAAGGGTCGTCCTCCAACGCTCGCCCTCCAACGCTCGACCTTCGAAGACACTTTACGAAATCTGCATGCGTGTATAAAGGTCATCCTCACCTGGCGAAGGCCGGGTCGGCGTGGTTCGATTCGTCCAGGATTTGCCCCGAGAGTGAGAAGTCCTGCAGCACCGTTAGCTCTGGCACCACACCTCCTCCTCCTCTTCCGCCGCCTCCTCCTCCGCCGCCGCCGCCGCCTCCGCCGCCGCCGCCCCTGTGGCCGCGTCTTCTCTTGTGCCTGTGGCAGGAGACGCACTTGGGATGAGACAAGACTTTTGTGAAGGATATTAGTGTTGAGATTGGGGGTGGGGTAGGGTGTCGTACATGGACCTCGAGTCAACGTATACAAGTGTACACAAATGTACACAAATGCCTGTGGCAGGAGACGCACTTGGGATGAGACGAGACTCTCGTGAAGGATATTAGTGTTGAGATTGGGGGTGGGGTGGGGTGTCGTACATGGACCTCGAGTCAACGTATACAAGTGTACACAAATGTACACAAATGTATACAGATGTACACATGTATACACATGTACACAGGCCAATATCCCTGTCATCTCTCAGGCAATTTTATTCAGCAGAAGGAAACCAATTAGCCTCTTTGCTACGGAGACGTCCTCTCGTTATTTTGTTGTGCTTAATAAAACCGTCTGGCGATAATTAGAAACGAAAATCTAAAGAAGTACGTGATCGTAGCAAAGGCGGGGGCGGGACAGGGTTGGTAATTAATGACAAACTTCAGTCTTTAGAACATAAACACTTTAACACAAACACAAACACTCGAAAATAGTCTCCGAACTGAAAGGGGGTCTCCACTGGTCGACATCTCATTAGTACGAAGTTCGATCCCGAACTACCCCCATTCTTAGCACAAAAACAAAACAAAAAACAAACAAACAAACAAATGAATAAATAAAATAAAACGAATAAAAAAATAAATAAAATGAAATTAAAAATAATAATAACAACAATAAAATAACATAAAATGCAAAATAAAAATAAAGTCGAATGGTGACATGAGGGCAACCGCACTGCCTGTGACGCACCTGCGCAGACGCTGATCCGGGGGCACGTGCGCAACATTGAAGCCGGCGTCCCTCAAGACGTCCAGGACGGTGTGTTGGCCCAGGAAGTGGCCTGGCGGACAAAAGAAAGGACAATGTTATTGGATTCGTAGAAAATAGATACTTGTTAACGAAATCGGATAAATGGTAAATCATGACGAAACTATCCCTGATTTGGCCCTAAGTTCCTGTGTTTCCTGAAGACTTTGGGTTAGGTTAGATTAGCATAAGTTAGGATAGGTTAGGATAGGTTAGGATAAATTAGGATAAATTAGGATAGGATAGATTAGGTTAGGGTAGATTAGGGTAGGATAGATTAGGTTAGGATTGATTAGGTTAGGATTGATTAGGTTAGGTTAGGATAAATTATGATAGATTAAGACAGGATAGATTAGATTAGGATGGATTAGGATAGGATAGATTGGGTTAGGATAGATTGGGTTAGGATAGATTGGGTTAGGATAGATTGTGTTAGGATAGATTGGGTTAGGATAGATTGGGTTAGGATAGATTGGGTTAGGTTAGATTGGGGTAGGTTAGATTGGGGTAGGTTAGATTGGGGTAGGTTAGATTGGGGTAGGTTAGATTGGGGTAGGTTAGGATAGGATAAGTAAGGACAGGACAGGTTAGGTAAGGATAGGATAGGTTAGGTTAAGTTAGGATAGGACACGATAGGGTAAGCTGGCCGTGATGAGTGAATTTGTCCCAAGTTGAATTGAACCTGCAAGTGGGTTGATAACAGAAGTATTATGTGAATAATATCATGTTTCATTATTGTTCAATTACCTGTTCCTTCAACGTAATAGGGGTGATCACAGGTGTCCTCATTGCAGTAACAACTGCTACTTTTACGCATTGTAAAAAAAAAAAAGCTGTTACGTCCATGTGCATGTAACCAGTTGTAATATTGTCACAGTTGTAATGTTGCTTAACAGTGACAACAATGCACAAAAGTAGCAGATATTGTTTGCAGAAACTCGTTAATTTTGACGGTAAAACTCATTACCTCTCACGCTTTTGTGGCTGCTGTGAGGACGCCTTAGATGTGCAGTGTACCCCCACCGCTGTGTCAATACAAGTTTTACGTTGCAGTACTCTATAACTTTTGTCCCCCTGGTGGCGTCATCGGAAGCGTACTGGTCTCGCATTCGCTCAGTTGTGGGTTCGAGTCCTACGGTTCCTCCCTATTCCCAGCAGTGGTTGTTAGTTACGCGTCCCAGCAATCCCCCAAAAGCAAAGGTGACGGGTTCAGCGCCTCCTGGCGTAGGCTCCGCACCATCTGAGCATATCTAATACCTTACTGGAGAAACGATTTACGTTTAAACAGGCATAAATCAATTTTACACCAAACGGAACGTCTTCATATAATAATCGGGCGATCAATGGTAAACGTTTACTGAGAAGCAGAGACTATGACAATTGTCTACGTGGGAGTTCACCTAAACTAGAACAAAAGAATGGGTGTGGTTATGCTCCGTTAGTTTGCTTTGTTCCGAATGATTGGTCGCGCGCATGCACACACGCACGCACGCCGCAACAATGGACCAATGACAGGTCCCGGTTGGAGGTCTTGCAAGAATGATGTCAGACTCATCTCTCTCTGCCGTCCGCCTTCAAAACCCAACTTCTTCACCTCCATCTGCAGGTGCAACCCCGAAGGGCTGACATTTGGTCCAGGGACCGGTCTCAAGATATATTCTTGTCAGCCTTGGTTGAATTTCTTCCAACACTCGTGGGTTCTTGTCTCTTACTCTTCAATTTCTCTCTCTCTTTCTGTGTGTGTGTGTGTGTGTGTGTGTGTGTGTACGTATAAGTGTATGTACTTGGACGTGAGCATGTAATATAATACATCCACATATCACCTCACTATTATGCTACAATTTCAATCATCTTTTTCATGTCAGAACAGTATATCTCTTATCTTTCCATCAGAGGAGCCAAGTGGCCAAGTATTGGCAGAAGCTGTTTATCTGCTCTTCGTGTGGTCGGGTGGGGGGAGGGGGGCGTCGGTGGGAGGGAAGGTTATGGTTCTTTGGTGCTTGGGGAGTCGAGGAGCATCAAGTGGGGTCGTCAAAGCTCAAGGCCAGGCAGTGTGAACATGACTTAGTAACATTAAACAAGAAAAGAAAAAAATGATAAAGGGTCTTCTTTTTGTTCCACAAGTCGCCAGGTGATTTAATTAACCTCATGTGAGTTATTAGATCAATAAACCTGAGTTTCCAGACCTGTCTCAAGCATTTACTGACTGCGGTAGAAATTCGGGGGAAAATGTTTAGTTTAAAAATAATTTCATAAAGCACTTCTTTGTTGAACCGACGAAGATGAGAACACCTCAGGCCAAGGGGCGCGCTCACTTGTGCACCTGCAACCTGCACCTGCGCCCAGGGCCACCCTGTCGAACTCCAGACAGGATTCCAAGATAGTTCCGCGGTCGACCATCTAGGTTCCGCCCTTCTGACTAAACCTCACTTGACCTAAGATAACCAGACCGGACTTGACCCAACTAGATCTAACTAGACCTAAAACCCAAGCCTATCTAGACCTAAACCAAACCTTAACTTAACTTGAGCCTAACTTTAATTTATCCTAGCCTATAGCAATGTCCCTCCCCCATCCACTATATCGAAACTGACTACTTCGGAAAGTTATTATTTTGATAAAAAAAAAAAAAAGCGACAGTAATGATCCCGACGTGTTTTGTTTTATTCATTTATCAATTAATTAATTTATTTTTATTTATTTATTTTTTGAAGGATCTCGCTCCTCGCCTTTCCCCAGGTAGGGGATCACCACATAAAGGTATTTTCTTTATTTACATATTTATTGACTTGTTCATTTATTTCTTTACTTGTTTATTTACTTATTGATTTGTTTTGTTTAAGAAGGGAGGGGGCTTAATGAGTCTTGTACCTAATGTATTCATAAATCACGGGACCTTGTTATAACCCTACCAGAAGCTAAGTAACTGAGTAATTACTCTAAAGTCTTTTAATCAGTTTTGTCGTGCGTCTATCATTTAATTAGAGAGGGAGATGAGAGCGTTGTGTGTTTACATGCGTGTGTGTGTTTACATGCGTGTGTGTGTTTACATGCGTGTGTGTGTTTACATGCGTGTGTGTGTTTACATGCGTGTGTGTGTTTACATGCGTGTGTGTGTTTACATGCGTGTGTGTGTTTACATGCGTGTGTGTGTTTACATGCGCGTGTACATTCGTGTACATTCGTGTACATTCGTGTACATTCGCGTGTACATGCGCGTGTACATGCGCGTGTACATGCGCGTGTACATGCGCGTGTACATGCGCGTGTACATGCGTGTGTACATGCGCGTGTGCGTATACATATGTGTGTGCGTGTGCACTTGCGTATATGCGTGTGCACTTGTACATGCGTGTGTACATGCGTGTGTACATGCGCGTGTACATGCGCGTGTACATGCGCGTGTGCGTATACATGCGTGGGTGCGTATACATGCGTGGGTGCGTGTACATGCACGTTTGCGTGTACATGCACGTTTGCGTGTACATGCACGTTTGCGTGTACATGCACGTTTGCGTGTACATGCACGTTTGCGTGTACATGCACGTTTGCGTGTACATGCACGTTTGCGTGTACATGCACGTTTGCGTGTGTGTGTGTACATGCGTGTGTGCGCGCGTGTGTTCGAGGAAAACTTTCGTTTACTTTAACGTTTCCATTTATCATGGGACAAAAAAAAAATCGAATCTCTCGTTCGCATACACCCGAACCCTGTACAGATCCAGCTCCCGAATAAAAGACTCAAAAGTATAGACGACAGAACGACCCAGGAGGACAAACACAACAAGGAAGACAAACACAACAAGGAAGACAAACACGACAAGGAAAGCCACTATGCAACAGACACAGTTTCTGGTTTTGGCGGCGGCGACAAGTGATTGGAAGTTGCCACACAAAGACAGAATCGTTCAGGCGTCCCGTCCCGACTCTATAGCCCAGCAGACACCTCCTCTTTGTAGCCATAATAACCACTCTTTGTTGACTCGCACAACCGCCCCCGTCAAGCCTACTCTTTGTAACCACATTTCTCCAGGTCCGACTCCGTCGAGTTATTTTGTGGACCAGACTCCATCTGCTCTTTGTACATCATCTCTTTGTAGGTGTACAACCGATCTCCTATGCATCTAGATTCTAGAGAAATTCGTCACTCTTCAACTCTTGGTAGAAACTATTTCTCTTTATTAACACGTTTACTCTTAATAAACAAACTCTCTCGTTGTATATTCTCATATTCTCTTAGGTCTACTACCTTCTCTTTGTAGCTCTAGATTTCCCATTATTAATATAGGCTCTATTCTCTACTTACTGTTTGGTTTGGCAAGTGGCAGGTCTGTTTCTATCGTCCTTTGCACGTGTTGGAGTCACGTCGGTTATGTGTGAACTCCTAATACGTAGGGTCAAGGTGACGATCCATTTGCAGACTTCTCGTAATTTAATTGTTTATTACTCATAACCTATTCTTTGCTCCCTCAATACAGTCTTCTCGTTCTGATATAACCTATGTATTTAATCTATTTATATTAGTTCACATTTTGTAACCGAATACCCGTTTGCTAAGATCTGCGTTCTTTTAGTCACCAACGCTTCATTTATGTCAAAATTTCGTAGTTCTTTTATTCATTTATTTACTTTATCTTATTTCATTTTTCTTCGACAGTTAATCTTCTCTGTCCTGTGCCTAAGACGAAGGCGCATCACATCAGTTACATCCATCCCTCACCACATCCTATGACATCACCACTACGCACCACCACTCGTGTGCCCACCCTCCCACTCCCTCCCCCTCTCTCTCCACCCCACCCGTGTCTCCCCCTCCCCTCCCTCTCTCTCCCTCCCCCCCTCCCCCTCCCTCTCTCCCTCTCTCCCCCTCCCTCACTCTCCCTCCCCCTCCCTCTCCCTCCCTCTCTCCCCCTCCCTCTCTCCCCCTCCCTCTCTCCCCCTCACTCTACCTCACTCTCTCCCTCCCCCTCTCTCCCTCCCCTCTCCCCCTCCCCCTCTCCCTCCCTCCCCTCTCCCTCCCCCTCTCCCTCCCTCCCCCGCGGCTACAATTCCCTACGAGTGCTCTCGAGACCTTTTCCCATTCGAGTCGAGTTTGTGTTCACTCACGCACGTACGCACGCACGCACTCACGTGTGTACACGCACACGTATGTACACACACACACATGTACGTACACGCAGGCATGCACGTAGATAGTCTTGAGTGATTCAGAGATCGATGCTATGCACTTTCGTGTACAGATAAAAAAGATACAGGAAATCGGTAGAGCATGGAAACAGGTACACACACACACACACACACACACACACACACACACACACACACACACACACACACACACACACACACACACACACGCACGCACGCTGGGTTTATGATTGGAGACAGGTGTGGAAAATTAATTTCAATGAAAAAAGAAAAATGAAAATAGCGTAAAATAAGAAGAGGCCACCATTGAGTTACTTAATGGGGAAACAAAACTTTCCCAAAAAAGAGAGTGGAAAGTGACTTATGGGAAATTTGTCTCTCGAGAAATGTACAAACAAGACTGCTGGAAAGACACAGATTGTTGACGGATGTGAGGCTGGTGGTACTTCGCGACATGGGCCAAGAAATAGCGAAAAATTATATCTTTGAGAATTATTTCTAAGTGGTGGTGGCAAGGATGAGGAGGAAGTGGAGGAGGGGAAGGAAGAAGAGGAGGAGGAATAATGGGAGTAGGATGAGAAGAGGAGGAGGAGGAGGAGCGGAAGGAGAAGGAGGAATAGGAGGAGGAGCGGAAGGAGAAGGAGGAAGAGGAGGAGTAGTAGTAGTAGGAGGAGGAACAAGAGGAAAAGCGGAAGGAGGAGAAGGAGGAGGAGGAGGAGATGTAATATGAGCATGAAAAGAGGAGAAGGGAGAGGAAGAGGAAGAGGAAAAGGGAGAGGAGGAGGAGGGGGAGGGGGATGGGGATGGGGATGGGGATGGGGATGGGGATGAGAAGGAGGAAGAGGAGGTGTAATAGTGTTCCTTAAAGAGCCTCTTCAATTCGTCAGACGCACAAGGACGAGGCTTCCCCCCCCCACTCCCGCCCCCTCCATCCTCCCTCACCCCCCACACACATTCCCTAATCCCACTTTTCCCATCTCCTCACTCGTTTAACTCTTCGTCCTCATTCTTTTCTCTCTTCCCTCTCGTTCATTTTCTTCCTTTTCCTCCTCCTCTTTCTCTTCCTCTTTTTCCTCCACCTCCTCCTCCTCCACCTCCACCTCCTTCTTTTACCTCTACTTCGTTCTTATTCTATTCTCTCTCTTCCGCCTCTCACATTTTCTTCCACCTCCTCCTTTCTCTTACTCCTCTTCCTCCACCTCCTTCTTTTACCTCTTCTTCGTCCTCATTCTATTCTCTCTTCCGGTCCAATTTTTTCCTCCACCATCTCCACCTCCTCCTCCCCTTAATCCATCTCTCCTCCACACTTATCCTCCACCAGCCATTGCCCCCCATCTCCCCACCACCCATGTTCCCTCTCACAGCCAGCACCTCTCGCCCTCTCTCCTACCTCTCCCACCCCCTCCACCAATACTTGGTCAATTCCTTCATCATCGTCCCCATCAAAGACTCCCTCTCCCCTCCCCCACCCTCTCCCCCTCCCCACACTCCCTCACTCCCCCACATCTGGTCCCCATCAGTTGCATCTGGGTCCCGACAAATCACAGCCTGGTTATTCTCACCAGTACTACCTGCCCCCCCACCCCCTTCCTCCCATCTCTAACACAACTCCCCTACTCTTATCTTTATCCCCCCAACACTTTCTAACTCTTCTGAGGATCCCCGTTTAATCCCCCCAACCCATCTATGCCTCCCTCTAACAGTAACGAAAACTTTCCGCAGTCGAGCTCTTCACCACTCCCCCCTCTCCCTCACATATCTATCTCCCCTCCCCTACATCTCTATCCCCCCTCACCACATCTCTACCCCCCTCCCCACATACAACCACCACAATCAACACCACCATCACCACAACCCCCCCCCACCACCACAGTCAACATTACCATTACCACCACCACCGCCACCACCACCACCACCACTATAATCACCACCACCGTATTCGACTCTTTTCCATCACTGTCTCTCCCTTTTCCACCACTAGCTAATAGTCTCTTCCTCCTCTCCCTCCCCCTCCACATCCTCCCCCACCTCGACCACCATCTCGACCTCAACCTCCTCAACCTCCTCCACTCAACCTGTCTCTTTCTTCTCGTGTGATGTTCATCACTTCCATTACTGAGTATGGGCCCTATACACTTCCCCACTCCTCCATTTTCCCTCCTCCATTTTCCCTCCTCCACCCTCCCTCCTCCCTCTTCCCTTCTTCCTAACACTCCCTCCATCTATACACTTCCCCACTCCTCCATTTTCCCTCCTCCACCCTCCCTCCTCCCTCTTCCCTTCTTCCTAACACTCCCTCCATCAATGGCGCCTTCATTTTCCTAACATCACTCCCTCCCTTCTCCCTCCCTCCCTCTACTCTTACCTCCAGTCTTTGCGATTGTCTCCCTTAAGCTTTCCCTCCCCTCCCCTCCTCCACTACCTCAACCTCCCTCCTCTATTTACTCCCACTACCATTTCCTCCATCTCCATTCTCTGCTCCCTTTCCTCCACCATCAAACCATTCTCTTTATTTTCAATTCTTCTTCTTCTTCGTCTTTGACTTCTTCGTCTTTGACTTTGACTTTTTTCTTCTTCTGTATCCTCCTTCTTTCTCCTCCTCCTCTCCTCTCTCCTCAAAAGATATCATCCTTCAGTCCTGGACTCCACCCATCCCGTGGGGTATCCACTGCATAAATCTCAAGCAGTCAATAATTTAGAGGCTTTAATAATACCTCTACGGACCAGAGCCACGCAGCGTTATTTCATGACTGGAGACTTAATTCTCAGTCGAAGAGGAATGTTGATTAATTTTAATTTGCGCCGGCCCTCCGTTCCGCTACCATCCTAAATCTCTCTTTTACTCGTCTTGTCTCTTCGCCCCGTATGGGAACATTGATTACATATTGTACGTAGTTGATATTTTAGTGACTTTAGTGGTACCTCTACGGACCAGAGTAACTTCCACTTAAGAGAGAATACTGAACACTTTGAACTTGCGCTGTTCCTTCGTTTTGTTAATCTCCTTCACCAGGCCTACAGTTTCGTTGACAAGGAACTAGTTTAGTAGTCACTAGTACTAACGACTTGCAAACTCCTCCTCTACTTGTCTAATGTCAACGAAAAGTTAGTATACTTCCAAACTATCCTAGTATTATGACTTACTAGCCGCTTAAGTGTGTTAACTTGCAACTAGCACTAGCGGCTACTAAACTAGCCCCCGTGTCAACGAGGTTTATGACTCCAAGTACGTGGGGCAAGGGGACGGCTTCGGCCGCAGCTACTCGGCGCCTCCTGGCGTAGTAGGCTCCTCACCTTTTCCTTTCGACCACGTCCTTGCAATCTCTTTCTTAGAGATTTCGTTTTTAGCCCTTAACCCTATTCCCCCCCTTCTTGGCCCCCCTCCCCGCCTCTTCCCCCCTCCCCCTTTGTGACACTCCCCCCCCCTCCCTCTGAGGTCCCCCCATGCCCTTGCAACTCCTAGAACCTTTCCTCTAGCCTGGGGCCGAAAGACACAGGTAGACTAGTCCCCCCCCACCTTCCTTCCTCTCCCTCCCCTTCCCCCCTTCTCCCTTCCACCGCCCCACACGTCGGCAACAAACCGTGAAAACCACTCTGACAACACACGATAATAATCACATTTCAGGAATGGTTAGGGCGTTGGCAGTGACACCATGACAAAGGAGATCTCTCTCCCCACCTCCCCCAAAAAATTTTAGAAAAAAAAAAATTGGGGTGGGAATTCATCTCCCCCTCCCCCCTTCTTCCACTCCCTTCCCCCACAGGACTCTACACCATACATGAGTCTGTATAGAGGGATTATTTTGCAACTGTATAGTCACTATACCATTGAGGATCGATCATCTTGTGACTGAGAGGCAAGGGTTGAAGAAAAATATATAGAAGAGAGAGAGAGAGAGGCATGGAGGGAGAGGGAGAGAGAGAGAGGGAGAGGCATGGAGGGAGAGGGAGAGAGGGAGAGGGAGAGGCATGGAGGGAGAGGAGGCATGGAGGGAGAGGGAGAGAGGGAGAGGCATGGAGGGAGAGGGAGAGAGGGAGAGGCATGGAGGGAGAGGGAGAGAGGGAGAGGCATAGGCATGGAGGGAGATGGAGAGGCATGGAGGGAGAGGCATGGAGGGAGAGGCATGGAGGGAGAGGCATGGAGGGAGAGGCATGGAGGGAGAGGCATGGAGGGAGAGGGAGAGGGAGAGGGAGAAAGGGAGAGGCATGGAGGGAGAGGGAGAGGCTGGAGGGAGAAAGGGAGAGGCATGGAGGGAGAGGGAGAGGGAGAGGCAGAGGCATGGAGGGAGATGGAGATGGAGAGGCAGAGGCATGCTGGGAGAGGGAGAGGCATAGGCATGCTGGGAGAGGGAGAGGCATAGAAGGAGCAAGAGAGGCATAGACATGGAGGGAGAGATGGTCTCCACATTACCCCTCTCTCCTCATTCGAATGGAATCCTCGTCTCTCTGCTGCCCTATGGTCGGTCGGTCGGCAACCTGGGGCCACGACACGACACTTCGAGAACAAGAACGGTGTGTGACGTCACTGCCCCTTTGGAGAAAATGGCCTCCAAAACGACGGCCTCTTGACAATCTCCCGGCTATGTGGACTTGGCCCCGAAGGCTTTGGACGACCATGTGGCATTCAGGAAGGGACGCTGAATACTGCCCTGGTTTTGAATCTCTCTCTCCTCTCTCTCTTTCCCTCTCCTTCCCCCCTCCCCCTCTTTTTCTTTTATCTCTCTCCTGTCCCTTAATCCGGTCTTCCCAACTCACATTTCACATGCCCTTCCTCCCTATTTATTCTTCATATCTTATGAATTAGATTCTTTTTCTTAATTCCTATATCTACACACATACACACACACATACACACAATTATTATTTTTTTAGATTTGTCAAGAAGTATACCTTTCCACATAGAAGTGTGGACTTGTGGAAAAAGTTAGATAAAAATATAACCCAAGCCGACACTATCAAAACGATTCAAGGCAAGCTTTGACAAATGGAGGGAAAGAGACGGGGCACCATGAGCATTGCTCCAACTCTGTACACTAAAACTTGGTAAATACACATTGGTCAGAGTAGACACCACGTGAAGATGAAACTTTTATTAAACGTACATTTTGCTTGTTGAAGCCTTTCCAAACACACAAACGCATAATACATCCTCTAAGCAATTTAAAGATCTTGAAATAGATGAAGAATACACATTGCCCAACCGACCAACGGACGGAAAGACTCGTTCACGAACTGACCAACGAGACGATCGTATGCTTTCCCGAAAACTAACGAGTTTCAGAAGTTGGGTCCGTCTTGGACCAGAGCGAAGAAAAGAGAGATTTGTTATGGTGATGAGTGCAAAAACAGGCCCGGGGCAAACATTCATGCACACGCACGTGGAAACACATACATCACCGTTCATGCAATGGAGTTTACAATGGGAAACGAATGCACGAACGCACGAGTGCACACGCACACACACACACACACGCATTCTCGCTTTTGCTGTCTGTCTCTCTCTCTCTCTCTTTGTCTCTCTCTTCCTTCCCCCCTCTCTCTCTCTCTCTCTCTCTCACACTATATATATATATATATCTCGCACGGTAATTATTCATACATTGGTTTGTACATAAATCTGTGCGTAGATTTAACGTCTACATACGGGTTCGGCCACTGTACAAACTCTTCTGCTCGGAGTCTTACAAACCCAAAGAAACTGTGTCCAGCCACAAATATATACTCTTTAATAACACGTTTCAAAAAACTCCAAGTGTAAAAAAAAAAAAATCTATTGAGAGCTGCTCCGAAGAGAAAGGAACGAAGATTTAAGTCGAAGTGTCGATGTAGGGAAATATCTTGAAACTTTATTTATTTATTTATCCATTTCTATAATATCCGCTAATCGGCCTTAAACCTGCTACAGAGGTTAAGAATGAGACAAAGCTCATAAGGATTAAGCTAACCACGTAGTCGACAGCAGCAAACGCGTTATGGAGAAACAATTGAAGGAGTTGATACGGGACTGAGGCAACATGGGTCCGACTTCGAACATCTATCTGTGCGGGAGTTTGTGAAGGAGAGGGACTCGAACTGGAACACGGCACAAGAAAAGAAAACGACAGAAACTACTTGAGGAACTTAGACCAATGCATGGCGGCGGAGGAGGCGTTGATGGTGCTGACGGTGACGATGTCTATTTCGATGATGGTAATAAAATATTAATGATAACGGTAATAGTAATGATTACAGTAACGATGCCTGTAATAGTAAAGATAACTAATGGTAATGAGAACTGTAACGGTATAGTAACTGTAACGGTATTAGTAATGGTAATGATAATCGGTAACGGTACAGGTAATGGTAACTGTAATGTAAATAACAGTAATAACAATACCAGTAATGGTAAATAAAACGGTCATGGTAACGATAACGGTAATGGCAACGGTAACAATAACCGTTAATAAAGATGACCAGTAATAACAGTAATAGTAATGATAAACGGTAATAAAAATAGTAATGGTAATTATAACATCACCGGTAACAATAATGGTAATAGTAATAAGGACAACAGTAATAGTAATCACTATACCGTTAATGATAACGATACCGGTAATATTAATGGTAACAATAACTAATGGTGACGCGTCCTTCCCATCCCATCACGTTCCCTTTCCATCCCCTCCCTTCCCTATCTTTCCCTTCCTCATCCCCTCCCCTCCCATTCCCTCCCCATCCCATACCCTCCCGTCCTATCCCTCCCGATCCCATACCCATCTCTCCCAGCCTCTTCCATACCCTCCCCGTACCCTTCCATCCTATCCCTCCCCTCCCCATCCCCTCCTATGCGTCGCGCGCGCGGGGCCGGCCCATTACCCAGCCAGCGGGTGGCGCGACTGCCCGATTTTATTCCTCCTGATTTATGGCTGGACCCCCTACGAGGCTCTGTGTATGTGTTTGCGTAAATGTGTGTTTGTGTGTGTGTGGACGTGTGTGTGTGTGGACGTGTGTGTGTGTGAGCGCACGTGCATGTGTGTGGGTGCGTATGTATGTGTGTGAACGTGTGTGTGTACGTACATATATGCGTATGTGTTTGAGCGCGGACGTGTGTGTGCACGGGCGTATATACGGGTGTGCACCTATGTACGCATGTGCCTGTTCGCTTTTATGTATAATAACGTGGATGACTGTGTGTGTTTGTGGGTATTTGTGTAGGAGTAGGCCTACGCTTGAAGAGTCTATAACTTAGTCCTCGTATATAACTTATCAAAAGCCTCATATGTGCGTCTTTATGTATGTACACACACACTGCAAGTGGGTACTCTAACTCTGGTGGGCAAAGAGTTGGGTGTAAGGTTACAGCATTACCTATAGATACACCCATATATGAACTCTAAATTCTCATCCAGGAGGGTGATAGATGCCGATCACGAGTGCAACACGTGATCCAAGACTGGTGAATCACACATAGAAACGCGTATATGTGAGCATGTTCTTTCCGATATGTGGTGAGAAGTCTCCGTAGAGTTTGTCACCGAATGAGATCCCTGGCCACCCCGAGCTGATGAAAAAAAAGGCTCACTCTTCTACAGCCTACGAGCTACGACGAGCCCTACATCACAATCAAACTATCAATAACCAACGAGGGTGCGAGGACGAGGGGGAGATTTCAATCCTGACAACCCGCAATAGGAAGACGCAGTGTTGCCCTCACGTGAGCATCGAAATAGGCAAAGGAAGATATTTTCTCACAATATACTGTGGCTCCTTATAGTAGGATTCAGGTGATTTTATTCAGCTGAAGGCAGGGTGGTCCTCTAGGACTGACATGAAGAGACAGAAGAAACTATGGGAAAGTGAAGTAGGTGGCTGTGATGTACAGCTGCCAGAACTAATAGCTGGTACAACGGTAAGAACGTTATGCTAAAGATATAGTCTTGTCTGTATACATATGGATGAGTTAACTCCTTCCATACTTGTTGGCACTGTTCCTTTAAGTTCTGCCGGGATACTACTCATTCCCTTGTCCCTTTTTACGGACGCGAAGAAGGTTAAGAAAAATTTGATTAATCTTTTCAGTGATGTGACGACCATTACAGATATTGTTCTGGCTAACGCTGTAGGAGATAATAGTTTCCTGTATATTCGATAACTTCCCACTGGTCGTAGCAAGGCGTCTCCTGGCGTGGACTCCTTCACTAAATATATAGTATATTCATTCATCATGACTTTGAACCTCCACGTGGGCCTTGGCTCGGTTCCCAACAGCTACAGACTCGACCCCCAAATCTGCCTCGCCTTGGTTTACAGAAAAGATAGAGAAAGCTTCGGGCACAGCTGAGAGCCTCCTGGTGGTAGCTGCTTTATAGCTCGTCAGCAGCTGATTTGTAAGTTAACCAGTAGACTATTTTTTTTTCTACTGGTATGCTTTGGTACTTTCTTAACTTGTTTTTTATTTTTACTTTTTCTTGCTCTTTATCTTAATCTATTCTATCACCAAGACTCCTCTTTCATGAAATCTAAAAAAAAAGTCATTTCAGCGACACCTCCCGGACACTGACAAGCGACTTCGAATTAAAAATGTTCTTTTTTTCCGGAACGGCCCTGTGCGAGTACCTCGTTTTCGTTTTTGACCTTTTCGCCGTTTTTTTTTTATTTGTCAAGAGGAAAGTCATCCAGCGCTTCTGACAATTTTTTTTTGTACCATCCAAGGCCGACACCTCGCCCTTTAAGTCCTCCTTGACACTTGAGGTCCTATACAACCCTCTAAGGTGCCAGGTAACTCTTGAGGAATCTCTAATACTTGAGGCACTTTTAACACTCATGCTACCTTTAATCACACTTCTAACAAAGTCACTCCAATGACGACATGTCTATCTACGGTGTGTCGTGTCCTGTTGGTATGGCTCCTTTAACCCATTTCCCATGTCGGATAGGAACCGTCAGGCTTTGCCCCTTGCCCCTTGCCCCCTGTCCCTCTAGACGAGGCTGGAGGCGCCGTCGCCACCGAGTGGGTAGTCGGGTGTCGAGCACTTGACGCTCCTCCTCCAAACACTCACCCTCGCACGCACACACACGCGAGCGCACACACACATATATGCACACGCACGTACACGAAGAGCACTGGTGTATGTTTATATACACAAATGTGTTCACAGAAACGCTGGGGATAGAGAAACGTACACGAGTACGTAAGAACGTAAAAACGTATACATACGGGCGTACACACGCACGCACACACACACACAAACACACGATACATATGAGTAGTACCCTTATATGAAATACTAATATGTGTGTGTGTTTGTGTGTGTGTGTGTGTGAGTGCATGTGTGTGCTTTAGAGGAACATACATTCATACATGAACACATTAAAACAAGAGGATACACCTTCGACCTTATCATCGCTGATATGACCCCGACATTATCGCTCTAAGGACTTAAGTCACCTAGCACCCCTATGTTCATTATTCATTCAACTTAGAATGGTCTTAAAATGAGCATAAGTTGTATATTGTCATTGTATCTCTGTATAGCTGTTAACTCAATAAACCAATGATGATGATGATGATGATGATGACGGTGATGATGACGTTGATGATGATGGAACTCGAACCCTCGTCCCACCGTCTCGACTCTCAAAGTTACGAGGAGCACATTAACACATTCACATAAGTAGTCACTTGAGATTCACTTCAAGCAATTGGAAGGACTGGATCTGACAAAGCAGATCCCCATTTCTAAAAACATCAACACTTTTATTGCAATGGCGCGCTTCTGAAATTTTGTTTTATCGAAAGCCAAAGGATTTTATTCAGTCGAGGGCTCAAGAGATCAAGGCTGTGGTTCTTAGCCTTTTTCATTCCGGTCTCCCCTTCGCCATAGATCCTTGAAGATCACCGTGGACCCCTCTATTTATCTCCCCACCCAAATTGATTATTAAAAACAAAACCCAAAAACAAAAATATTTATTTCATGGTTTCCTAGATTCTTGACAAGGTCTTCTAGTTGTTACCAACTGGGTTGAGGCGACATCTTTTAAGAAATTTTGTTTTTTCGCTGTGGTTGAGAACCTCAACCCTTTCGCTACGATGAGGCTCTTTTTAAGATATTTTATTCTTTAGCTCTTTAAGAAAATGTGTTCTTTAGCTCCTTAAGAATTTGTTTTTAGGTCTGATTTAGAACCTCAACTAAACTCTTCGCTAAGATGACGCTCTTTAAGAAATTTTGGTTTCTCTTTAAGATTTTTTTTTCACCAAACTATTTCAGCCCCAGATGAATTTATTCAGTTATCGATGCTAGTGAAATGGATGAAACTCTGTTCAAGCACTAATTAGCACTTGTATCTTCCCCAGAATCTTCCTCCGTGCCTGAGACGCAGGGTAAGGGGGAAGAGAGCATCTACAAACGCTAAATATATATATATATATATATATATATAATATCAATAAATAAATAGTTGTTATATAAGTGGAGGACAAGTGCCCTCCGCACAGGAACGGCAAGAGCGAACACTCATCTCGTCGCAGATGCATACATTAACATAAGACACACTAATATAGAGTTGCAACAATTCCAGTACAATGACATTTACAAATTTTTGCTCTGGCTAGTGGCAAACATTTTTACTCAGCTGGAAGAGAACCCGGACAAGATTATACAACTTGTGTTATCACACTTAATTCAAGCGATGGGCGTACTATCAGTAAAAAAAAAAAGAAAAAAAAAAAAGTGTGATTGTGTGTACGCGCGCGCGCGGCACTGGCACGAGTTGTAATGAATACAACTAGACGCGGCACTGAGCGTGGCAGTTAGCGGGGGACTCCAGCGGCCAAGCACTCCAATCAGTCGCCACTCCATGGAGTGGGCACTCCAAGAGAGCATGGAAAGCCGAGATAATCGTAGACGGAATTCGGAGAAAGATGGAGTGGTGGAGGGGCTCAGGGGAGGGAGGGAGGGGGTGTTGAGGGTGGGAGGGGAGTATGGAGAGTGGGGGGCATTGTGTTGAGGGTGGGAGAGGATGTGGAGGGTGGAAGGGGATGTGGAGGGTGGAAGGGGATGTGAGGGGAAGGAGATGTGAAGAGTGGGAGGGAAAGTGGGGGAGGGAAGGAATATGGAGGGAAGGGAAGGAGACTGAATGTGGGAAAGAATGGGAAGGTTCATGGGAGAAGGATGGGGATGTGGGGGTAGGGAGGGGATGTTGAGGGTGGGATTGAATGAGAAAGGGATGTGATGTGGAGAGTTGAAATGGAAGGTAGATGGGTATGAATACAAAGGGGTGTGGAAGAATGGATAGATACATCAGAGTGAATAAGAGTTTAAGGAGGAATGAAAAGTTGGGGAAAAAAGAGGGGAAAAAGGGGAAGGGGGGAAAGGAAGAGGGAAGGATGGGGAAGGGTGGGAAGGTAGAGAAGGGACAAAAACTGAGTGACAGAAAGAAAAAGTTAAGGAAGAGGAAAGAGAGAGAGAGAGAGAGAGGGGGGAGGGAGAAAGAGAAAGAGAGAGAGAGAGGGAGGTGCGGACTGGAGTTTGTGGAGGGAATAAAGGAGGTGATTAATGGGGGGAGGACAAGACGGTAAGGAGGACGAGGAAACAATTATTACCCCATACGGTAGTAACGTACTTCTGTTGTTTTATCTTGAGCCTTCTGTACGGAGTGGCACTTTCCCCTTATTCTCTCTGGTGACACGATTAATCACCCTGGCACTAACCAACCCCTACGGTAACAAGGCACTTTTGATATTCTTATTCATGCCTTTATTAGACTATATATTTTCCTTAGTTGGGGTCTATAAATGATGGTTGGTCTAAGAAGTTTTAAAGATTAAATAAGATTAGGTATATTCTTCTCGCTACTTTAGAGGGAGGGGGAAAGTGTGCCGCAAAGGTGAATGAAATAACTTTGCGCCAACCAGGAAAACTGCATCACGGTACTGAAGAGGTAAGACCAAAGCCAAGAAAATCTCCAACTTTTGGACAGTCTCCCGTTGCCATGGTTACATCCTCCCTTAAATATATTGTCACACTATTTCCTTTGACTTTTGACTCCGGCCTTCCTTCCCTCCACCTGGGCGCCCCTTTAAATCACTTTGGCAACAAATCCAAGATTTTTCCTCCGGGCTCTTCCCCACACCATCCCCCTGCGAGGAGGACTCGGCCGGGTCCGCCTCGTTCTCAGTTCGGCGCGTCGCCTCTGTCGCGTTGTATGACGTTGGTGTTTATTTTCGAGTCTTCGGGAGGTCCTCTCAAGGCTGAAGGAAATCGTTTGATGTCCAGGGAGTAGTTTTGGTTTCTGGATTGTGGTTTCCCTGTGGGAGCCTCGGGGGATCTCGAGGGGGTATAAGATCCCTGGTCTTCTGGACCTCCGGACTTCTGGACCTCCGGACTTCTGGACCTCCGGACTTCTGGACCTCCGGACTTCTGGACCTCCGGACTTCTGGACCTCCGGACTTCTGGACCTCCGGACTTCTGGACCTCCGGACTTCTGGACCTCCGGACTTCTGGACCTCCGGACTTCTGGACCTCCGGACTTCTGGACCTCCGGACTTCTGGACCTCCGGACTTCTGGACCTCCGGACTTCTGGACCTCCGGACTTCTGGACCTCCGGACTTCTGGACCTCCGGACTTCTGGACCTCCGGACTTCTGGACCTCCGGACTTCTGGACCTCCGGACTTCTGGACCTCCGGACTTCTGGACCTCCGGACTTCTGGACCTCCGGACTTCTGGACCTCCGGACTTCTGGACCTCCGGACTTCTGGACCTCCGGACTTCTGGACCTCCGGACTTCTGGACCTCCGGACTTCTGGACCTCCGGACTTCTGGACCTCCGGACTTCTGGACCTCCGGACTTCTGGACCTCCGGACTTCTGGACCTCCGGACTTCTGGACCTCCGGACTTCTGGACCTCCGGACTTCTGGACCTCCGGACTTCTGGACCTCCGGACTTCTGGACCTCCGGACTTCTGGACCTCCGGACTTCTGGACCTCCGGACTTCTGGACCTCCGGACTTCTGGACCTCCGGACTTCTGGACCTCCGGACTTCTGGACCTCCGGAATTCTGGACCTCCGGAATTCTGGACCTCCGGAATTCTGGACCTCCGGAATTCTGGACCTCCGGACTTTTGGACCCACGGACTTCTGGACCCACGGACTTCTGGACCCCCGGGACTTCTGGACCCCCGGGACTTCTGGACCCCCGGGACTTCTGGACCCCCGGGACTTCTGGACCCCCGGGACTTCTGGACCCCCGGGACTTCTGGACCCCCGGGACCTCTGGATCTCCGGATTTCTGGACCTCCAGCTGAGAACCTCCGGCGCGGACGAAAACCCGACGACAAAGTTTGATCACACATCATTTCCCACTTTCTTCCCCCACCTCCCCCCTAAGAAAAAACAAAAACAAAAACAAAATGTCACGGTATTTCTGCAAGAGAAAATATCCTCTCTCCAATTTATTCTTTTCCGAGAATCATGTTTTCTTAATTCCAATCGTATTTATAAATAACTGAAGAGCGTTGATTCTGTGATAAGTACCTTTCCTCGGGTTCCAAAATAGTCTGGTTCGACAAAGCTATCGACCCTTTGTCTCGAAGAAGAGTTTTTCTTAACTGGATAACATCACTTGGACGTCTAAAAAAAATCTCGAAACATAACGATGTAGTTAACCTCCATAGGTTAAACCCTTTACCGGCAGCAAGATTAAAGGATTAAGTCGTTCAAAAGGAAGGGAATAGGGTTAACGACCTCACGAGATGAACTGATTATGTTATCAATCGGGAGTTTGTTTATTTTGTTTGTTTTACCAGATGCTACTTCCCCTTCAAAAGTCGACGAAGCATCAGATGCTGCTTCGTTTTAGTCGTTTGAGAAATTTTCAAAATCTTTCGTCGTCTTTATTGCCTAAATGTCTCCTGCACTCTTCTAATGAACGAATGACTTTGATTCAGCACGAAACAAAGGGAGAAAAGGGGAACGGTAATTGGGGGAAAGGGGCGATGAGGACTGGAAAGGGAAGTCAGGTTGAGAGAGAGAGAGTGGGAGGGAGAGAGTGGGAGGGAGAGAGTGGGAGGGAGAGAGTGGGAGGGAGAGAGTGGGAGGGAGAGAGTGGGAGGGAGAGAGTGGGAGGGAGAGAGTGGGAGGGAGAGAGTGGGAGGGAGAGAGTGGGAGAGTGGGAGGGAGAGAGTGGGAGGGAGAGAGTGGGAGAGTGGGAGGGAGAGAGTGGGAGAGTGGGAGGGAGAGAGTGGGAGAGTGGGAGGGAGAGAGTGGGAGGGAGAGAGTGGGAGAGTGGGAGGGAGAGAGTGGGAGAGTGGGAGGGAGAGAGTGGGAGGGAGAGAGTGGGAGGGAGAGAGTGGGAGGGAGAGAGTGGGAGGGAGAGAGAGAGGTTTGAAGGGAATGGGAATAGAGGGAAAAGGGAAAAAGGAGGGAGGCCAGCAATAAAGGGAAAAGAAGGTAAGGCGGGAAAAGGAGAGAATGAGGAAAGGGAAAGAAAGGGTAGTGTGAGAAAAGGAGCGGAGAGAAAAGGAAGAGAAAGAAAAGGAGGAGGGAGAGTAAGAGGGAGGAGAAAAGGAGGAAAAGAAAAGTCTTCCTTTTATTCTCTCTCTCTTTCTACCTCCCTCCCTCCCCCTTCCACCCTCCCTCCCTCCCCATCCCTCCCTCCCTCCCTCCCCATCCCTCCCTCCCTCCCCATCCCTCCCTCCCTCCCTCCCCATCCCTCCCTCCCTCCCTCCTCTCCCCATCCCTCCCTCCTCCCTCCTCTCCCCATCCCTCCCTCCCTCCCCATCCCTCCCTCCCTCCCTCCCCATCCCTCCCTCCCTCCCTCCCCATCCCTCCCTCTCAAGAACCTAACCCAACCCAACCCAACCACTCTCTTATGCCTTTGCCACACCTTCAACAATCCCTCCCCCCAGACAACTTCCTCCCCCAGACAACTTCCTCCCCCTTTCCCCCTACTACCTTGTCCACACCTCACAACCTCCTTTCACAGTACCTCCCCCCTAAAAAAAAAGATCCCCTTCCACACATCACACAATTCCTACGTCACCCAACCCCCCTCCCCCCCATGCGATCCCCGTCCACACCTCATAAGGCCCACAATATGCCCCCCTTCCCCCCCCTCCCTCCCCTCCCCGCCTCTCCGACTGACCGCGCCCGACGTTTGAGAAGCGCAGCAGGGAGTTTAGAGAAAGGAAGAAAACGGAGAGCGGGAGGGAGGGAGGGAGA
>NC_134799.1:9579531-9594531 GCF_046742065.1 Oratosquilla oratoria
ATAGCAGTGCTGGGATTATTAAATTGTTAGCATTAGGTTCTCTCACTAGGCCAGTAGCATGCATATATCACCTGGGGTGTACTATAGCCTGTATAAGACACTTTTTGAAAACAGGTTCGCGGAGATCATGACATTCTAAGAACAGGTTAGTACGAACTGGTGAGAACCGGTTGAATCCTACCACTGGATAGTGGTGATAATGGTGGTGGTGGTAGTGTTTGTGGTAGTGATGGTGGTTGTGGTTTTGGTTGTGGTGATGGTGATACTGGTGTTGGTAATGATGATGGTGGTGGGAATGACAATTGTAAAAATGATAGTGATGGTGATAATGGTTATGATGCGGGTTATGGCGGTTTTATCAGAAGTTGGTGAAACAGAGAGGCAGTGTCAGAAGTGAGGTCAGGTAAATTCGGAAGGAAAGAGAAATAAAAAGAAAGGAAATGAAAAAGAAAAAAGGGAAGGGGCAAAGAAGGGGAAAGGAAAAAGGAAAGAGAGGGGACAAGGGAAGAGAGGGGAAAGGCTTAAGTAAGGGGAAAGGGAGGGGACAAGGAAGGAGAGGGGGAAAGGTTGAAGAGGGGGGAAGGGGAGGAGACAAGGAAGGAGAGGGGGAAGGGTTAAAGAGGGGGGAAGGGGAGGAGACATGGAAGGAGAAGGGGAAGGGTTAAAGAAGGGGAAGGGGAGGAGACAAGGAAGGAGAGGGAGAATGATCAAGTACGGGAAAGGGTAGGGGACAAGGAAGGAGAGGGGGAAAGGTAAAAGAAGGGGAAGGGACAAGAAAGGAGAGGGGGAAAGGTTACAGAATAGGAAGGGGAGGGGATAAGGAAAGAGAAGGGGGAAAGGTTAAAGAAGGGGAAGAAGGAAAGGGACGGGAAAGAGGACGGAAGCGACGGGAAATGGGGCGGAACCCCAATGGTATTGGGGGGGGGATTAAACAAATGGTAATGGGCGAACAAAGGTGAATTTTGGGGAGGTGTAAGGGGGGAAGGGTCGTGAAGAATGAGGAAGTGGAGGAAAGAGGATGTAGTTGGGGGAGGATGAAGGAGGATAAGAACATAAAAATGAAGGCGACTGCAAGAGACCATAAGGCCTAGACTAGGCAGTTTCATGTCCATTACCACTTGTCATCCCTATCGATAAAGTTGTCTAACCTTTTCTTAAAACAACCGATAGTTTCAGCGCTCACTACATGATTATTAAGTCTATTCTATTCGTTGACCACCCTCTTAGTTAACCAATTCTTGCCTATTTCCTTTTTAAATCTAAATTTGTCCAGTTTTAATCCATTACTGCAAGTCCTGGGCTGTTGTCTTAACATCATGACCTTATTTGCGTCACCCTTGTTAAAGCCTTTGATCCACTTGAACACCTCTATTAGATCACCCCGCACTCTGCGTCTTTCCAGAGAGTGTAGGTTAAGGCCCCTAAGCCTATCCTTTTAAGGTAAAATTCTGAGCCTATGTACCATTTTGGTCGTTTTCGTCTGTACTGATTCTAGTGAACTGATATCCATTCTATAGGACGAAGATATACCGCATAGTCAGGGATGGAGAAGGATGGAGGTGAGAGAAGGTGGGAGAAGCGGGAGTGAGATGGGGAGGAGAGGAAGGGAGGGGAAGTGGGGAGGAGGTAACCTGGAGGAAGGGGAGAGGGGGGCGTAATGGAGGAGGAGGAGGAGGAAGTGCCGAAGAAGAAGGGAGCTGGCATACGAAGGAAGATTGGGAATAGCAAAAGGAGGGAAGGAAGGAGGAAAGGAAGATGGGAAGCAAGGATGAATTAATGGAAGGAAGGAAGGAAGAAAGGAGGGGGTAGGAAGGGACGGAAGGAGGGAGGGAAAGAGGGGTAGGGGAGAATACAGGAATGAGGGAGGGACAAGGAGGGATGGAAAGGACGGAGGGAAGGAAGGAGGGAAAGAAGGAAAGAAGGAGGGGTGAAGGAGGGAGGGAAGGAGGAAAGAAGGAAGGAAGGGAAGGATGGACGGACGGAAGGAAGGTAGGAAGGAAGGAGTGAAGAAGGGAAAGAAAGAAGGAAGGAGGGAGGGAGAGAGAGAGGGAGGAGGAAAGAAGGGAAGGAAGGAAAAAGGAAGGAAGATAAGAAGGAGAAAGGAAGGGATTGAGTGAGTGGGTGGGTGAGTGAGGGAGGTAAGGAGGGAAAGAAAGAAGGAAGACAGGAGGGAAGGAGGGAGGAAGAGAGTGAGTGAGTGAGTGAGTGAGTGAGTGAGTGAGTGAGTGAGTGAGTGAGTGAGTGAGTGAGTGAGTGAGTGAAGATGAAAATGTCTCTGTGAAGTCTCTCAATCCGATTCCCAGCTCCCCTTGCCTTCCCTCTCCCCTTTCCCTTTCTATACTCATCCCCTCCCCACCTCTTCCTTTTCCCTTTTTATCATTTACCTTCCCTATTCATTCCTTCAAGAAGACGTCACGATTTTAAAGTAATTGGTAAAAGATTTTCTTCGAATGAAAGTAAGGATTTTTTCTTTAACTGGGTTGTTCATGTGTGGAATTCATTACCTTCCACTGTCGTTGAAAGTAACACAATAAAACTTAAAAATCGCTTAGATAGATATCTGGACTCTAATCCGCAAATAGAATATTATCCCTTGCAATGAAAGATCTAAAAACCCGGCATTTAATTGTAATTGGATAGGATATTATTATCAGTAGTGTTAGTTCATCTTTTATTGCCTAAGTGCCCTGTTTTCTTACTGTAGCTTAGTTTAGTAAACGCAATCAGCCTCGTGAGAGCCAGTTGGCCTGCTGTTGTTTGTTCTTCTTTTGTGTTACTTTGTATGTCCTGCTTTCCCTTCTTATCCCTCACTTTCTTTCACATTCCCCTCCTCTTCCCTTTCCCCTCTTTCCTTTCCTTTTCCCTTTTTATCATCTCCCTTCCCTATTCATTCCTTCATGTCCTGCTTTCCCTTCCTAGCCCTCGCTTTCCTTCCCCTTCCCTCCCTTTCCCTCTTTCCTTTCCCTTTCCCTTTTTATCGTCTCCCTTCCTTATTTATTCCTTCATTTCCTGCTTTCCCTCACTTCCCCTCCCTTTCCTTCCTCACCCCTTTCCTTCGCCTCCACTTCCGTCCCCTTTCTCCTCCCCTCCCCTTTCCCCTCTTGGCTCGCTCCCCTCGTGGATCACAGGAGAAGCGCAGTGGCAAATTATCCTTAGATTTAATCAAACAATAGATTCATTCCAAGATTAAAAAAGCGCCGCCGCCATTGTTTGGACGTCCGGGGCAGTGTGGCACGACGGACGCCCCATTTATATACAAAACGGACATAAATACGCCAACAAAAACTGTCTACCCCCTTCAGAGGTGGGGGAGGGGGATGTGAGGGGGAGGAAGGGAGAGGTGGGGAGGGGGGAGAAGGAGGGGAAAAGGGGGTCGAGGAGGGGGAGAAGGAGGACGGGGAGGTGGAGGCGGGGAGGGGGAGAGGAAGGGGGAGGGGGAGAGGATGGGGGAGGGGGAGAGGATGGGGGAGGGGGAGAGGAAGGCGGAGGGGGAGAGGAAGGGGGAGGGGGAGAGGAAGGGGAGGGGGAGAGGAGGGGGAGGGGAGGGGGAGAGGAGGGGGAGAGGAGGGGGAGAAGGAGGGTAACGGGAAGGTGTAGGTGAAGGTGAGACGGGGAAGGGGGACGGGGAAGGGGGACGGGGAAGGGGAGATGGAGAAGGATGGGGATGGGGAGGTGGAGGCGGAGAGGTGGAGGCGGGGAGGTGGAGGCGGGGAGGTGGAGGCGGAGAGGTGGAGGCGGAGAGGTGGAGGCGGAGAGGTGGAGGCGGGGAGGGGGAGAGGAAGGGAGAGGGGAAAGGAGGATAACGGGAAGGTGGAGGTGAAGGTGAGACGGGGAAAGGGGACGGGAGGGGGAGATGGAGAAGGAGGGGGACGGGGGGAGGGGAAGGATGAGGGGAGATGGGGGACGGGGGAGGGGGACAGGAAGGAGAATCGAGTTAATACGGCGGCACCAGTCATCTATTTACCCCCCTCCCCCCTCCCCCTCCCTCCCTTTTCATCCTCCCCCTTCTCCCTATAGCCAAGGGCACACGGAACAATTCTTCAAGCAGTGGGGGAAGGGTGGTGGGTGGGGGCAAAGTGACGTAGGGGTGGGGGGTTGGGGGCCTTAGGGACGTGGGGGGGATTGAGATAGGGGGAGGGGAATAAAACGAGGGAGGTGATATTGGGAAAGGGGGGGAGGGGGATATTGTGACGTCACTGAATTTTTTTTTTTTTTTTTTATCAAGTGCTGCTGCCTTTGTTTTTTTTTTCTAAATGTCTTCAGACGATTGTATTAAGCCGAAGGAAACCTTCCTGTGTTAAGAAAAGGGTTTAAACTATCTCTGTTAACATTCTGACTGATCCTTTTTGTCCCGTGCGTACTGAGAGAGTGAAATTAGACGTAAAAAAAATCGCCATTGAAGAATCTTCTAGTTAATTTGGACAGTGTATGTATGTATTTATATCTATATGTATATATGTATGCATGTGTGTATGCATGTATGTATGTATGTATGTATATGTATGTATGAATATATGTATATATATGTATGTATGCATGTATGTATGTATGTATGTATATGTATGTATGAATATGTGTGTATATGTGTGAATGTATATATACTGTATATGTATGTGTGTATGTATGAATGTATGTATATATGTATGTATGTATGTATATGAATGTATATGTATAAATATATGAATGTATGTATATATGTATGTATGTATGTACATGTATGAATGTATCTATATGCATAAATGTAGGAATATTTGTATATATATATATATATATAATATGTATAAATGTATGTATATGTATGAATGTATCTATATGTATGAATGTATCTATATGTATAAATGTATGAATGTATGTATATGTATGAATGTATGCATATATTACATAAGTATGTATACATTCATACATGTATGTATGTACACATATATACACGCCTCGTGTTTATTTTCACCAAACTGTGCATTAGTTTCACCTTGTAAATCCCCGACCTCAACACTTTCAGCCACGCACACTCCAACAACTCTCCTCTCTAAACCCTTTCATAAAACACTCCAATGCACTCCAGCATTATCCTCCGTTTCTTTTCCTCCACCAACACATATTTACTCCACAATGCAATCCACTACTCCCACGTTTTCCTAACACTCCCAGTACAGTGTTTTTACTCCAAGACGATCATAACTCTTTTGTACTCCTCTACTCTGTGTCCATACTTCTTTTTTTTTATTTTCTCACTTTACTGGGGGTTGGTTGGTTAGGGAGTGGTTATGTGTGAAAGATATTTTGACACAGCTCGAAGGGATTTCTCTCCGTCTTCTCCTTTTCTGCATAAGGGAACGGAGAGGTGGAGGGTCGTCGATTAAATGAAGTGGCCTTGATGTGGACGTGCTGTGTCTTACTGCATTGCTTCTGATCCAGGGCAGTGGGCGAGTTGCAGGGATGACCCGTCATCCAAGAAGAGCCAAGAAAAGAGGAAGAGAGGGAGGGGTGGTGAATGGGAGTGGAGTGGGTGGGGATGAAATGGGTGGGAGTGGAATTATGCCTTTTGACTTTGGCTACCTCTCTTGTAAGGGGGAAAAAGCCCTTGGTATATATATATATGTACGTACTTATTTCTCATTCACTCCTACTCGTAACTCCTTTTCTCCTTAACTTGTGCGCTGGTGGCGTTACCGGAAGTTTAGTCGTAGGTTCGAATCCCGCATTCACTCCTCCTCCGATCCCCAACATTGACTGTTCCCTACCTGCCACAACAGTTCCCAAAGGGCATGGTAGGGTGACGGCTAAAGCCGCGGCTATTCAGCGCCACCTGGCGTAGTAAGGTCCTCATCTTCTTCCCCTCGGAAGGCTTACCTGCGTCGTGTCCTGTGAGAAGATGACTGCGTCCAAATCGCCACAGTTGTAATGGCGGATGAGGTCGTCAGTCGTGTAGTGGAGACGCGCGCCCGCCCTCAGGGACTCCTGCTGCGTCAGCGTGTGGTTCAGGGCGAAGACCACCTGCAGAGGGCGACGAAGAAGGAAAACTAGAGTTAGCGGGGTGAGGGAATAAAAGTTGCATAAACACGTCGGGTATACATCATCCATGTTTACATATAGAGTGCTTGGATCAGTATGGGGGGTGGGGAGGGGGTGGTAGGGAGGTGGTGTTGGGGGAATGGGGTTGGGTGGGGGTGTTGGGGAATGGAGTTGGGTGGGGGTGAGGGCACCTGGTGAAGGGAGAACCACCTTAGGGGGTCATTTTAAGCTCCTCCCCCCGCCTTCTGTTATGACGTCACAAAGGAAGGGCATCCTCTGTTGTGATGTCATCATTATTAATGATTTAATGAGAAGCGGCAATCTTCATTGCTGCCTGCACATCTGCTGGTGCCATTCCCCCGAGAAGAAGAGCCATTTGGGCGAAGTGCGAGTTGCAGACGACTCGTAAATCACACTCGAACTTGAGCTTCCAAACGATGCGTTTAACTTTTCTACTGATATTCAAAGGATTACAAAAGCGGAGCATGCCGACAGGAGACCTTTTGGTCCATAACTAGGTCGGATGCGGGAAAAATAATAATGATAAATAAATAGATAAAAATATGATGATATAAATAACAACAAATAAAATGAATAAATGCATAGGTATAGTTGGGTAATAAACCAACAGGTAAATAGTAAATAATAATAAATTGACATAACTAATAATAAATGTGAATCAAGCAAATTATAAACAGACAAATGATAACAAAAACAAATAATATAAAATAAATGACAGTAACTGTAGCATCTTGCTTGGGTGTTTATCTAAATGATTCTTAAAGCTTCGAAATGAACTACATTACACTGCCTCTGCAGGAGGTTTATTCCATTCATTAACTACACAGTTGGCGAAGTTGTTTCTACCCACTTCCAAATTAAATATATTTCCTGACAGTTTGAGGCCATTGTTTCTTGTCGGATTCTCATTTCTATTCTCGAATCGTATATCTGTTTTTCTCTGCTGCCTGTGGATTTTATTCACCTGAAGGAAGCTCCTTAAGTAGAGAAAAGGATTAAAGATACCTACGGAAAACAATCACGTGAATAGCCCGTGACGTACACACACGCCATGACGTCATCGTGTACGTATAGATAAACTCACAACCTACATTGGTACGCACGTGTACAGGTGGAAAACACGACACAAACCCGTACGCAAACACGCTGGGATGCACAAATGTGATTACCCTCTGATGAAAGACGGTCATATACGGTTGAGCACACACATGTACGTTCGAGTTACGTGTGAAGACGTACATGACGTTCTACGATCATGTAATGGAAGACCTACTAACATAATAGAACACATTATAAGTTCAAAGTAGTGGAAAACACACACGCACACACACACACACATAAGTACACAAGCACGTAAACACACACACAAGCACGTAAACACACACACAAGCACGTAAACACACACACAAGCACGTAAACACACACACAAGCACGTAAACACACACACACACACACACACACAAGCACACGTAAACACACACACACACACACACACAAGCACGTAAACACACACACAAGCACGTAAACACACACACAAGCACGTAAACACACACACAAGCACGTAAACACACACACAAGCACGTAAACACACACACAAGCACGTAAACACACACACAAGCACGTAAACACACACACAAGCACGTAAACACACACACAAGCACGTAAACACACACACAAGCACGTAAACACACACACAAGCACGTAAACACACACACAAGCACGTAAACACACACACAAGCACGTAAACACACACACAAACACACAAGCACGTAAACACACACACAAGCACGTAAACACACACACAAGCACGTAAACACACACACAAGCACGTAAACACACACACACACACACAAGCACGTAAACACACACACACACACACAAGCACGTAAACACACACACACACACACAAGCACGTAAACACACACACAAGCACGTAAACACACACACAAGCACGTAAACACACACACAAGCACGTAAACACACACACAAGCACGTAAACACACACACAAGCACGTAAACACACACACAAGCACGTAAACACACACACAAGCACGTAAACACACACACACACACACACACACACACACACACACACACACACACACACACACACACACACACACACACACACACACACACACACACACACACACACACACACACACACACACACACACACACACACACACACACACACACACCACATATATGCATACACACATACAGGCGTAACATTGATCTGGGCTATGTACAACACGTCGAGTGAGTGGACCTTTTGTCCGCGGGACCTCCCCGCCGTGTGATCTCGTGACGTCACAGGTCCCTGGGGGACCGGAGCGCGCGGGGCCCTGGGATCAGTCGGCTTGTTTCATCCTGATCCCTTTAATTTCATTCGTTTCAAGCAGCTCCCTCGTGCCGCTCCCAATACACAGACTCCCTGATCTCCCAATGTATCAACGAAATCTCTTGATCCTGAAGGTATCCGACTACACGCAGACAAAAGGAACTCGATTCTTTCGGCCTCTTCAAACTCTTCGCGAATTTATTTCTTGTCTGTCTGTCGCCAGGCGATTTTATTCAGCTGAGGGGGATCCTTCCCCCTTCACAGCTGCGCAGTGAGAGGTTGGAGAGATCTACTTTAGGGTGTAGTTTAAGGTAAAGGGTAGAGACGTTTAGGGAAGGGAAGGTCTTGAGAGGAGAGACAAGAGGAGAGAACAGACACCCGTTGTTTGGTTTCTGAAGAGGACTTTCACCCCTTTCACTCTGTTCTTTTGATATTGTGCCTCTTTCAGGGATAGTGGAAGACAAGACAGTCTTCTCCTCCTTCGCGGGTTTGTTTTAGTTGAACCCTATCTATATACCAAAAGCTTTTTCCCCCTTATAAGGGAGGTAGCCAAACCAAAGGCACGTACACACTCCATCCATTTCTCTCCTCACTCCCAACACTCTCCCCATCACACTCCCAAACTCAAAATCACTCCTCCCACTCCCATCCACCACCCTTTCTTCCTCCCTCTCATCTTAGCTCCTCATGGACGACGGGCCATCCCTGCATCCCACCACCGCCCTGGGTCTGAAGCAATGCAGCAAGGCACAGCACATCCGCAGCAAGGCCGCTTCACCCTAACGATTTTGTTCTATATAGGACACCAGAAACATCGTCACTTCCGTCACCGTTTATTCACAAATTATCACTGTTAGAAAATAATAAGGAAATAAATAAATAAATAAATGATTCTCATATTTTCACCACTTCGAACGGAATGCTCCCGTCGCTGTTGTCACGTGTAACGAAAAGTCATGACGTGAAAATGACGTCACGTCACGTAAAGATGCCTATGGAGGGATGGGGGGGGGAGACAGGGAGAAGAAGGAAGAGGAGGAGAGGGAAGGAGGGAGAGGGAGTGAGAGAGGGGGAGGGAAGGAAATGAGAAAACAATTCAGAAGAGGAGCAGACGAGCTGATACACAGGCATATATTACCTGTATATATATATATATATATATATAATATATATATATATATATATATATATATGTAAAGCAAGGTTGACGCTTATATATCAATATTACATATACCTATACATACACCTACACTCACACTTTAACACCAACACGTGTACACGTACACATATACGGACACACACACACACACACACACACACACACACACACACACACACACACACACACACACACACACACACACACACACACACCAAGTTTGACCAAGGAGAGAACATAGATAGATCCTAAGAGCATAGCTCTTAGCCTGTGTATTAGGTAAATGGAATTAGCCAGCGAACACACACACACACACACACACACACACACACACACACACACACACACACACACACACACACACACACACACACACACACACACACACACACAAACATATACACACACACACACACACACACAAACATATACACACACACACACACACACACACACACACACACACACACACACACACACACACACACACACACACACACTCACACACACACACACACACACACACACACACACACACACACACACACACACACACACACACACACACACACACACACACACACACACACATATACACACACGGACGCGCACACAGACATGCACATGGACACAAACACACACACACACACACACAAGAAGAAAAAATACAACGGTATTCCACCATGTGGAAGAGCGGGGGGGGGGTAATGTGAGTAAAATAAACCTATTTTTCGCACTAGATACCAGGAGGCAGACTAGAAAGTGACTCCAAGGTGGCAACACGTATATTTGACCTCAATGTAGATAAATCCAACTTCGCCAACCGCGCAGTTAGAATCACGTTCCCGTTGAGAGTCCGGATACACAAGAGTTGACTCCTTTGTCCTCTAATACTCCTCGTCTGACTTCTCCAACTCCCTTCTTCTCTTCTGTCGGCGTTTAAGAAGGATATAGGCAAGAACTGGTTTACCTATAGAGTGGTTAACGAATGAGAGTCTCAGTAACCATGTATCTATTTATTCATTTATTATTATTTATATTCTATTTATTATTATTTATGTTATAATTTTTATTTATTTTTCTTTTATTTGTTTATCATCATAAATTTTTCCGCATCCGTCCTAGTTATGGACCAAAAGGTCTCCTGTCGGCATGTTCCTCCTTTGTAATCCTTTGTAGTGAGCGCTGAAACAATGGACCGTTTTAAGTGAAGAATAGATATCTTTATGCATAGGGATGGCAGGTGGGAAGGGACATGGAACTACTTAGTGTTGGCCCTATGGCCTCTTGCAATCTCCTCCACTTCTAGGTCCTAAGGTTATGACGTTGGTGGCGTCATCGGAAGCGTGCTGGTCTCGCATTTCATTTTAGTCGTGGGTTCGAGTCCCACACTTCTCTCTGATTCCCAGCAGTGACCGTCACCTGCCCCAAAGCGCATCATAGGGTTAAGGTGACGGCTTCGTCCGCGACTACTCAGCGCTTCCTTGCGTAGGTTCTTTAACACCGTTAGATCCTCTTGTTTGTCAATCTAGGAAATAATCCTAGATCATAAATAGTCCTCATCTAATTACCTCTAAGATCCTCTAAAGGGCCATTTACACGGTCAAACGGTTTGTCACACCCGGTTTGTCAAACGTGTTTGACAACCAAACACCCCATTCACACAGTCAAACATCACTTCAAACGCTTGTTTGACAAACCGGGTTTGACAAACCATTTGATCGTGTAAATGGCCCTTTAGAGAGACAGTGCTGCGAGTCAAGACCATATCCCATCCACACTCATCTCTTCCTCTTCCGCTTCCTCCTCCTCCTCCTCCTCCTCCTCCTCTTCCTCCTCCCCGTTCTGGCTGTCACAGGGTTCATCTAATCACTACAAAGGCCTCTAGTTAATTACCACTTGGCCAATGTACCCCTTTCTGCCTACCTGCGTGCGTGCGTGCGTGCATGTGCGTGAGTGCGCGTACATGTATGTATGTATATACTTACGTATGTATGTATTTATGTATATATATATGTATGTATATATGTATATATATACGTATGTATGTATACACACATTGTTACAAACCTCTCTAAAGTACCAAAGGTTCACCGGCCTTGTGAATGCCAGAAGTTTGTAACATCAAGGGAACCCTTTAGACCCTATGTCTATTACGGGTTCAAACGGTCAAAAGAACTGAATAAGGTCGCCACCCGGTCGGACACCGGGGAAAGAAAATCAAACTAACTTAACTTAAAGAAATATAATTAAATAGATTATAAGTATGAAGTTAATACAAGTAAAATGACACGCAAATAATATAACAGACACTATTACAATTAAACAAACATGATTTTACATAATACATCTGATCATACATTTGACATTTCACAAAAGAATCAAGTTCGAAGATTTTAACGGGATTGAATAGACGTAAGACCGGGTCACAGATCACCAAACAGTCATGAAATATAAGCTAATCCTAAGCCCCAATGCTACTCACTCCGCGCTTCACTTATATAGGGCTCTACAAAGCTAAGTCCTAGTAGATCTGGCTTGCTGCTATATCAAGGGAAAAGGGTACTAACCTCAAGGCTGGCATTTTGAATCTCCCCCGTGTAGTAGGTTTAAGCAGGGTCTGGACAATCGTATAGACTCGTTGGATACTACAAGGGGGGCGGGATTTACCTAGCCTGACGAGCCTACATTGTTTAAGCGGGAAATACAAACGAAATATTTTTACGTCACGGCCTGTGACGTAGCAGAGACGCATGCGCAATGGACACTTGAATAATCAACATATTACCAAAAAACAGTCAATATTATTATAAACTAATACCATAGTTACATTAATAAATACATACAATACATAATAAAGAAAATACCTTACGGTGACATATATTTGGTCATAACCAAAGCAGCACAATACGAACACACGTAACATGACATCTCCTCGAAACAATTACAATTACATATTTGGCAATTATACATCGCAGATGTAACAACATGTATATATATGCATGTACGTATACATGTATACATGTATCATGTATGTACGTATGGATATACGTATGTATGCATGTATGTATTTATCATGTATGTATATATGTGTGTATGTGTGTATGTATGTATTTATGTATGTATTCATCATGTATGTGTGTATGTATGTATGTATGTATGTATGTATGTATGTATGTATGTATATATATGTATGTATGTGAGTGTGCGTGTGTGCATAGCTTCCATCGCGTGTGCATGTCGGCCTCTGATGTGCGTGAAATTCTGCGCTTAGGGGGTGTCTGTTCCCTTTGAGCATCTGATCACGCCTGCGTGCGTGCGTGTGTGTGTGTGTGTGTGTGTGTGTGTGTGTGTGTGTGTGTGTGTGTGTGTGTGTGTGTGTGTGTGTGTGTGTGCGCGCGCGCGCCCGCGCCCGTGTGTGTGTGCGTATGTGCATGTGTGTGCGTGTGCGTGTGCGTGTGTGTGTGTGTGTGTGTGTGTGTGTGTGTGTGTGTGTGTGTGTGTGTGTGTGTGTGTGTGAAAGTGCATGAACGCACTAATTTTTCGATGTGAAATGTACATCATCAGAGTCACCAACTACCAATGTCAATTTGGGCCTATCTTCCTTCTTCTTCCACCTCCTCCTCCTCCTCCTCTGCCTCCCTCTCCTCCTCCTCCTCCTTCTGCTCGTCGTCGTCGTCTTGATAACAACCTCTCCCAGTCTCCTCTTTCTTTGTGATTATACAGGTTCATCTACTCTGCCCCCCCCCCCCCACACACACCTCCTCTTCCCTTTCAATCCATCTTCCCTGGAAATGTATGAGCAGAGTACAGCCGGTTGCAAAAGTTTTTGACCCCTTTCCGTGTAACTTGTTCTTTTTATTCTGGCTGGCGCCAGGCTATTCCATTCAGCTACATTTGACCTCTTCGATGGTGGAGGAGCTAACCATTCCATATAATGAAATGAATATCTTATTATCAAGTATTCTATTTTCTCTTAAAAAGCGTTTACGGGGAGGGATATACATGCATATATACATACATGAATACATACATGATGAATAGATACAGATATCACACGTGTAATAATAATAAATACTACTACTACTACTACTACTACTACTACTGTTACTGCATTTATAATCATGGTTATGATAATGATGATGATGATGATGATATATAATAATGATAATTATTACTATTCTAATCAAGTAATAATGGTAATAATAATTTGTAGTAATAGTTGTATCCTAACAGTAGTACCCATAGCGAGGTACAAGACATTTGGACAAGACTGTACTGGACATTTTTAACAGCTCTTGCCCTCCAGACAGTTCTCCCCCCTCCCCCTTCCTCCCTTCACCCCGCCCCTCCCCAGACGACGATGTCAATTGTGACTCCCCCCTCCCCCCTTCATGTCCGTCTGTATATTACGTTTCTTTGATGTAGCTCATCCCATTCCCCGTTTTCTTTGTCTTTTTTTCTTGTCTTTTTTCTTTTTTGGGTCCAAGCCTTCCTGAAAGGCCTCACGTTCAAAAATCGTCGAAAAAAAATCCAAAAATACTTTTCTTCCTATTATTGGGTAAAATGCAAGAAGTTTTTTTATTTCATTTTATTTTTTTTATTTCTCCACATCTCGTCCCTCCGTTGCTTTAGTGACGTCATCAGAGGCGTGCTCGCTGGTCTCGTATTTCCTTAGTTGTAGGTTCGAGTCCCACATTTCTCTCCGATGCCCAGCAATGACTGTGTGCTACCTATCCCAAAAGCGCATCACAGGGCAAAGGTGACGGCTTCGGTCGCAGCTAGTCAGCGCCTCCTTGCGTAGCCCCTCCATCTTCTTTCTTTAACATCAATACCTCGGTCTTCTCCAAATTTCTCTTCAAGAGGTTAACCAGTTCCTCTCCGACGTATAGGCCCTTCGTAGCAAGCATACCTAATATAACACCCTAAAAACTCCCCAAATTTAAGAATACCACACTCCCATTTTTTACCACACCAAACAAGAAAGCAAGCAACCAATCGACTCCATAGCCCAAATGTTATCTTCGGGTTTGGATAGCAGCGGAAGTTAATTGTTGGCGATGGAACCCAGTATAATCTTTCATCTTCCACTCTCTTTCTCCTCTCTCGTTCCCTTCTCTCCCACTCTCTTCCTCCTCTGTCACTCTCTCTTTCTTCTCTCTCACTCTTACTTCTTTCCCACTCTCTTCCTCCTCTCTCACTCTCTTTCTCCTCTTCCACTCTTATTTCTCTCCCAATCTCTTTCTCCTCTCTCATTCTCTCTTTCTTCTCTCCCACTCTCTCCCTCCTCTCTTCTTTCTTCTTCCTCTCTCACTCTCTTCCTCCTCTCTCACTCTCTTCCTCCTACCCCACTCTTTTCCTTCTCTCCCACTGTCTTCCACCTATCTCACTCTCTTTTCTCTCTCATTCTCTTCTTCCTCCCTCACTCTTTTTCTTTTCCCCAACTTTAACTTCTCTCTAACTC
>NC_134799.1:9599531-9602031 GCF_046742065.1 Oratosquilla oratoria
TGGGGAAGAAGTGATGGAAGAGGAGGTGGAGGAGGAGAACAAGTGAAGCAAAAAAAGAGATGGAGGAGTGGAGGGAAAGAGGAGAAGGCAGCGTGGAAGGAAAAAGAAGAGGAGGAGGAGTTGATGGGAGGAAGAGAAGAAAGTGGAGTAAAGGGGAAGAAGGAGATCAGTAAAGGAAGGAGGAAGAAGAGTGCTGGCGAGGAGGAAGAAGAGTGGAAGGGAGGAGGAGAAAGAGGAGGAGGAGAAAGAAGAGGAGGAAGAAGAGGATGAAGATGAGCAGGAGGAGAAGGAAGAAGAGAAGGAAGAAGAAGAGGAGGAGGAGGAGGAAGAAGAAGAAGAAAGGAAGAGAGGGGAGAAGAGGAGGAGTAAGACAAGGAAGAAGAGGAGAAGGAGAAGGAGGAGGAGGAGGAGGAGGAGGAGGAGGGGGAGGAGGAGGAGGAGAGAGGACAAATTATAATATGGAAGAAGGGGAACGCCAGGGCGGAAATGTGGAAGTACAAGATGAAAGAGGAATAAAGCAGGAAAGGAAGGGAGGGGAGGGGAAAGGAGGGGGGGAAGGGAGACCAAGAATAAGGTTGGAGGGGAGTTAAGAAGGAAAGGGGGGAGAGAGGGGAGGAGAGATAAGTGGAGAACAGGGGGAGAGGAGGGAGAAAAGAGAGAAAGTTGGGGGAAAAGAGGAGGGGAGAGGGGAGGGGAGAGGGGAGAAAGGGTAGAGAGTAGTGACACGATCGGGGGAGGAGGGAGGAGGTGAGAGGAATGGGGAGAAGAGGAAGAAGGGAACAGGGGGCGGGGCAAAAGAAGAAAGAGGGGAAAAGGGGAAGGGCAGAAGAGGAAGGGGAGAAGAGGGGAAGGGGCAGAAGAGGAAGAGGGAAGAGGGGGAGGGGCAGAAGAGGAAGAGGGAAGAGTGGTAGGGGCAGAAGAGGAAGGGGAGAAGAGGGGGAGGGGCAGAAGAGGAAGGGGGAGAGGGGGAGGGGCAGAAGAGGAAGGGGAGAAGAGGGGGAGGAGCAGAAGAGGAAGGGGAGAAGAGAGGGAGGAGCAGAAGAGGAAGGGGAAGAGGGGGAGGAGCAGAAGAGGAAGGGGAGAAGAGGGGGAGGAGCAGAAGAGGAAGGGGAAGAGGGGGAGGGGCAGAAGAGGAAGGGGGAAGAGTGGGAGGGGCAGAAGAGGAAGGGGGAGGGAAAGAGGGGGGAGGGACAGAAGAGGAAGGGGAGAAGAGCGGGAGGGGCAGAAGAAGAATGGGGGAAGAGGGGGAAGGACAGGAGAGGGTCAGAATCCACTGCATGAAAGTGGGGGGAGGAAACGTATGGGGGGGATCGTAAGTAGTAGGGTGAAGGAGCCAGAGGAATGTGAAAAAGAAGATGAGATGAAGGTGGGAGAGAGTAAGGGAACAAGAAAACGAACATGTAGAAGAATAAAAGAAAATGAAAGGAGATGAGAAGAATGAAAAGAAGAAAAGGAATATGAAAGACAGAGTGATTTGCACAGAAGAGAAAAAGAGAGAGAGAGAGAGAGAGAGAGAGAGAGAGAGAGAGAGAGAGAGAGAAAGATAGATAGATAGATAGAGAGAGAGAGAGAGAGAGAGAGAGAGAGAGAGAGAGAGAGAGAGAGAGAGAGAGAGAGAGAGAGGAGAGAGAGGAGAGAGAGGAGAGAGAGAGAGAGAGGAGAGAGAGAGGAGAGAGAGTGAGAGAGGAGAAAGAAAGAGAAAAATAGAGATAGAGATAGAGATAGAGATAGAGATAGAGAGAGAGAGAGAGAGAGAGAGAGAGAGAGAGATAGAAAGAGATAGATAGAGAGAGATAGAGAGAGATAGATAGATAGATAGAGAGAGATGGGAAATTCATCGTAGACTGTTAAAGAGAATCTGAACAAGAAAGAGGGGGAGAGGAAGTGGTGCAGTGGTGGAGGTGGACGAGAAGAGGTGGGGGGAAGGAGAAGAGAAGAGAAGAGATGAGAGGAGACGTGAAGAAAAGAGAGGAGAGAAGAGAAGAGAAGAGAAAAGAAGAGAGGAGAGGGGAGGAGAGGAGAGAAGAGGGGGAGAGAAGAGGGGGAAGAGGGGAAGAGAAGAGGGGGAAGAGAAGAGAAGGCAAGTAGAAAGGAGAGGAGAGAAGGGAAAATGAGAGGGTAGGGGAGGGGAGGAGAGAAGAGGAGGAGAGGGAAAGAGAAGAGAAGATAATCAGAGAAGAGAGAAGAGAGGAGGATAAAAAAGAGAAGAGGATAAAAAAGAGGAGAGGGGAGAGGAGAAGAGAAGTGAAGAGAGAAGAGGAGACAAGAAGAAAAGAAAAGAAAAGAGAGGAGAGGAGAGAAGAGAAGAGATGAAGGGGACGGAGAAAAACGCATTAAAATGTTAAAGGGTTACCTGTAGCAGGAGGATAAGGAAAAGGTAATTGGGTACAAAATGGGGGGAGGTGGGGGAGGTGGGGGAGATGGGGGAAGAGGGGAGATAGGGAAGGGAGAGATGAAGGAAGGTAGGGGATGGGGATGGGGTGAAATGAGGGAAAGGGGG
>NC_134799.1:9609531-9612031 GCF_046742065.1 Oratosquilla oratoria
TGTTAATAAAACATATTATGCCACTGCAGTGATAAGTGTGAATAGATTGTAATAAATCTACCCGACCACTGGAAAGCAAGTAAGTGTTGTAAAAGGGAAAATAAGTCTTGGCACTCCCCATTAGTGAGTTTAAGATTTGAGTTTGAACCCCATTTGCGAGTTTAAAATTCGATTTTGAATGAATGTAGCGGCTCAGCGCTTAATGTATACATTCTGAGGCGGAATCGAATTTGTCTTCTTGCCTCCCCCCCCCCCCAAAAAAAAAAGAGTGAAATAGAGAGAGAGAGAGAGAGAGAGAGAGAGAGAGAGAGAGAGAGAGAGAGAGAGAGAGAGAGAGAGAGAGAGAGAGAGAGAGAGAGAGAGAGAGAGAGAGAGAGAGAGAGAGAGAGAGAGAGACCTTTGGGTCGTTAACGACTTCAACGTGATGACCCACATGGTATACATTATTCTGGCTAAGCACAAACGATATTAATGCATCTCAGGGGGACGAAGCTGGATTGGAGGGGTCTCGGTCGATCCTTATACTCTTCAGGCCAGGGTCCATCCGACTTTAGCCAGAATAGATACATACAAGACAAAGACGGAGACAGATGAGCTTTCCTTTAGGCAAATGAAACTCGTCTATTGCTGGACAGAATAAATGACTCAATATTGCAAACAAATTAATGTGTCACAAACACATCAGTACCATCTGTGCCACCAAACCACAATCACCACCACTAACACCATGACCACCATCACCACCACCATAATCACCACCACCAAAATCACCATCACTATTACCACCAACATTACCATTTCACCGCCACTAGCACCATCACCACCACCAACATAATCATCACCACCACCATTACCACCAACACCACCACCACCGCCAACACCACCACCATCACCGGCATTACTACCACCATAATCACCACAACCACCACCACCACAACCACCACCACCATCTCCACCATTACCACCACCGCCGCCACCATCGCCACCTTCACCACCACCACCATCACCCCTTCCACCACAATCACCATCACTACCATCACCATCACCACCAACACCACCATCTCTACCATCACCACCCTCACCATCACCACCATCATCGACGCCACCACCCTCACCACCACTACCACTACTACAGCCACCACCACCACCAATATCACCACCACCATCATCACCACCATCATCACCACTAATATCACCACCATCACCACCACCATCACCATCACCACCACCACCACCACCATCACTACCACCACCATCATTAAATACTATTTTTCCAGCGCACCATATCACTCACACCATGCTATCACATCACTTACACCATTCAATCACACCGTCACATAATCACATCAATGAGGTCACCATCACATGACCCATTATGACGTCACTATTACCTCATACCCATCGTTAAGGGACCCATTGCCATGATATGAACAGTCCCAAAAGCCAAATGGTCCCCCATGTCACTACACGATCACTTCCTCACCCCATTCCCATCCCCCCCTCCCTAGGACCCTCCCCCCATCAACCTCCCCCCTTCCCTTCCCCCCCTCCACCTTCAACCTTGTGAAAAACCATTTGTCTCCGACGTAACGAGGTGGGGTAGAGGGGGAAGGGGGGAAAGGGGGGATACTGGGATGGGGAGAATAGTGACACTTGGTGGGAAGGGACAAGGAGTGGGGGGATGGGGTGGGTGGGGAGGAAGTCAGGAAAGTCGACAAGGTGAGGGGGGGTTAGGGGGTAAGCGTGAGAGAATGGGAGGGGGGAAGGTTCTGGGAGAAATGGTTGAGAGGAATGAGGGGGGATAAGGAGAAAAGAGGAAGAACAGATCGAGGAAAAGGAGGGGAGGGGGGAGAAGAGAGGGGTGGGAGAAGAGAAGGGTGGGGAAGGGAAGGGATGGGGTGAGAAGGGGAGAGAAGAGGGGAGGAGATGGGGAGGGGATGGATGAGTAAGGGAGAAGGAAGAGGAGGGAAAAGGAGGGACAGGGAAGGGTAGGGTAGGGGGAGGTGAGGGTGAAGAGAAGAGTGCATAAGGATGAGGGAGGGAGGGAGGCAGGGAGGGAGGGAGGGAGGGAGGAAGGGAGAAAGGGAGGGAGGGAGGGAGGGAGGAAGGGAGGAAGAAAGAAAGGGAGAGAGGGAGGAAGGAAGGAAGAAAGGAAGGAAGAAAGGGAGAGAGGGAGGAAGGAAGGAAGAAAGGAAGGAAGAAAGGGAGGGAGGGAGGGAGGGAGGGAGGGAGGGAGGGAGGAAGGGAGGGAGGAAAGGAGGGATGGAGAGAGGGAGGGAGGAAGGGAGGTAATGAATGGAAGACAAGTGAGGTGGAGACATGGAGAAGACGTGGAGAGGGGATGGAGTGAGGGAGTGAGTGAGGGAGTGTGGAGAGAACTGACATGATGATGCTGAGAGTAGAAAAAGTTGATGAGAAGCAATGGAGGGGAAGGGAGTTGGGGAAGAACTGGGGAAAGGGGGAGGGGTGACTGAGGGAGGGGTGCTTGGAGAGGGAGAGC
>NC_134799.1:9614531-9627031 GCF_046742065.1 Oratosquilla oratoria
GGGGGGACGGGAGAGGCAGGGAGGAAGTGAGAGAGGGAGAGAGAGGGGGAGGGGAAGGAGAGAGACAGGGAAGAGAAAGGGATAATACAGGAGAGAGGAGAGAGGAGAGAGGGGAGAAAAGAGAGGAGAGAGGAGAGAAAAGAGAGGAGAGTGAGAGAAAAGAGAGAAAAGAAAGAGAAAATAGAGAGAAGGTCAGATGCAAAGAACGGCGTATAGGAAGAGAAGGTGAGGCGATGGAGACCCCCCCAACAATCACCCCCCACCCACACACTCGGTGGCGCAGTGTTAGAGTTCCCGGCCGCCACTACGGTGGTCCGGGTTTGAATCCCAACCAGGGCTGAAATCATTTCAGTACAGCTGCGCTGCGAGTCGTTACTCCAATTCTCGTGGGCGGGGAGTTAGATGTGTGTTTGTGCGTGTAAGGTCATATATGAGGTCTGAGCTCTCTTCCGGGAGGGAAATAGCTGTCGATCACGAGTCCAAACCGTGATCCAAGACCATGGCGAATCTCATACACAAACACACACACACACACACACACACACACACACACACACACACACACACACACACACACACACACACACACACACACACACACACACACACACACACACACACACACACACACACACACACACACAATCATGTTGGCGCCCCCAAGTTCACTTCCAGTGACGTCAGGGACGTTAACCAGTCGTTATCACTCTTATCTATATCTGTGATGCAAATGCGGATATCCTTGATCAAAAGTCTTCTTGGGCTCGCCCAGGGGCGTGCGGGCGCGAGGAGCTTTGGACCGCCGAAGACGCAAACTCGGGCAAGGCGGAGGCGTACTGCGCAGGCGCGGTCCTCTATGCAAGCAAGCACACAAACACATCAACAAGCATATCAGATGCATATGCGAGGAAGCACGTACTTATACTCTCTCTCTCTCTCTTTCTTTTTCCCTCTATTTCTCTCTCTCTCTCTCTCTTTCTCTCTTTCCATCACTCTCTTTTTTCTCTCTTTCCATCTCTCTCTCTCTTTCTCTTTCATCCCCCCTCTCACTCTCTCTTTCTTTTCCTTCTTTCCATCTCTCTTTCTCTCTCTTCTCCCCTCTCTCTCTCTCTCTTTTTCTCTTTCCATCTCTCTCTCTTTCTCTCTCTCTACTTATCTCTGTCTCATTCACACAAACATACACATATGAACACTTGCACACACAGGTAAATATACTCAGGGACAAGCTCTGGAATGCATGCATGCATGCATATGCAAATAGGGGCACAGACACACATACACGCACGCACGACTTGCTGGTGTAGTGGATAATGTCTCGGCTTCTCTCTTGGGAGGTTCGAGCTCGATCCCAGCTCATGATTTGGAGTTTTCAATAATATTGCAAACCGTTACTGTTTCCCTAGAGGAAGGGATAGTGTGTGTGTGTGTGTGTGTGTGTGTGTGTGTGTGTGTGTGTGTGTGTGTGTGTGTGTGTGTGTGTGTGTGTGTGTGTGTGTGTGTGTGTGTGTGTGTGTGTGTGTGTGTGTGTGTGTGTGTGTGTGTGTGTGTATGTGTGTGTGTGTTTGTGTGTGTGTGTGTGCATGTGCGTGTCTGTGCGTGTAAGTTATGTGTGTGTGTGTGTTTGTGTGTGTGTATGTGCGTGTGTGTGCGTGTAAGTTCTGTGTTGCTCTCATCAGGTGAGGTAATGTCTGTTGATCACGAACCCGACACATGATCCAAAAACAGGTCAAATACACACACACACACACACACACACACACACACACACACACACACACACACACACACACACACACACACACACACACACACACACACACACACACACACACACACACACACACACACACACACACACACACACACATACACATACACACACACACATATACACACACACACGTAATACATAAGTTCTGAAATGAAGATGAAACTAGTTTCAGCCTCTTAATCTATTCACGTCCGGTAACCCATTAACGTAATTATTCAAGATTAATACCAGGATACTCTATTCGGCCAAAGGTTTCGATCCAATTAAACAGACTCGTACATAATCGGTAATTATAAATGATAACTGAAGGAAATGTCTCTCGTCTCTTCTCGGGGTCCTTCTTCGACTGAATAAAATCCACCGGTGTTAGTTTGGATTTAATATAATATACGTTATCCTCGGCCATTGTAATTGTTATTTCAACCTATGTTCTTTTCTTTATATGCACTTCATGTATATTGATTCAATGCCAAATAAAATTATTCTTATTCTTATTATTATTATCTTGTGGCGTTTTAGGACCGTATTCTCTCTGTCGCCAGGCGATTTTATTCAGATGTGGGACAACCCCCACCCACCCAACACCCTTCCGCAGGGAAAAGGTAATGTGGTTCCCTGCTGAGTCAAGCCCTTTCCACAAAAAGAAAACTTTATATAATTTGTTCTGGCAAACGGGAAAAAACATTCTAAAGGGAAAGAGAGAGAAACAGATAGATAAATAGATATATAGATAGATATATATATAGATAGTGATATATCATATATATGAATATATTTGGAGAGAAAAAGTGTGACAAAGAGAAAAATAGAGATAGAGAGAGGAAGAGGGGTAGAAAGAGCGAGAACGCGAGAGATAAAGAGAGAGTGAAAGAGAGAGAGAGAGAGAGAGAGAGAGAGAGAGAGAGAGAGAGAGAGAGAGAGAGAGAGAGAGAGAGAGAGAGAGAGAGAGAGAGAGAGAGAGAGAGGGGGGGGGGGAAGAGCGAGAACGCGAGAAAGAAATCGAGATAGAGAGCGAGACCGAGGAGGCCAAGACCGAGATCGACACCGACAGCGAGACTCTTACGACTCGTACCGTGCTGTTCAAAGCATCAATAAATTCGTTGCTGAGGCTGGCAGAGGCGGTTAACTGTGGGGACCTGACGCCAACAATGGCCTCTGAAAGCGCGTAGTAAACAACCGCAAAGTCGAATAAAATCGTCTCAAGGACAAGCCACGGGGCCCTCGCAAGAAGATACTATCTCGAGTAACGTCAACATAAATAAAAGAGACTCGGCCACGCCAGGAGGCGATTAGCGGCGGCCGGGGCCGAAGCCCTCGATGCGAAGTGAGAGATACCAACGTGCCATAGGAAATGTGAGCGAGTCTTTACTCTGGCTGGCGCCAAATGAGTCTATTCTGGTTGGCGCCAAATTATTTTATTCTGGCTGGCGCCAAATTATTTTATTCTGGCTGGCGCCAGGTTATTTTATTCTGGCTGGCGCCAAATTATTTTGTTCAGGTTGGCGCCAAATTATTTTATTCTGGCTGGCACCAAACGATTTTATTCAGGTAAGTGGTGCATCCTTTCAGCCAAGGAAGGGGGGGTAATAACCAAACTAATAAAGCTGTTATTGCAGTTGTGTATTTTTTTTGTTCTTTTCTTATCTATTTTCAAGCTCTATAACAATGCCATCAGCGACTGAACTACATAATTTAATATCTTAATTATCTAAACCTCTCCAGAGGCCATTGCGACTTCTTCATCCTCTCCCCCCCTTCCCCTCCCCACACCCACCCACCCACCTTGTCCTAGGGCTCTGCGGCATTATCCTCATCCCCTCTCTCCCTCTCTTCCTCCTCACCCTTCCTCTCCTGTCACTTCCTCTGTCCTCTCTCCTTCTCTTTCTTCTCTCCCTGTCTCTTTTTCTCCTCTCCCTCCCTCTCTCCTTCTTCTTCTGTTCTAATTCTTTCTCTTCCTCCTCTCCCTCTCTCCTTACCTCCTCTCCTTCCTTCTCTCCTTTTCCTTCCCTCGTTCTCTCTCTTTACCCCTTCCTCTTTCCCTCTCTTCTCTCCCTCCCTTTGCCCTCTCTCTTCTCCCTCCTTCCCTCCCTCCTTTCTTCTTCTTTTCCTCCTCCCCCTCCCTCCTTCTCTCTCTCCTTCCTCTCCCTCCTTCTCTCGTTCTTCTTTCTTCGTCCTCTCTTTACCCTTTCTTCCTTTCCTCTCTTCTCTCCCTTCCTCTACCTTCTCTCTTCTCTCTTCCTCCCTCCTCTCTTGTTTTTTCCTCCTCCCCCTCCCTCCTTCCCTTTTCCTCTCCCCCTTTCTTCGTCCTCTCTCTTTACCCCTTTCTCTTTCCCTATCTTCTCTCGCTCTCTCTGCCATCTCTCTTCTCCCTCCCTCCCTCCTCTCTTGTTCTTTTCCTCCCCTCTCCCTCATTCCCTTTCTGCTTCCCTCTCCCTCCTTCCCTCTCTCCTCCCTCTCCCTCATTTCCTCTCCCCCTCCTTCCCTCCTCCTCTCTCTCCCTCTTTCCCTCTCTCCTCCCTCTCCCTCCTTCCCTCTCTCATCTTCCTCCAACCGTCCTCTTTTTTTCTCATACTCCTCCTCCTCCTACTCTCATTCATCTCTTTACCTTCCCTCCCTCTCTCTTCTTTCCTCTCTCTTCACTCTCCCTCCTTCCCTCTCTCATCTCCCGCCTAACGTTCTCTCTTTTTCTCATCTCCTCCTCCTCTCATTCATCTCTTTACCTTCCCTCCCTCTCTCTTCTCTCCTCCCTCCTTCATTTCTTCCCCGCTCCACACCTATACTCGTAGACTCAAATTATTCAGCATGCGTATAATGACAGTGTAATTTCACAATGCTCAGTATATCATGGCCGTTGTCATTAATTTGAAGTTGGAGGATAGTTTCTTCACTAATGTTGCTGGACAATTGATTTGTAGTTCTCTAGTCTCATCGAATTGTTATTTTTCTTACTACAATTATTTATTAATTTTTTCTATTTTTTTTTTACAAGTTTCTATTATTTTTCTCTATATGTTAATGCATGCATTCTGTCAAGATCTTTAACCTAACAGGTGAATATATTTTAATTTACCTATTTATTTACTTATTTATCTATCTATTTATTCATTTATTTATCTACTCACTACTTATCCACTCACAAGTTTCTATTATTTTTTCTCTATATGTTAATGCATGCATTCTGTCAAGATCTTTAACCTAACAGATGAATATATTTTAATCTATCTATTTATTTACTTATTTATTTATTTATCTATTTATTTATTCATTCATTTATTTATCTACTCACCACTCGCGATCCCACTCCCAAGCAGTGGGAAGTGGAAAACCTCTGGTAGGACAAAAGCCTGTCAGTTACGGTAAGCCGCTGTTTTCTTTTAGGTCGTATTTACTTATTTATTTATATTTATTAACTTGTTTATCCATTGATTAATTTATTTTTTCTTTGACTTCTTCATCAGAATCCAAAACCTAAAAATCTCTAATATTCGAAGCGAAAATCCCTTTCCAAAAATACAAGAGTACGTCAACGAGTGCTTCTGGTATAAGGAACTTTCGAGATTTCGGAAAATTTCGTTTCGAATATTGGACACACCGAAGCACTAATGATCCAACAGTGTTGCAAGGCTCCAACCAACTTTCAAAATTTGCATATTAATCCATCTAGTGCTGTGGTACACTTTGTGTATTTTATTCTGTTGGGAATCAGACGATTTTCTTCAGCTGAGGGACAGGGCCGTTGCTGAATGGGGTTGAACCTGCTCTCTCTCTCTCTCTCTCTCTCTCTCTCTCTCTCTCTCTCTCTCTCTCTCTCTCACACACACACACACACACACACACACACACACACACACACACACACACACACACACACACACACACACACACATATATAATATATATATATATATATATATATATTAAATGATATTGATAGACGAATAAGAAATAGATAAATAAGCAGATGAGACAAAACAATATAAATTGATGAATAAATAAATAAATAATCACCACCACAATTACCAATCACCAATACCACAGCCACCGCCCCCACTACCAACAACAATAACAACCCCGCCATCACCACCAACATCACCATCATCACCATCCCCAACACTACCACCATCAACCCCAACACCACCACCACCAACCCCAACACCAGCACCACCACCAACCCCAACACTACCTCCACCACCACGAACCCCAATACTACCTCCACACCACCACCATCAACCCCAACACCACCACCACCACCACCACCAACCCCAACACCGCCACCATCACCAACCCCACCGTCACCACCAACCTCACCACCACAACCACCAACCCCAACACCACCACCACCACCACCAATCCCACCACCACATTTCTACCGCACAGTCTATTTGGCAGTGCTCGGGGCGCCTGGAGAGCAGCCATGCATAGACTGTAATTTTGGGACTCTGTGTTTGCAAGGGTAATGGTAACAGTAACAGCCATGGAGAACTTGGAGTAATAGTGGTAATTGGCCCCAAGTCTGCTGGTAGTAATTAGCGCCGGAACGTGGATGGAAACCCTGGTAATGATAGTAAGTAATCATAATGGAAGGTAATAAGAAAGGCGGGTAATGCCGTTGTGGTAGGTTTATGTAATGTTAATGTGATCACAATACTAGGAGGACCAGGACAGAAGCGCTGGTGAATATGGTGATAGGTATGGTGTTCATGGTGATAGGTATGGTGTTAAACACCTATTCTTGGTGTTAGTTAACATTCAAACTTTAGATTACAAGACCGCCAGGAAGTGTGTGTGTGTGTGTGTGTGTGTGTGTGTGTGTGTGTGTGTGTGTGTGTGTGTGTGTGTGTGTGTGTGTGTGTGTGTGTGTGTGTGTGTGTGTGTGTGTGTGTGTGTGTGTGTGTGTGTGCGTGCGCTTTGGGTGCTTCTCGGTCAACATTTTATGACGGTCATCAGATGCAGTTAAAACAACATTAATCATTTCCCAGTAGCGTCGTTCCTCAAGATGACAGAAATCGTCTGGCGCCAGTCGTCATAAAATCCTTCGACGTTAGCCAGAATAAAGACAATCGTCTTGTTTTAGCTAAAATAAAATCTATAAAACCAGAAACGTCCTTAATCTCTTCGTTCCCCAAATCGAATAAAATCGCTTGGCGCCAGAAGAAATATAAAAATATGTCGACGCGTTTTCGCATCGAAGGTCAGAACACTTTCCATGGCGACGGGGCTTCCTCCAGTTGAATAAAATCACCTGGCGCCAACGAAGCAAGAGGGTTAATCGAGGTCGCCTCAAGGTGTTTGTAACTCTTGTTTTTGAATAAAATCGTCTGTCGACAGCTAGAACGTTCAAAACCGTAAGGTAGAATGAAAAACTTAAATGAAAATTAGTTCTTTATTATGACGTCATCAAATCATGACGTCATTCAGTGTGAGGTCATCACATTATGACGTCTTCAGATAGTGACGTCATACCCTCAAGAGGTCATAAGATCATGATGTCATCCCGAGTGAGGTCATTATATTGTGACGTAACCCTTTTATGACGTCACTACCTTATGACGTCATCCCTTTTTGAGCCAATCACCGTCTATCGCTTTCAGATCAGTCCTTCCCCGTTAGGTGTCCTGTCTGCCCGGGCAGAGCTACCCCGCTCATCTCAGGCGGAACAAGCCACGCCCTCTTCGTTTCCTGGCCAATAGCAGACGCTCTTCATCTTAATCACGTCATTCTAAAGCAGTCGTGATTGGTCATGGAATCGAGGGGGCGTGGCTTGGTTCTTGTGAAGCCGTTGTGGTGACTATGATAACCTGTTTCAGTTCGAGTCTCGGCTTCAGGTCCCCAAGGAACCATCGAGATTGGGTTCCTATCTGTAGGCGAAGCGTAATGGCTCCTGAGGGACTTAAACGCGGGTTAACGAACCTAGTTAAGGGCGCACATTTAACCTCTTTCCTTCTACGGGACGGTCCCCGGCCCTGAAGGAAGTTTTGATTGGTCGAGACCCCAATCCTGTCAAGGTCGCTACTGAGAACAAAGACTATGAAGTTAGACTCCGCAATTGACTGATTTTCGAGAATTTACAAGACCTTTTGAAGAGGAGACAAGTATCAGTAAGGGTAAAGGAAATAATGTTGCTACACTCGGAGGCTCTACATGGTCACACGCGGCAGTTCGTGGTGTCACGTCGTGTCACTTCATTAGGCAATGGTCATGGAGGTCGTTCATACCGTTGTGGTGCGTTGGTTTCAACTTCGCTTAGCTGGTGTCTTGTCTTACATGGAAGCTGGTCAGGGGCAAGCTGCTGAAACAGCTTTCAGAGGCAGCTTTCAGGCCCTCTGAAGCAGCAAACACAGATAAAGTCATCGACAGCTGGTCCTGAGCTCAGCTGGTAACTGCGAAACATGGCAGGTCGTTGGGACAATTGGCGGTTGTTTGCCGCGCCAAACAGCTGGTTGGAGCACTTGACAGCTGGCTTAGGCAATTAGTAAGTGTCTTGTCTGAAGCTGCAGGCAACGCTTAGGCGAGTATGCAAATGAGAGCCCAGTCCTGATGGCTCAATCGAGCCCACGGGAACGCGCGCGCGCACGCACACACTCGAACGCACGACTTTGTATAAACATGACGAAAGCGGGCAAACGAACGCGCACACACACGCACAAATACACATACACACATACACACACACACACACACACACACACACACACACACACACACACACACACACACACACACACACACACACACACACACACACGACCACACGTATACACAAAGACACACATACATGAATATACACACTCGCACATGCGCACGCACACATTCGCATATACACAAACAGACAAACGCAAAACACACACACACACACACACACACACACACACACACACACACACACACACACACACACACACACACACACACACACACACACACACACACACACACACACAAACAAAGAGACACATACACACAGGCACACAGACACACAAAAACACACGGGCGCACACAAACACACAGCGAGAGAGAGAGAGAGAGAGAGAGAGAGAGAGAGAGAGAGAGAGAGAGAGAGAGAGAGAGAGAGAGAGAGAGAGAGAGAGAGAGAGAGAGAGAGAGAGAGAGAGAGAGAGAGAGAGAGAGAGAGAGAGAGAGAGAGAGAGAGAGAGAGAGAGAGAGAGAGAGAGAGAAAGAGGGAGAGGAAGGCAAGAGGTTAACAACAAACAAATCGGAGGAAGCTTCTTGGACGTATCGCTGTGTTCTGAAGCGTCTCTTTGTCGGCGGGACTCCTTCATGTAAGTTGTCAACCGCATTCTCCTTCCCTCATGACGTCATACCTCGAGGCTCCTCTTCCTCTCAAAGATTTCCTGTTGTGTTTGGAGTCCTCTCTCTCTCTGCAACTCCTACTCCTCTTCACTCATTCACTATTACTCCCACTGTTTCTCCTCGCCCTCCTCCTCCTCGTCCTTCTCCCATGTTTACCATTACTCCTACTACTCCTCCTCCTCCTCCTCGTACTCCTCCTCCCATGTTTACTATTACTCCTACTGTTCCTCCTCCTCCTTCTCTTCCTACTCCCATATTCACTATTACTCCTACTGTTTCTCCTCCCTCTCCCCTCCTCCTCCTCCTCCTATGTATACTGATACCCCTCCTCCTCCTCCTCTTTCTACTCCCATGTTCATTATTACTCCTACTGTTTCTTCTCCCTCTTTTTCTCCTCCTCCTCCTCTATCTCCTCCTCCTCCTCCTCCTCCTCCCGAAGGAGAAGCGCAAACAGCCTCACTCCCACATCTGCATAATGAGTCAATCGGGAGGCATCCAGCGGGTCCCCGTTCGCCTCTAGGGCCCCCGAGAAACACGTCCCCTCATTAAGGGCCTCCGCAGTTACCTGGACGGGTGCACGACCCCCATTGCGGCTTTTACGGCCGCGTGAACATGGCGCCTGGAACGTGGGTGCCCCGCTCCTCAGCAAGTGTGTACGGGACGAGGTTTGCCACCTTTCGTGGTCAACCTGAGACACACGACACGTTGCCAAAAGGTCAAGTGTGACGTCATCACACTCGCTGCTGTCGAACGTTATTAACGTTTCCGGGGTATAAGTCGATCACGAAAGCGATCCGGCGTATAGGTCGATCGCGTGGGACGAACTGGGAGTAGTTGAGAAGATAACAACGTGCACTAGAGGAGGAGGAAGATGAGTAGGACAACAGGGAAAGTGCGGACGAAGTGGAGGACGAGGAAGATGCCGAAGTTGTGGACGAGGAGGAACTTAAACAGACGGAAGAAGAGGAGTAGGACAAGAAGAAAGATGGGGACGAAGTGGAGGAGGACGAGGATGAGGACGATGTGGTGGACGAGAAGAGAGATATGTGAGAGAGAGGGGGAAATAGAATAGTAATGGCAGGAGGCAGAAGAAGAAGTAGAGAAGGAGATAGAAGAGGAGGAAGAAGACTGGACGGTGGAGGAGGGAGAATAAGAAGGGGAATAGATAGAACAGAATGAGGAGAAGGGGGTAAAGTAGAAAGTAGGAGGAAGAGAAGGAGGGGAAAACGGGGAGAGAGGGAGAGGGAGGGAGGGAGGGAGAAAGTGGAAAAATGGGAGAAAGAAGAGGAGAAAAGAGGCAGAGAGAGAGAGAGAGAGAGAGAAGAAAGTGGAAAAAATAGGAGAGAAAGACGGAAAAACTGGAGGAGAAAGAGGGGGAGAAAAGGGAGGGGACCGAGGAGGGAGGGAATGGAGGAGGAAAAATGGCAAGGAAAGGAGGGAGTGCGGCGGGGAATGGAGGAGGAAAGATGGCAAGGAAAGGAGGGAGGGAGGGAGGGAGGGAGGGGGGCCGGGGAAAGGAGGGAGAGATTGCAAGGTCAGAGTCAAAGTCCCACGCTTGGCTCTGCGACCTGGACACCCAGAGACTCATCTGAAGTGCCCCCGAGGAACGCCGCCGATGCAGACCATGTGAACAGACTCACTCGTTGCTCTTACTCCTATCCCCCTCCCCTACTCTTTGTCTTCTTTCACCTCCTCCTCCTCCTTCTCCTCCTATTCTTCCTCTTCCTCCTACTTCTTGTTTTCTTTTCCTCCTCTTCTTCTTTTTCTTCCCCTTCTCCTCTCTAATGTTCCTCTGCTTACTCCTCCCATTTTTCCTTCTTCTTCCTCTTCTTATTCTTCTTTTTCCTCTTTCTCAGTTTTCTTTTCCTCCTTATCTTCTTCTTCCCTCTTCTCTTTCTAATCTTCCTCTGTTTCTTCCTCCTTATAATTTTCCTTCCTCCTCCTCCATACCTCCTACTCCTACTCTTCATCTTCTTCCTCCTCTTCCTACTTCTTGTTTTCTTTCCCTTCTCTTCCTCTGCTTCCCTTTCTCCTCTTTCTAGTCTTTTGCTTCCCACTCCTCCTCCTCCAACTTTCCCTTTGTCCTCCTTCATACCTCCTTCTCCTACTCCTCATCTTCTTCCTCTTCCTACTTCTTGTTTTCTTTCTCATCTCTTCCTCTTCCTCCCTTTCTTCTCTTTCTAATCTTCCTTTGCTTCCCCCTCCTCCTCCTACTCATCATTTTCCTCCTATTTTCCATATTCCTCCTATATCTCCTCCAGATCCTTATGTCTCCTTTCCCTATTCCTCTTCTTCCTCCCTCTCGTCCTTCATTTTTCTTCCTCTTCCTCCCTCCATTTCTTCTCTCTATTTCCTCTTCCTGTCCTCCTCGCTTTAGCTCCTCGTCCATCTTATTCAAACTCCAAGACGGAGGTCATTATTACCATCTCGGAACCTAATCACCGCCACAGCTACCTTGTCACACACCCGCCTCCCCTCACTACCCCCCCCCTCAGCCCCCCGCTTACTCCCTCCCAAGCCACCAGCCTCAGCCACCTCAGCCCCGCGCCCCTATTGCTCCCTAATCCCTCAGGGATCCCTAGAAGCGATATAACTTTCATTAACCAAACAATCCCGATCTCGTAACTCATATTCTACGCCCCATTCTACCCCATCATCTGAGTCTCCTACTACCCTATCATCTATATCCTCATTCTCCCCCATCATCTACCCTCCCTTCTCCCCCATTATCTATAACCCCTTCTCATCATCATCTACACCCCTTCTCTCCATGACTTACATAAAAGAAGAAGGAGGTAGAAAAAGAAGACACGGGTAAATTTCCGAATTGATTCCAGGCTTGTTTCTTCCTAAGCTTCTTCAAAGGAACAATTAATCAAAGAAGAGAGAGAGAGAGAGAGAGAGAGAGAGAGAGAGAGAGAGAGAGAGAGAGAGAGAGAGAGAGAGAGAGAGAGAGAGAGAGAGAGAGAGAGAGAGAGAGATCCCCCACCCCCATCCCCCGACATGACTAAATATCAAATTTCTTGAAACGATATCCCAAAAGAAAAATATCGTATTTTGACAAAGTCGTCTAATGAAGTGTGTGTGTGTGTTGGGGGGGGGGCATGGGCAGGGCAGATTCAGAATTTCTTCAGTACTGTAAAACAAGTCACAGACCTTGGTGACGTGGGGGGGGGAGGAAGGAAGGAGGGAGGGAGGGGGAAGGGGAGAGAGAGAGAGAGAGAGAGAGAGAGAGAGAGAGAGAGAGAGAGAGAGAGAGAGAGAGAGAGAGAGAGAGAGAGAGAGAGAGAGAGAGAGAGAGAGAGAGAGAGAGAGAGAGAGAGAGAGAGAGAGAGAGATAGAGAGTGAGAGACAGAGAGTGAGAGAGAAATAGATATTTATACATACAGGCAGATAGAGATAGATAGATAGATAGATA
>NC_134799.1:9632031-9634531 GCF_046742065.1 Oratosquilla oratoria
GGATGATGATGAGGGGGAGGAGGAGGAGGAGGAGGGGGAGGAGGAGGAGGGGGAGGAGGAGGAGGGGAGGAGGGGGAGGAGGAGGAGGAGGAGGAGGAGGAGGAGGAGGAGGAGAAGGAGGAGGGGGGATTAATATCTTAGAACACTCTCCTCTCCACTCCCCCTGCCCCCCAACCTCTGCCCCTACCACCCTCTCTTCCCCATACCGTCCCTTATCCCCACTGTATCTCCAATAAATATTAATCATAAGAATGGAGGTGACTGCAATAGACCATAAGGCCTACACTAGGCAGTTCCATGTCCATTACCACCTTATTCCCTTCCCTATAAGACGCCATCCCTTGTCTACGTACTTTATTTCCGATAATTTTTAATCATAAGAACATAGCAATATAATAATGGAGGAGATTGCAACATACTCTAAGGCCTATACTAGGCAGTTCAATATCCATTACCATATGTCATTCCTATACCTAAAGTTATCTAATTTTCTCTTAAAACAACCATACTACTCCCCCCTACTTCTATTATCTCCCTATCCCCTCACACCATTTTTACTTGCGTCCCCCCAACTCTCCTTCCCCCCCCAGCCCCTCAGTAACTCCCCCCCTTTTGCCGGCATCAATGCGCGGAATGCTGACCGCCTCCATAAAGTTTGCTATCTACGGCCGCGTTGAAGTCTCTCCTCTTCTCGACTCGCCTCCTCTACCTCCTACTCCTCCACCCCTTCCTCCTCCTTCTCCGTCTCACCCTCCTCCTCCTCTACCACCACTGACTCCGTCTCCTTTACTTGCTGCTCCTCTTTCAATACTTCCTTGTCCTCCACTTCCTTAATCATCTCTTCCTCCTCGACCATCATCGTCTCTTTCTCCTCCTCCACTTCTACTCCCCAGCCTTCCTCCTCCATCAACACAGTCCCTTCCACTTTCCCTCCCTCTCTTTCTTCTCTGTTTTCTCGTCCTTCTACTTAATATTATCTTCCTCCATTTTCTCCTCTTCTTCCTTCGTTTCCTCTATCTCTTTGTCCATCTCTCCCTCCTCAACCAACACCGTCTGTCTCCTCTTTCTACTCCTCTGCTTCCTCGTTCTCTTCAGCCTCCTCTTCCTCCGCTTTCTCATCCTCCTCTTTCTCCTCATCCTCCTCTTCTTTCTTTTCCTCCTCCATCTTCTCAACCCCTTCTTCCTCCGCTTTCCCCTACTTTTTCCTCTTCCTCCGCCTCTTATGCTCTACCTCCTCCTCCTCAACCCCCTCTTCCTCCGCTTTCTCCTCCTTTTCCTCTTCTTCCGCCTCTTTTCCTCTTCCTCCCCCTTTTCCTCCGCTCTCCTTATCAAAGTTACAAGACATCCCAAACAACACACCGATCACAAGGGCCCTTTGGCTCTTGCTCGGTGATATGTTCCCCCATTCTACTCCACTTACCCGCGAAGAAGAGATAAAAGGCTAAGTGTCGAGAAAGGATATAAATGCAGAAGGCTATCTCGCCCCGTTCTCCCTCACTTCCTCCTCCGCACCTCCAATCTTTCTCTCTTCCATGCTACAACTCTTCAACCCAGATCAACCTAGCCCATTTCAACCCAACTCTGCTCTGCTAACCTTAGCCCACCTCCAGCCTAGCCTATCCCACCCCAGTCTAGCCCAACCTACCCTAATCTAGCCCAACCCAGCCTAGCTCAGCCTAACCTAGCCTAGTCTAGCCCAGCCTAATCCAACCTGGCTCAGCCCAGTGTACTCCAGCCCAGTCCAGCCTAGCCCAGACTAGCCTAGACTAGCTCAGCCTAACCCATACTAGCCCAACTTAGCCTAGTTTAGCCTAGCTAATCATAGCTCAGATCTAGCCTATTGTAATGTAATCCAGTCAGTCCCATCCACTACACTCCTGTCACCCTAAAATCACCTTTTCTCAACGCCATCAAGATGTTGAAATGCTCCATATATTTTGTTCCTATCAACGTCGACGTCGAGCTATCTTGTTCAGGTGACGAAAGAGCCTAAAACTACTTGACTCTCATCTGAATAAAATCATTAGTCTTAACCATAACAAAATATTTAAGTGTGGCAACATTTCGATGTAAATAATTCGTGAAAGATTATATTCATTCTGGTTATCGTTTGATGATTTTCTTCAGCATTAAAAAAATCTCTCTCTTTCACGACAAAGGCGACGACGGTGTAAAAAAAAAAAAGAATAAATAAATAGAATAAATAAATAAATAAAAATAAAATGAATGAGGTTTTGGAACCCATAGATTACATAGGGCACCCTGGCCACACAGACCTTACACTCCATAAAAGGCGATCACTCCAAGCGTTGGAAGGTTGGAGGGGGCGGGGTGCTGGCCACGTGGCAGATGAGAACAACATGAACGATGTCGATTACATGTACACAGGAAGTGGGAAAAGATGGTGCCGTGCATTACTACACGGTACGTCAGGCACTATGCAAATATACCTTTCATTTCTGGGTATCTAAGATATACACCAGTGGTATTGTAATGAATA
>NC_134799.1:9642031-9662031 GCF_046742065.1 Oratosquilla oratoria
CATTCAATCCTGACAAGATCACTTGAAAAAATGACATTATTTTTTCATAACGCATACCACTGAATCAATACTGGTAGTAATCTATAATTGATGAATTAAAAAAAAGTAATAAGCGTTTAGGAAAAATATTTGTAATACCAGAACTGGTCAATCATAATAATGTAACTTCCAAAATTATATTTTTTTCTTCATGATAGATAAATCTACAATGAATACTTGTAATCGACGATTCCAAAAGACTGTAACAAATTCTCAGGGGAAATAATAGCAATCTGAATAAAGCTATTCAAATAGACTTATGACTATCTAAAGACATATAAGTTAATAAATATATATATTGCAAATGTACTGAAGATGAGAAACATGGTTGGACATTGCTACACAGACATCATACCCAGACATAACTCGTCCGAATTGCTGCTCCACCAGGTCGGCCATAACTCAGACTAGACAACAATTAAAACAAAATAAAAAAGTTAAATTTTGTAACGATCTATTAAAACCTACAGTATCAAATATCTATTTTTCAAGAGAGATAATAATAATAATTATAATATAGCCGCAAAAGATCGTTGGAAAATTAAATTGAGACGGGCTGAACGCATCGAAACACGACGACAACGTCGAGTTGAAATCTCTCATCACGTGTTCTGTCACCCGACTCCGTCCTGGATTGGAGAAGAAGGAAATCGAATAACGTTGCCAGATACTCATACATTATTATCATTCCCAATCACCACGACAGAAAACCATCGCCACAGGTCGAAATAACCATCGACTAAAACAGAAAACCAAGATGAAAATACCAATAAATAAGGTACACAAAGAAGACCCGAAAAAAAAAGAAAAAATCAAAGAACGACCCGACAAGTCTCTTCCACGGCCATTGCCGACCGTTTCGATTATGTGAACATCGGGCCCAAGATTGATCATGACCAACAAACATTCGATAACAACCCAGGAGCTTCTATTAGCGCCCACTGTAATGAGACCCCGGCTTCTCTTCCTCCTCCTCCTCCTCCTCCTCCTCCTCCTCCTTTCTTCCTCCTCCTCCTCTTCTTCTTCTTCCTACTCAGAGCAACAGCAGGAGCGTACTAACTGGAGGAGGGGGAGCAGGTGTGCGAGTGTGTTTGTTTGTATGTGTATTGTATGTGTTTGTGAGCCTGAGAGAGAGAGAGAGAGAGAGAGAGAGAGAGAGAGAGAGAGAGAGAGAGAGAGAGAGAGAGAGAGAGAGAGAGAGAGAGAGAGAGAGAGAGAGAGAGAGAGAGAGAGAGAGAGAGAGAGAGAGAGAGAGGGAGAGAGGGAGAGAGGGAGAGAGAGGGAGAGAGAGAGAGCGGGGGGCACGAGAGAGTGGGAGAAACAGACAGACAGACCGACAGAGAGAAAATGAGAGGGGGTGCACGGGAAAGGAGAAGAGACAGACAGATAGAAACAGACAGATAGAGGAAGACAGACAGACAGGCAGATAAAGACAAAGAGACAAAAACGGAGACAGAGAGTAGCAGAAAAAGACAGATGGAGACAGATAGAAATAAAGAAAGGCAGAGTAAAAGGAAGAAAAATACAAAGAAGGAGACAGAGACAGGGAGATGAAATGGGGAAGGAAGAGAAGAAATATAATTAGAAGGATGAGAGAAGGAATAACAAGAGAAAGAAAAAGAGAAGTCTTTTATAAAGTCATAAACACATTCATTTAGTCACTTACAAACACAAAATTGGTAGTAAACATGTGTACTTGTTCTCACGAAGCCAAACAATTAAGAAAACAATCCATTACCTTTCTCTCCCCCCCCCAAAAAAAAAAAGATTAAAAAAGTGAAGAAGACTATCATCACTCAAGCTGCAAAAAATTGTGAGGTGAACCAAAGGTTTGTGGAAATGGAGATTTTTTTTTTCTTTTTGAAACGTTACGAAACGTGAGTCGAGTAGGCCGCTTTGAGGAACAAAAGAACTACCGACCGCGGAGAGTGGAAAGAGAGAGCGAGAGAGAGAGCGAGAGAGAGAGCGAGAGAGAGAGAGAGAGAGAGAGAGAGAGAGAGAGAGAGAGAGAGAGAGAGAGAGAGAGAGAGAGAGAGAGAGATAGATAAAAAAGAGGGTAGAGAGCGGGTAGAAAGGGAGGTAGAGAGCGGGTAGAAAGGGAGGTAGAGAGCGGGTAGAAAGGGAGGTAGAGAGTGAGGTAGAGACATAGAAATGAACTTTGCAAAATCTGATATAAATCGAGACCTATCCGCTGATAAGACCACGGAAAGAACTCACTAGTCCCAACCATTACGAAAATAAATAAACGAATACATGAATATATACATGAATAACAATGAATAACAATGATGATGATGATGATGGAAATACTACAACTACTACTACTACTAAATAATAATAAGATAATTATAGTAATAATGATAATAATAATAATAATAATAATAATAATAATAATAATAATAATAATAATAATAATAATAATAATAAAAGATAATAATAAAATAATAATTTTGATAGAATAATAATAATAATAATAAAATAATAATTTCAAAATAATAATGATAATAATAATGATAATAATAATAATAGTAATGATGATAATAATAATGATAATAATAATAATGATGATAATAATGGTAATAATAATGGTAATAATAATGGTAATAATAATGGTAATAGTAATAATGGTAATAATGGTAATGGTAATAATAATAATGGTAATATTAATAATAATAATAATAATATAATATATAATAATAATAATAATAATAATAATATAATATATAATAATAATAATAATAATAATATATAATAATAATAATAATAATAATATAATATATAATAATAATAATAATAATAATATAATATATAATATAATAATAATAATAATAATAATAATAATAATAATAATAATAATAATAATAATAATAATAATATAATAATAATAATAATAATAATAAATAATAATAATAATATAATAATAATAATAATAATAATGATATATAATAATAATAATAATAATAATAATAATAATAATAATAATAATAATAATAATAATAATAATAATAATAATATAATAATAATAACAATGATAATAATAATAAACAATAATAATAAACAATAATAAGCAATAATAATAATGAATAATAATATTAAATGATAATAATAAGTGATAATGATAGATAATAATAAATGATAATAGTAATGATAATAATAAATAATAGAAAATATTAATAAATAGAAATAATAATAAATAGTAATAATAATAATTATAGTAATAACAACAACAATAACAATACTAATAGAATAAAATGAAAGCAACTAGTCAGCAAAATTAGTGAAGGAAAACGTATTCTAAATAAAAATAAACAAAGAGACGGGAGTAATTTCTTCCCAGAAACCACAGACCCAAGAATCAGGAAGTGTCTCGGCAGTGGAGGTAATCTGGGCCATTTCAGACTCGTTTCAGGAGCCGCCAAGGGGTCGTGGGGGGGGGGGGGAGAAGAAGGAAGAAGCGATAAAAGGAAAAGGAAAGAGAAAGAACGGTCAAGAGAACAGGAAAGAGGTCAGATGAGGTGATGGTGATGAGGAGTGTCTTGTGAAACAGGGAAGGGAGGGAGGGATATATATATATATATATATATTATATAATATATATATATATATATATATATATATATATATATAGAGAGAGAGAGAGAGAGAGAGAGAGAGAGAAAGAGAGATGGGGAGGAAAAGAGATAGGGGATAGTGACAGTGAGGAGAGAGGGAGAGAGGAAAAATAGGAGGAGGTAAGAAGGAAGAAGGAGGAAGGAGGGAGGGAGGAGGGAGGTAGAGGGGGAATGGAGTGAGGAAAAGAGGAAGTAAGAGAAAAGGGTGCAGAAGGAGAGGGAACGGGGAACGGAGAGATGGAATGGCGTAGGAGAAAGAGAGTGGGGAGAAAGAGAGGGGGAAAGAGAGAGGAGTGGGGAAGGACAGAGGGAGTAAGGGAGAGAGAGAAGATAAGGAGGAGAGGGAGGGGAAGGAAGAAAAGGAGAAAGGAAGAGGGTAAGGGGAGAGGGAAAGGGAAGGGGAGTAGGATACGTGCAGAGGCGAGAGAGGAAGTGGGCAGGAGCTCTTAGGAAGGAGGAAATGAGGGAAGGATGGAGGGGGGAAGGGAGAGAAAGGCGAAGAGAGAGAGTGGGATAGGAAGTGGGGGAGAAAGAGAAGAAAAAGAGAAGAGAGCAGTAGCTGGAGGGAAGAGGAGGTGAGGGAGTGAGTTGAGTAGGATGTGAAAGAGAGCGGAAAGAGAAACGGGGTGAGAGAGAGTGAGAGAGAAGTTGGCGAGAGAAAGAGTAGGAGAGAAGAAAATGAGAGTGAAGAAGAGACGTGAGGAAGAGAGAGGGAGAAAGCTGAGACAGGAAAAAACAAGAAAGAAAAAAAAATTAGACCGCACTCAGGAACCACAACGCTGAGGTTTCTGTAAGAAGGCATACTTCGGGAAGCGTCCTCCGGAGCGCTCTCCCCCCGCCCCAACACCACATGAAGAGTCCCGCCGCCATCGGCCCCCTCGTGACGCCACCGGCCGTTAGGCTGATCGCGACGCAAGACAACCAGAGAGACACTCACACCAAACTCGGCCGTAGGGTCCCCATCTGTCCATCCATCCATCCATCCATCCATCCGTCCATCAGTCCACCCATCCATCCATCAGTCCACCCATTCATCCATCAGTCTGTCCATCCATCTATCCGTCCATCCATCTATCCATCCACTCATTTATTTATCCGTCTGTCCATCCATCGGTCTGTCCGTCTATCCATCCGTCCACCCATCTATCCGTCCATCCACCCATCCATCCATACATCTATCCTCCCATCCGTCCATCCTCATTCTTCAGGACCTTTAAAACCCCTCATAAATTTTATCCTGGTTAAATCTATTTGATTTTATTCAGCTAAGGGAGGAAGAGGAGTTAACTAAAGGGCTAAGGCTACTGATCCATTAACTTCTTTGGCAGTTCGAAGACCTTTGGAGATTTTGTTTTGATTAAAGCTGCTGGATTTATTTTTTCAGTAGAAGGTGGGGGAGAGGAAGGGGCATAGAGATTACGGCAATATCGAATAACCAATTCAACACGGTGGGTTTCCTCGGAGACTTCATTCTGGCTAACCCGGGATTTTATTTATTTATTTATTTATTATTTCTCCCAATGGCAATAGACGCTCTCATTGTCCTTACCGTAGCGGTTAACTCCAGGAGGTCTCCCACCTCAATCAAGTTCCCCCATGAGATCAAATTACATTAATCAACTCTTCCTCAAAGGACTTCCCGAACCAGGTTACCTCATTGGGGCCCATTAGAGTTAATGTCCACAGAACGACTGGCCTCCCTGACAACGATCATCGGGCCCACCACGACGACGGCCGATCTGTACACGCGAACCGCAAACGACATCGAGAGATCGTCCATTCCCGGCGACTTATCTAAGTTCAGCGACACGTATGATTATCCCGCTCTCGTGATTGCGTACAGTCACGAGCTAAAGTCTTGATCCACGCTACAGCTCTCGCAACGTCAATATGATTTCGTTTTTGTCGAGTTCGTGATATATTTTTCTATGTAGTATTTAGCTTCTAGTTAGGTGATTTTCTTGAACAGATAAAAAGAAAATGTAAGACGAAGAATTTAAATTTCGTATCATGAAAAACTCTGGGTGGGTCAAAATTTTGCTCGTGACTGTACAATGGACTGAGGCCAATAGTGGGTGGTATCTGATCATTGTGGTCTTACAGAGCACACAGTGGAATGAATCTCCTCTCCGATGTACAACATATATATATATATACATATATATATATATATATATATATAATATATATATATATATAGTGTGTGTGTGTGTGTGTGTGTGTGTGTGTGTGTGTGTGTGTGTGTGTGTGTGTGTGTGTGTGTGTGTGTGTGTGTGTGTGTGCACATGCTTTTATACACACGATTACTCGCACTAATGTGTTCTAATTGCACTGAAAAACACTCTACACGAACTGTCACTGTCTATTGCCTTTACCCCTACTATCCTGGGAGTATTTTCAGGATTTAGTTTTTGTTAAGGCTGAGCGACTCTATTTGGCATAGAGCATCCCCTTCGAAGGACGGAAAAGGGTTGATATGCATTGCACCCTTCGAAGTCGTCACCCGGCTGAGCGCGTCCCTTGGTCCTCTACACTTGAGACGGAGCCTTTTCGGGCTGGGCGCGGCCCCCCTACGGAACCGGGCCTCGGGACGGCCGTGCGAAGTCGTACTGAAGAACCAGCACCACCACGTTCGGATCACCTGATGGCGACGACGAACTTTACCGACGGCGGATGAGGCGTGGAGCGACGGAAAGGGCAGGACGACGTCGGCGGAAAGCGGCGCTCGACCCGGGTCGTCTCCCTCTTCCTGAGCCCAGCGGTTACTCCCTCCTGACGAAGGCAAGCCGAGGAAACTTCGCCGGGAAAGGGCCGGAGGGGCAGGGCTGCTCCTCCGGCCTGTGAAGTCGTCGGGGGACTAGCCGAGACTGCCCATCAAAATTCGATAAAAAATTCTTCAAAATTTCAAGTTCGCGATGGAACGACAAAAGGCCGCATTTACCCTCACCATTAACGAGAGATAATTTGGCCCTTCAGGTATCTTCCCTCAGCTGAATAAAATTGTGTGTGTGTGTGCGTGCGTGTGTGTGTGTGTATGTGTGTGTGTGTGTGTGTGTGTGTGTGTGTGTGTGTGTGTGTGTGTGTGTGTGTGTGTGTGTGTGTGTGTGTGTGTGTGTGTGTGTGTGTGTGTATGTGTCTGTGTGTATGTATTTATCTAATTGTAACATACAGTAAAGGAGCAACGCTTGTAGGATCTTGTCTCCTCTCATATGGTTTATCTACCCGGTTGGGAACCAGTTTGGTTGCTGCCCTGTGCATTCACTCAATCTTACTTCTATCCTTCCCTCTATATGGGAACCGTACCACTGACGCATACTCCAGTGTTGGACGGATCAGGGTTTCTATGAGTTTTGTCATCATCTCTTCATTCATATAATGAAAAGCCACTTGAAATATTCTACAGCCGTCCATATGTTCCTCCCACAATCCCTGATGATGTCTGTCAGATGACAGGTTGTCTTTTATCGACACTCCCAAATCGTTCTCCTCTTTTGCTTTTGTAAAAGATTTGCTTCCGAAGGAATGTTTCAGATACGGTCTTTTAGAACTATTGCCCCTTTTGCAATACTTTGCATTTTTTGGTATTGAAATTCATCTTCCATTCTTGAATCCTTCCGAATATGATGTTTAGATTGTTTTGCAATAGTGGCTTTAGGACTCATGTCTTGGGAGTCTTAGCATCTGTCTCGTTGCGACAATAACAACCCTCCTGAACCTACCCTAGTCAGCTGGCACGCATTCCCTTAGGCTCATTTCACACGGCTTTTCGCCGTGTGCCGTCCACGACACGACTTCATGCTCTCAAATAAGCATGGGTGTCTATGGATGCACTACACGACCACGACTACGTATGAAAGCATCCATAGACACCCATGATTATTTGAGAGCACGACGTCGCGTCGTGTCGTGGACGACGCACGGCGAAAAGTTGAATCGTGTGTGACGAGCGCTAGCCTCTCCTTCGTATCAGAAGGTAGATAAATCTGGGAATTTGATGACGTGGGTCCTGTTACTGGTCACGCGCCCAAGCTAAACTTCTCTAATGACGAATTTTCTATCAGCCCATCCGTCTTCACGACTGCAAGGGCACGACCTGGAAGCCACGACCACGGCGGAGGTTGGTTCTGACTGCCACGGCCACGACCACGGCCACGACCACGGCCACGACCACATTGCCCAGCAGACGCGTTTAGTGTCTTGATATGATGTAAGTCCCTTGTCGTTCACGCAGTGACCTCCCTAATGATCCAGTCTGTATATTCCACGACACAAACATGACCCCCAATGCTGAGTATCTGATATATTTCTTTATTCATAAAGACACTATACAGTCAAAAAAGAAAAGAAGAAATAAATAAACAAAATATAATTAATTAACAAACGTAAAAAAATATATATATAGATAAACATATGAATAGCAAATTATATAATAAAAAAAAATTACATGACTGTATACTAAAATATATATAAATATAAATAAATGAATATAGGTTAATAGAATGTTTAAGAAAAACACATCACGACATCAACCGCAAACGTTATATTTTCGCGGATGAAGACGAAAATGTCCATCAAGACTTCTGATTGGCGCTGGCCATCTCCACCAAAAGACATTGGGAGCAATAAAAGGGACACAATGAGGAGGGGGAGATGGGGGAGATATTCTGGGGGGGGGGAGTCACACTCCCACCCGTCACCCACGACCATAAAAAGGGACCCCAAGATTTCCTCCCTCTCGTCCCCCCCACCCCCCACGCCAAGGGTCGTGGACGACCGCCGCTAACGGCCGAGGGTCGTGTGGTCGTCTTCTCTAGGCAAATGACTTTGCGGAAACAAAGAGAAGAGAAGAGAAAAAAAAAGAGAAAAGAAGAGAGAAGAGAGGCGAAGAGAAGAGAAAAGAGGAGAAGAGAGAAGAGAAAGGAGGAGAGGAGAAGGGAAGAGAAGAGCAGAGAAGAGAAAAGAAGAGGTGAGAAGAGAAGTGAGGAAGAGGGCGGGAAAGAGAAGTTAAGGAAAAAGAAGGAAAACAGAAGGGAAGAGAAAAGAGAAAAAGAGAAGAAAAGATGAGAGAAAAATATATATATATACATATATATATATATATATATATATATATATACATATATACACATTTATATAAATATGTACATGTATGGATGGAGAAAGAAAGAAGGGAAAGGGAGTGGGTTGGAGGGAGGGGGGTGATGGGGACAGACATTCCAACGAGGCCGGGAATGGGTGACAAGCTGACACGACTGATGAATGATGGCCCCATGAAGAAAAGAAAACATTCCTACCATTGGATAAAAGACTGACAAGGAGAACAATAAAACCCTACCATGTTTTTTTTTTTTTTTTTTTTTTTACGATCTTTGTGCATTGCTTCTGACCCAGGTAGTGGGCGGGAGACAGGGGTGACCCTTCATTCACAAAGATCTAAGATAAGAGAGAAACAAGGGTGGTGGATAGGAGTGGAATGGGTGGGGGCGAGGTCGTGGCGTAGCTGGCTAACCCCCTTGTAAGGGGGAAGATGCCCTTAGTGTATATATATATATATATATATATATATATATATATATATATATATATATTTATATATATATATATATTAATATATATTATTTTCTTATCTGTTGTCTTGGGTTTATCTGACTGGTAACCCGCGGTCCCTAAGGTAGCCAGCAACGGTCCTCGGGGTAGGTAAAAAACGTTAGAATGTTATCCGTGTTGTGAGAGCGTGAAGTTGATTTTATGTCACTTGGAAGGAGGATGAGAGCTCTCGAGAGATCGATTACTAACTCCGGGGACCGAGTGCCAACCCCTTTAGGTTGGAATTTATTTGAAGATGAGAGGCAGGGAGATGAACCTACTGGACGTCCGTCCCTCGGAAGGCTTTCGTATTTGTCATCATTATCAATGGAGATAAAGCCGAGGGTAATTTTTCCTTTTTAATTTTTTTATTTTCTTATTTTATCTAATAATCAATTTATTTCTATTTAACTATTTGTTTATTTATCAATTCATTTATCATTATTTTCTTTATTTGTTTTGATTTTGATGAAACAAGAACAATTCTAGCAACAGTCACCTAATTTCACATACGGTAAAGTCACAGGAAGACCTTTCTTCCCATACGGTCAGGGAATAACATCAAAGCGCTCCGTGTGACGTCACAGCCAGTCCTGTTCAAGGCGACACACAACTAATATAATTCGAGACAATTTGTCGTAAATTTGTCCTTATGGACACAATTCTGCGATAACCTTTGATTATATGAAGTTGTTCTCTGACCCGAGGTATATTACGTGTTTTTGTTAATGGACTTCATTAAAACTTATGACATGATGAATCAGTACGTTTATTTTCAGGATTATTTCTAATTAGTGTTCGTGCGTTAGCTGTTTTATGCACATATATTCGATATTGTAAAGACTGATGAACAGGGCTGGGAAGATGAGGACTGAGAAAGAGAGAGAGAGAGAGAGAGAGAGAGAGAAAGAGAGAGAGAGAAAGAGAGAGAGAGAGAGAGAGAGAAAGAGAGAGAGAGAAAGAGAGAGAGAGAGAGAGGGGAAAGGGGAGAGGGGAAAGAGGGTAGAGACAGGATCAATGAATAAATTCTTTACTGTTCGATGCCAGACGATTTTATTCCAATGAACTGTTTGTCATTATAATATCAATAATAATTACATAAAAAATTAGGGTTATTGTTTTACTAAATCTATCAATAATCAATTGATATTACAAAAGAGAAATATCAAGCGAGCTACAATAACTTCGGTAATATTATCATTTGTTCCCTGCAACTTTGACATAGTTATAAAAAAAAAAAAAAAAAAAAAAAAAAAAAAAAAAAAAAAAAATATAATATATATATATATATAAAATATATTGTATGTATATATATATATATATATATATTTATATATATATATATATATATATATATATATATATATATATCGTTCCGAATATTGGAAAGCTCCGAATTTTAGATATTTCCAATAGAGAGAGAACCGGGTATTTGGGCTATGAATGACGATAAACAACACAAAGGATAGATTTTGCGAAAATAAATATAATTTGTACAAATCTAAAGCCATGATTTCAATGGTCATTCATCTATTTGCAACATAAAACCATGAAAAAGTGGCCCGAAAAAATAAGAATATACACGATAAAAAAAAAACATTCATATACTGTATGTATAAATTTTTATTTCCATACTCGCGAATAGTAATGATATTGGGAATAGGATTGACCTCTTTAATGTAATGACCTACTTCCCGGTTTAGGTTCTGATTAGGTGAGGAGCCTACTACGCCAGGAGGCGCTGAGTAGCTACGGCCGAAGCTGTCACCTTTGCCCTATGTGTATGCACCTCGGGGGGATTGTCGAGGCAGGTAATAAACAGTCACTGCTGGGAATCGGAGAGGAGTGCGGGACTCGAACCCTCAATTAGGCGAATGTGAGACCAGCAATCACGCTTCTGATGACGCCATCAGCCACTATGGGGTCCCGACCAATCCAGGTCTCCTTCCAGTGGGGTCCGCTCCTTTCCCCCACATTGCCTCAACGGGAAAATAATCATATTAGCCCCGCAGTCCCTAAACACATAGGGTAAAGGTGACGGCTTCGGGAGCAATTACTCAGCGCCTCCTGGTGTAGGCTCCTCACCTTCTTATGTTACCGTAACGAAGAAAAAAGAAAAAAAAAATCGAATATATACAAAGTTGACCGACCTAGTCAATCGAACGAAATCAACTCGGCCTGGTTTCACTTTAGGGGGGGAGGGGGAAGGGGGAGGGGGAAGGGGGAGGATCAAGCCGGTTTCAGTAGAGCTCTCTGCCGGTTTGGCGTCGAAAGCCAAGTTTATCAGAGGACCACATCAAAACGCCAAGGAGGACAGGTCAGTGAAACTACGGTTTGGCTCCTGGCGCCGGGGACAGCCAACTTGTCAAAGAAATAAATAAATAAAGATAAATGAAAAAAATAAATAGATAAATAAAATAAAATAAAATAGAATAAATAAAAGAAAAAAATAAAGATAAATAAATTAATAAAATAAATCAATAAATCTAAGGACTTTATTTCCCTAAACCGGTTCAAAAGTGACGTCACCAAACGACTTCATTCATCTTGGACGAGACCTCCACATCCCATAGGATGAACAGGACTTCACGAAGCGCCTAAGAGGGCCTCTATGGTCAAAGAGGGCCCCCCAGCGTAGGACAGGGGGCCCTGGAGACGGGGCCCTCGACTGGGGCCGACGAGATGCTGTTCGAGGTGAGCCGGTTGCCGCGCCCTTGACCTAGTCGCTGCGACCCTGCAGCAACTCGTATCGCTTCGCTTGGCCTAGCGTCGCCGCGCGTTGCTGCCCCCCCTACCGTACCGCATTCCCGCGTTTTCTCCTTCACTTCCGGTTTTGTGTGTGCGTGCATGTGTGCGTGCGTGCGTGTCTGTGTATGTGGGTATGTGCGTGTATGGGTGCATGCTTGTGTGTGTGTGTGTGTGTGTGTGTGTGTGTGTGTGTGTGTGTGTGTGTGTGTGTGTGTGTGTGTTTGGATCACGTGCTGGACTCGTGATCGACAGTCATCCTCGATAGCTCATGGAGATCGATCTATGGACAATGTTTATGTTCCATGTAAGGGTAACAAAGATGGAGAGGGTTGGTTACCCCACTTCAATGCTCTTCGTTGCCTTGTTTCGGCCGGCGCCAGGTGACCTGTATCAACCCGAAGGACGCGAGAGGGTCGAGGAGGACAAGAGGCGTCGGCTGGGGGTCGGCGTAGAATCTGCGTAGTGGCGTAGAGTCTGCGTAGTCGGCGAAAAATCTGCCTAGTCGGCGTAGGGTCTGCGTAGTCGGCGAAGACTCTGCGTAGTCTGCGAAGAGTCTGCGTAGTCGGCGAAGAGTCTGCGTAGTCGGCGAAGAGTCTGCGTAGTCGGCGAAGAGTCTGCGTAGTCGGCGAAGAGTCTGCGTAGTCGGCGAAGAGTCTGCGTAGTCGGCGAAGAGTCTGCGTAGTCGGCGAAGAGTCTGTGTAGTCAGCGTAGAGTCTGCGTTGTTTAAGGAAACGGAATAGAGATTGTTGGAGTTCGAACTCGTGTGCTGATGGCTTTTTTATGCATTCTGGTATTTACGTTCCGGAGGGGGAGTGGGAAATGGCTCTGGTCTCACCCCACCCCTCCAACTATTTCTTTATCTACTCTTTTTTAAGGTAGGTTGAAAAATGAATATTTTATGTACATGTTAGATAAGCACTTTTACACACACACACACACACACACACACACACACACACACACACACACACACACACACACACACACACACACACACACACACACACACACACACACACACACACACACACACACACACACACACACACACACACACACACACACACACACATATATATATATATATGCACACACAGACAGAACAGAAAGAAAGAGAGAGAGAGAGAGAGAGAGAGAGAGAGAGAGAGAGAGAGAGAATAGGGGAGGTGGGGGAGGGAAGGAGACAAAATTTGCATCTCCTCTTATTCCTCTTCCTCCTCCACCTGTTTATACTTCATCTCCTCATCCTCTTCCACCTTCTCCTCCTCTCCCTCTTCCTCCACCTCTTACTTGTACTAATGTTTCTTCTTCCATTTGCCCTCCATCTCTATCACCATCTCACCCTCTTCCTCCTCCCCATCTCCCCCTCCTCCACCTCCTCCTTCTTTATCTCCCTCTCCTTTTCCATGTCCCCACTCCTCCTTCATCTCAACCTCCTCCTTTATCTCCCCATCCTCCTTTATCTCTCCCCCTCCTCTTCCATCTCCCCCCTTCTTCATCTCCCCCTACTCTTCCATCTCCCTCTCCTCTTCCATTTACCCTCCTCCTCCATCTTCTCCTTCTCCTCCATCCCCCCCTTCTCTCTCTTCCATTTCCCCTTTGATCTACTCCTCCACCACCAACACCTCCAACCACCACACCCCTTCCTCCTCCTCCTCCTCCTCCTCCTCCTCCTCCTCTTTCTTCTCCTCCTCCTCTTCCTTCTCCTCCTCTTAGCGTTCTTGTCTCCATGAGGCGCAAACCAACCTTTTCGCCGTCAGACTTTTTATCCCTATATTCTTTTTGTTGTGTTTGTACCTGTGCCCCGTAAGGTGGGCCGTGGAGGAGGAAGAGGAGGAGGAGTAGGAACAGGGAGAGGAGGAAAAGGAGGAGGTAGAAAATGAGGAGTAGAAGGAAAAGGAAAAAGAGGGGGAAAGGTGGAGGAAAATGAGGAGGAGATGGAAAAGGGAACACAAAGGAAGAACAAACAACAGCAAGCCTACTGGCCCTAACGGGCTGTTTATGTTTACTATACTAAGCTACAGTGAAGAAAACAGGGCAGTTAGGCGATAGAAGATGAACTAACACTACTGCTACCACTAAAGATGGGTAAGGAGGAGGAGGAGGTGGAAAAGGAGGAGGAGGAATAGGAGGTGGAAAAGGAGGAGGAGGAGGGAAGGGAGAAAAAGGAGGGGGAGAAGGAGGAAGAGGAGGAGGGAGGAGGAGGAGGAGGAGGAGGAGGAGGAGGAGGAGGTGGAGGGGGAGGAGGAGGAGCATTTCGCCCAAGAACCATTTGTCGGAATTACAAGCCTCGCTTTGCCATTACTTGCCATGCCGTGATCTCGCCCCAGCCTCACCCCCTCCTCACCCCGCCCCTCAGCCTCCTCCCCCTCCCCCTCCCCCGCCTTCGGGGTTCAGACCCCTCCCATCTCCTCTGATCTGCTCGGCCCAAAGTGAAAACCCGTTTGCGTACGCAACAGGAGCGAAAGGTTGGTACAAGGGAGAGGGAGTGGATGGATAGAGAGAGACGAAGAGAGGAAGTAGGATAGGGAGACAAAGTAAGAGAGTATGGAAGGAGGAAGAGAAGGGAGAGAAGGAGGAGGGAGAGGAGGAATACGATAAAAGGAGGTATAAAGGAGATAGGGGGAGAGAGATAGGTAGGTAGAAAAAGAGAGAGAGAGAGAGAGAGAGAGAGAGAGAGAGAGAGAGAGAGAGAGAGAGAGAGAGAGAGAGAGAGAGAGAGAGAGAGAGAGAGAGAGAGAGAGAGAGAGCGTGAGCGAGCGAGAGAGGGCTCGCTCGCTAAAGAGAAAGAGAGAAATATCAAGACAGGCTAATAAGAGGTAGGGTGGGGCAGAAGCAACTCCTCGAATAGTCTCCGGCTCATGATCCCTTACGACGCTAATTGCTCCATTGCCATGTGCAGGCTGGCGAACCAGGGCCTCCTCCTCTTCCTCCTCCTCCTCCCCCTTCCTCCTCCTCCTCCTCCTCCCCCTTCCTCCTCCTCCTCCTCCTCCTCCTCTTCCTCCTCCTCCTCCTCCTCCTCCTCCCCCTCCTCCTCCTCCTCCTCCTCCTCTGTAATATATACTCATGAAGGCCTTTTCCCGAAGCGGCCTTCATCCTCGCTCAGCGTCTGTGGTAAGAAGGAAAACAATTTTAGGGTTTTACGTTCTCTGGTCCTTCCAGTTCTCCGTTCTCGGTGAGGGTGTCGCTAAGGTCTCGTACTCTCTCTCTCTCTCTCTCTCTCTGTGTGTGTGTGTGTGTCTTTCTCTTCATTTTATTTTCTCATTATCTTATGGTCTCTGTCTCTCTCTCTCTTTGTCGGTCTCTCTGTCTGTCTATCTCTCTCTCTCTCTCTCTATTTCTCTCTCTCCTTTTTCTGTAGGCACTTATGTCAATCCACGACTGGTCTATTCTCTATTTATCGCATTTGCTCAGTTGTCCAGTGGTGACCTCTGTCTGCAGCAGGGAGAAGAAGCATTTGATACTTTTCTTACCTCGTTTCAGTTTCTTCATTTTCTGCAGTGACGTCACTGAGGATCAGGTGTGCGGGAAAATTCGTCTTATTTGCAGTAATGACGTCACCAAAACCAAACGAAATAAAAAACACAAGAAACAAAACAAAACGAATCAAATTGAAACGAAATGAAACAAACCAAAATCACATATAAACCGACATAAAACCAAAATAAATTATTACAAAAGAAGAAGAAGAAGAAGATGAAGGAGAAGAAGGAGAAGACAGGAAAAAGTAGGAGACAGGAAAAAAAAAGAAGAAGAAGAAAAAAGAATAATAATAATGAGAAGAAGAAAAAAAAAAAGAAGAAGAAGAAGGAAGAAACGGCGAAATCAAACAAGACAACATAACTTTCACCCGAGGAGGAAGCAGGCGGCAGTTATGGGAGATTGCCGCGTCTTTACGTTGATTATTATAAGACGACCCCGAAGCTGGCCATCAACATCTCGGAACGCAGGCCAGGGAGTCATAAAGGACTCCCCAGGGGCAACCCCTTCAGCACCGTAACGTTCTTTACATATTTTATTCTGGCTAAGGGCAGGTGATCATATGTAGCAGCAGATGGGTGAATGGGGCGGACCCTGGCTTGCACAAGGTCCAGAGGGATTGAGACTCCCCAAGAGGAGCCTACGCCAGGAGGTGCTGAGTAGCTGAGGACGAGGGAGCGAGAAAACGAAGACGTGAACAGGAGGACAAGTGAACAAGAGAAGGGGAGAACGATTGAAGAAGTGAACAAGAGAACAAGTGAACGAGAGAACAATTAACGAGAGAACAAGGGAACGTGAGAATAAGTGAATGAGAGAACAAGTAAACGAGAGAACAAGTGAACGAGAGAACAAGTGAATGAGAGAACGAGTGAAGAAGAGAACGAGAGAACAAGTGATCGAGAAAACGCGAGGACAAGGGAACGCGAGAAATAAAGGAGACAAAAATGAACGAGAGAACGAGAGAACGGAAGTGAACGTAGGGTAAACGTGAACGATTAAGGGTGAGCATACAAACTTAACTGCCTACACAGACCTTACGGTTGTTACAATGTAATCTTGAAGCGAGGAAATGATAGTGGAAAGCGTACAAATTTGTACGCTCGCGCAAGTATTACTAATTACATCCTTGTGGTTTGGCTTCTTCAAGAACAGACATCATAACTAGAAAACATGTAGACATGGCCAAGGTATGCAGACATGTGCGCGTGTGTGTATTCATGTGCGCGTGTAGGAGTAGATGATGTGCACATGGTCATGTATTGTGTGCACATGAATATTTCCGCGAATGGATGCGAGATGATTATAGCTCTGTGTGAAAAATTGGTACACACAAGAACACGCACATGGATGCACACGAACACGGTCGGACACGAGCACGCATACAAACGTACGTACACACGCATGCATGCGTGTATGCATACATGCACATGCATACATTCATATGCATGTATACGCACCCATGCATGCATACACATGCACGCGCGCACAAACACACATACATACACACTCTCGTGGGCGGGGAGTTGGGTGTGTGTGTGCGTGTAAGGTCACAGCATTACCCATAGATTGGTCATATATGAGCTCTGAGCTCTCTTCCGGGAGGGAAATATCTGTCGATCACGAGTCCAACACGTGATCCAAGACCATGGTGAATCACACACACACACACACACACACACACACACACACACACACACACACACACACACACACACACACACACACACACACACACACACACACATATATATGAGAGCACATACACACATCATGTTTGGAATATTCTTTCGTCCGCAAATGTAATAATATAAAAATTCAAATCGTAGGGTTACCTGGAAAGAAGCAAACACCAATAATAATCGTAAAAAATAAGAATACATGTACACACACACACACACACATATATATATATATATATATATATATATATATATATATATATATATATATATATATATATATATATATATATATATATATATATATATATATATATATATATATATATATATATATATACTGGACATGTGTGTGTGTGTGTGTGTGTGTGTGTGTTACCAACTATTACTAAGCTCATTTATCACCGTAAGACGACCGTCACCGACCCGAGACCGAGGAGGACCGCGGACGACCGAGCAGGACCGAGCGACAGGTCTTACGTGCGGAGCGGTCTGGGAGCGGTTTGGGAGCGGTCTTCTCGGTCACCGAGGAGGTCCTGAAGAACCTCGCCAAGTTCGAAGGTCGGCCGGATCACGTCTTAGCTTCCGGCTTATCCCCGGAGGCTCCCGGGGTAATGACGTCTTCGGAGCCGCGGCCGAAGAATGTTTCCGGGGCTTCTCGGGAGGATTTTCAAGTTTTAACTTTTAGAAGAAATTATTTCGACACAAAGGATTCTGGTCTTTCGCTTTTTTTTATGCTTCATGCGTAAAGAGAGAGAGAGAGCGAGAGAGAGAGAGAGAGAGAGAGAGAGAGAGAGAGAGAGAGAGAGAGAGAGAGAGAGAGAGAGACTCTGATGTGGCTATTAGTGTACATTGTAAAAGATAATTTGCTCAAAATTGTTAACAAAAAGTTGTCCAAATGATCTTTAATGTTCATTAAAGAACAAGATAGCAAGAAAAACAAAATTTTGCTGAAATTTAGTATAAAGAAATTAGACTTAAAAGCAAACGCACTGGTTAAATAATTAACTAATAAATAACAAATTAACTAAATAAATAGATAACTAACTAGACAAGTAACTAAACGCAAAAACTAACTAATAAAAAATAAATGAAAAATAAATCATACACTACACTTGGTTTGTAAACTGTTATCCATCTTGTAAACCAATTATCCATTCGCGTTATCCACTCATCTCTTAATCCAGGAAGAACCTAACCCATCCAAAATTCACTACCCAACCCTCTTGCCACAACGACTCACTTTACAAATTTTATTCTGTCTAACGCCAGACGATTTAATTCAGTTTAAGAAAATCCCTCGCCCTGAGTTGGTTAGGATAATCTCAATTAAAACTTCCGTAATGACAACCAACTTTAAATATTTTGTTCTGGCTGTCGTCAGGCGGTTTTATTCAGCTTCGGGGGTAAGACCTGACGGCCAGCGGGTTAGACTTAACCCGGTTATGTTCAGAGTTTCCTTTTAACTGAACAAAATCGCCTGGCATGGTCCAGCATAGAATCTCCATACCGCAACACGGGCGAGTGGGTGGTGGAGTGTTTGGGTGGAGCGAGTTGGTGTGGGCGTAGTGATTGGGTGTGGGTGGGGTGAGTGGGTGTGGGAGCAAGCGGGTGTGAGAGAGCGGTGGTGGAGCGAGTGGGTGGAGCGAGTGGGAGGAACGAGTAGGTGGGGCGAGTGGGCGGAGTGAGTGTGTGTGGGAGCGAGCGGGTGTGGGAGAGAATGGGTTGAGCGAGGTGGTGGAGCAAGTGGGAGGAACGAGTAGGTGTAACGAGTGGGCGGAGTGAATGGGTGTGGGAGTGAGTGGGTGGAGCGAGTTGGTGGTGGAACGGGTGGTGGGAGCGAGTGGGCGGTGTTGGGGGCAGTTGTGGGAAACAAGTGGGTGGCGAAACAAATAGATGGGCGGTGGATCGAGTGGGTGGTGGAATAAGATGGTGGAGTGAGTGAGTGGGGGAGGAAACTGGTGGAGCGAGTAAGTGCAGGGAAACAGGTGTATAATGGAACAAATAGGTGGAGCGAATGAGTGGAGCGGGCAGGTGATGGAGAGAATAGGTGGAACAGACGGATGATAGAGTGAATGAATGGAACGAATGGGTGGAGTGGGCGGGTGATGGAACAAGTGGGTGGTGAAACAAACAGGTGGTGGATCGAGTGGGTGATGGATCGAGTGGGTGGTGGATCGAGTGGGTGGGGTAGAACAAGTAAAAAGAGATTCGGGGAAGAGGCATAAGGAATAGACCTTCAATGAGAGAGAGAGAGAGAGAGAGAGAGAGAGAGAGAGAGAGAGAGAGAGAGAGAGAGAGAGAGAGAGAGAGAGAGAGAGAGAGAGAGAGAGAGAGAGAGAGAGAGAGAGAGAGAGAGAGAGAGAGAGAGAGAGAGAGAGAGAGAGAGAGAGAGAGAGAGAGAGAGAAACTTGAGTTGAAGGTGGAACACGAAACTGAGCACAAAATGAACACTAAAAAGTGGAACAGAGTAACAGGCGAAGACTTATGAAACAGGGAGAAACAAATTGCATGTTACTCGCATACACACGCGCACGCAAACGCATATAAAACGATATTTGATATTTTGTCGGGAATAACCAGCACTTCTATCCGTATTCTGTTTCTTAACGTACTCTCCGATCACAAAACATGCTACGTAACGGTGGTCCGAAGGGGTGGCACTCAAATACCTTGGGTATGGCCAATACCCCATACGAGGAGAGCAAAACAAAGTTCGAGTCTGGCTCAGGGCTTGAAAAGCATCATAATACCTCGAGCCGTCACTGTTTCTCATGAGTAAGGGGGTGGTGTGAGGGGAGGGGGATGTAAGGGGAGGTATTAAGTGTCGATCATGAGTCCAGCACGTGATTAAGAC
>NC_134799.1:9664531-9669531 GCF_046742065.1 Oratosquilla oratoria
TCTTCCCATCCTCCTTCCATACCTCCCCTCTCTTCCCCTCTCCTTTCTATCCCCTCTCCTCTACTCCCCTCTACTCTCTTACCCTTCTGTATCCACCCCTTCCCATCCCATTTCCACCCCTCTCTCCTCTCCATCCCTCCCTTTCCTCTTCCCCCTCCCCTTTTTTCCCCTTTCCATCCTTCCCTTTCCCTTCCCTTCCCCCTCCTACCCCTACCCGCCCTTCCTCACCCATCAGCTCTCTTCCCCTCCTCTTCCCTCACCTCCCCTATCTACCCCTCCTGTCCTCTCCCCTCCCCCTTCCTTTCCTCATTATTTCCATAAACACTTCCATCATCGCAATCCTTACGTTATTGCTTAGGCAAACTCCCTCCCCCTCCCCCTCCCTCCCTCCCACCTCCCCCCTCCCCCCTCCCTCATCCCTCTTAAGAGCTTCCCCCCCACCCTTACCTCCCCACCCGGCCCCCTGGTCCCACACTCTGACCTCTGAGACCCTCCCTATTTCACTCCCTAACGAACGAGTCCCTTCCCTTGTCGTGACAGGGAGCACAGTCACTTTCGAAAGTTCTGTTCCCGTTTTAGTCTTAATCCGAGCGTTTCATAGGGTAAAGGTGACGGCTTCGGCCGCATCTACGCGTCTCCGGGCATAGGCTCCTCACCCTTCTTTTCATTGCTATTCACTTGTACATGTATTATGTCTGCCGCCAAGCGATTTTATTCAATATATATAAGGCCCCCCCACACCATGAGTCGCTGATGGGTATACTGCATTATCCCGTTAACTTCCCCCCAGCCCTCCTCCTCCCCAGCTTCCACTAACCCCCCAGTCCCTTATCAACACCCCCGACAGCACCTTCCTCCCCCTCAGCCCACTAATCCCCCTCGACGACCATCCAACCCACCCACCGCCCCCTCCCCCTCCCCCCTCACCACCACCACCACCACGACGATGGGGGATAGGGCCCCGATAAGCAAATATAGTCTTACTCATCACGAAGCTGGACGCGAAGTAAGTTCAACCCCCCCCTCTCTCTCTCTCTCTCTCTCTCTCTCTCTCTCTCTCTCTCTCTCTCTCTATTGTTGTGTGTGTGTGTGTGTGTGTGTGTATGTGTGTAAAGTCAGGTTAGTACGGTCTAGGTACACAAAAACATGTATATATGTCCGTGTACTTGTGACCTCACACATGCAGTAAGAATGAATATATATATATATATATATATATATATATATATATATATATATATATATATATATATATACATATATATATATATATATATATATATATATATTTGTGTGTGTGTGTGTGTGTGTGTGTGTGTGTGTGTGTGTGTGTGTTTGTGTGTGTGTGTGTGTGTGTGTGTGTGTGTGTGTGTGTGTGTGTGTGTGTGTGTGTGTGTGTGTGTGTGTGTGTGTGTTTGTTTGTTTGTTTGTTTGTGTGTGTGTGTATGTGTGTGTGTGTGTGTGTGTGTGTGTGTGTGTGTGTGTGTGTGTGTGTGTGTGTGTGTGTGTGTGTGTGTGTGTGTGTGTGTGTGTGTGTTTAATAACGACAACATTCTGACAAATGATAATCTTCTTTCTTGTATTGTCCAATTTTCTAACGGGATTTCTTCAGCTGGTAGCTGTAGAAACACAAGTTGTGTTTTCCAAAGTTACCACATCCTCCAAATGGAAAAATTTCAGTTAGAAAATTGGAAAATACGAGAAAGATTATTATTTCACAGAATATTTTAGTTCAAGACGTATCCACGAGGATCCGCTTTCTTCTTCCACAAAAAAGAAAAAAAAAAGAAAAAAGAAAAAATATAAATATATTTAAATATTTTTGTAATACATAAAATACGTTAAGTCAACGCTCGAGGGAAAATAAAGGAGGATTAAGTGAATAATCTGTATTTTTCATCACCCTATTCTAAATCCCTCATCCTCTATTGTGAGGGAATAGATCACCTAATGAATAACAAATTAACAAAAAATGAATAAGAAAATAAAATAACATGAAGTATAAACACCTTCTCCTCCTCCCCACCTCCTCCTCCCTCCCACCTCCTCCTCCCTCCCACCTCCTCCTCCCTCCCACCTCCTCCTCCCTCCCACCTCCTCCTCCCTCCCACCTCCTCCACCTCCCTCCTACTCCTCCCTCCCACCTCCTCCTCCTCCTCCCTCCTACTCCCTTATTGTGACGTCACTGATGAAATCATTCCTGTGATGAAGAGGAAGAGATTACCTGTCACACAGTCATCACTATTACTGTCACTAGTATCATCATCATCACCAATATCATCATCATCGTCATTCAGAGTCCACTGCTGAGCAAAGGCCTTCTACAATCTCTTCTGCGATCTGCATTGGTTGGCATTCCTGAAGTCTGGCCCCTGGAGACTTCAGCAGATTTCAGGTCTCCGGCTTTGAAGGCCGTTGTGGATTATGTGCTTCACGTTCATAAGAACATAATAATGGAGGAGACTGCAAGAGACCATAAGGCCTATACTAGCAGTTCCATGTTCCCTCACCACCTTTCACCCCTATCCATAAAGTTGTCTAATTTTCTCTTAAAACAGACAACTGTTACTAAGTCTTTTTCATTCGTCAATCACTCTTGTTGGTAAACCAGTTCTTGCTTAAAGCAAATCATTTCCACGTACACGAAGAAGAAATCGAACTGAGGAGATTACAATGGATTGCAAAGGGAGAGCATGCCGACAGGAGACCTTTTGGCCCATAAATAGGTCGGATGCGAAAAAATAATAAATAATAAGTCAATAAGTAGATAGATTAATAAAATAAGTAGATAATGACAAATAATTAACAAACAAAAATAATAATACTTTATAACAAATAAAAAACAGATAGATAATAATAACTAGATAAATAATAATAAATAAATAAAATAAAATAAAATACATGGCAAGCATTACATTTAATAGATTTATTTCAACTATTATCGACAGACCCTTCCGTACCTTGTGGGACTTTATCCTTTACCCAGGTTGCCCTCAGGCTATTCAATTCATCTCCAAGACGCCTCTCTTCCCCATCTGTAGTATAAGGGTTTTACATGTCACCACTTCCTTCTTATGTCACTTCCTACACGAGCTTCACAAAATAATGATGAGGAGCCTACGCCAGAAGGCGCTGAGTATCCTCATCCGAAGCCGTCACCTTTGCCCTATGATGCACTTTGGGGACTCTTGGGGTAGGTAACAGTCAATGCTGGGAATTCGGAGAAGACTGCGGGATTCGAACCTACAACCAAGTCTCACACATTAACATGAAACCCACTGTTGATTAAACCGCAGCAATGAACTTCCAGTTTTGGGAAAGTCTTTAGGAGAATGACCATATTAGGAGCCGAGGGTCCAGAGCTTCCGTGCGGCTCTCGGCCGCGGTCTCGAGTTACCAATCACCTCTTCGGAGTCGATTACATTTTCATGTCAGATCCCGCGATACGACTGACGAGACCAGTCCGGACCTTTTCTTACCAACAACGTAATGACAGTTCGGGCGTGGAATAACAGCCGGCCGACGTCATTCTCCGGCGTCCTCCGACTCCTCCCTTCGCCGGGGCCGGCACGCTAAGCCAGTTCCTCGCCATTTTCGTCGTATTCTAAACCGGCCGGCGATGGTCTCGCATTCGCTTAGTTGTGGGCTCGAATCCCGCATTCCTCTCCGATTCCTATCAGTGACTGTTGGTTACCTGTCCCCAACAGTCCCCTAAAGAGCATAACAGGGCAAAGGTGATGACTTCGGCCGCAGGTACTCAGCGCCTACTGGTGTGGGATCCTCTCCATCACCTAAACCGGCCACGTAAGCTTTGGGGAGATACTCTCCCCTTCCCTTTTCCTCCCCCAACCTCCCCCTCTCCTCCCTCAACCTCCCCTCTCCTCCCCAACCTACCCCAACCTCCTCTCTCCTTCCCCAACCTCCTCCTCTCCTCCCCAACCTCCCATTCTCCTCCCCCAACCTCCCCCTCTCCTCCCCAGCCTCCCCCTCTCTTCCACCAACCTCACTCTTTCTTCCCCCAACCTCCCCTCTCCTCCCCCAACCTCCTGATGGTTTTACGCCCAGATGATGAAACGGAGCTTCCATATTTGTGCCTGCCCGGCCTTTGCACACCACAACGTGATGGCGCGGCGGCCCGGGCGCTCGTGGTGGGCAGCAGCCCTGGAGGGGAGGACCAAACATGGCGGGTGGTCGGTCGTACAACGGGGAGGGCAGATCAGGTCAGGGCAGGTCAGGGGGAGGGGAGAGGAGGGGAGAGGGGGTAAGGGGGTCAGGGTGTGTGTGTGTGTGTGTGTGTGTGTGTGTGTGTGTGGGGTGTGGTGGCGAGCGAGGGGGGAGGGGAAGTGTGGAGAGAGAGAGGGGAAGAGAGGGGTGGGAGAGGGGGAAGGGTTGTTTGTGTGTGTGTGTGTGTGTGTGTGTGTGTGTGTGTGTGTGTGTGTGTGTGTGTGTGTGTGTGTGTGTGTGTGTGTGTGTGTGTGTGTGTGTGTGTGAGAGAGAGAGAGAGAGAGAGAGAGAGAGAGAGAGAGAGAGAGAGAGAGAGAGAGAGAGAGAGAGAGAGAGAGAGAGAGAGAGGGAGACAGAGAGAGGAGGGCAGAGGGGAAGGGAAAGGTGGGGTGGCGAGGGAGAGGAGAAGGGATGGAAGTGGATAGGTTGGGAGATGTGGATTGGGAGGAAGAAGAGGACAGGTCAGGAAAAGGGAGGAGAGGAGAGGAGGGTGGATGGGGGGTGAAGGGGCGGGGGAGAGGAGGAGAGGGAAAGGGAGGGGAGGGGAGGGAAGGGGGTGGCGAGAGAGAGGGAAGGGGATGGAAGTGGATGAGATGGGAGGGAGAAATGGTCAGGACAAGAGAGGGGAGGGTGATGGATGGAGGAGTGAGGGGACAGGGGAAGTGAGGAGAAGGGAGGGGAAAGGAGGGGAAGGAAGGGGAGTGGTGATGAACGAGAGAGGGGAAAGGAGTGGATGGGATGGGAAAGGAGGGGAAGGGAAGGGGATGAAGAGTGGG
>NC_134799.1:9674531-9679531 GCF_046742065.1 Oratosquilla oratoria
TGATGATGGTGAAGGAGGAAGGGGGAAAAGGAAAGGGGAAAGAGGAAGGGGAAAGGGGGAAGGGTGGGAGGGGGAAAGGGGGAGGGGAAAGGGGGTAAAAGGGTAAAGGGAGGGGAGGGGAAGGGAATAAGGGGGAGGTAGTGGAAGGGGAGGGGGACGGGGGAAGGCGGACTAGGGAAGGGGGTAGGGGGAAGGAGGGAAGGGGAGGGAAAGGAGAAATGGGGGATGGAGAGAAATTGGGAAGGAGGGAAGGGATGGGGAGAAGGGGAAGTGGGGGAGGGGGAAGGAGGGAGGGGAGGGGGAGAGGAAGAAGGGGGAAGTGGAGGAGGTGGAGGGGAGGGGAGAAGTTAGGAAAGGGGAGAAGGAGAAGGGGGAGTGAGGGAAGGGGAAGGGAGACGAGGGAAGGGGGAAAGGGGAAGGGGAGAAGTTGGGATGGGGTAAGGGGGAAGGAGGGAAGGGGAAAGGGGAAAGAGGGAAGAAGGGAAGGGATTAAAGTGGAAGGGGGAGGAGGGAAATGGGAAGGGGTAAGGGGAAAAGGGGAAGAGGGTAAAAGGGGGAGAGGTACTTCGACGTCTTAGGAGTTCTTAAGGTGGGAGATACTGTACTTGCCTTCTTCTCTTCAGATCGAGAGAACCCGCTCGAAGTCCTGCAGTCTCTTTCTCGACAGATCGAATTTTCTTCGGGGGAAGGGTTTCTGCCTTAAGGCTGAGGAGCCTACGCCAGGAGGTACTAAGTAGCTGCGGCCGAAGCCGTCACCTTTGCCTCATTATGAACTTTAGGGACTGTAGGTGGGCAGGTAACTAATAGTCACTAATGGGAATCGGAGAGGAGTGCGGGATTCTAACCCTTAACTAAGCAAATGCGAGACCAGCACGTTTCATCCACAGCAGTTGAGATATTCTTCGGACCTTAAGTTCCTGAAGGGAGAGGAACTACACTTGCCTTCATCTGTTCAGTTGGTGAGTTCGTAAGAAGAGAAATACCGAACTCGCTTTCCAACGGAGAAGGGGGAGGGGGGTCGCCGAATGAGTGAAGCGGCCTTGCTGTGGATATACTGTACCTTGCTGCATTACATTTGGCCCAAGGTTGTTGGCGGATGCAGGGATGACCCGTCATCCATGAGGAGCTGAGATGGGAATGGTGGAAAGGGTGGTGGAGGGGAGTGAAATGGGTGGGAATAGGGACGTGCCTCCGATTTGGCTACCTCCCTTATAAGGGGGAAAAAGCTCTTGGTATATAGATAGAGAGTCTTCCTAATACACATGAATAACTCTTTGACTTCCTCCTCCTCCCCTGGGTCAAGGACTATAACGAGGGTGATGCAAGCAAGGTCATCATATTACGACAACAAGGCAGCACTAGTGGTAATGGATTTAACTTGGTCAACTTTAGGTTTAAGAAGGAAATAGTTAAGAACTGGTTTAACAACAGAGTGGTTAACGAATAGAGTAGACTTGGTAACCATTTAGTGAGTGCTGAAACAATTGGTTGTTTTAAAAGAAGGTTAGATGATTTTATGGATTGAGATGAAAGGTGGTAAGGGACATGGAACTACCTAGTGTATGCCTTATAGTCTTATAGCTCCCCTAGATGAATCTGATTCCTGAGATTTTTTTTTTTCAATCACGACTCCTAAAGCAAATTTCAAACAAATACAAATTAAATGATTAAATAAAATTGAAGACATGAATGTAACGGGTAATTCACGTGTACCTGGAGACGCTGGAGATGGATCGGGTGCCTGCATAGAAGCTGTCAAAATGGAAGGGGAGAATATGCACTACTCTGGAGTTCTGGAAACATTGTATTTTGACATTGGCAAGAACTCCGGACTTGACCGGATTATGTTAAATTGGACAAAGAAATTCAGGGCATGTTTGGGGAAACTATGTTGCTTTCTTTATCCAACTGGAAATGCAATAAAAGTGAGTGACTGGTATGCTTGGTTGCAAAGGGGGGGGGATTCTTCATCATGAAAAAAAGAAATAGCTCTTCGACTCAGTTGTTGTCAATCTAATTGGAGCAAGTATGTACTTCATCTGCCCCGGTGTTCCAGCAATGTCTGTGTCCAACTGAGCGTTTTCAGGTCTGAAGTGAAGGAAGGAAAGAAGGAAGGAAGGAAAGAAGGAAGACAGGCAAGAGGGAAGGAAGGGAGAGATTGTGTGTGTGAGTGTGTGTGTGTGTGTGTGTGTGTGTGTGTGTGTGTGTGTGTGTGTGTGTGTGTGTGTGTGTGTGTGTGTGTGTGTGTGTGTGTGTGTGTGTGTGTGTGTGAGAGAGAGAGAGAGAGAGAGAGAGAGAGAGAGAGAGAGAGAGAGAGAGAGAGAGAGAGAGACAGAGAGAGAGAGAGACAGAGAGAGAGAGAGAGAGAGAGAGAGAGAGAGAGAGAGAGAGAGAGAGAGAGAGAGAGAGAGAGAGAGAGAGAGAGAGAGAGAGAGAGAGAGAGAGAGAGAGAGAGAGAGAGAGAGAGGGAATGTGTGAGAGTGAGAATAAGTGTGTGTGTGTGCGTGTGTGTGTGTGTGTGTGTGTGTGTGTGTGTGTGTGTGTGTGTGTGTGTGTGTGTGTGTGTGTGTGTGTGTGTGTGTGTGTGTGTGTGTGTGTGTGTGTGTGTGTGTGTGTGTATTACATATACAGTATATGTATTAATGGTGATGACCATAAATAAACGAATAAACGAAACAAACAAGTAAAACCCCCGCAAAACATAACAAGAATAAAAAAACACGAAAAAACGCGAAAATTCGGCGAAATTGGTCACTTTCTCGACGATTTCATAGAGACGGCTTCCTCTTCCTCTCCTCTGGGCAGCTGGAGCGGACAGGTGGCAACTACGCCGCGGTGCACAGCTGGCATGAGGTCTGTGAACTTCGGCGTCATGTACACAGGTGGTGCGGATTTGTTCTGCGTGGCACTTGGCACGGGTGCCAATTGTCCATTTGTTATTTCTTCTTCTTCTTTCCTTTTTCTTCCTCTTCTTTTTTTATTTTTCTCTTCCTCTTACTCTTCTTCTTCTTCTTCTTCTTCTTCTTCTTCTTCTTCTTCTTCTTCTTCTTCTTCTTCTTCTTCTTCTTCTTCTTCTTCTTCTCCTTTCCTTCTTCTTCTTCTTCCTTTTCTTCCTCTTCTTCCTTTTCTTCCTCTTCTTTTTCTTCTCTCTTATTCTTCTTCTTCATTTTCTCCTTCTCCTTCCTCATCTTTCTCTCTCTCTTCTCCTTTTTCTTTGTGTGAAAGTTTCCTATGGAAGCGTTATGTGCTACAGAAGTTGTGTACAATGTACAAGTTCCTTAACAGAGGTGTACATAAAGATGTACCGAGGTCTGCTGGTAACATAGGATTGCGTGGAATTGGTAATAGATGTACAGGAGTGTACAAAAGTACAGCTTCATTAGACGCTTAGGTACATCATATCAAAATAACATGCAAACAGGATAACACCATACACGTGATGTGAAATGTCGAATTATTATGTACGAGGACGTGACGTATGTGACGTTAGTGCTGTGACGTATGTGACGTTACGTGCTGTGACGTGTGTGTGACATGCTGTGACGTGCTGACATGTATGACGTCCTGTGATGTGCCGTGACATGTGACATGCTGTCACGTGTGTGACGTGTTGTGACGTGCTGTGACGTGCTGTGGCCGTATATTGGTGGGGAGTCGAGGAAAAATGTTGAGACATTGTGTGAGAGGCCGAAGGCGTGGGGCTGAGGAGGAGGAGGAGGAGGAGGAGGAGGAAGAGGAGGAGGAGGAGGAGGAGGAGGAGGAGGAGGAGGAGGAGGAGGAGGAGGAGGAGGAGGAGGAAGAGGAGAAGGAAGAAGAGAAAGAAGAGAAGGGGAGGGGGAGGAAGAGGAGGGTGGGAGAAGGAGGTATGGGAAGAGTAGGTTTGGGAGGAGGATGAGGATGAGAGAAAGGGGCGGAGGAATTGGAGGAGGATTAGAGAGGAGGAGGAGGAAGAGGAGGAGGATGTAGAGGAAAAAGTAGTGGAGGAGGAGGAAGGGGTGGAGGAGGAGAGGGAGAAGGAGGAAGACGGGGATGAGGAGGAGGAGGAGGAGGTGGGGAGGAGGAGGAGGAAGAGAAGGAGGATATGGAGGAGAAAGTGGTAGAAGAGGAGGGAGGGGTGGGAGGAGGAGGAGAAGGAGGGGGAGGAAGACGAAGAGCAGGAGGAGGGGAGGAGGAAGAGAAGAAGGAAGAGGAGGAGGGGGAGGAAGACGAAGAGCAGGAGGAGGGGAGGAGGAAGAGAAGAAGGAAGAGGAGGAGGGGAGGGGAGGTGGAGGAGGAAGAGGAGGAAGAGGAGGAAGAGGAGGAAGAGGAGGAAGAGGAGGAGGAGGAGGAGAAGGAGGAGGAGGAGGAGGAGGAGGAGGAGGAGGAGGAAGAGGAGAGAGAGAGAGACGTGCTTTGCCACAGGTCCATAAGCGCCTATCTGATGCATCGCTTGCCTGGCGTTCACACGCGCACACACAAACTTACACAAACATACACGAGCTCGAACGCACGCAAACACGTACGTACACACGAACGCACCCATATACATTTGCACACACAAAAACACAAGTCCATATCTACACAGACTGAGAGACAGATATAGACACATACGCATACACACACACACACACACATACATACGCGCACACACACATACGCACACATGCACACACACACACATACGCACACACGCATACACTCACACACACATACACACACACGCATACACTCACACACACACACACACACACACACACACACACACACACACACACACACACACACACACACACACACACACACACACACACACACACACACACACACACACACACACACACGCACACGGAAAGAAAGAGAGAGACGAGAGGAGATATTAACATTCCTTACCTATTTGTAAAATAAATAAATAAATAAATAAAAAATCAAATAAATAAATAAACTAATATATAATGAAAATAGAACTGAAGCTAAATTTCGGAGAAAAAAAAACTGACGCCCTGATTTTTTTTAAAGGCTTG
>NC_134799.1:9689531-9692031 GCF_046742065.1 Oratosquilla oratoria
CAGAGGCACATAGAATATCATATAGACGCATAGCTGCGCATAAAAACACATAGAACCTCATAGTGGCACATAAAAGGTCATAGAGACGTATAGCGGCACCTAAAGGGGCATAGAAGAGCGCATAGTGGCGCATAGTGGCGCATAGAGGCACATAGAAGCGGAATATTGATTAAAATAGTCCCGTGTTACCAAGATAAACGGGCGTTAGACAAACATCCAAAAGGCGCCTCCGCACCCTTGTCAGGTCGCCATTTTCGATCATATCGCGATAGAATAGTGTCGGGACACCGTGTGTAACATATTTGCATACCCTGGGACAAGGTATGAATCACCGTGTTCGATTCCACGTGCACACACACACACGCGCGCGCGCGCGCGCACGCACACTCACACACAAGCTGTCCCTCAAAATTATTTTGAAGCCCCTCGAAAAGGTTTAGTCTGAAAATGATTTTGAGGTTATTCAAAATTCTTAAGGTCTTTCAACATATTTTTGAAGTGTCAGAAAATGTTTTAGTCCATCAACATATTTCTGGGGTTCCTCTAAATTTTGGAGACTAAAATTTTTTCCAGTCCATCGATATGCTCCTGGTGTCTCTCAGAATGTTTCAAGGATCCCTAAAAATATTTTAGGAGTCCCTCAAAATGTTAATGGAGTCCCCCAAAATGTTTCTGAACCCCCACAGCTTTTTTTATATGGATTTGAAGTTGCTCTCAAAATACTTTTCAGAGCGAAAATGTATTTTCAGTCTCTTAAAATGTTTCTGGAATCTCTCAGAATTGTTTTGGAGTCCCTCAAAATGTTTTTGGAGTTCCTCCGTTATTTTTTGAGTACCTCAAAATATTTTCTGGAGGTCCTCAAATTGGTTTTGGAGTATCTTCTAATGTTTCTGGAGTCCCTCAAAATGTTTTTGAGTCCCTCACTTTTTTGAGTTCCTTAAATTGTTGAGTTCATAATTTTTTGAATACCTTAATTTTTTTTATTCACTCAGAATATTTTTAAATTCCTCAAAATGTTTCTTGAATCCCTCTAAACATTTGAATTCCTCAAAATGGTTTTTGAATATCTTAAATTCTTTTGAGGCCATCAAAATGGTCTTCGAGTCCGAGGTCCTCAAAAAATTTGTGAGTCCCTCAAATCTCAGCTGAACAGTAAGATCGTCTTTTTCCAGTCAGAACAAAATCTGGAATCGGTGACATCGGGTCGAAGGGTCTTGAAGAAAAATCAGAGTTTCTGGTTTTCGAGTTTTACGACCCACACCTCTGAAACTTCAGTTGATTTTGAGATTCGACTCTTCTGGAAATTCTTTTATGACGGGCCCTAAAGAAAATTTCGATAAGGTTAAAAGAAATGAATGTTCGATTTTTTTTTTCTTCTTGACTTCTGAGTCGCCCTTGTGAAGCGTCTAGGATCTTTGCTTGTGTTTTTCTTAGTAAACTCGCTATAGGTTGAAACAGTTCCATAAAAGTGACAAGTCAAGGTTACCGCATTGGAAGTGCACCCTTCACGAGAATGGTTGTAGCTGCCGAAGTATATAATATATATATATATATATATATATATATATATATACGTATATATACATATATATATATATACATATATATATATATATATATACGTATATATATATATACATTATATATATACATATATATATACACACACACATATATATATATATATATATATATATATATATATAGTGGAGAAGACCTATTTCAAAGAATGGGTATATGACCTGTTTCCCAGGAAAGTACAGAAACAGACACAGACACCCACAGACACAGGCACAGGACGATGCGGACATTCGCCAAAGTCGAGGTACAGACAATACAGAAACAGACGATGGCCGGATATTGCCGGGGTCTTTGTTAGGGATGGAGATAAGAGGGGGGGGGGGAGAGGCTGGGGGGCCTAGAAAGGGAGGGAGGGGGGCTCCCACTCTGGGGAAGGGGAGGGGGGAGCAAAAGGGGGAAGGGGGTGGTTGTTGATGACTGGAGGGGGCGTTTGCGAAGGGGATCATCATAAGTATCCAGGAAATGGATGGCACTAGGCAGGAGTGATTAGTACTGCTTTGTCTTAACCCCTTTCAATAAGGTGTCCCACTTCATGAAAGGTGTCTTAACCGACCGAGATCCCTTCAGGTCATATTACACTTCTTCGGCTGATTAAAAATCCCTCGTTCTTAGCCAGAATAAACTCTTACAAATCACGTTACTGTCAAGATGTGAGATGACAAGGTGACTGCAGAGCAGTAGTCTACACTCTGGGGGCCGCGGGGGCCCTCTAGGGAGCCCTGGGTCCCCCAGGGAGCCATGACAAGAATTTAGGGTAGCCATGACCTGCTGTTATAAAATTCTATATGATGTGAGGAACGTGAAAAAAACTGTCTGGGCAGAAGAAACATAAGATAATCATGATTGCCATCTTTGTAATAAAGCAAAAGGTTTCTCTTAATCAATATTATATATACTTTTGTGTTTCCTATGAATTTTG
>NC_134799.1:9697031-9702031 GCF_046742065.1 Oratosquilla oratoria
ACACACACACACACACACACACACACACACACACACACACACACACACACACACACACACACACACACACACACACACACACACGTACATACGCGTATGCGTATGCAGATACATATATACATGAGTGCGAGAACGCACGTACATGTATACATACACACAGACACACACATGCATACATACGCGTATTCACATGCAGATACATGAGTGCGAGAACACACGAACACACACACACACACGCACACACACACACACACACACACACACACACACACACACACACACACACACACACACACACACACACACACACACACACACACACATGTACGTAATAAGAATTGATAAAGTGGATTACTTCGCATTTCAATTTCAACCTTAGAAATGGAGCGAGTCACTCCACAAGTGAGAGTCGTGGTCCATACGGGAGGCGAGCAAGACACTCGCAGATAAACGAGAGTTGAGGAGAGATAAAGAAATTCTGAATATGGTTTAGGAAACATATTTTCTCTGAGGATATTTTAGTGAGTACAAGAATGCTGTTTTTCAGCCAGTTCTACTAGTTTAAGAATCTAAGAATTTTTCGAATGTGGAAAAGGAAAAAATCCATGCGACATTTTGAAAGATTTTTTTTTCGGAAGTTATGTTTAGCGGAGAGGCAGATTCAAATACAAATAAGAAACAATTTACAGAAGAAGAAAAAAATAAGATAAAAATCAAATAGAAAAAAAGAGAAGAGAGAGCTTTACACCAGGAGTCTATTAACTCCGAATTTATTTGACACTTTTGCCCTGTATGTTACGAAGTGTCAGGATATATATATAAGCCACAAAGTATCCTGAACTGACGATGTTATAATAAAAAAGTTTAATAATTCAGGCAAGGTCATCATATTAAGACAGCAGGGCAGGACTCGTGGCAATGAACTTAGATTGTCCAAATTTAGGTTTAAGAAGGAAATAGGCAATAAATGGTTTACTAATAGAGTGGTTAATGAATGGAATAGACTTAGTAACCATGCAGATGGTAGTGGGCGCTGAAACATTTGGTTGTTTTAAGAGAAGAGCCCACGCCAGGAGGCGCTGAGTAGCGGCGGCCGAAGCCGTTGCCTTTGCCCTATCATGCGCTTTAGGGACTGTTGGGAGCAGGTGAACTAACAGTCACCGCTGGGAATCGGAGAAGAGTGCGGGATTCGAACCTACAACCCAGCCACTGCGAGATCAGTATGCTTTCGATGAGATCACAAGTAGTTCTACGTATATGTATATACATATGTATATATATATATATACATATATATATATATATTATATATATATACATACATTTATATCATATGTATATCATATATATATATATATACCTATATAATATATACATACATATATATTCACTTTTACGTCAATCTGGTCTTCATGTGGGCAGTCTGCCTGTACCGGTACGTTCATCGTGAACATAACACAGACTCTACAGTCTTCAGGGCGTTCTTCATGCGAGCCACACGCCAGAAGAGGAACTCTCCGAATGTGAAGAATGGTGATGATGAAGTCTCTCTCCCACTATGGAAGAGTAATGTCCCAAGACTTGGAAGACCCTTTCATAGACGGGCGAGGACTGGTGGGGGCTGGTGGGGGCTGGTGGGTGGCTGGATGGGGCTTGTGGTGGGCTGGCAGGGTCTATGGTGTGGACTACATGCTTCGCTTAGGTTGCTGTGCGGTTCAAGATGGAAGCTGTGATATCTCTTCCTCCTCCTCCTCCTCCTCTGCCTCCTCCTCGATCTCCTACTGCTCCTCGCCCTCCTCCACTTCTTCGTCCTTCTCCACGTCCTCCTCCTCCTCTTCCTCTTCCTGATCGTCCTCCTCCTCCTTCCTTTCCTTTACCTCCTCCTCCTGTTCCTCTTCCTGATCGTCCTCCTTCTCCTCCCTTTCCTTTACCTCCTCCTCCTGTTCCTTTTCCTGATCGTCCTCCTCATCTTCCTCCTGTTCCTCGTTCTCCTACTCCTCCCTTTCCTTTACCTCCTCCTCCTCCTCTTCCTGATCGTCCTCCTTCTCCTCCCTTTCCTTTACCTCCTCCTTCTCCCTTTCCTTTCCTTCCTCCTCCTCCTCGTCCTCCTAAGTCGTCCTTCCTCCTGCTCCTTCTCATCGTCCTCTACCTCCTCCATCTACTCCCGCTCTGTCTTCTCCATCTCCCACTCCATCTCCTCACCCTTAGAGGTACGGAGGCCCAGGTGGACTTTACGAAATCCTTGACAGCCGCATTCCATCATGAAGTGGTCTCTGGTAAGGTACTGGAGCTCCGGAGACGGACGGAGGAGACGCGCTTGTGGCTGGAGATCCAGGACAGTCTGGAAATCCAGGACAGTCTGGAAACCACTCTCACTGCTAAGGACGACTTTCTCACTTATTCCTGTTGGCGTCAGACGATTTTATTCAGTTGTGAGTAGGCTCAACAGGCTTAGTTTACGCCCTCACTTCGCTACTGGTCTCGCATTCGCTTAGTTGTGGGTTCGAATCCCGCACTCTTCTCCGATTCACATCAGTGACTGTCAATGACCTGTCCTGACAGCTCCCATAACGCATATTAGGGCAAAGGTAACAGCTTCGGAAGAAGTTCCTCAGCGCCTCCTGGCGTAGGGTCGTTACCTTTTAAGACTTCTGTTGACTCTCGCTCCGTCAGACAAGTCTCGTCCTTTATGTTAATAGTCTCACTCTTACCCCGCGTCCTTCCTATAGTTTCCCTAATCCTCCTTGTTTCTCCTGAAGAAGGCGCGGGGGAGGGAGGAGGAAGCGAAGACAACCCCCCCCTCACCCCCAAGCCAACAACTGAACGCAAAGACCCGTCAAATGGGACCCGCTTAGTCGAAAACCTCATGCGGGACTCGAATCTAGGACTCCATCCCGCTCACCAGGTCAATGGGAAGTAAATGATCCAAGGAACACTACATTTATATTTCATATAAAGAAAAATGATAATCACATTTCCTTGGGTCCCTCATGCGGGACTCGAACCTAAGACTCCAACCCGCTCACCAGGTCAATGGGAAGTAAATGATTCAAGGAACACTACATTTACGTTTTATATAAAGAAAGAATAATAATCATATTTCCTTGGGTCCCTCATGCAGGACTCGAACCCGCTCACTTGGTCCATGGGAAGTGCATGATCCAAGGAACGCTACATTTGTATTAAAAAAAAAATAATAATAATAATAATAATATTTCTTTGGGTCAACTCGATCCTCTGAAAGAAATCAGAGGCGACACACTTAACATATTCTCTTCTGGCTATCGACAGCAGATCTCAGTAAGTTTATTGTCAGGAATATTCTAAGTAATCCCTTCAACATGATGATCTACTTTGTGGTGTTTGTTAAAGTTTAGATCAGATAATTTCACTCTGGGAAGGAAGGGGAGGTAGAAGATGGGAGGGGAGGAGAGGAGGAAAGGGGGGAGGAGAGGGGGAGGAGAGGAGGGAAGAAGGGAGGAGAGGAGGGGAGGTGAGAGGGGAAAGGAGAGGGGAGAGGGAGGTGAGGGGTAAGAGAGGGGAGGGGAGAGGAGAGGAAGCGAAGGAAAGGGAGAGTAAAGGAAGGGAGAAGAGGGGAGGGAAGGGGAGGGGAAGGTGAGGGGGAGGAGAGGGGAGGTGAGAGGAGGGGAAAGGAAGGAAGGGTAGGGGAGGGTAGGGAAGGGGAGTGTAATCTTGATCGAAACCCACAATTTCGCTCCTCCCTAAAGTACGTACACATTGTATGGCAAAAATCTAATTATACCATGACAATCATGCCTACGCGGATCTTACCACGCGCTCCCAAAAATTCTCACCCCTTTTTCATTTATCCACACACTGAAACCAAAACAAACCTTATTCACTGAAGCTTCACTAAGTCATTTCAGCCTTCAGATCAAGTGGATGTTCGTCAGCTTCTGAAGTGACGAAAGAACACGACGAGGGGATGTCGAGGATAACCTTACGGCGTCGCTGCTCCTCCAACTCATGTTGTCCTTGTGTCTTCTTGAGCCTGACACTTGATACGCATTCTCGCAGTCTATAATATCCATGTGTGTGTTTGTATTTGTCCGTGTGTGTGTGTGTGCGTGTAAGTGCGTGTGTGTGTGTGTGTGTGTGTGTGTGTGTGTGTGTGTGTGTGTGTGTGTGTGTGTGTGTGTGTGTGTGTGTGTGTGTGTGTGTGCGTGTGTGTACGTGTGTGTGTGCTCGTGTATACATGTGTGTACGTATCCGTGTATGTGTGGACGTGCTTCCTTGTGTGTACATGAACATGTACGTAAATGTATACGTGTATCTGTGTACGTGTGTGTGTAGGTGCATTCTTGTGTGGAGTGTAAATAGGAACATGAGTCAAAGAAAGAGAGAGAGAGAGGGAGAGAGAGGAAGGGAGAGAGAGAGAGAGAGAGAGAGAGAGAGAGAGAGAGAGAGAGAGAGAGAGAGAGAGAGAGAGAGAGAGAGAGAGAGAGCGAGAGAGCGAGAGAGCGAGAGAGCGAGAGAGAGAGAGGAAGAGAGAGGAAGAGCGAGGATGAGAGAGAGGAAGAGCGAGGATGAGAGAGAGGAAGAGAGAGTGAGAGAGAGGAAGAGAGAGTGAGAGAGAGGAAGAGAGATAGAGGAAGAGAGATATAGGTAGAGGAGGAGAGATATAGGAAGAGAAAGAAAGAGAGAGGGGGGGAGGAGGGAGGTAAAGGACCCAAGAAGAGGGAGAGTGTGGGGGGGGAAGGGAGGGGAGAGGGGTGACGAGAAGAAAGGAATGCGTCTTTCTTGTAAACCCTTCTCGTCACTCTCACCATCAAATTCTTCCCCCATTCCCTTTCCCCCCACGCCCTCCCCTTCCCACTTTCCCCCCTTCCCCCCTCCCCCACAACCCACAACTTCCTCCCCATTCTCTCGTGACAATACACTGGTTCTTCTCCCTCTGGTGGCATTATCGGAAGCGTGCTTGCTAGTCGCGCATTCGCTTAGTTGTGGGTTCGAGTCCCGCACTCCTCTCCGAATCCCCA
>NC_134799.1:9709531-9714531 GCF_046742065.1 Oratosquilla oratoria
GCGCCAGCACTTAGCCCCTTCCGTATCGGGTGGTACCTTTCCCTTTAATACCTTATGTCGCCAAGTGATTTTATTCATACCCGTGACACCCTGTCGGTGAGGTCCTTCTCCTTCGGCCAGTAAGACCCGTCTGCCCTTAGCCAGACCTGAATTATTGCAAGAAGGTCCTTCCTGGGTTCTCTGACGAAGGCCACGCCAGGAATAAATGTAAAGAATATCAAAAGGGTTGAGGAATTTAAAAAAAAAGAGCAGAGAAAACCTTGAAAATGAAAAAATAAAACAAAATAAAGATGACAAATACAACAATGAAAATAATAATAATAATAATAATAATAACAATACTAAAATGATAATGGTAACAAAATAGAATGAACATGTCGACAGGGGACCTTTTTGGTCCATAGATATAACGACAATGTCATGAATATTTAAAAAGACAACAATAATAATAGATTACAAAACAAAACAAAAAAAAATAGCAACCACATCTCTCTCACCTTGAGAACACTCATTGAAACGAGTAATCACGTGTTTAGGGTTCGAATCCTAGCAACCCTCATTTCCTCTCCCCCCCTTTCCTATCTCTCTCTCTCTCTCTCTCTCTCCCTCCCTCTCTCTACCTCCCTATCCTTCTCTCTTCCCTCCACTTCCTCCCTCTCCATCTCTCTCCTTCTCTTTTCATCGTTTTCACTTCCGCTCCCTATCACTCCTCTCTTTCCCCCTCTCTCTCTGTCTGTCTCTCTCTCTCTCTCTCCCTCTCTCCCTCTCTCCCTCTCTGTCTCGTATGTGTGTGTGTGTGTGTGTGTGTGTGTGTGTGTGTGTGTGTGTGTGTGTGTGTGTGTGTGTGTGTGTGTGTGTGTGTGTGTGTGTGTGTGTGTGTGTGTGTGTGTGTGTGTGTGTGTCTATGTGTGTGTATGTGTGTGTGTTAAAAATAAACGTGTACATGTGCACGTACGTGACATGTTTATTTACAAAGGAGTACATCAAACAGGTAATCTTCAACCGTACCACCAACTTGTTCACTAAAGAATTATTTGTATTTTTTTTTCTCTCCTGTCGAGAAAATGTATGACAGAGTGACGGGCGTGCGTGGGTCGGTCACTGCCTACGTAACGCCTTCTAAGGCGGTGTTTATGTTCCCGGAAGGGGAGCAGGGAAGGGGAAGGGTGGAAGGGGAAGGGGATACGGAAGGAGGAGGGGGGTGGAGGAGGCAGAAGGAGGAGGGGGAAGGAGGAGGGGGGTGGAGGAGGCAGAAGGAGGAGGGGAAGGAGGAGGGGGGTGGAGGAGGCAGAAGGAGGAGGGGGAAGGAGGAGGTGGGAAGGGGGAAGGAGGATGAGGAAATGGGAAAAGGGAGGGGGAAGAGGGAGGGGGAAGAGGGAGGGGAAGAGGGAGGGGGAGGAGGAAGGGGAAGAGGGAGGGGGAAGGAAGGAGAAGGAGGAGGGGGAAGAGGGAAGGGGAAGAGAGAAGGGGAAGAGGGAGGGGAAGGAGGAGGGAGAAGGGGGAAGGAGGATGAGGGAATGGGAAAAGGGAGGGGGAAGAGGGAAGGGGAAGAGGAAGGGGGAAGAGGAAAGGGGGAAGGAGGGAGAAGGAGGAGGGGGAAGAGGGAAGGGGAAGAGGGAAGGGGAAGAGGGAGGGGGATGGAGGAGGGGAAGGAGGAGGGGGAAGGAGGATGAGGAAAGGGGAAAAGGGAGGGGGAAGAGAGTGGAAGGAGGAATAGGGGATAAAAAGGAGGGAGACGAGTATGTGATAGGAAGTGGGAAAAGGAGGAAGAGATGGAGGAGATGGAGAAGAAGGAGGAGGAGGAGGAAGCGGAGGAGGTGGAGGAGAGGGAGGAAAAGTAAGAAGAGGAAGAGAAGGTGGAGGAGGAGGAGAGGGAGGAGGAGTAAGAAAAGAAGAGGAAGAGAAAGGGAAGAGTATGAGGAGAGGAGGATATGAGGTGGAGGAGAAGAGGAGGAGAAGAGGAGGAGAAAAGGAGGAGAAGAGGAGGAGAAGAGGAGGAAAAGAGGTGGATTGAGAAGAGGAGGAAAATAAGAGGAAGGGAAGATTATGAGGAGATGAGGAAGAGAAGAGGTGGAGGGGAAGAGGAGGAGGAGAAGAGGAGGAGAGTTGGGGAGGAGAAGAAGAGGAGGAGAGTTGGGGAAGGAGAAGAGGAGGAGGAGGAGGAGAAGAGAAGGAGGAGAGTTGGGGAGGAGAAGAGGAGGAAAAGAGTTGGGGGAGGAGACGAGGAGGGGAGGATGAAGAGAAGAGAAGAAGAGGAACAGGAAGAAGAGGAGGATGGAAGAGTTGGAAGATGGTCATTCTTCAGGTCCTGAAGTCCTGAAACCACAACAGTTTTCCAGACAACAATGTACGACACTCTCATTTCGGAGTTGACACAACATCATAATACCCACGATAATGAACAAAGTCAAAGCCATCAACTAAACAGTTGTTATTCAAATTAAATCTAATAATGGGCAACCATAGAAATTAAAACAGAATTAATTGTTATAGATACTCAAATAACAAAGTTTTAATTGGTTGAACGTGGAAAAATGTATATACGAGTATATATATATATATATATAAATATATATATATATATATATATTGTATATATATATACACATATATATATATGTATATATATATGTATATATATATATATATATCAACCACAATTCACTTTAATTGTAATCCATCGACATCGAGACACTCGAGGAGGCATGCATGCAGAAATTGAACACCTCCTTGAATGTCTCGATTTTGATGGCTTAGAATTAAAGTGAATTGTGGTTGAGAAATGTAAATCTGTCCACTGGGACCCATTCAGTGTTGTAAATATATATATATATATATATATATATATATATATATATATATATATATATATATATATATATGTATGTATGTATGTATGTATGTATGTATGTATATACTGTATATGAATAAATAGGTACATAGATAAATAAATGAACCTATGGGGAAGGGCATGACCCTGTATTAAACAGGACTGAACCCCCATAACTCATGTGATGCTGTTTAGACTTTTACACTAAAACAATCAAGTTGAGTAATACCAATAACAATAACAAACCCTCTTCCATATACCCACACTTGCACTATACCGGTTCCTCTTGCCTGTGCCGTTCCCGGTCGAGCCACAAGCAACCCCCCCACCCCCCACCCGGCGCGCACCTCTCGCGTCTCGCAAAGCCCGAGTAACCTATGCAAATTGGGCCCCGGGAAAAAGTGGGCACTCCCCACAAGGACAGCAGTGGCGCATTGTACAGATTCCGTTACATCCAACGCCAGGCGATGTCATTCACTTGCGAGCGGGATCGGTCCGTTCAGTCCGGGAGAGTGAGTGAGAGAGAAAGAGTGGGGAAGAGAGGAGGGAGAGAGTAGGGGAGAGGAGAGGAGGGAGAGGGATAGGTAGGGAGAAAGAGGGCTAGGGAGGGGGAGAGTGTGAGATGGAGGGGGGAAGAGGGATAGGGAAAGCAAGGGAGAGAGACGGGGAGAAAGAGTGGGGAAGGGAGGAGGGAGAGAGTTAGGGAGAGAGAGAGAGGGAGGGGTAGGGAAGGAGAGAGAGGGATAAGGAGGGAGAGGAAGGGATAGAGAGGGATAGGGAGGGATAGGGAGGAAGGTAGAAGGATAGGAAGGGAGAAAGAGTGAGAGTGAGGGAAAGTGAGGGAGAGGGAGAGGGAGAAAATGTGGGTTGTCAAATGAATAAAATGGTCTGACGTCTATGGCGACAGAATGGATGGATCGCTGGATTGAAGGGGTCTATGCTGCGTTCAGTTTTGGTCCCCGGAAGACCTGACCTGGTCTGAACTGACTTGACCTGGTTTGGTAAAAAAAAAAAAAAAAAAAAAAAAAAAAAAAAAAAAAAAAAAAAAAAAAAAAAAAGAAAAAAACGAAGAATTCGAAGAAACATATAAGACAACCGTTCTTGGCACGGGTTACTGGGCTAGAATCCCGCACTCCCCTCTGATTCGCAGCAGTGACTGTCAGCTGTCACAATAGTCCCCAAAAGCGTATGATAGGGCAAAGGTGACGGCTTCGGCCGCAGGTATCCAGCGCTTCCTGGCGTAGACACCTCACCCTTTTTTTCTTCATTATGACTTGGCAAGACAGAACACACACACACACATACACACACACATACACACACACACACACACACACACACACACACACACACACACACACACACACACACACACACACACACACACACACACATGCACACACATACACACACAAACACACACACACTCACACACACACTCACACATACTCACACACACACACACACACACACACACACACACACACACACACACACACACACACACATACACACACACAATGCATAATATATCACTAGCTGAAACAATGAATTAATAAAATTAATTACGATCATTGGAGATACAGCCCGATTTGGAACCATACATGAATCTGAAGCTAGGTATGCTAAACTGGAGAATAAGAGACAGGACCAGACGAGTGTTATTCCTTTCTTGTCTAGAACAGTTAGGTAAATAAATACACACACACACACACACACACACACACACACACACACACACACACACACACACACACACACACACACACACACACACACACATAGACACACACACAAACAGATGTTATTCGAAGAGTTGAAAAAAATCTTGGATGTCCTCCAGGAGTCTACATCAAGGACGGGGATTGAGATGAGTGCAGACAAGACCTAAGTAATGAAGAAATCGCGTGAGTCGATCCCGAGCCCAACAGGACGCAAGCGTACAGTAAAACGTGTTGATCAAATAAAACATTTTTGATCAATTGTTAAAAAAAAAATAGATAAAGGAAGCGGATGCCAAGGTATTTTAAGAAAATTAATGAAGAGCCACAACATGTCCTACGTGCGCTGGTGGCGTCATCGGAAGCGTGCTTGCCGGTCTTGCGTTCGCTTAGTTGTGTGTTCGAATCCCGCACTCGTCTCAGATTCCTAGCAGTGATTGTTTATCACC
>NC_134799.1:9722031-9749531 GCF_046742065.1 Oratosquilla oratoria
ACACACACACACACACACACACACACACACACACGGCACCTCCCCGATTATCCTCACCGTAAAGAGGTCTTTCAAGAGAGGACCTCCAGGTCATGTTAATTTCCTCCTCTTTGAACATTCTCCTTCCTTCATTTCTCATCTTCGTCTTACTGGCGCGTAGATTTCATTTAGATATTTTAATCTTTCTTAAATGCTTCTCAGAACCTTCCTAAACACTTTTTTTCATTTGCTTTCCTTTTCTACATTTTTTGCTGTCGTCATTTTCCTTTATCAACTGTCCATTTTCCAAGTAAATATTTTCTTTAAGTTTTAACTACTTTAGTTGCCCTCTAGGTTAAGTCTGTCGCCAAAGCCAGGCAGATTTAGTCAGCCGAAGGGAACCTGAAGTCTTTAGGTTCAGACTCGTTGTCTTGCAGACGCTTCCTTGTGTCTTCATATCCACATCTAAAAAAGAAAAAAAGAAAAGAAAAAGAAAAAAATTCCTTCGTCACTCAGTTCGAATCCCGCGCTCGTCCCCAATTTTCAGCAGCGTTTGTTATATGCCCCCCCCACCAAACAGTCCCTAAAGCGCATAAAAGCGCCAATGTGACGGCTCCGGCCGCAGCTACTCAGCGCCTCCTGGCGTAGGTTCCTCAGCTTCTTTCTCCTTCAGAAAGACCTTCCTCTCTCTCCATTTCACTTTCGTTTACAGCTAGCTGACTTCATTTTCATTCTTCCTTGCCACATTCTCACTTCCCATTTCTTTCATCTTTATAATTTTCCAGCATTTCATTTTGTTTATTTCCTAACATTGATTTTCACTTAAAACTTTTTGCGATTATGATGGTGACATCTGATCTACTTAGCATTTGGTATATGAATAACACACATGTGCACGGAGGCACGTACACACGCACGTACACGTACACGTACATGCACACACACACACACACACACACACACACACACACACACACACACACACACACACACACACACACACACACACACACACACACACACACACACACACATACGTCTATCACTCGCGTGATGTGTCACCGGGGAGGACAAGGTCATATTCTGTCATGTACCGAGTGACCTATGGCCGCCTGGCGCCTTTGGCTTTCTATGGCTAGTATAGAATAAACGAACATTAATGCTTATAACGTCCATGTTCTCTGAAAGAAATACAAAGTAAAATAAGATAAAATAAGATAAAATAAAGTTGAATAACAATTATGATAATAAAATAAAAAAATGTCAACTCTACTTAAAAAAAAAAAAAAAAAAAAAATATCGGGGGAGGGAGCGACATAGAAGGACCTACCCACATGTACCAGAAGAGTCCGAGAAGTTCCCAACACGTCCACTCACCTGTGGGGGGAGAGAAAGAGAGTCTGAGTCCTGTGGCTTCAGGAAAACTACCATGTATATACATACCAAGGGATTACGATATGGGACACACTAGGCTGGCGGCTTAAAAGGGAATGAGAATGAGGAGAAAGGAGAGAAGAAAGGGAGAAGGAGATATGGGGGTGGAGGAGGAGGTGGAGGAGGAGGAGGAGGAGGAGGAGGAGGAGGAGGAGGAGGAGGAGGACAAGCAGGGTACACAGGAGGAGGAGGAAGAGAAGGAAGAAAGAGAAGGAGGAAGGAAGGAAGGCAGGAAGGAAGGAAGGAAAGGAGGAGAAAGAGAAGGAGGAAGAGGGGGTGAAAAAGGAAGGAAAGGAAGAAGGAGAGGAGGAGGAAGGGGAAGAGGAGGAGGAGGAGGAGGAGGAGGAGGAGGAGAGTATGAGGGTGAGAAGAAGGGGAACCGTTATTGTAGTCGAAGAGGAGGAAGCGAGGAAGAGGTTGAGGAGGAGGAGGAGGAGGAGGAGGAGGAGGAGGTGGAAGAGGAGGAGGAAGCGACGAGGAGGAGGAAGCGACGAGGAGGAGGAAGCGACGAGGAGGAAAAGAGGAGGAAGAGGAGGAGGATGAGGAGGAGGAAGAGTAGGAGGATGAGGAGGAGGAAGAGTAGGAGGAGGAGAAGAATCGAGGGCAGCAATGGGACGAGGAAGGGTGGAGGAAAAGGTGTTCCAATACTTTTGACCACGACAGTACAGTAGGAGGTACCTCCTTCCCTCTCGCCATCGCTGACCTCCCTGCCCACCACCTGACGTCTCGACTCCCCGTCCGCCTCCCTCTTCCGATTTCCCTCACCTCCCCTCCTCTCCTCTCCTCTCCCTCACCTCTTCTCTCTCTCCACCCCCTCCTCCCAGTCCCTCTCTCCTCTCTTCCTTCCTCACCCTTCAAATCCTTCTCTTTCTCCTCTCTTTTCCCTAGTCACATGATTTATTATCTCTTGTCCATTTTCATTTCCTCTCTTTCCCTTCCCTTCCATACCCCTTCCACTCCTCTCTCTTCTCTCTCTCTTCCATCCCTGACTCCCTCCTCTTCTTTCTCTCTCCTTCTCCACTCTTTCCCTCTTTTCTTCCCTCTATTTCTCTAACTTCTCCAATTTCTTTCTCCTCACCTTCCCATGCATTCATTTCCCTTTTCTCCATTTTGTTCTCCCCCTACATTCCCTCCCGTCCCATTCCCCTCACCCCTTCCCCCCGCCCTCCCCCGTCCTCCCCTTCTCATCCCCCTCCCCCTTTCTCCCTCCCTTTCCTTCTTCCACTCTTCACTCTCCTCCCCTTCCCTCCCCCCTCCCCCTTTCCCCTCCACTCCCTTCCTCCCCTTCCTTTTTCTTCCCTTCCCGTTCCGTCCACTCCCCCTCCTCCCTTTCTCCTGCCCTGTCCTCCCCTCCTCTTCCTTCCTTCTCCTCCCCTCCCTCCCCCTCCCCTCCCCCCGCTACACACCTTTGTCAAGCGACACCTTGCGTCCTTCTTGCTCGAGCGCGGACCAACTTTGAACTAATTATTGCACGAGAATTGACGGGCGGCGGCGGCGGCGGCGCCCTTCTCTCGGTTCGGGAATTTTAGTTTGGCGACGGGGAACCCATGGAAACGAGGCCCGGCTGGGAAAGGCCAGAGGTCCTTTGGGGGAGAAGACAACGACGAGAAGGAGGAGGAGGAGGAGGAGGAGGAGGAGGAGGAGGAGGAGGAGGAGGAGGAAGAGGAGGAGGAGGAGGAGGAGGAGGAGGAGGAGGAGGAGGAGGAGGAGGAGGAGGAGGAGATGAAGGGAAAAAGGAGGAGGCAAGGAGGAGGAGGTGAGGAGAAGTTAGATGGAGGGGGAAGTGAGGAGTAGAAACTGGAAGAGGAAGAGGAGGAAGAGAAGATGAGGAGAAAAGGTATTTTCTCAGCAATTACCTGTAGTAGTCTTGGATAGTGTCAGAAGTGGTAGAGATAATGAAGAGGAAGAGGAAAAGGAAGAGGAAGATGAGGAGAAACAAGAGGAAGAAGAAGAAGATGAGGATCAGAAGGAGAGGAGGAGTAGGATCAGGGAAGGAGGAAGAAAAGGAGAAACATGAAGAAGAGGAAGACGAGGATCGGGAGAGGAGGGGGAAGGGGGAAGGAGGGGGAAGGGGGAAGGAGGGGGAAGGGGGAAGGAGGGGGAAGGGGGAAGGAGGGGGAAGGGGAAGGGGGAAGGAGGGGGAAGGGGGAAGAAGGGGAAGGGGGAAGGAGGGGGAAGGGGGAAGGGGGTAGGAGGGAGAAGGGGGAAGGAGGGGGAAGGGGAAAGAGGGGAAGGGGGAAGAAGGGGAAGGAAGGGGGAAGGAGGGGGAAGGGGAGGGGGAAGGAGGGGAAGGGGAAAGGAGGGGAATGGGGGAGGGGAGGGGGAAGGGGAAGGAGGGGGAAGGGGGAGGGGGAAGGAGGGGGAAGGGGGAAGGGGGAAGGAGGGGGAAGGGGGAAGAAGGGGAAGGGGGAAGGAAGGGGAAGGGGGAAGGAGGGGAGGAGGGGAAGAAGGGGATGAAGGGAATGAGGGGACGGGAGGAGAATGAGGGGGAAAGAAGGAGAGGAGAAGGAAGGAAGGAAGGAGGGAGAAGGAAGAGAAGAAAGAGGGAGGAGAATAAGGAGGAAAGGAGGGAGAAGGAGGGGAAAAGGAAGAGGAGAAGGAGGGGAAAAGGAAGAGGAGAAGGAGGGAGAAGAGAAGGAGGAGGGAGAAGAAGGAGGGAGAGAAGAAGTAGGAGGAGGGGAGGAAGAGAAAGAGAAGGAGAAGAACGAAAGGGAGGAGAATAAGGAGAGGAAGGAAGAGAAGGAAGAGTAGGAGGGGGAGGAGGGGAAGAGGAGGAGCGAGTTACAAAAGTAAGGGAATAATCAACTCTAGGATACAAGGACACAAGAACCAAAATGCCTTAAGAATAAATATTTATGTCTATATTTGGTTAACAACCCAGATAGTGTCCTGATTGGCCGATACATGGGCCAATGAGGACACGACCCTCGAGTCGGTACTCGTACAAAGGAAGAGGCTATAACCCTGGCCTTTGTTTTGGGCAGTCTTCCATTGCCAGGGTGGTCGTTCCTAAAAAAAAAAAAGATAAATTAAGGAAAAAAAAATGAAATAAACAAATAAAAAAAAAATCTCATTTCCATCTGGTTTTCTTTTGGTGGAGGAAGTAATTTTCCTTTTGAAAATAAAAATATAACGTACATTCTTAAGGAAGTACTTGCATTTACAATAATTACCGAGAATACAATAACCATACCAATTCAAGTGAAGACACCCACTCACATACGATAATAATACATAAATATATTCACACACACACACACACACACACACACACACACACACACACACACACACACACACACACACACACACACACACACACACGTATATATATATATATATATATATATATATATATATATATATATATATATATATACACACAAGCGGTATGTAGAAAACACAGTCGTACAAACACTTGAAAGGTAACAGAGCAGAACCTTGGTACCCTTTGGCTCTAATGAGATCATCCAAGCGCGAGTGCCATCAATACTCTTTGCGGTGACAGCCACGGTCCCCAGCTGCACGGCGCCACTTGGCACTGCACCTCGACAGAGGCGTTCTTTTTATAAACAATAATGGAACCGCACAGCTTATGCCTTACATAAACATAACACCAAACAAACATTTCTCTTTGCGGTCATGGCGTCTTGGCGCGGGAGCGAACGCGCACGCGCCCGCGCACACATACACACACACACACACACACACACACACACACACACACACACACACACACACACACACACACACACACACACACACACACACACACACACACACTCACTGTCATTACGGCGGTCCAGGTTCGAATCCTGCCCAGGGCTGAAAATGATTTCAGTAACTGCGCTTCGAGTCGTTACTCCAACTCTCATGGGCGGGGAGTTGGGTGTGTGTATGCGTGTAAGTTCAAACCATTACCCATAGATCGGTCATACGAGCTCTGAGCTCTTTTCCGGGAGGGAAATAGCTGTCGATCACGTGTCCAACACGTGTTCCAAAGACCAAAGCGAATCACACGCACACATAATGTCTATTGACAATATTATAGTTATTAAGTAGTCATTGAACGTGTTAGGTGGATAGCTGATATTCTAGAATTATGTTTAGAGAATTTTTGGTTGATATTGAAAGAATGTTGAAATTATTTTAAGTAGCAGAAATGATGACAATAATGTAATTGTAACAGATTATTGACAATGTCGTTATTGCAACATGAATATTGAGAATGTCGTTATTGTAACATGAATATTGACAATATTATTGTTACAGAAATATTAACAATATCATTATTGTAATATAAATATTGACATCGTTATTGTAACAGAAATATTGACAATATCGTTATTGTAACAAATATTGACAATATCGTTATTGAGAATGTCGTTATTGTAACAAAAATTTTGACAATATCGTTACTGCAACATAAATACTAACAATATCGTTATTGCAACATAAATACTGACAATACCGTTACTGTAACAGAAAAAAATTATAATATCGTTATTGTAACAGAAATATAGACAATATTGTTATTGTAACAGAAATACTGACAATTCATTATTGTCATTAAATATAAACCCAACGAGTCCCTAATTCCTTTCACTATTGTCGGCGATTAAGGCATTTGTTGTGTCTGTCGTCAGGTGATTTTATTCAACAAAGATAAACCCAAATAACCAATGGGTTAACCTCTCCTTGATTAACTCTTTCGCTGCTTTTCAGGACCTAAATCCTTGTTCTGGCTGCCGTGAGGCGATTTTTTCAGCTGTGGGAGTCGCCCTGTGCAAGCAAGGCTTAAGTGGTTGACCATCTTTTGTATCGAAGTTAATGGATTAATTCTAGGGGTTAAGTCACATATATTCTAATTCTATAACCCTTTCGCTATAATAAAGCCTTTGAATATTATATTCCGAGAAGCACAATTTTTTTTCAGATTGCGTGGATGCGTTAGTAGCGTTAGTAGGTGTGTACACACACACACACACACACACACACACACACACACACACACACACACACACACACACACACACACACACACACATATATATATATATATATATATGTGTGTGTGTGTGTGTGTGTGTGTGTGTGTGTGTGTGTGTGTGTGTGTGTGTGTGTGTGTGTATGTGTGTGTGTGTGCGTACACGTACATATCTGTGCGTATTTTCGTGTATGTGCGTGAGAGTGCGCGCGCGCATTCACGTGTCCAGAGAGATATCACCACTAACATATGGTCCTCGTGCGCCCTCTACTTGTAAGGTTCGATCTAAACCTTTCAATTATACAAACGCTTCTCCAAGAAAAAAAGTAGAGTCTTTGATACAAAACCTTTGAGTGATAGGATATAGTCTCTAGCTTTCTCTAAGTCCAGGAAATGGTGTGGAACGCAACAGCCCCGAGACGCGTTCTTTGTTGTCCTTTGCTGAAGGATGATTGATTGGTGGGGTGTAATCGATTCAGGCTCATGTTTACCAACCTTGATACCGCCCTCTAAGGGGTCGATAGCCAAAACGAGAAGAAAAAGAAGACGAAAAAGACGAAGCAGAAAAAAAGAAGATAAACAAACAAAAGTATCGTTGTGTTCTGGTAGCAGATACATTCGGCGTTGTGTTCTTTTACTGCGTTATCGTTGTTGGTATAGTGGTGGGGGTGGTTGTTCTTGCTGCCTGTTGTGGTTGTGGTTGGTCTTGTTGTTGTTGTTATTGTTTTGTATTTGCTGTTGTTGTGCGTTTATGTGAATGTTTTAGTTGTTTTGTTGTTAAAGTTTGTTGTTGTGTTTGCCGTTGTTTCTGTTGTATTTGTTTCTGTTGTTTGTTGTTGTCGTTGCTTTCGTTGTTGTTTCTGTTGTATTCATTGATATTGTTTGTTGTCGTTGTCGTTGCTGTCGTTGTTTCTGCTGTATTTATCGATACTGCTTGCTGTTGTTGTCGCTCTAATATCTGTTGATGTTTTTGTAGTGTTGAGAGTTGTCTCTGTCAATGCTACTGCTGTGGTGGTTGTTCTTGTCGCTGTGGTGGTTGTTTTTGTCGCTGTGGTGGTTGTTCTTGTCGCTGTGGTGGTTGTTCTTGTCGCTGTGGTGGTTGTTCTTGTCGCTGTAGTGGTTGTTTTTGTCGCTGTGATGGTTGTTCTTGTCGCTGTGGTGGTTGTTCTTGTCGCTGTGGTGGTTGTTCTTGTCGCTGTGGTAATTGTTCTTGTCGCCGCGGTGGTTGTTCTTGTCGCTGTGGCAGTTGTTCTTGTCGCTGTGGCGGTTGTCCTTGTTGTTGTGGTGGTTGTTTTTGTCACTGTGGTAATTGTTCTTGTCGCTGTGGTGGTTGTTCTTGTCGCAATGGCGGTTGTTCTTGTCGCTGTGGCGGTTACTCTTGTCGCTGTGGTGGTTGTTCTTGTCGCTGTGGTGGTTGTTCTTGTCGCTGTGGCGGTTGTTCTTGTCGCATTGGCGGTTGTTTTTGTCGCTATGGCGGTTATTCTTGTTGCTGTGGTGATTGTTCTTGTCGCTGTGGCGGTTATTCTTGTCGCTGTGGCGGTTATTCTTGTCGCTGTGGCGGCTGTTCTTGTCGCTGTGGCGGTTATTCTTGTCGCTGTGGCGGTTATTCTTGTCGCTGTGGCGGCTGTTCTTGTCGCTGTAGCGGTTATTCTTATCGCTGTGGCGGTTATTCTTGTCGCTGTGGCGGTTATTCTTGTCGCTGTGGCGGCTGTTCTTGTCGCTGTGGTAGGCGTCCTCGTTATTGGTGTGGTCATTCTCACTGTGGTGGTGGTTGTTCCTATTGCGGCGGTGGGCGTTTAGGCCCTCGTTATCATTATCCTAATCACTATCATCAACACCATTAAGCTGATACGATCTTGGACCTGAGGCGATCGTCCTTTCCCCGAGCCCAATCATTTTCTGTGACTCATCTTCCTCTTAAACGAGTTTGGAAACGAGCAATTGTTGGAGTAACTTCCTAAAATCAATTAAGAAGGCAGAATTCATAGGCATATGTGCGCTTTTATTTCCATGGCAGTTTTGTTTGTTTGGTTAGTTATTCGTTTGTCTGTTTGTTTATCTATTCATTCATTTATTTATTCATTTCTTGATTTATCTATTTATCTTTTATAATTGTATTTATTTATTTAATTATTCATCATCTATTTATTTTTCATTTGTTTTTATTGATTGAAAGAGAGAGAGAGAGAGAGAGAGAGAGAGAGAGAGAGAGCGAGAGAGCGAGAGAGCGAGAGAGAGAGAGAGAGAGAGAGAGAGAGAGAGAGAGAGAGAGAGAGAGAGAGAGAGAGAGAGAGAGAGAGAGAGAGAGAGAGAGAGAGAGAGAGAGAGAGAGAGAGAGAGAGAGGAACGGAAAGGGAGGGAGGGAGGGAGAGGGAGGGAGGGGAGGGAGTGGGAGTGGGAGAGGGAGGAGGGAGGGAGGGAGAGGGAGGGTGGGGGAGAGAGAGAGAGAGAGAGAGAGAGAGAGAGAGAGAGAGAGAGAGAGAGAGAGAGAGAGAGAGAGAGAGAGAGAGAGAGATAGAGAGAGAGTGGCTACTGGGGAAGTGCCGCATCGAAAGGGATTGATTAGTTCGATAGACCCGAGGTGAGAAGCACAATGCCAGTCAAGAGGGCTCCCCCCCTCCCCCCTCACCCCCCCCACTCCCACCCCCACACACCCTTCGATTCGGGAAAGAAACAGAAAAATTCTTTTATTATTTTTCTTTGTCAGAAAAAGAATGGCAATGCGATATTTGGGTGAAGGAGTATGAAATGAAATGTTTGTGAAAAACAAGGAAGAAAATAAAAAAGAAATGGAGCAAAAGAATTAAAACATCAACAGTAACGACAATAACATTAAGAAAATAATAGTAATAGTCGTAATAATAATTTGGTGGAGAGCGAGATGAAACGTTTGTGAAAAAAGAAGAAAATAAAAAGCATAAAAAAGAAAAAGAGCAAAAAAAAAAAAAACATCAACAGTAACAATAATAATAATAATGATAAAATAATAGTAATAGTCGTAACAATAATTTGGTGAGCATACTATTTTAGATTTCCTATCAACGATGAAACCAAAATAGTGTGTACCAATACTTTGCTGGCATCAGCTCCTCCCAGATTTTTTCTTGAGTGTCGAACTTCGTGTGTAGTTTGAGTAGTCAAAAAAAAAAAAAAAAAAAAAAAAAAAAAAAAAAAGGGACATTGCACCTCGCCCTTCGGAGGCGAGTTTCTTGTTCTCATCAGTGTACAGTAGCTGGGGGAGCCTTTTTCCAGGAACCTCTTCCCAAGTTTCGAAAATCCTCCTGTCCGGGGACACCCTTGGGTCCTGTAATCTCACCACCAAACCTATCTAACCCTGTGTTTGTGTGTCTGTATGTCTGTCCGTGTGTTTGTGTGTCTGGATGTCTGTCCGTGTGTTTCTATGTATGTCCGTGTTTTTATGTGTCTGTATGTCTGTCCGTGTGTTTGTGTGTCTGTATGTCTGTCAGTGTGTCTCTGGCCGTGTGTCTCAACCGTCTGTGCGTCTGTCTGTGTCTACGTGTGTCTGTACATATGCCTTTGTGTGACTGTTTCCTTCTCTGTGTAGCTCTGTGTTTATATGTATCTGTGTATCTTTGAGTCTTGGTGTCTATATGTCCCTGTTTGTATGCTATTTCAAGTCTACTGTATGTGCCTATGTGTATATATGCGTATTGTGACCTGTGTGTATGTGTTTGTTCGTCCGTGTATGTATATCCATCTTTTTCTGCACAGCTGTTTGTCTGTATGCATCTGTATTTGTGTTGGCATCTTCGTCTGTATGTGCTTCCGTATGTGTCTGTTCTTGTATGTGTTTGTATGTGTATCTGTGTCTATTGGCATCTTCGTCTGTATGTGCGTCTGTGACTACATGTGTGTGTATGTTTGTATATGCATCTTTATCTGTCTATGTGTATTTATGCACCTGTGTGCTTCTGTGTCTGTTTCCACACGTTTTTCTGTGCATCTGCATCAGTCTCTCTATAGGTCTATCTATAAGTCTGTTTGGCTGTGGGTCTGTCTGTAGTTTTGTCTGTGTGTCTGTTGGTATGTGGCTGTGCTTCTAAACCTGCCTTAGTGTCTGCCTGGATTGAACTTCTCTGTGTCTGCGTGAGTGTGTCTGGCTGTGTCTGTGTTCTGTTAACGACAGCGTTTCCCTGCCTGTCGAAGTCTGTTTATATTTGTCTCTTTCTGCCTGCTTGTGTCTGTCTGGCAGTCTGTCAGTTTATGTTAGTCTGTTTCTTCATGCTTATGTCTGTTTACCTGTGCCTGTCTGCTTGTGTCTGCCTGTTTATCTGCCCAAGTGCCTGCTATGACACTATTCTATTCTATATACCAAGAACTTTTCCCCCTCATAAGGGGGGTAGCTAAGTCAGAGGCACGTACCTATTCCCACCCATTTCACTCTCTTCCTCCACCCTTTCCCTCATGGATGACGGGTCATCCCTGCATCCGCCAACTGCCCTGGGTCAAACGCGATGCAGCAAGACACAGCACATCCACAGAAAGTCCGCTTCACTTAATCGGCAACCCCCCTCTCCGTCCCCTCATGCAGAACAAGAGAAGACAGGGAGAAATCCCTTTGTTTGGGCTGCGTCAAAATATCATTCATACGTAAGGACCCCATACCCCCATCCCTCCCCTCCTACTCTTTCTACTCTTCCTACTCTTATCCTACTCTCTGTGGCCCCAAAAAGGACATTAAAAAAAAAAAAAAAAAAAAAAAAAAAAATCACACTTGTCTATATCTGTGTGAATGTGTCTGGTTGTGTCTATATTTGCTCACGCCTGTGTCTATCTGCCTGTGTATGTCTGTTTATATTCGTCGGTTTCTGCCTATTTGTGTCTGTCTGCCTATACCTATCTGTTTTTGTATGCCTAATTGCCCGACGGTCTGCCAAAATAGACGAAACCTAAAAACACATTAACGAACAAGAACAGAGAAACAGAAAACTATATACGACTTCCTTGGCTCATCCTACCATTCCTTCATTTAAAAAAAAAAAAAAAAAAAAAAAATCTATCCCCTCCCCCACAACCCCTCCCCCTTGACGCAACCCCCTTCCCACCCCATAATCCCCGCCCAACCCCTTCCATCTCGAGGGTTGTCCGTAGATCACCCAGAAGAACCTCTCTTATTTAAGAACCTCCCATCTTCGACCTTCTACCGCTACCGCCCTTCCAATTACCGTCCCTCCCTCCCTCACCCTTCCCCCTCTTCCACTCCTCTTCTATCACGCCCCCATTAACCGCCCCTACCATACATAGTGAACAACCCCCATAATCTCTCGCCGTAGTGGGGGAACCTCAGATTTGTGACTCAGTAAGCACCCTCAAGACTGTGGCTTCAGTAAGGACCCATAGGTCTCTGGCACTGGTGAGGACCCATAGGTCTCTGGCACCGGTATGGACTCAGAGAAATGAATCTGGGGGAAGGCCAGCAGACCTTTGCTAAAGTAAGGACTTTAAGGTCTCCTGTCCAGGAAGGTCCGTGGGATCTGGTCCCTTTTTTTTTTTTTTTTTTTTGCTGCGGGACTTCCACACTTGACTGTTCTTATTCTGGTTAGTACCGGATGATTTTATTCTGTCGCGTGGTGCCCTTTCGGTAATCGGTTCTGGATGGGGACATATTCTATGGCACACCATACCCAAACCATTACATCACCATACCCCCATACCCAAAACATTGCATCACAATACCCAGACCATTGCAACACAATACCCAGACCACTGCTTCACCATACCCATACATTGGAATCACCATACCCATACATTAGAATCACTATACCCATACCACTCCATCACCATATCCAAATCGCTGTATCACCATACCCAAGTCAGCCAATAACTCACCATCCCACTCACAGGAAGTGGGAAGTGAGAAACCCCTGCATCACCATACCCTGCATCACCATACCCTGCCATATCCAAACTATGATCTTAAACAAGTCTCTATTCAGCACCATATTACACCACCATACCCAACCATACCCACACCAATGCACCACCATACCACACCATTAAGTCACCAACACTATTACTGACAACATCGTCACCATCACCACAGCCACCATCACCACCACCATTACCAACATTCTCCACCTACCTTTTATTCCTGCCCCCCCTCCACCATCCTCCCTTCCCTTTCCCCTCCCCATCCTCCCTTCTCCCTGCCCCATCCTCCCTTCCCCATCCCCATCCTCCCTTCCCCTTCCCCATCCTTCATCCTTTCCCCCTCCTCATCCTCCCTTCCCCACCGCATCCTCCCTTCTCCCCTCTCCCTTCTCTCTCTCCGCGGTTCCCCTTTTCCCTTCTTTCTACCCTCCTCTTCCTCCTCCTCTCATTCGGCACCTTTGCAGTTTGTATTTTTAATGATAATGATTATGATAATGATAACGATAATATCAATTACAATAACGGCGTAACGATACAAATGAAACTAATAGATATTATTATCATGAAATACCAAGATGACGACAAAGACGATAACGACGACGACGATGACAATGGCGACGATGACAATGACGATGACGATGACGATGACGACGAAGACGACGACAGTGACAATGAAGACGACGACGATGACGACGAAGTCGATGATGACGTCGAAGTCGATGACGACGACGACGAGGATGACGCTACCGAAGAAGACGACAAAGACAACGACAACGAGGACGACGCTAACGAAGAGGAAGACGACGAAGACGACAACGACGCGCGACAACGACGAAGTGCAACATTACCTACGAAGTAGAAGGATGGGATGGGGGGATGGGGGATGGGGGGATGGGGGATGGGGGGATGGGGGATGGGGGAAAGCGTCAGGGCTGCAACAGAACGAGTAGGACAAGATGGAGAGGGCGGGGTGTGGGGGGAGAAGGATGGGGGGTAAGGGCTGATGTGAAGCCATTGCTTTTATATCCTCTCCACCCTAGGCCATTTATCCCCATCCCCCCTTCCCACCCCCAAAGGCTGTTAGAATCTAGATAAGATCACCTGGTAGGGAATGTACGGTCTGTAAGACCGGAATCGTTTACAAAACCCTTCCACTCCCCCTCCCTCCACCCCCTCCATCCAATCTTACTCACTCCATCATGTCCTTCAACTCCTCCATCTATTCTCCAGTGATAGATCTTGCCGACAAAGGACCTTTCTGTCCATAGTGAAACCAGATGTAATGATATGTAAGTAAGAAAGGAAGAAGAAGGTAAGGAGCCTACGCCAGGAGGCGCGTAGTTGCTGCAGAAACCGCTTGGAACGTCTGGGCAGGTAACATACAGACGCTCCTGGGAATAGGAGTGCGGGATTCGAACCCACAACTAAGCGAATGCGAGACCAGCAAGCTCGCTTCCGTTTGACGCCACCAGCGCACATAGTAAATATACAAATGAAATTGATATATGATTAACAGAAATAAAAATCGAAACAAGTAAATAACATTCACTGGTCAAGTTACTGTAGAACATAAGAACATAAGAATGAAGGAGACTGTAATAGACCAAAGGGCCTACACTAGGCAGTTCCATGTCCATGACCACCAATCATCCCCATCCATAAAGTTATTTAACCTTTCTTAAAACAACCGATAGTTTCAGCGCTCACTACATGGTTACTAAGTCTATTCCATTCGTTGATCACACTATTTTCCTTCTTATTTCTAGATAAAAAATACGACCCTATCGTTTGAAGACATCTTCATTTTATTCATTCACTTATCTATTTATTTATTTATTTATATATTTATTAATTTATTTATTTATTTTTGTCTTCTTTGTCTTCTCTCTCTTCTCCTTTCATCCCATTGGTTTACAGAGACCTGGGGCAACGGATTGATCCTCTCATCCTCTCATCACTTTCCCTTCCCCCCCCCCCCCACGCCACGTCCTTAGGAAACAATAAACAAATATCTAAACAGATTAAAAGTTAAAGAAAACAAACAAGAAACAGGATACCACAGACCTTCAGTGCACCACGACCTGCCACATACTTTCCCCACCACAACCCTACCACAGTTTTGCACCATACCATAACCCTACCACAGTACACCTTTATCCCATCATCACCCTACCTGTTCGCTACCACACCACCACACGTCTACAACCTGACCTTGAATGCTTAGACCACCGGTGGCCCTGGAGGCAAAATACAACCACACTACCACACCACCAGACTTACTAAGCTCGCCGCACGCGGAACAGTTCACCACATTCACCACATTCACCACAAACAACCAGAAACTCACAATGCAAATCACAGGAAAGGTATGAAGAATCGTCATCGCAGACTTCGACAGGACAATTCTTCAAGTGGGCTATCCTAGGGTGACAATTCTTCAATTGGGCCATCAGGGGTTCACGATTCTTCGTTTGTAAAGTTTATGACAATAAGCGCAACCCTTATTCAACCTAACTTAATCTAATCTAATCTTTATTCCACTGTTGATATTCGGCGTACTGGGGTGACAATTCTTCAGGTGGGATTTCATGGGGTGACGATTCTTCATGTGGGCGTTTTGGGGTGACAATTCTTCATGTGGGCGTTTTGGGGTGACAATTCTTCATGTGATATATTCACCACACAATACCGCGTGCTATACCTATATATCTGCTCTCTATGTAATGTTACATTACTCATAAGAATGCATGGAGACCGCAAGAGACCATAAGGCCTACACTAGGCATTATGGTCTCTTGCAGTCCTGGTGGTTACATGCCCTGGTGGCGTCATCGGAAACGTGCTAGTCTCGCATTCACTCAGTTGTGGGTTCGAACTCCGCACTTCTCTCCAATTCCCAGTAGTAATAGGCAAAGGTGACGGCTTCAACCGCAGCTAATCAGCTCTCCTGAATAAGCCACCCCCACACCCACACCCACACCCAGGAAGCAACAAGGCTTCCAATTAACTATTGTCTATTCACAGTATTCAGGCACTGATGTCCCTCCCCCTTTCGTAGCTTCAACAAACTCTATCTCCTTACTGGTGGACATAATATCTAAGCCCCGCCCATTTGACAGTTCCGGTTTCCTGATTGGTGGACATGATTTCCCCCTGAACGACATTCTGCATCTTTAATTTATTTAGAATAAAATTCCTGCTATTCTAAATATTTTCACAATTTTTTTTAAGAGCTCTCGAAGGGAAAGTAAAACAAACGATGAGAGCAAATATACTGCTGGCAGAACTATCATGAATAAGGCGAAAGTTATGAGAAAACGATCAACAACGTCTTGCCATTTCCGGCGTCTCCGAACGTTCCCACTGTGGCTCTGGCTTTGGATACACATTTAGTAAGGTTTGGGCTGAGAATAAGTATTTTCAGTCAGAAACTTTAATGTTACCGATCGAACATTTTCTGGTGAGGGGAGAGGGGAGGTGGAAGGAGAAAGGGGAAGGGGAGGGGGAGAAGAGGGATAGGTAAGGGAAGGGGGAAAGGGAAGGAGGGGGAGAAAAAGGGGGAGGAGGGTAAAGGAAAGGGGGTAAGGTCGAAGTGATGGAGAACCTCCAAGGGAAGGATCCGTTCCAAGTCTTCTTCGAGGACGACATAGGAACTGGGTCCTTTGTTCGACCCTCATTCAATATGGTAACACCCAATATCGAACACCACAATAACAAGCGGCAGGCTATTTTATTCAGCTGAGGTCAGGTGGAGGGAGAGAGCGGGACCCTAAACTGACTGGACGACTTGATGAAAACCGGTCCCAATCGGAAGACGCTTTCAGATGAATAAAATCGCTTACCATTGGCTACAGACGCTTGGCTTCGCGTCACCGTGTTGATGGAATTTAGTGTCGCCGCCTTCCCTGCTATAATGTAGATCCAGATAGTGTTCCATTGTCTCCTCCCAGCGGGGGACTCGAACCGGGGACGACGTCGCTCTCATTGTCTCCTGCAGAAACTCCTCGGGGCATCCTTCGGATCGAAGGGGATGGTGCTTATAGGGAGTGTAGGACAAAATCCCTCCCTAGGACAAACCCCCCCCCCTCTCATAGGAATCTCCCATTAACCTAATTTAAGCTAACAACTTGGTCTGGCCTGAACTTACCTAACAACCTAGCCTGGTCTAACCTAACCTAACCTAACTTTAACAACCTAACCTAAGGTTCGGTGGTCCGCAACTTGAGAGCACTGCCACTTCGTCACCGTGAGTGACGAGATTTTATGTTTTTATTGAAACTAATGTCAGACAATTTTATTTAGTATATCGGGCCCATAACGATGTCTAAGCAAGATGCTGTAATGATTATGATTTATTTTATATTATTTCTTTTTGTTTTGTTATCATTTGTCTGTTTGATTTTCATTTATTATTAGTGTTATGTCAATTTATTATTATTTACTATTTACCTGTTTGTTTATTATTTAACTATACCTATGCATTTATTTATTTTATTTGTTATTAACATTATTATAGTTTTTATTTATCATTTTATTATTATAATGGTTTTGTTTTCGCATCCGACCTAGATATGGACCAAAAGGTCTCCTGTCGGCATGCTCCGCCTTTGTAATCCTTTGTTTGTAATCGAGGTCCGGACCATACCCTCGACCAAACATAAGAACATAAGACTGGATGAGACTGCAGGAGACCATAAGGCCTACAACAGACAGTTCTATATCTATCTCTCGATAGAATAAAAGTGTCCGTCATTAGCCTGAACAAAAGCTATTGAAAACCAAAACGAAAGGTCTGAAACCTTTCCACATGATACAGATCTTTATTGATTTTATTCTTGCTGGCGCTATTGGAAGGGCCGCGAGGGGGGGGGGCTCCCATAGTTAATCAGTCAACGAGTGAGTATCCTTCTCATACATCTTTCTGCCTGCCGTCAGGTGATTTTATTCAGCCAAGGGGATCTCCCTTATCGCTCTGGATGACTTTATTCATCTAGGAAATGAACTAGGGCGTTAAAGTCTCGTTTGGTTTGCCGTTATGTGTGTGTGTGATTTACTGTGCAGTGTTTAGTACATACCAGTATTTAGTACATACAGCTGGCGAATTGTTGGAATTGAAGAGATAGGTAATAGGTACTGCTGGGAATCTTAAAAAATGCGGTATTCGAACCCACAACTAAGCGAATACGAGAGCAGCACGCTTCCCATGACGCTACCAGCGGATCAACAGTTCCCCGAAGCGCGTAAGGCAAAAGTGACAGCTTCGGCAGCAGGTACTCAGCGTCTACTGCCGTAGGTTCTTCACCACCACCCCAGGGGGATTTCAGAGCCCTGAAGTGAGATCTGAAGTGAGATGTGGGGTGAGAAGTGGGGTGGGAACTGTCCGGTTGGTCAGTCTTGCCGGAAGGGTAGTGGCCTTCCGTGAGATGACGAAGGCATTTTCTCTCTTTTTGTTTTTTGACCTCCCCTCCCCCCTCCCCCCTCCCCCCCATCGTGACGCTATGGTCACACCCATCCCCATTACGTAGTTGAGGGCCGACAATTTCATCATTTCCTTAAGCCAAGATAATTTGACGAATTATTTCATCTAACCCTCCTTCTCCTCCTCCTCCTCCTCCTCCTCCTCCTCCTCCTCAGGGGTGATGGCACCAAGAGCACCAGCGGCTTCGTCAAAAAAGGATAATGATGAGCTGAGTCATATCTGTGATACAACCAGCTACCTCGGGTCGAGGTTTGCAAACTCCATTCGAATCAGTAACATCCTTTCATCCCAAACGAAACCATTAAAAGAAAGGAAGATGGTGTGTCATCTCTTTGAATGGGCTCAAAGAGTCTTAATACCTTCATTCCAGTGACGCTACTTAGTTGAGTCAAGAGAGACACTAAGAAGGTCGCCATAATGAAGAGGGTTGAATAGACTTGAAAGAATTATATGGTCATGTTGTCATCTATAACTACTTGCTAAGTATAATGTTAATTAAGTTAGCGCGAGGCCTGATATATATTACAGAAGTCTCTGGGAAGTAAAATGCAAATATCTTCTTTGGAGAATCTGTACAAATAGGAAGTCTCCAATAGTTCCGAAAATTGGTCAATTCTGGACACCAGAAGCACTTTCTGGTATTCTGGTACGTTTTCGAAAAAAAAAAAAAAAATGATGACGCCATCGTGTGTTTGCTGGTCTCGCACTCAGTTGTGGGTTTGAGTCCCGCACTCCTCTCCGATTCCCACAAGTGACTGTTAGTTACCTGTTCCCAACAGTCCCCAAAGCGGATAATAGGGCAAAGGTAACGGCTTCGGCCGTAGTTACTCAGCGCCTCCAGGCGTAGTAGGCTCCTCACCTTTCGAAAAGCGTTTTCGTTCTTAATATCGGAAAATTTCGAAATTTTTAGATACTCGATTGAGAACTACATTCCTCAGTTTTATCGAGACATACCTGTTGGTGAACGAACGTCTGGTGTTTCATGGTTAGGGTTAACTGTGCTTGTGAGGTCAACTTTGTGCTTGTGAGGTCAACCTTGTGTTTGTGAGGTCAACCTTGTGTTTGTGAGGTCAACCTTGTGTTTTTGAGGTCAACCTTGTGTTTGTGAGGTCAACCTTGTGTTTGTGAGGTCAACTTTGTGTTTGTGAGGTCAACCTTGTGTTTGTGAGGTCAACCTTGTGTTTGTGAGGTCAACCTTGTGTTTTTGAGGTCAACCTTGTGTTTGTGAGGTCAACCTTGTGTTTTTGAGGTCAACCTTGTGTTTGTGAGGTCAACCTTGTGCTTGTGAGGTCAACCTTGTGTTTGTGAGGTCAACCTTGTGCTTGTGAGGTCAACCTACTCAAGATGTAGGTTTTTGCCTGTGAGTGTGCGCTCGATTTTTTTCCTTTCATTTGATTAGTTTATTTACAATTCTATTTCGTATTTTCTGTAGCGGAACGCGAGGAAGTGAAGCGTCATATGGCGGCAAATGGGAAGAGGGAATTGTGAGAAGGACGAGGAAGATGGGGGTGATGAGGAGATGGGGTGGACTGACGAGATGGGGTGGAGAGGAGATGGGGTGAAGGGAAAGAGATGGGGTAGGAAGGAGATAGGATGGGGAGAAGATGGGGTGGGGAGGAGATACCGTGGTGGTGAAGAGATGGGGTGGGAAGGAGATGGGGTGGAAAGGAGATAGGGCGGGGAGGAGACGGGATAAAGAGGAGATGGGGAGGAGTTGGGGAAGGAGATGATGTGGGAAGGATATCGGGTAGGAGGAAGATGGGGTGGGGAGGAAATCGAGTGGGAAGGAGATGGCGTATGGAGGAGACAGGGTGAGGAGATGGTGTGGGGAAGGAGATGGGGTGAAGAGGAGATGGGGTGAGGAGGAGATGGCGTGAGGAGGAGACAGGGTGAGGAGATGGTGTGGGGAAGGAGATGGGGTGAAGAGGAGATGGGGTGAGGAGATGGCGTGGGGGAGGAGACAGGGTGAGGAGGAGATGGTGTGGGGAAGGAGATGGGGTGAAGAAGAGATGGTGTGGGAAGGAGATGGGGTGTGAAAGCTATGGGATGTGAAGGAGATGGGGATGAGGAGGAGTTGGGGTGGGGAGAAGAAAAGGGAAGAAACTATGTCATGGACCTTTCCCCCCACGATCCATCCCCCCCCCCTCCAGTAGCTCCTAAACTGTCCTGTAGGTCTCTATCTCCTCGAAGTTTCTTTTTGCCAGAGTTCGCTGGGCCAAGAAGGCCCAATTCCTCAGGCCCTGAATGATACACTCCCCAACCCCCGTGCTCCCCCCATCTCACTTTACCCCCCAATTATCTCCCCAACTCTAAACATGCTCCCCCGAATCCTGGCCTAACCTCACTCATTACAGACTCTATTGGATGTAGATCCCGACTCAAACTCTGCCCTGACGCCGAACTCTGTTCCCCAACTTCGGCCTAAATCACTTCGACCTCAACCTCGACCCGAAGTGACCTAACCCTCGACCGGAACTGACCTCGCTCTAGACCCGCCCTTGACCTACGTCACCTTGTTCTCGACCTGCCTAGGGTTTTGCTATGGTCTCCGAGACCCTTTTCTGCCTGGAGTTCGAGACCGACCTCGACTCTCCTACCTCACCCTCGTCCTCGATCCCATCCCCCAATTCCACTACCAGCTCCTGACCCACTTCCGAAGTGGTCTCGAAGTCCAGATTGTGGTAACAGGGACAAGTCTCCCTATCCCCCTTCTGGCGCAACAACGAACCAAGAGTCCCCCCATTCCCTCCCCGGGGGAGAAGGGGGGGGGAGAGGGGGGACCCTCCGGCCCCCACCTCGGGCCTCAGGTCCCCGACCCCGGACCCGGCTCGAGTCCCCCACTCTAGGGATTCATAAAAGGAAGGGACGAGACTGCTGCCGTGATTAAGCCTTAAATACTTACTCACGTGTGCGCGTTGCCATCTGTGAGCACTTATGTGCGTTTGTGTACGTTCCTGTGCACACGTGTGTGAGCTTAGGTCTGCATACGTGTGTATGCATGCGTATGTGTTGCGATATACGTATGTGTGTTTGGACGTTTGTGTGTGTGTGTGTGTGTGTGTGTGTGTGTGTGTGTGTGTGTGTGTGTGTGTGTGTGTGTGCGTATGTGCGTGTATATGCATACATATCTATATGTGCGTATGTGAGTTTCTGTATATATACATATATATATATATATATAAATGTGTGTGTGTGTGTGTGTGTGTGTGTGTGTGTGTGTGTGTATGTGTGTGTGTGTGTATGTGTGTGTGTGTGTGTGTATGTGTGTGTGTGTGTGTGTGTGTGTGTGTGTGTGTGTGTGTGTGTGTGTGTGTGTGTGTGTGTGTATGTGTGTGTGTGTGTGTGTGTGTGTGTGTGTGTGTGTGTGTGTGTGTGTGTGTGTGTGTGTGTGTGTGTGTGTGTGTCTGTGTGTGTGTGTGTGTGTGTGTGTGTGTGTGTGTGTGTGTGTGTGTGTGTGTGTGTGTGTGTGTGTGTGTGTGTGTGTGTGTGTGTGTGTGTGTGTGTGTGTGTATCGACAAGGGAAAGGACAAATGATTGGAGAGAGTGGTGTAGGGAAATTCCAGAATGGAGCAGATGCACTTTATTCTCTGACGTTTCGACAAAATCTTAAAAAAAAAAGACTCTGTGGAAACGTTAGAGAATAAAGTGCATCCGCTCCATCCTGTAATTTACCTACACTACTCTCTCCAGGTATATATATATATATATATATATATATATATATGTATATATATATATATATATGTATATATATGTATATATATGTATATGTATATATGTTGGTACATTATGACAAGTTGATGAAGGTGGAAAAAGAAGTCACGGGTCTAGTTCCGAGTTACTGAGTTTATTCCTGACCGGTTTCGCTCTATGCATAGAGCGAAACCGGTCAGGAATAAACTCAGTAACTCGGAACTAGACCCGTGACTTCTTTTTCCACCTTCATCATATGTATATATATATATATATCTATATGTATTATATATTTATATATATATTGTGTGTATGTGTGCGCGCGCGTATGCGTATACATACATACAAGACCAGATATTAGTATAAAATTTCCCCCCGTCATCAAAAATCTTCAACACACCGAGAAGAAGGCACTTCCCAAACGAAATAAAATCGTGTAGCCTCAACCACAATAAAATTCCCAAGTTCGAGCCTGACATTCCTTTGCGAGGCTGTGAGCAGTGTGAAACAGCTGTGCCAAGATGGCACTCCCCACCAGTCGCCGCATCAGTGCCAGACAAACATAAACTATATTCACGGGTGTCTATTTATCACGCGGTAACCTCCACCACACACAGAATCCTCCTGGTTTTTATATCAAGAGTCCCCGGGCAAGACGCGCTAAAGCAGAGTTGAAATAACAGATCGCAGCCTATCACAAGAGTGTTTTAATCACCACAAGAAGGCTGTGACCTAACACGTTAATGACGTACAGACGGGTTCTAAAGTTCGTCCTGGGTCTTTTGATGACCTTACTTCCAATGGCATTAAAGGGTATTACATCTATCCTTGGGATATTTCAATGTAATATTGAGGTATATTTGTATTATACTGTACCGTGAATACAGTAGTCAACCTCTTCCTTTAACGGGTGACAGAAGTCCCTTTATAAGGAAGCGAAGAGCTAAAAACGCCATCCACAAGCAAACAGGAGCACCACAAGGGTGTCGTCGAACTTTGGAATGCGTACAGAGACTTCCCAGTGACAACGTGCAGTTGTTGACACAGGCGCGTTGGCGCATGCGCGGGGCACCACGTGCGTTGACAACAGCTTCCGGCCCACCCGTGGCTCCTCCCCCCCTCCCCTCCACTCCCTCCATTCTCCTTCCCTCCCTCTATTCTTCCCTTCACCAACCTTCCTTTCCTCTCCCTCTTTCCTTTCTTTTCCTTTCCCTCCTCCCCATCATTTCCTTCCCTTTCCTTCTGTTCCCGCCTTTTTCAATCTCCAAATTAATATTTGGTTATTTTCTTGGTGATTTTTTGTTATTTTGTTGTTGTTATTATTTTTCTTCCTTTCCTCCTTATTTTCCCCTTCTTTCCCTCTTCCTTTTTCCCTCGCTCTCTCCCTCTCTTCCTTTCTTCTTTCTTCCAGCCTTTACTTTCTTCTTCCCCCTCCCTTTCTACTCTCTTTCTCTTTCTGCCTCTCTATTTCTCTTTATCTCTTTTTCTCTCACCTACTCTTCTCTGCCTTCTTCAGTCTCCACATCCCCTCTTCCACTCTCTACTGACCTTCTCCTTCTCCTTCTCCTTCTTCCTTCCGTCTTCCTCCTCTTCCTCCTCCTCTTCACTCTGACCTAATAGAGGTCACTGCGGCACTTCGCAATATTGTCATACCTTCACCCCATCGACACCAAAAGTACCATTACTACTATCACCACCAAAAATGACTAACACTATCACAAGCGGAGCTGCCTAGTGTAGGCCTTATGGTCTCTTGCAGTCTCCTTCATTCTAATGTTCTTATGTAAGCGCGGCCACCACCAAACACTACTACCACCACCACTACTATCACCGCCACGACTACCATCACCATCACCAACACCACCACAACTATCACCACCACCAACACCACCACCACAACTATCACCACTACCACCACCAACACCACCACCAACACCCACCACCACAACAATTACCACTACCACCACCACCACTACCACCACCACTACCACCACCACTAACACTACCACAATCATTACCACCGCCACTACCACCACCGCCACTAACACCACCGTCACTATAACTACCACTACCACTGCAATTACCACTGCCACCACTACTACAACTATCATTACTATAACTACCACCAGAGATCCACCAACGACACCAAAGGAGCGTGTAACAAACATAAAAGTGGCACTTTCGGAGCATCAAGTCAGAAGGTGCCACTCAGTGCCATTCTCTGTGCCGTGTGCCATTCCCATAATCCCAACACGACACAACTATGCCTAATCCCCTCAACACAGCGGCGCGCTTGAGAGATTTTATTCTGGCTAAGAACAGATGATTTTATGATGATAAATGGGTTCGATTGTCCCACTTCACTTGATGGGGAATGAGGGGTCGGAAGGGGGGTCTCGACCGATTGAAAGGTCTTTCAGTTAGGGGGTCGGCTCCAACAAATAAGATTGCCAATTGAATAAAATGGGATACCAAAACATGACCTATGACAGTTTCCAAAAATGAGTGAGATTTTTTTTCCCACAAGGAAATAAGGATTTCCACATTTTTTCCAACAAAAAGGAATTATCATATACACAAATAAGTTCATTGCAACATATAATTGTTCAAATCTTACACAAAAATAATGATATGGAGTTTAAAGTTTTCCACAAATTTGTGGTAAATTCCCACAAAATAGCATCAGTGCCCACCAAACTCCTCCAACGCACCCTCCACCCTCATCCCCAACCTCCAATCCCCCCTTCCCCCACCCTCTAACCCCCCCTTCCCCCACCCTCCATCCCCCTTCTCCCCTCGATCTTTGCGCGGAACAATTCAATGTCGCGATCAGGTCATCGAGTTACAAAATCTCCTCCAAGGAATTAACCCCTTCCATATCCGGTGGCACTTTTCCTTTAATTCTAGATGCCGTCAGGCGATTATATTCGTCTCCGTGGCAGCCCCGCCCCTGTTGGTAGAGTTCCCGGCTGCCACTACGGAGGTCCAGGTTCGAATCCCGTCCAGGGCTGAAATAATTTCAGTATCGATGCTCTGCGGGCTGTTTCTCAAACTCTCGTGGGCGGGGAGTTGGGTGTGTGTGTGCGTGTAAGTTCACAGCATTACCCATAGATCGGTAATATATGAGCTCTGAGCTCTCTTCCGTAAGGGAAATAGCTGTCGATCACGAGTCCAACACGTGATCCAAAGACCATGGTGAATCACACACACACACACACACACACACACACACACACACACACACACACACACACACACACACACGCACAACTCCGTCACAACAAGGAAAAATGGACCAGAAATCTGGGCAGGAGTGGTGGCAATTGTGATTGTGTTGGTGATAGTGTTGGTGGGGTTTTAGTGGTTGTGGTGATGGTGGTGTTAGTGTTCGTGATAGTGATAACGAAAGTGGTGGTGGTGGTAGTGGTGGTGGGTTGTGGAGGCTGTGGTCGTGTTGGTGGAGGTGGTGAAAGCGGTCTTCCTTCCTTCTACACTTTCTTCTTGCCCTCCTCCTCCTCTTCCAGTTTCACATCATTATCCTCTTCCTCCTATTCCTCTTCCTCTTCCTCCTACTCCTCTTCCTATTCCTCCTCTCCCTCCTCTTCAGTACTATCATCCTCAACATCATCATCATTGTCACCTTCCTTGTACTAATGTTGTTATTATCACCATTCTGCACTTCTTCCTCCTGCCCAAACCTCCTCCTCCTCCTCCTCTTCCTCCCCATTCTCCTCCTCCTTCTCCTCTTCCTCCTCCTCCTCCTCCTCTTCCTCTCCATCTTCCACTTCATTACCACCATCCTCAACATCACCATCACTGTCACCTTTGTGCTCTCTAATAATGCCCCTCCTCCTCTTCCTCCTCCTCCTCCTCCTCTTCCTCCTCCTGCTCCCTGTACTCGTCCCCTTACCACTCAATTGGTCCCTAACGAAGCCAACAGAGCCCCGGCTCTAACCGATTCCACGCGCACGTGGCTTGGGTCAGCCTGACTTCGTCTAATTTCCCTTCCACGGTGTCCGAACACGACCAAAATCACCACAACTTTATTTCATCACTATTAACCTAAATTCTCCTTTCTTTATATGTAAGAAAACCCGACGCAGGACTTCGAGTACTTGTGGAACCGAGGTCAGGAAATCGGGTATTCGGACACGGTGACGGCGGCGCCATTATGCACATTGACAGCCCGGGGAAGAAGGCGTCCAAATGTATAGCACAATTGTCTAACCACCTCCCGTAACAGTGCCTCGTTAACAATGAGGACAGTTGGCCGGTCCTCCTGCTGTGTCCATCAGGCACTTGTGACGTGTTAATGCGCACGCGCGCGCGCGCATGCACGCAGTGAGTTCAGACACAGATCGGACAAAGACATAGGTTGAGAAAAACGCGTATAGATATATCCATGTATACACACTAATATATATGAGTGCGCGCACACACAAACGCACAGATGAACCGAGACACACACACACACGCACACACATACACACACACACACACACACACACACACACACACACACACACACACACACACACACACACACACACGCTGTCCACATGCATAAATTTACACAAGCATATATATTGTACATCTACACATATGGACGTAAGCATACATTCATGTTCTTAACAACCAATCTATATTATCGCTATAAATTATCATAACCGCCTCATTATATATAATCAAGGTGATTAATAATCGCGTTCATTATAGCTAACAAAATCGCATAAATCAAGATTTCAAGAAGTCCACTCAGAAGCTAATCACACGAGCGATATATATCTTTCACATTTTCTCGTAACCAACAATCATCGTCTGTGCCTCGCCATTATATAAAAAACAGATACTTACATGTACGGCTTCTTGCATGCAAGATTAATAGTGCATGAGTAATTGACAGGGGTATTTGATGTGAAGTTTATACAAGCTCATTGGTTAGAGAGAATGAGGGGAAAAATGTATTGATGTGGACAGGAGCATCATTAGTACCATAGGGTGTGTATATATATGTACATTCATATTTTGTGTGTAAATGTATATACATACACACACACACATAAGTATATATATATATGTGTGTATACACACACACGAACGCACGCACACACAGACACACACGCACGCATCCGCGCCATAGGGTGTGTGCATGTACATACATACACATATAAGTATATATATATACACTCACACAAACGCACACACATACAAACACACACACACACACGCACGCACTAATACACAACCATAAAGAAATACAAAATCTTGGAATCAGTCAAATCAGAAAGAAGCCATCATGAAGTTATGAAATTGGAGATGAAATAATCACAAACTAAAGGAAAGTATATGATTTGGGAATCCATATCAAGCATTTCAATATACTGATAAGAATATGATGAAAAAAATCACAATAGATCTTATCTACCCCAGATTGCAATATGCTGCAGTGGGGTCACAGCATAAAAATAAAGAGACAAGAAGAGGGAGGCAACCAACGTTTCATGCTGCATCCTCTATGCTGCATCCTCTATGCTGCATCCTCCATGCTGCGGCAGACACAAGACAGACCTAAAGTCCCCGTGGGCACACAGGAAAGGTTACATATCACTGAGCTAATTATATCCAACCTGTATGAAGAAATGAAGATGTGAGAAAAAAAGTTACGATTTAATCATGATTCGTGTGCGTGTGTGACAGTGTGTGTATCTGTGTGTGCACTCACGCACACACAGTATATATGTATATAAGTATGTATATATATATATATATATATATATATATATATATATATATATATAATATATCGCATGAGAAATCACATGAACTAGTGATTCTAAATATGCAGGAAACCACCAAGGAAAATAATAAATTGGCGACCGAGCGCTTTCGACTATTTAGACATCCTCAGATGTACCCTGAGGATGCTTAAATAGACGAAAGCGCTCGGTCATCAATTTATTATTTTCCTTGGTGTTCTTTCTGCATATATATACATTTACATATATATATACATTTACATATATATATATATATATA
>NC_134799.1:9754531-9772031 GCF_046742065.1 Oratosquilla oratoria
CGCACATATATCTTCGCGGCACCACGGAGGGAAGAACGCGTGAAAAATTGTGTAAAAAAAGAGTTGATACATATGTCTCACTATGGCGCGCTTGTTGCGGTCTCTTTCTGAAAGCCGCCCCGGACTCGAAGGTTGAATTCTATCGGCTATTGGTGACTGCCACTTGTCCTGGCTATCCGAGGTAGGCGGGCCAAGGTGACGGAGATCCCGGTCACAGAGCAGCTTTTTTTTTTTTTTTTTTTTTTTTTTTTTTTTTTTTTTTTTTTTTTTTTTTTTTTTTTTTTTTTTTTTTTTTTTTTTTTTTTTTTTTTACAAGACACAATTTCGAAACATTGACCCAGCCGAAAAAAGTCTTCCCCCTCTCGCCTCAAAGTGTCACATATCCCATAACCCTTCCCGAACACCCTGTCGTTAGCGTCAGGGTTAACATTACACTTAAACCCCATCGCAATCAAGCAGGTGAACTCAAAACACAGTCATTGTCGCAGCGAATCTTGAGGAACGGCCTTACACACAGTCACTCCCAAAAGTCTTGCACCACAATTCATCACCCAAAACACCCTTCCTAACCCGAAAACTGGGTATACAACCCACACACCACCTACCCCAAAAATAACGGGTATTTATTTAGACATGAACGCAGTGAAATATCCAGTACCGAAAGGTATATATATAGACAAAGTGGAAACCTTACAGTGTAACAGGACTTCTGCTCGGCGCTGTACATACGCGTCATGACGTGAGAGGGGGGCATTAACATCGTAACATTGTCTTCATGTCAGCAATGGCGCCTTCTGCAGTCCGCAGAAGACAAATGGGACTCTGGGCCGCGTGGAACCAACCAGACACACTTTCTCGCTCGGTCTACAACTATGTATCGTATTTGTGAGTGTGTGTGTTCGCACGTGCGTGCGCCTTTCTGTGTAAGTGTACGTATGTACATGTGTACGCGTGTGCGTGTTTGTATGTGTATATATGTGTGTTCGTGTACGCGTGTTTGTGTGCTTGTGTGTACGGGAGTGTATATGTGTGTACATATGTGTACGTGCACGCGCGCACATGTATGTGCGTATATGTGCATACATGTGTGCATGTGTATGTGTGTGTATTTACTTAGTTGTATTTACCTTCTTGTATTTTACGGGAAGAGAACTATGCTCGTGGTGACCCGCTTTTGTATCTTTCAGTATCCAGTTTGATCGTAAATTCTTGTATATATAGTTTTTGCACTCACTGTTTCCTCATTCAATTTTGTGTGTGTTTGTGCGTGCGTGTGTGTGTGTGTGTGTGTGTGTGTGTGTGTGTGTGTGTGTGTGTGTGTGTGTGTGTGTGTGTGTGTGTGTGTGTGTGTGTGTGTGTTAATAGGGAATAAGAGAACAATAAAAAAGTTACAAAAGGTTGTGACATGAGGTAAGATTAGAAGAGAGGCAAAGCAATTGGACCAGAAAAAGTGCGTGTGGAGGGTAGGGACAACGTTGAGGGGGGAGACAAAGGGAGGGGGGTGAGGGGAGAAAAAACGGTGAGAGGGGGAGGGGGGAATAGGGTAGGAGGGCGTTGGTAATTGTCCGGTGTAAATATGTGCACAGGCTCCTCCCTCTCTCCCCCATTGGTTATCGATGTGGGCGTGGTTACACCACCGACCAATCAGCGCTCATCATATATTAATGCCCATATTAGGTCACATCCTTTACGGTATCGTGGTTTTCACAGGAACGGTCCCAGTAACTCTTATTACCGTTACCGTTACCTGGTTACCGGTGTGACGCTCCGTAACTCGGCCGTCGAGCTGTTGCAGTAACGTTACATCTTTGGTACACGTAATACGTTGCAGCAGGTTTTTGGCCCGTTACATCCGTCAAATTGCTTGATGTGGCGGACTTTTTTTTTCTTTCTTTTTAGGGACCGGAGCCATATCTGATCATTTCTATGCCTACGAAATTATACTCCAGATAATATCAGGAATATGACATAATATAATATAAAGAATACGATATCAAAAAGTATCAAAAATAAGATAAGAATAATAAAGTAAATACATAAAAGATAAATAAAAAAAATAGTAGAAATAAAATAAAACAAAATTTGCAAATCTTCCTCACAAAGACATTACCCTAACCACGAGAGACTTTAGTGTATTACAACAGAGATATAGACTGTACACATGATAGCCAGTCAAGAGTACTTCACTACCCGCATACATGGCACGTGCACACGAGCGCGTGCACGAACACACACACACACGATGGTATATCGTTATGACTGTCTAGCAAGAGATGAGTTCTTCGGATTTCGTGTAGTTCGATGAGTACATTGGCTTGGGCAGAAGCCAGAGCCACCCTCGGAGGACCCAACCCTGGATGGGCAGAAGTCTTTGTGAGTCCTCGAGGTCTCGTTCCGATGGTCTCGATTCTTTTCTCTTCTTTTAGTTCAGCTGTGACTTTCGGCCTCAGCCGAGTCGAAGTTTCAGCTGTGGGTGGTGGTGGTAGTGGCGGTGGTGGCGGTGGTTGTGGTGGTGGTGGTGGCGGTGGTGGCGGTGGCGGTGGTGGCGGTGGTGGCGGTGGTTGTGGTGATAGTGGTAGCGGTGGTATTGGTGGTGGTGGTCGTACTGATGGCGATGATGATGATGATGACGATGACAATAGTAATGACTATAACGATGACAACGATGACAATGGTAATGATAATAATGATGATGATGATGATGATGATGATGATGATGATGATGATGATGATGATGATGATGATGATGATGATGATGATGATGATGATGATGATGTTGATGATGACGACGATGACGATAATAATGACTATAACGATGACAACAGCGACGACAATGATGATGATGATAATGATGATGATGATGACGACGATGACAATGAAGGTATGGTTACGCATTTTCAAGACTATAACGCTGTTACAGATATCCAAAAACAATCTATTCCATTACTCTTTAACGAAAATGTTCTGGATGATGCCAACAATTTCTCTTCAGCCTCAGGGGAGCCCTTCAGGCAGGACAGGGCTTAACAAGACCTCATAAATCTTCTCTCAAAATTTCAAGAAGACAAAGTCGAATTTTCGAGAAGATTTTTTTTTCTCTGTATGTCATTGATCTTCATCATGTCCACTGGCGTTAGACTCTCCCCCCCCCCCCCGTGTCCTGAGGGATTAGCTGCAAGTTCGAATCCTGCACTGTTCAACATTGCTGCTGGGAGGGGGGGTTCTGTCCTCGCTCTTTTTACATGGAACCTCCTAGTCCAAAGTACGCTGGTGACGTCATCGGAAACGTGCTGGTCTTGCATTCGCTTAGTTGTGGATTCGAATCTGGCTAAAAAAAAAAATAATAATTAAGATAAATAAATAAAATAAAAAATAAAATAGCTGTAATCTGTATGGGGTCAGATCGGGTAAGATTCAATACACAGATTTTTTTTTTTTTTTTTTTGCTAAAGTGATTGCTGTTATCATTTTATCAACTATTTTCTACTGAAACATTTTCTTATTTTACTTTGCTATTTTTATCAAATTTATTCATTTATTTATCTATTCATTTATTCGTTATTTAGATTCATCTATTTTTCGGTCGTCCCTGATTCTACGGTCATTTATTCATGGATTTTGTATAAATTTATTCCATTTATCCATGGATTTTGTATAAATTTATTCCATTTATTCATATAATTTATTTACTTAATTCTAATTGTTTATCTATTTATCCATTTATTTATTATTCATTTATTTTTTATTATTATTTTTTTTCATCGTCGCTATTTCGGTCGTTCTTTCTCTTCGCTACGCTGATTTTTTTTTTTTTTTTTTTCTTCTTCTTCGTTGTCTGTTCTTCGGTCGTCCTGTGATGTCACGATTACAGCCCTTCTCCTGACGGTTACACTTGTCGCGTCAGTCATCGTTACGCGGAGGCAAAGACGCGGCATTGCTCAATTGCGGTCTCAGAGCGCCCATGTGTCCAAGTGGGGGACGCACCCTGGGATTTCAGGGACCAATAAGGACCCCTGGGAAGCCCTTGGCAAATCCCTAGGGAGCCCCAGGGAAGCCCCTAGGAAGCCCAAACTCCTCTCCGCTCCTCAAGCCCAGAGCTCAAGCGCCCAAGTGGGAGAGGCTCCCTCTGATTTCAGGGACCAAAAAGGCCTCCTAGGAAGCCCCTAGCAAATCCCTAGGGAGCCCCTGGGAAGCCCCTTAAAAGCCCCTAGGAAGCCCAAACTCCTCCCCGCTCCTCAAGCACAGAGTCCGAGCCCCCAAGTTGGGGGGGCAGTGCCTGGGATTTCAAGGACCAAAAAGGACCCCTGGAAAGACCCTGACAAATCCCTAGGAAGCCCCTGGCAAATCCCTAGGAAGCCCCTGGGAAGCCCCTAGGAACCTCAAAATCCTCTCCGCTCCTCAAGCCCAAAGTCCAAGTCCCCAAGTAGGGGACAGTCGCTGAGATTTCAGGGACCAAAAAGGACCCCTGGGAAGTCCCTAACAAACCTCTAGGAAGCCCCTGGGAAACCCCTAGGAAACCCATAGTAAGTCCAAACTATTCTCCGCTCCTCAAGCCTAGAGTCTGAGCCCCCAAGTGGGGCCGCTCCCTGGGATTTCAGGGACCAAAAAGGACCCCTGGGAAGCCCCTATTAAATTCCCAGGTAGCCCCTGGCAAGCACCTGGCAAATCCCTGGGAAGCCCCTAGCAAGCCCAAAGACTTCTCCGCTCCTCTGGCCCAGGGTCCAAGCCCCCGAGTGGAGAGACGCTCCCTGGGAATTCAGGGACCAAAAAGGGCCCCTGAAAAGCCCGTAGCATATCCCTAGGGAGCCTCTGGGAAGCCCCTGAAAAGCCCCTAGGAAGCCTAAACTCCTCTCCACTCAAGCCCAGAGTCCAACCCCCGAAGTGGGAGATGCTCCCTGGGATTTCAGGGACTAAAAATGACCCCTGGAAAGCCCCTGGCAAATCCCTGGAAAGCCCCTGGGAAGCCCAAACTCCTTTCCGCTCCTCACGCTCAGAGTCCAAGCCCCCTTCAGCTATCCTTAACCAGAACAAACTCAATTAAGGTATAAAATCGCCTAAAATTCAGTGATCCTCTTCGATATTCCATTAAGTCTGTCACCAGGTGATTTTATTCAGCTGTGGACGTGGGGAAGACCTCAGGTTATGATTAGGTTAACTGACCTCAGCTAAGTTCAGTTAAGTTTCACTCCTGCTGCATTCATTGGGTTAAACTCGATTAACTTTTGACACACACGGCTCAAGTTGATTCTGATGATTTCATTCGGTTCGAGAAAACTCTTTCCCCAGTCCTATATTTATATCCATACATGGAAACACATATATACATATATATATATATATATATATATATATATATATATATATATATATATAATATATATATATATATGCATAAATACACACACACAAACACATACACGTGTATATATATATTATATATATATATATATATATATATATATATATATATATATATATATATATATATATATATTATGTTGGTTGTCAGGCCGGGCGGCCCTTCACCGCTTTCACTATGCATCTCCAGATGGTTCTATCCTTTGCCAGTTCTTTCCAGTCCTCTCCTGGCTCCACCTTCACGTCATTCTCCACTCCATCCATCTATCTGTACCTGGGTCTCCCCAATGGTCGTCTGCCCTCTAATCCTCCTTCCATCACCTTCCTTGGCAGTATGTCTGGCTCCATTCGGACGCAGCGTCCAGTCCACCTTGTTCCTCTTCCCCGTACTTCTTCCTGAATGTACGGTTGTCCGTTCTGATCTCTAATTTCCCTGTTATGTCTTCGTCTCCATCTACCCTCTTCTTCATCATATACTGGGTCGAAGATTCTTCTCAGGATATAATTTTTAAATTTTCCAGTCTCATCTCCCTTTGTTTTGTCAGTGTCCATGTCTCACATCCGAACAGGACTGTTGGTTTTATTACAATGTTATATGTTCTTATCTTAGTTTTTCTGCTGATGGTCCGACTCTTCAGTACAGATGCCAGGGCAGGTAACATCTGTTTCTTACAGCTATTCGTTCGTTTATTTCTATGACCAGTTCATTTCTCTCACTGACAATGGACCCCAGGTACTTGAACTTATCCACTTTCTTCACACTTATATTACAAAGGGTTACAAAGGAGGAGCATGCCGACAGGAGACCTTTTGTTCTATAAACTGGGTCGGATGCGGGAAAATTATAATGATGATATATAAACAAAAGAAAAAAATTATAATAATATAAATAATAAAAAATGAAATGATATATATTAATATATAGATAATATATATATATAAATATATATATATATATATATATATATATATATATATATGTGTGTGTGTACATATATGTATGTATATGTACAAATATTACACACTTCACTCAGGCTAAAGGCAGGTGATTTTATTTCGATTTCAGCGGGACCTTGAGCCTTGGGAGTTGACTCCTTTCTGTGCATTACCCTCTCAATGGTTTCTTTCCCTAATCTGAATAAAGTCGTCTGACGTTAGCCAGAATTTTTTTTATGAGTATTATTCTTTTAAGCCAAATATATTAAAAGTTGAGGAGCCTACGCCAGGAGGCGCTGCGTAGTTGTGGCCAAAGCCGCCACCTTAAGGGGACTGTTGGGGGCCAGGAAGCCCTCACTGCTGGGAATCGGAGAGGAGTGCGGGACTCGAACCCAAAACTAAGCGAATGTGTGATCAGAGTAAGATCTGAAAAGTGTCATAACAAAGATATTGTGAGAACATAGTGACTTAATGGTGAGATTATTATTGGTAACTGGGAATAGTGACAATAAGAATATCCCGAGGACATTTTTATTTGTATTATGAGGATATTAGATAGCAATAGTGAGGATATTGTGAAATTCTAGAGGGATAGAGGAAGTACATGAGTATTGTGAATATATGATTAGCAGTATAGTGAGGTTATTTATGGTGTGGAAAGGATACAGTAAAACAACAGTGAAAAGATGAAGAACCGTGAGAGTCGTGAGAGTCGAGATCCGTGATAGCCATAAGAGTCGTGAGAGACTGAGACTTGTGAGAGCGTCAAAGCCTAAGAACCGTGAGAGTCGTGAAAGTCATGAGAGTCGAGAAATCCGTGAGGGTCTAAGAGCCGTGAAGGGCTAAAACTCGTGAGAACGTGAGAGCCTGAGAGTCTGAGACTCGTGAGAACATGAAAACCTAATAACCGTGAGATCGTGAGAGTCGGAATATTCGTGAGGGCCTACGAGCCGTGAGAGCGTGAGAGCCCAATATATATGAGAATAGTGAGAACTATGAGAACAATGAAATTCGTGAGATTCGTGAGAGTCTCAAAGCCGTGAGATCCTTCATGGCGTGAGGGACAACGAGTGCCAGACTCAGGAGGGGCTGGCTGACTGACAGTGAAGGGCAGACTGACGCATTCCAGACTGACTAAGGATGACTGACAGAGTTAAATGAATAAAAGGACGCCGGTGATGGAGGGAGAGGGGGAAGGAGGGGGAGAAGGGGGGAGAGGGGGAGGAGAGGGGGAGGGGAGGGGGAGGGGAGGAGAGAGGGAGAGGGGGAGGGGTAGGATTTAGGAGAGGGGGTGAGGGCGAGGGAGAGAGGGGAACGACGAGGGGGAGGGGGAGGGATGGGAAATGGGGAAGGGCGAGTGAGGGGGAGGGGGACGGGGAGGGGGAGAAGTAGAGAAGGGAGGAGAGGGAGGTGGTGGTAGGAGGGGGGAGAGGAAGGAGAGGGGGGAGAGGAAGGAGAGGGGGAGGAGAGGTGGGAGGGGAAGGAGAGGTGGGAGGGGGAGGAGAGGGGGAAGGGGGGTTAATCACTAAACTGGGTTGTTACCACTGACCGCTAGCAATAACTAAATGACTCGTAGTTAATCCTTCTATGATTCACCAATTGAAACAAAGAATTTCTAAGAGGAAGGTAAGGGCGCATGCATCCTATGAATATCGATGTAAAGCATTTTGTTAATACATACATACATACATACATACATACATACATATATACATATATATATATATAATATATATATATATATATACAGTATATATATATATACAGTATATGTATACAACTATACATTGGTTTGCAGTGATGTGTAAACATTCACACGTACGTACACGAACACACACACATAAACACACACACATACACGGCCGAGATCCGACCCACCATTAATTAATAAAATCGTTTTGATGTTTGGGACGAAATCTATACAACGAGGCACTGCACAGGAAGAATTCCCAGAGAACGAAATCACTGGGGTGAACGGGAACGCCGAGAACGTGCGAGTGAACGTAAAGGAAAAAGAGGAGGAGGAGGAGGCGAGGACGGATGAGGGTCAACCTAAAGGCAAGAACGAGTCACGATGAACGTAAAGATGACCGCACACGTTCAGTCACGTTCTGAAGCTTCGCCACACGTTCTGCCATCAGGCGATTTTATTCAGTTGAGGGACACCTGACCGTGGCTGAACGTGAATATGTAAAGAACGTGGAGATGAACGTAAAGATGGAAGTGGAAGAGGATGTGGAGGTGAAGGTGGAGATGGAGGAGATAAGAGGTGGAGAAGGATGTGGAGGTGAAGCTGGAGGAGATGGAAGTGGAGGAGGAGGTGGAGGTGGTTGAGATGGAGATGGATGTGGAAGTGGAAGAAGTAGACAAGATGGAGGAAGAGGATGTGGTGGAGGAAGCGGAAGTGGAGGAGGTCGAAGTGGAAGAGGAGAAGGTGGAGAATTAGAACACCATGAGGGAAGGGAAAGTGGAAGACGAAGTAAATGTGGAAGCGAAAAATTGAAGTGGAAGAGGAGATGAAGAAAGTAGATAGAGTAAATGCGGAATCAGAGGTGGATTCAGTAAAGGTGGACACAAAGGTGGACGTGATACAGAAAACCGAGCGATCCCTTCCACCTTCCACCTTCTCGCCCTCCCTTCCACCTTCCCGGTGGAGCAGAGAGGCAGTAAAGATAACTATAAACCGATTTCAGGGAGGAGGGGGAGGGGAGAGGGGGGAGGCGGAGGTAGGAGGGGAGAGGGGGAGGTGGAAGGTGGAAGGGGGAGAGGAGGGGGAGGTGGGAGGTGGGAGGGGGAGATGATGGGAAGAGGAGGGGGAGGCGGAGGTGTGAGGGGGAGAGGGGAGGGGAGGTGGGAGGGGGAGGGGGGAGGGGAGAGGGGGAGGGGGAAGGGTGGAGGGGAGTAGGAATGGGAGGTGGGAGTGGAGGGGAGTTGAGGAGGGGAAGGGGAGGGAGGGGGGAGTGAAAGGCGTGTTGGGAGGGGGAAATGCGAAGGGGGAGTGGATGGGGAGTGGGGAGGGAAGAGAGGTTGTGAAGAGAAGAAAAGAGGAAGGACATAGGAGAGAAGAGAGGAGGGAGAGAAATGAAGAGCAAGAGAAAAGAGGAGTGAGATAAGGAAGAGAGAGAATAAAAAGGACAGAGTGAGAGAAAAGGAAAGAGAGTAAGATAGAGAGAGAGTAAAGCATAGAAAGAGAATGAGAGGATGGATGTGAATAAGAAGAAAGAAAAGGTAAAAGGAGAATGAAACAGGGGAAGAGATAATTACAGAAAATATGGAGGAGAATCGAGAGACAGAAGCTGAGGAGGAGGAGGAAGAAGAGGAGGCAAAAGAAGAAAAGGAAAATGAGGAAGAGAATGAAAAAGAAAAAGAGGAAGAGAAAAGGGAAGAGGAGGAGGAAAATAAGGTGGAAGAAGAAAAAGAGGAAGAGAAAAAGGAGGAGGAGGAGGAAAATAAGGAGGAAGAAGAAAAGGAAGAAAAAGAGGAGGACAGAAGAGGAAAAGGAGGAGGAAAATGAAGGAAGGAAGAGGAGGGAGAGGAAGTGAAGGGTGAGGACGATAAGGAAGTGGGAGAGAAATAATAGGAGAAAGAGGAGGAGGAAAGAGAGGAGGGAGAAGAGGAATAACAGTAGGAACGGAAGAAGAGGAGAAAGAGGATGAGTAGGAAGAAAGGAAGAAGAGGAGAGAGGAGGAGAGGGAAGGGAAAGAAAGAAGAAGAGGAGGAGGAGTAGGAGTAGGAGGAGGAGTAGGAGGAGGAGTAGGAGGAGTAGGAGGAGGAGAAGGAGGAGGAGGAGGAGGAAGAGGAGGAGGAGGAGGAGGAGGAGGAGGAGGAGGAGGAGGAGGAGGAGGAGGAGGACGAGCAATAATGCTTACGCAGTAAGACGAAATGGAAACGGAAGTTGAGAACTTAAAAAAAAAACAAAAAACGCAAGAATGTATGCGATGCTGTTGTTGGTTCTCCCCACAAAACGAGGAGTCTGCGGCTCCTGGATGGTTGCTAACTGGCTGGCCAACCAACATGCGCCCCCCCCCCCTCCCGGGATGCGAGGGGGGGGGGTTGCCGTGGTGGGGTGAGAGGTTGGGGTGGTGGGGTGAGGGGGCTAGAGTTGGGAAGAAGTTAGGAGGGGTAGGGATCAGGGTTGGGGTTGGGGTTGGGGTGGTGGGTTTATGGGTTGGTGTGATGGGGTGTAGGGTGAAAGGGTTAGAATTGGGAAGGAGTTAGGAGGGGCTAGGGTTGGGGTTGGAATCGGGGTGGTGGGGTGAGGGGATGGGATGGAAAGGGTTAGCAGGGGTGGAGTTGGGATTAGGGTTGATGTTGGGGTTGGGGAGGGTCTAGGGTTAGGGATGGGGCTGGGGCTGGGATTGTGGAAGGAGAGGGAAGGGAGGGAAGGGGAGAGGGAAGGGGAAGGAGAATGGAAGGAAGAAGGATATGGGTGGATGGGAGAGGTGGGGATGGGGAGGGAACGAAGAGGGGAAGGGGAGATGGAAGGGGAGAGGGAAGGGGAGAGGGAAGGGGAGAGGGAAGGGGAGAGGAAAGAAAGAGGGGAAATGGAAGGAAGGAAGGAGAAGGGTGTGGGTGGATGACAAAGGTGGGAATAGGGAGAGAAGGAAGAGGGGAAAGGGGCGATTGAATGGGAAGGATAGGGAAAGGAAGGGTGTATGGGAGGGGTGGGGATGGGTAGGTCTTGTGACATCAAAAACGTGATCCACCTACGAAGGTCACCCTGGGTCATTCTGGGTCAGGTTGCTGAGAGTGGCAACGTGACACAGGTCAGGTCACATCTGAAACAGACACTCGAGTGGCTCTCCCGGTCACTTGACACTTGCTCTTCGCTCAGTGGTTGGTCACTTGGTGTCAGGTTAGGTCGTTCCGGGGTTTGGTGCGCGGGTGACCTCGTCGTACAGGGTGACCTGGGTTCGAGTCTCCCGTCCACCTCACCTCAGAGTGATAGTGTCCGGAAACGAAAGAAATTTCCCTTCGAAGTTTTCCCCGAAGTGAGGGTTCACGCCGAGAGGCGTTTAACTGCGACAGAAGCTGTCACCTTTGCCCTGTGTGGTCGGACTTCAAGGACATGTACAGTAGATGTCACCAGGAGCTTCTGACAAAAATAAACGGGTAACTAAAGAAATAGATAAATGAATAATGATCAAACGAATAAATGAATTAATGAACACACAAAACAATCTATGGTGAAAAATACAATTTCTCAAGCTGTTGCGCTATGGGGATACACTAAACATATTTTGATCTGGCTGACAACATACAATTCTATTCAGCGGAGTTAGACCCAATACTCAGGGTGATCACACACACACACACACACACACACACACACACACACACACACACACACACACACACACACACACACACACACACACACACACACACACGCACGCTGGCTCAGTGGTAGAATTCCCGGCCACCACTACGACGGTCCGGGTTCGAATCCTGCCCAGGGCTGAAATAATTTCAGTATCGCTGCGCTGCGAGTCGTTACCCCAACTCTTGTGGGCGGGGAATTGTGTGTGTGTGTGCGTGTAAGGTCACAGCATTACCCACAGATCAGTCATGCATGAGCTCTGAGCTCTCTTACGGGATGGTAAATAACTGTCGATCACGAGTCCAACACGTGATCAAAGACCATGGTGAATCACACACACACACACACACGCACACACACACACACACACACACACACACACACGCACACGCACACGCACACGCACACACACACACACTGAGCTCTTGAGCTCTCTTCCGTGGGAAATATCTGTCGATCACGAGTCCAACACGTGATCCAAGACAATGGTGAATCACACACACACATACACACACACGCGCGCGCGCGCGCGCACGCACGCAGACACACAAACAAACACATTCTCCTTGGACATGCATCCTAGCCTACGACATCTCATATTTGGAATGTGTGATTGACGTCTGCCCCGTCCGAGACGGGTGCTGCCTTGTCTTGGAGATGTGTGTACGCGGCCATACTTAGGGCCAAGCCAGGGGGAGACACGTCGCTTCAGCACTGATAGATTCCATCGCCTACGAAGACTCTTAACATAGACAGACAGGAAGACAGACAGACAGGCAGGCAGAGAAAGAGACGCATACACAGTGTGTGATTCACCATGGTCTTTGGATCACGCGTTGGAGTCGTGATCGACAGCTATTTCCCTTCCGGAAGAGAGCTCCGAGCTCGTATGTGACCGATCTATGGGTAATGCTGTGACCTTACATGCACACACACACCCAACTCCCCGCCCACGAGAGTTGGAGTAACAACCCGCAGCGCAGCGATACTGAAATCATTTCAGCCCTGGGCGAGATTCGAACCCGGACCTCCGTAGTGGCAGCCGGGAACTCTACCAACTGCGCCACGAGGTGTGTGTGTGTGTGTGTGTGTGTGTGTGTGTGTGTGTGTGTGTGTGTGTGTGTGTGTGTGTGTGTGTGTGTGTGTGTGTGTGTGTGTGTGTGTGTGTGTGTGCGTGCGCGTGTGCGTGTATCTGCACGTGCAAACATGCGTGCACAAAAATAAATTGAAAATATGCAGTCCAACAAGGACGCGTCTTTCTTCATTGTAAGAGTATTACATGTAACACGAAACATGTTCCCCCTTTCCCCTTCCCCCCTTTCCCCCCCCCCATCGTCATCTTTCCCTCCATCCAGACTGCCAACGCTTGGCTTTAACGACCGTCATCTGTACAATTCTCGGCGAGGCGGTACGGAGGCATTTATTACTGAACTTTGTAGAAAAATCTGAAACTCCGCTCCATTCACTCCCTCGCCGCATGATGGAGACCTTCTTGTCTAAGACCATCTTCCCTCCCCTAGCTTGGCATCTCGCCAATCCTTAGACTTTTAACGATTTGCTAACTGCGGGCTAATGGTCTTGATAATGGAGGCACAGACCTAGTACAGGGAGATTTCTTTCAGGTAGATAAAATCTCCTCTGGTGTAGTGGTAGCGTGCGCGACTCTGACGGGCCAGGCCCAGCATACCCAATTCCAATCTTCGGTGTTGCTGGGAACGCACACATACATACACATACACATACACACACACACACACACACACACATATATATATACATACACACACACACACACACACACACATATATATATATATATATATATATATATATATATATATATGTATGTATGTATGTATGTATGTATGTATGTATGTTATCAAACTTGGCCGTCGCGAAGCTTCGATCCCGGGTTCCTCAGACTCCGAATCCTCCATGCTACTAACATATCAGCAGAACATCTTAAAATAACCGTAACCAGATATGAACTTATACCGTGGGTTGGAAGTGACTGCCATCTGATGTCTGATATCTACACAGGTCTCCATGCCACCAGCGAGGTACAGTACCATTTGACCGAGGTTTTTATTCGTAACAGTAAAGGACTTGACTGCCATTAGCGATAATGCAAATCTTATTCTAAGTACTGAAAATTGACCCGAAAATATCTAGAACTCAAGTTCTGAGAGTCAGGAAACACCCGCATGCCCTCAGACTCCATCTAAATTTCCATTCGCAAACGAACCGACAAAAGACCAAAGGGGACAAAAAAAAAAAATAAATAAATAAATAAATAAAAAAAAATAAATAAATAAAAAAAAATAATAAAAAAATTGCTGGACCTCGAAAAGTCTCCACTATCGAAGTGACCAACTCCAGACTCCTTGTGAAGAATGGAGTTCGCATATCTAAAGACTCTACCAATCGGTGACTTCGACAAGACCCGCCCTATTCGGCAAAGACTCATGGTCGTTCAGGTTATATTGCCCCACTATAAGAGGACTGGAAGGAGCGGGGGCGGGAAACGGAGATCGAGGGGGGGGGGGAGAAGAGGGGGAGGGGGAGGGGGAGGTGGGGGTGTTAAGAAGGGTGATGGGGGGGGGTCCTTCCAATACGTCAACCCATGACATGTAAAACCGTTTAGCGTTAGGCATAACATATCTGGAGACCGTCACAGCGTAGACGGGATCAATCAAGACAGGTTCCCGATGGGGTTAACCTCAAGCCGAATGAAATCGCCTGACGGCAGACGGAATGTCCACTAAAGTCGTAAAAACCTAACTCGGGTTCGAGTCCTGTCCTTCTCCTCCCATCTCATCCCAACACAGCGCGATACCATAATTGATTCATCACAAAGACCATTAACCCCTTCAATAAGGTAACCTCCTTATTGACTTTATTCTGTCTAAGAAACAAACGATTCTAAACAGCCAATAAGACTGGGTCCTGAACACAAGGGGTCTCGCCCGTCCGACGGCACCTTCAAGCTGGTGTCCGCGTCCTCCAGCTGAAGAAAATCGTCTGTTTTTAGCCAGAAAAAGACCTACGAAGGTCGTCACCGTGTTGAAGGGATTCAGAGAGCGAGATGCTGGCTCGGATAATGTACAGAGATTCTATTATATCGGTCAAGTAAAAACGATGATAACTTTTTACCAACCTAGGCGTTTCTGGTCCGCCAAATTGCCTTGATCATTTATTCATTCTCTCTCTCTCTCTCTCTCTCTCTCTCTCTCTCTCTCTCTCTCTCTCTCTCTCTCTCTCTCTCTCTCCCTCTCTCTCTCTCTCTCTCTCTCTCTCTCTCTCTCTCTCTCTCTCTCTCTCTCTCTCTCTCTCTCTCATTCCCTCTCGTTTCTTTGCCTCCCTCGTCCTCTTCCTTTTCCTCTCCCCGTCTCCCTCTATCTCCCTCTGTCTCTCTCTCTACATTTATCCATCTGTTTCTTCCTGTTTTACTATGTCTATCTCTTTCTCTCTATCCATTTCTATATATTCTCTCTCTCTCTCTCTCTCTCTCTCTCTCTCTCTCTCTCTCTCTCTCTCTCTCTCTATGTCTATCTTTTTCTCTCTACCCATTTCTATCTCTCCCTGTCCCTCGCTCTCTTTTTCTCTATGTCTATCTCTCTCTCACTCACTCCCTATTTATATCTTTATGTCTCTGTTTATATATTTATGTCTCTCATTCTCTCTTTCCCTATTTACATCTTTATCTCTCTCTCTCCCTATTTATATCTTTATCTCTCCCTCTCTTCCTATCTCTATCTTTATGTCTATCTCTCTCTCTCCCGTGTTCTTTGCCCCTCTCCCTTTCTCTCTCTTCCTGTATCCTTCTCTCTTTATCTTTTTCTATCTCCCTCTCTCTCTACCTTTACCCCTCAGTCTCTTCATGTCTTACTCTGCTCTATCTCAGCCTCTGCCTCTTTCTTTCTTGTTCTCTCTTTCTCTTTCCTTCCTTCTTTCTCTCCAGTTCCTCCCTACCTTCTCTTCCCACTCCCCCTTCCCCTCCCACTCCCCCTTCCACTCCCACTCCCCACCCATTCCCTCTTAAAGAAGAGTCGTCTTCACTCACAAACGTGAAACGTTTGATTTAAGTCTATTCAAAAGAATTCTATTTTTTCTTCCCGACTAAATTGGCGTCGAATTATTTATAAATCGCGGCATTTTGTCTGCCATTTGTACATCAATAATGTCCGTGATTGTTTGAGTGTTAGCAAAGACGAGGATGATGGTGATAGTGATAGTGATGACAATTATGACGATGATGTTAACAACGATGATGATGAGAATGGTGGTAAAGCTGGTGATGACGTTGGTGATAGTGATGATGACAAAGGTGATGATTTGTGGAGATGACAGTGATGATTACGATAGTGATGAGCACCACAGTGACGCTGTTAATGGTTACGGTATTAATTGATATTTCTATATTGACGTGGTCACGTACTTTCAAACTTGCAGAATATGATAAACTATGGTACAATATTAACTTATAAAAACGTGAACATGATGGTAGTTAACCGTAGTAACAGAACTGCTTCGTAGCTCAGGCTTTTTCGGTAAGATTAAAATGTACTCATATAAGACGATGTATTTAGTCCTAGTCCTACTCCTATTATTCAATATTCAAGATAGGTCCATCCTCAGACTTCCGTTAGTTCGTCTTCCACAACAAACAAAAACAAACATGGCGTCTTGAAGCTCGCGTCGAGCTACGAGTTGTCGGTAGTGTATCACATCTTGAATCTCGATATTGATGCGGCCAAATGCTTTAAAACTTACAGATACGATAAAATATAGCACAACTGATTTATTTGTGCCAATATTAATTAAAAATAATGAATATCATTGGATATGACGGTAGTTGTCGGCAACTGTCAGTAATCAGTAGACCCCTTTATTCATATACGTTACGCTCAACACACGGGACCTACGGACAAATAGCTTTAACGGACCAGTAGTTCCCCCTTTAGTCCGTAGTTTCAGAGTTCTTCTGTATGTACGTATATATATATATATATATATATATATATATATATATATATATATATATATATATATATATATATATATATATATATACACGTGTGTGTGTGTATGTATATGAAGGTCCGGCTGTGGCACTCCCGAACGTCGTCTTTATCCGGGATGCACGGGTCCTTCTTCCAGAGGAATCCCCCGGCCGATCGCACCCCCGGAGAATTGGGCTCGACGAGGGACAGGCAACGTTGGATGGTGGAAGGCCAGGACAGGCGACTGGACGTCACCGCACGACTCCGCTCCCTTGTTCTTCGTGTGAACCTTCTTCCGAGGAACGGCGAGATCGTCCAAAGACGGGAGGGCGGAAGAAGGGGAACTTTGGACGGGGTCATGCAAGCCTGAGAGAATAACGAACCGGGACTGCCCTAGCTGTCGACATCGCTCTCCGTCGCAACACACTGGCCAGCAACCTCTCAAGGGCCCATGAGGGGCTGGGCAGTGGCGGAAGGGCGGGGAAGAGCGGTGGCAGCCCACTCTCTCAGGTGGTCGGAGTTCCTCTCCGCCCTTGCCCTGAGGCGATCTCAATGAACCAAGGAAGGAAGACCCCGAAGAAGAAGGAGAGTCTGGGCCAGGACTGGAGAGAAGATTCTCAGCGCCTGGTCGAGGGAACCTCACGGGAAGTGAACTAGACCCGGCCTATCCATGGACCAGAAGGACTCATGAAGACACGTCTTCCCATCATGAATTATTTGGCCCACGGAGCTCCCAAGACAGCTCCAGAGGAAAAAGAAAATGGACAAAAACATAAACAACGCATTGATCTGCTTAAGGACGCCCATTCACGCCTCACACTCAGTTACGACACCTGCGACTAGTGAAGAACACTACAGCAGGTACTTCGCCAACACCTACTTC
>NC_134799.1:9777031-9787031 GCF_046742065.1 Oratosquilla oratoria
ACCATCCCCTATGACGTCACAGTCATAGTGACGTCACTGTCACCGTGACGTCACAACCACATTATGACGTCAACATCACAACCCTTCCGACGAGGGACACGCGCGCCGTAGCCCTTGCCAGCTGTTGTCAGTCGAGGGTTTCATTTAAGCCCCTCGTTTGCAAACTATGGGGGAAGACCGACCACCCACCCACCACCCGTCACCCATCTGATGAGTTGGGGGTATGTCTGGGTGAGGTTGAGAGTGTAAGGGTGGTTGTGGTAGTGATAGTAATAGTAGTGATGGTAGTGGTGGTGGTGGTGATGATGGTGGTAGTGGTGGCTGGTGGTGGTGATGGTGGCGATGGTGATGATGGTGGTGATGGTGGAGATGGTGGTAGTGGTATTGGTGGTAGTGACGGTGGTATCAATCGTGGTGTTGGTTGTAGTAGTGATGATAGTGTTGGTGATGTTAACAATGGTGGCATCGGCGATGCTGATGGAAGTAGTAGTACCAGTAGTATTGGTGAGAGTGTTGGAGGTGGCTGTGTTGGTGGTGGAGGCTGTGGTGGAGGCTGTGGTTGGAGGCTGTGGCGGTGGGTGGCTTTGGCTGTGCTGCAGAGCCGTTTTAAGCTATGGCTTTCAATGCGGAAAATAACTCGCGGCGGACTGCAAAAACCATAGCAAGCCATAAACCAGATTTACCGTCACGCGGAGGGTCCCCCGGGGCCTGTCTCGTATACTCTCCTCCTCTTTCCCTTTCATACCTTCGCAGGGCCGTCTCAGAATCCCATCCCACTCCTTCCCCCCCTTCTCTCTTTATCGATGTCAAGGCATAGAAGAGGGAGGGAATGAGGGAGGGAAAGAGGGAGAAAGGGAGGGAAAGAGGGAGAGGGGAAGAAGGAAGGGAGAGATAGAATATGGGAGGGAGAGATGAAAGGAGAGAGGGAGAAAAGGAGAGAGGGTGAGAGGTATCTCAGGGGTATCTCAGATCCTCTTCCATTCCTTCCACTTCTCTCTTTATCGATGTCGAGGCATGGAAGAGGAAGGGAATGAGGGAGGAAGGGAGGGAAAGAGGGAGAGGGGAAGAAATGAGGGAGAGATCAAGGGAGAGAGGGTGAGAGGGAAGAAGGGCAGGGAGAGATAAAATTGTGGGAGGGAAGGAGGAAGAAAAGGAGGAAGGGAAGGAGAGTGAGAGGAGAGAGGGAAGTAGGAAGGGAGAGATGGAGTGGAGTGTGGGAGGGAAAGAGGAAGGGAGGTAGAGATAGAGGATGGGAGGAAGAAGTAAAAGGGAGGGCAGGAGAGAGAGGGAGAGAAAGAAGAGAGGAATAGTGTTTAGGGAGAGAGGGGGTAGAGAGGGAGATAGGGAGAGATGGAGAGAGGGAGAGAGAGGATGGGAGGAAGTAAGGGAGGGCAGGAGAGAGAAGGAGAGAAAGAGGGGAGGAATAGTGTTTAGGTAGAGAGAGAGAGAGAGAGAGAGAGAGAGAGAGAGAGAGAGAGAGAGAGAGAGAGAGAGAGAGAGAGAGAGAGAGAGAGAGAGAGAGAGAGAGAGAGAGAGAGAGAGAGAGAGAGAGAGAGAGAGAGAGAGAGAGAGAGAGAGAGAGAGAGAGAGAGGAGAGAAGAGAGGAGAGAGAAGAAGAGGAGAGAAGGAGAGAGAGAGAGAGAGAGAGAGAGAGAGAGAGAGAGAGAGAGAGAGAGAGAGAGCGATAGATGAAGAGATAGACAGGTAGATAGATAGATAGATAGATAGATAGATAGATAGATAGAGAGAGAGAGAGAGAGAGAGAGAGAGAGAGAGAGAGAGAGAGAGAGAGAGAGAGAGAGAGAGAGAGAGAGACGTTTCAAGGCTAACAACGTAAAATTCAGGAGACAGGAATATGTACAGACACGGTCTGAACAAACAGTGAATGCGGAGTCTGTAAAAGAGGCCGTGGGACAAGACAGACGAGACCCGAGGCAGAGGAAGTGTGGCGAGAGGCAGCACGGAGGAGGAGGAAGAGGAGGAGGAGGTCGTAACTAAATGAAAATAAACAGGTCAATTGAAGAGAGACAGGCGTGAAGAGAATTATGAGGAACAAAGTTGGAAGACACGGCTGGGCAAACGAGAGCAGAAGAGAAGAGAAGAGAGCAGAGAAAAGCCAAGAGGAGAGAGGAGGAAAGAGAAGAAGAGGGCAAGGAGAGCAGCGGGAAGCAGAGGGGAAGGGAGCAGAGGAGAGCAAAGAGGAGATCAGAGGAGAGCAAAGAGAAGAGCAAAGAGGAGAGCGGAGGAGAGCAGAGGGGGGCAAAGAGGAGGAGAGGAGAACAAAGGAGAGCGGAGGGGGCAAAGAGGAGGAGAGGAGAACAAAGGAGAGGGGAGGAGAGCAGAGGAGAGTAGAGTAGAGGAGATGAGAGTAAAGAGGTGAGCAGAGGAGAGCAGGGAGGCAATGAGGAGGAGAGCAGGGAGGCAATGAGGAGGAGAGGAGAACAAAGGAGAGGGGAGGAGAGAGAAGGAGAGCTGAGGAGAGGGGAGGAGAGCAGAGGAGAGGGGAGGAGAGCAGAGGAGAAGGGAGGAGAGCTGAGGAGAGGAGAGCAGAGGAGAGGAGAGCAGAGCAGAGGCGAGGAGAGCAGAGGAGAGCAGAGGAGAGCACAGAGGAGAGGAGAAGAGAGCACAGAGGAGGTATGGGACGAGAATAGACCAGAACATAAAGACCCATAAGCACCCCTGAAAATCATTGCCCCAAGGGAGCCAAATGAATTATCCCAACCTTCACCTCAATACTCTCCCCCACTTCCTCCCCCCTCCACTCCCCCACCACACCTCCACCCACATCTTCCCCCCCCCCCCCAACGTACTCCATTCGTCTGCGACCTCGGGACGTCACCCCCTAAGCCCTAAGGCCTCTGAATACCTCTGTGGTTTGGTCACCTCTTTGAATTAACCAGAGGTGGATGGGGCGGCATGGTTGATGATCATTTATCGGATTTTTTTTTTCTTCAGCCTCTTCCGCTCTTTGAAAAATACTTTTTTTTTCTTCCTCGTAGGCGGGGCAAAGCCATTGCTCGTAACGCGTTCCTGGTAATGACCGGAAGTCGCGCCAGTTAACTATGTCATCGTGTTGAAGGAGGTTAAGCCTTTGAGATCTTTCTGATGCGGCTTGCAAATTCAGTATTCGTTCTAGCTGCCACCAGGCAAGTCTAGTTAACGTAAGCTACTCTAGAACGTGTATATACATACATACACACATACATACATACATACACATATATCTATATATATAAACAAACACACATGCGCGCGCGCGGTCCGGGTTCGAATCCCGCCCAGGATTGAAATAATTTCAGTATCGCTGCGTTTCGAGTCGCTACTCCAACTCTCGTGGGAGGGGAGTTGGGGTTGTGTGTGTGCGTGTAGGGTCACAGCATTACCCATAGATCAGTCATACGAGCTCTGAGTTCTCTTCCAGGAGGGAAATAGCTGTCGATTGTGAGTCCAACACGTGATCCAAGATCATGGTGAATCACACCCACCCACCCACACCCACACCCACACACACGCACGCACGCACACGGACGCACACACACATCCTCACACAGGCCCGACTATACAAGCTCTGATCTCTCATCTGTTAGGTAAATAATTGTCGATCACTAATCTAGCATGTGAACTAAGACTATAGTGGATCACACACACACACACACACACACACACACACACACACACACACACACACACACACACACACACACACACACACACACACACACACACACACACACACACACACACACACACACACACAATATATATATATATATATATATATATATATATATATATATATATATATATATATCAGCATAACTACGTTACTCGCCAAGATACAGACACTGTGCCGGCACGGTCCCACTAGGCACGTTGGCACTAGGCACCTTGCCACGTGGCACACGATAGAGCCGCCCAGCGATCGGGCTGACGGTAATGACTTAGCCACCTGGAAGGACCCAACCTTACTTCTCCTCCTCCTCGAAGGGCAGGACACGAGGCCCGTAGTCAAAGGCTCGTCGTGTGCCCGGCACCGTAGTGCACACGACGGTGCACAAAACCCGTCGGGCCGTGTTGGTCATTCTCATCGGTTTTCCCACGGGCCCGTCGGGTCGCACCACGGCGTCGTATGCACGACGTGATCAAGTTAGTGCAAGGTCGGTTCCTACGTCTATTAATTTACGAAGAAGGAAGGGGCGTTATCGCACATTATCGTACACACGATGGGGGGCATCGGGCACCCAATGGGGGGGCATGGGTCACCCGATGAGTGTCTTGAGTACGGAATCTGCATTGCATTATAGTAAAGAACGATCAATTCTCCGTGTTCTTCGTGTATCCTACTTTGTCCCAACCAAGGATTCCGTGCATTATTATACACGACTACGTTCAATTAAATCTTGACACAGACCTTACAGTCCCTACAAGGCGATCACCTTGGACTCTCCGTCCGGCCTCCTTTTAAGACCCCGTGACGTCACTGCGGAGTCTGCCGCGTTCTCGAACGTCACCGTGACACGTCACACATGAGCTCTCTTTGCCCGTTACGACGCTTCGCGCCATCTCGCGTCACTTTTATCGCCCCACGTGACGTTTATCGTCACGTCACGGTCGCATTGACGTTTATCGTCACGTTTGGGTTGTGGGATGTGACGCCCCCCAGCCCCCAAAGTCTGACACGTGACGTCCCCTATTAAGTCACGATCGAATACATACCTGACGCAGTGACGTTTTGATGACTATAGCATGAGCACAAATCACGTCACACGTGTTCGCACATGACAAGTAATACGAACATGAAATCACATCACATAATTTTTTTTTATTATTGGACAACAGTAAAACTGCATCCAAAGTCTAAAAATTAACATTTATTCTTTTCTTCTATTGTTCTCTTACTAGTCAAGAACATACGAACAATTCTAGACAAACGGTATACAATTTAATGTACTACAACAGGCTACTACATTAACTTACGAAAATGAAATTATACATTACGGGTCTGGTAATCTTTTTTCACTCAGCAGCTTACCTGTAAAAAGAAAAGAAAAGAAAATTAGTAAAACAGAAATATATTGATAACAGCAATGGCAACACTGCGTAAAGACCACTGTGAGAGGTTTGTCAAATGAATGGCTTATCTCAATGATCGGAGATAACTTATCTTGACCCCTCGCTACTCTTCGTGATTTGTATATTTGTTCTGGCTGCCGCCAGGTGATTTTATTCAGATAAAGGAAACTCCCTAAGGTGCCGTGAGAGGGTCATAGCCATAAAATATAAACATGATGATGATGATGATGATGATGATGATGATGATGATGATGATGATGATGATGATGATGATGATGATGATGATGATGATGATGATGATGATAATGATGATGGTGATGATAATGATGATCATTTGATAAAATGATGATCATCTGATATGATGATGGTAATGACTGATGGTGATGACTGATGATGACTTGATATGATGATGATGATGATGATGATGATGATGATGATGATGATGATGATGATGATGATGATGATGATGATGATGATGATGATTTGATATAATGATGATAATGATGATGATGATGATGATGGTGATGATGATGATGATAATGATGATGATGATAATGATGATGATGATAATGATGATGATGATGATGATGATGATGATGATGATGATGATGATGATGATGATGATGATGATGATGATGATGATGATGATGATGATGATGATGATGATGATGATGATGATGATGATGATGATGATGATGATGATGATGATGATGATGATGACTGATGATGATTATTTGATATAATGGTGATGATCATTTGATATCATGATTATGATGAAGATAATGACAATATTGATATGATGGTGATGATACTGAGATGATGATGATTATGAAGATGATGACAATGATGATGATGATGATGATGATGATGATGATGATGATGATGATGATGATGATGATGATGATGATGATGATGATGATTACAACAACGACAACGACGATGAAGAGGAAGAGGAAGAAGAGGAATAGGAGAAAGAAGAAGAGCAAGAAGAGAATCAAGACGACAACGACGACGAAGACAATGACGAATTTCATGATATTAATAATAATTGGGGCGAGGCTGGTAAAGAGGATATCATTGTCACTGGGCGTTGATGGAAAATGATAAAAGACCACAACAAGGACAGAGCCATCAAAACAATGACAATTTAAGCTCGCCATAATGTCAACAAAAATGACAATAACAACAACGACTGTGTCTGTAACAGCGACGTTAAAAATATCAACAAAAATGACAAGAAACAGTCACAATGATTTTAACGCTCAGACTATGAAAATAACATTAAATAACAAATCGAAATCAATGTTAATTTTTGTATCGCCTCCAACACGTCATGGAACCTAAATTCGATTTTGTTTATGTTTAAGCTTAGGCGATTTTATTCAGCTGAGGGAAATCCTCAGACACATCAAAGAGTCGGTAACAGATAAGGGTACAATAAATAGATAAATAAATAAATAAAAACGCGTTGAATAAACTGATAAATAAAATTAAAAACAAAACAAAATATCAAAAGCAGGATCACATTAACCCGCAACACAGCTACTAACAAGATATTTCTTTTTTTTAATGTTCTTTGTGGTGCGGTGATATACGAGCCCTTTGTTTCACAAGGCTCCTCCAGAGTCTCTTTCCACCGGGAGGTTCTGGAACTTTCCTCCTCCGGACATTTTCCCACTTCCCCACGAGTCCGCTGGTGGCGTCATCGGAACCGTGCTTGCTGGTCTCGCATTCGCTTAGTTGTGGGTTCGAGTCCCGCACTCCTCTTCTGTCCCAACAGTCCCCGAAGAGACTCATGGGGCAAAGGTAACGGCTTCGGCCGCTGCTACACAGCGTCTCCTGGTGTGATTTTTTTTTAAATGGAGAAACTTGGAGGTCTCTTAAAACTCTTTATTGACATTTGACTCAGAATTGGTATTTTCTTCCCTCTTCTTTCAGGAACGGTGATTCGCGTGCGTTTTGCTCTTTGAACCGTTCATCGATCTTAGTTGAATGTAGAAAATATACGAAAAAGAAATACAAGAGCTCAACAATTCATGAAGACAAACTATGCATTTAAAGAAACAACATCGACTCCGAGCATGGGAATAACAACAACAGCATCGAAAACGACAACAGCAACGAAAACAACATTACTAACAACAACGAAAACAACAGCAACAACACAAAAAAAAATGACAACAATGAAAAAACAACAGCAACAACGAAAATAACTACTGTAAAATTACAACAATGACAATAACGAAAACAACAACAGCAACATCGAAAACGACAACAAGGTAAACATCAGTAACATTAATAACGTAAACAGCAAAAATGACAACAACGGAAACAACAACAGCAACAACGAAAACAACAGCAACAACGACAACAACAACAGACATGTCGAAAGGGGGAAACGACAACGAAAACAACAACGAAAACAACAGCAACAACGAAAACGACAACAACAGCAACAACGACAACAACGAAAACAACAACAGACACATCGAAAGGGGGAAACAACAACAACGAAGACAACAACACCAACAATGAAAACGACAACATTAACGACAACAGCAACAACGAAAACAACAACAGACACGTCATCGAGAGGAGGAAACGGTAATAACAACAACAACAACGAAAACGACAACAACAACGAAAACAATAGCAAAAACATAAAACGATAATAACAACGAAAGCAACAGCAACAACAAAAAACGACAACAGCATCAACGACAACAACAACGAAAAAAAAAAACAGACACGTCGTCGAAAGGGGGAAACGACAACAACAACAATAACGAAAACGACAACAGCAACAACAACAACGAAAACAACAGCAACAACGAAAACGACAGCAGCAACAACAACAACAACGAAAACAACAACAGACACGTCGTGGAAAGGGGGGAAACGAGGCGCTGATGAAGAGCACTTTTGTCACGCACGAGAAAGAAAACAAAGTGATCAGAAGATCAGATGCGTCACTTCCCCCCCTCCCCCTCCCCCCTCCCCCATTCCCTTTGTCTCGCCGGTATTGTGACGTCATCACCCCCATTGTGACGTCATCCTCCTGTCTGCCATTCCGATGAGGAGCCCCATTTATCGCTCCAATCATCCTCATTGATTCACCCCCATAGTCTTTCTTGATCAAGCAATCTCAGTCATTGAAAAGAAAGGAGAAAGAGTAAGGAAAAGTGGAAAAAGATATATATATATATATATATATATATATATATATATATATATATATATATATATATATATAATATATACAGTATATATACAGATAGATAAATAGATAGACAAATATAGAGAAAAAGAAAGACATAGGGAGGGAAAGGGAGGATGGATAAAGTGAAGAAAATAGGAGGGGAGAGGAGTAGTAGCAGTAAAAAAAAAAGTAGTAGTAGTACTAGTAGTAGTAGTGGTAGTAGTAGTGATAATAATAATAAGAAATAATAATAATAATGATTATAATGATGATGATGATGATGATGATGATGATGATGATGATGATGATGATGATGATGATGATGATGATGATGATGATGATGATGATGATGATGATGATAATAATAATAGCAATAATGATAACAACAACATCGATAATCCTCACCATCCCTTTCCTATACTACCTTTCCTTAACCTCTCCCCGCGGGGCTCAGTTCCCCCTCTACCCACTCCCCCTCCCCCTCCTGTGGCGACAGTGAGGGGGGAGTGGGGGAGGATCCCGACACGTCATCACCTCGGCCAATGGATGATCCGGTGTCAACAGCAACACGGCTGACATCCTGTCTCTTCCTCACTAACCCTTTCCCCCCAACGCAGCCCCACTTTCACGGTAGCCCACGTGGTATGCAAGCCCCAAAGGCCGTCATAGCCCCGAGTGTTATTATAGCCCCAGTCCCTACCATCTTAAAAAAAAAAAAAAAAAAAACCGAAGACATCATCTCTCTGTTATCACCACACGCCTGCCATCATCACCACAGCCCCTTTGTGGGCGTCACCACCAGAGCCCCGCCGCCACCAACAGAGTCCGAAAGCCACCGGTACAGAAGCCCCCCACCCAATCCCCCGTCTCCCCCGACCCAGCCCCCTTCCATAGTAGTTTTGGTCTCAAACAAAAAATCCAATTAATATTTTCTCGCCAAACTTGAGCGGGAAGCCACGACTGGAGCGGGGGAGAGGGGAAGGGGGAAAGGGGCGGGAGAAGGGGGAAGGGGGGGAAGGGGACGGAAGAGGGAACAACAAAGGGGGGAGGTAGGAAGAGAGGGGGAAGGTGGGGAGGATATGAGAGGGGGAAGAAACTTCTGGAGAAGGGCAAGGAGGAGATGGGGGTGGGGGGCTATCTAGGGAAGGGGTTAACAGGGGGGACAGGGGGGCAGTGGGGGGGATGAAATGTAGAGAGACAAAAGGAGGAAAACCAGGAGAAGGAAGTAAAATAAGAAGAAAATATAGGAAAGAGGACAATGTAAAAAAGGAGGACAAGGTAGAGAAGAAGAAAGGAATAACTTAGAAAATGTTAATGAAGGAATAAGGAAATGGCGAGAAATGGTGGGCATAAAGAAAGGGCTGGAAAGATTAAAGGAAAATGAATTAAAGGAAGAAGAAAAAAAAGGGAAGTAAAGGGGGAAAGGGTTAGAAGGAAAGCAGTGAAAGGTTAGAAGAGAGAAGAGGTATAGGAGAGAGAGAGAGAGAGAGAGAGAGAGAGAGAGAGAGAGAGAGAGAGAGAGAGAGAGAGAGAGAGAGAGAGAGAGAGAGAGAGAGAGAGAGAGAGAGAGAGAGAGAGAGAGAGAGAGAGAGAGAGAGAGAGAGAGAGAGAGAGAGAGAGAGAGAGAGAGGGAGAGAGAGAGAGAGAGAGAGAGGGGGGGAACGAGGGGGGGATTGGAGAAAATAATGTACAGGAATAGGGAGAAGAGGAAAAGGGAAATGGGAGAGA
>NC_134799.1:9792031-9794531 GCF_046742065.1 Oratosquilla oratoria
AGTAGGAGTAGGAAAAGGAAGAAACACACAAAGGAAGAACAAACAACAGCAGGCCTATTGGCCCTAACGAGGTTGTTTGTGTTCACTATACTAAGATACAGTTAAGAAAACAGGGCAACTAGGCGATAGAAGATGAACTAGCACTACTGCTACCACTATCCTATCCAATTACAATTAAACACCGGGGTGTCAGATCTTTTATTACAAGGGATAATGTTTTATTTGCGGATTAGAGTCCAAATATTTATCTAGGCGATTTTTAAATGTTGTTATTGTGTTACTTTCAACGACAGCATGAGAAGGAAGAGGAGAAGGAAGAGGAGGAACACAAAGGAAGAACAAACAGCGGCAGGCCTACTGACCTTTACAGGCTGTGTTGACTACACTAATCTACAGTGAAGAAACAGGACATCGAGGATTTTTATAGTAAAGAAGGAGAATTAAACACTACTACTGTACTACTACCACTATCCTATCCAATTCGATGCCGGGCTGTCAATTTTTTTATTGCAAAGGATAATATTTCATTTGCGGATTAAGAGTCAAAATATTTATCTAAACGATTTTTAAATGTTGTCACTATGTTAACTTTCAACGACGGTGGAAGGTAACGAATTCCACACATTAACAACCCGGTTAAGGAAGGAGAAGGAAGAAGAAGAGGAGGAAACACAGAAGAGGAGAAGGAAGAGGAGGAGGAGGAAAGAAAGAGGGGACATGGGGAGAGTAGAAGAGGAGCAGAGGGAAGAAAGGAGAGGAGGAAAAAATGGAACGGGAAAATGAGGGGAAAGAGAATAAAGCAAGAACGGAGAACGGAGAAGGGGAAAGGGGAAATGGAAGTAAAGGAAGAAGGGGAAGGGAAGGGGAAGGACGGAGAAAGGAAAAGGGGAGGGGGAAAGGGAAGTAGAGGAAGACGGGGAAGGGGAAGAATGGAGAAGGGGAAGAGGAGCGGGGAAAGGGAAATAGAGGAAGAGGGGAAGGGGAAGAGGAAGGGGAAGGGGAAGGGAAACAAGGGGAATGGGACTGTAAAGTTAAAGGGAAGGGGAAGTGGAGGGGGTAGGGAGAAGGAAAGGGAAAGGGGAAAGGAGAAACGAAAGGAAGATAATACCATAGAAAGGAAGGGGAAAGGGGAAGGGAAAGGTTATGGAAAGGTAAATGGGAAAGAAAAGAGAAAGGGGAAGAGAAAGGAAAAAGGGGGAAGGAGAAGAGAAAGGGGTCGGGAGAGGGGAAGGGAAAGGGAAAAGGAAGGGGAAAGGAAAGGGTAAATGGGAAAGGAAAAGCTAAACTAAGAGAATACTTTAGAAGGAAAGGTAACAGAGGGAAGGGAAGAGAAGGGAAGGGGAGGTTAAAGAAGAGGATGAAGAGGAAGAGGAGGAGGGATGTCTCCAATGAGGGAAAGAGGGGAAACAAGGACGAGTTGAAGTGGACGGGGAAGGGGAAGAGGGGAAACAATTCTTTCCCCTTGTTCTCCCTACTGTGACGTCACCCATATAGTCCTCACACTATGGTGAGGCGGGAGGGGGAAGGGTGACGAAAGGAGGGAATAGGGTGAGGCATGGGAGGAGGAGGAGGAGGAGGAGAAGGAGGAGAAGGAGGAGAAGGAGGAGAAGGAGGAGAAGGAGGAGGAGGAGGAGGAGGAAGAGGAGGTGGGAAGAAGAAACCAGAGGCAGAGTGTGAGTGTGAGGGTGAGTGCGAGGGTGAGAGAATGGATTAAGGATAAGGATGAGGATATGGATAAGGGTGAGGATGATGTGGATGAGGGTGATGGTAAAGGGAGAGGAAGGTGAAGTTAAAGGTTAGGGAGTTAAAGTGAGGGTGAGGAGTAGGGTGAAGAATTGGGTTAAGGTGAAATTTATGATGAGAGTTAGGGTGATTGATGATTAGGGTGAAATTTAGGGTGAGGGTAAAGGTAAGGAAGGAGGTAGAAGAGGGGGTAGAGGGAGAGGAGGGGGAGGTGAGGATGAAGAATGGGAATGAAAGAAAACTACAAGAGGGAGGAAGGAAGCGTGGAAGAGTGGGTGCACGTGAGGAGAAGGAGAAGGAGGAAGAGGAGGAGGAGGAGGAGGAGGAGGAGGAGGAGGAGGAGGAGGAGGAGGAGGAGGAAAAGGAGGAGGAGGAGGAATGGGCTGGAAGAGGCCGAGGTCTGGTGAAAAGGACGACGACGAGGAGAAGGAGGAGGATGAGCATAAGGATGATGCAGTAGATGAGGAAGATGGGAGGAGGAGGAGAAGGAGGACGAGGAGGAGGTGGAGGAGGAGGAGGAGAGGGAGGGGACAAGGGGAGGGAGGAGGGGGTAAGGAAGAAGTGGAGGACGAAGGGGAGGAATAGGGAAATGGGGAGAAAGAGGAAGGGGAGGAGAGAAAGAGGAAAAGGAAGAGGAAGAGGAGACTACTGAGAGGAGGTGAGAGAGGGTGGGTGGGTGGGAGAGGATGGGGGGCAAGAGGAAGAGGGGAGGGGAGGGGGATGGGGAGGGGGAGGAAGGGCTCTGGAAAGAGGGGGA
>NC_134799.1:9799531-9809531 GCF_046742065.1 Oratosquilla oratoria
CTTGAAGGGTCGATGACAAAGTGGATGTGGAGGAGGGAGGGGGGGAGAGAAATGGCGTATGGAGGAAAAGAAAACGGAGGGAATGGAGGTCGGGGATTTGAGGGTGACGAGATGAAAATGTGGAGGAAATGTGGAGTGTATGGAAAAAGTGGGGGAATGTGGAGGTATGGGGAGAGTAACGACCATGAATGGACTCCCATTTGTGGAGTGGGGCTTGATGTGGAGTGGTGTCTAAAGTCTGGAGTGGGAGGGGGGGACTTAGAGAAGAAATGTCTTTTCTTCTTTACTTTATTTGTTTATTTATTGGCGACGGGGGGAGGGGGGAAGGGGTGTGTGTGTGTGGATCACGGCTATGTGGAGCGTTTGCTCCTGTGGAAGTGGAATGAAGGTGTACAAGTGGAGATTTGGAGTGGAAGGAATAAGATAAGAATCAAGAAGTTAATAAAAAAAATAAAAATAAAATATGATAAGGATGGAGAGCGATAATTTGAGAATGGAGCCACGTAAGAACATAAGAATGAAGGAGACTACAAGAGACCATAAGGCCTACACTAAGCAGTTCTATGTCCATGACCACCTGTCATCCCCATCCATAAAGCTGTCTAACCGTTCCTTAAAACAACCGATAGTTCCAGGGCTCACTACATGGGTACTATAATTGAGTGGAGGCGGGAGTATGGAGTGTATGGAGGCAAACATATGGAGGGGACTTCTGGTTGGGTACCACGGAGATGAATGAAATCGCCTGGCGGCAGCAGTAATAAGGGCCATTTAAACGGTCAAACGGTTTGTCAAATCCGGTTTGTTAAACAATTGTTTGAAGTGATGTTTGACCGTGTGAATGGGGTATTTGGTTGTCAAACACGTTTGGCAAACGTGTTTGATAACCTATTCACACGGTCAAACATCACTTCAAACATTTGTTTGACAAACCGGGTTTGACAAACCGTCTGACCGTATAAATGGCCCGGTACACAGAAGAGGAAGGGGGGGAGGGGGAGTTGCATAGATGAATAAAATCGCCTGACGGCAGCCATAATAAAAGGAAAAGTACCACAATGCACGCAAGGTCTTACAGTGGTTTCTTTCCTCTATGTAGATTGTTTCCAAAATCCAGGTGCCTTCTTCTCCTCTTCCTCTTCCTCCTCCTCCTCCTCCTCCCCTTCTCTTTTCCTTCCCCCTTTTCCGTTTCTTCTTCCTCTTGTTTTTCTTCTTGTTCTTCCTCTTCTTCCTCTTGTTTTTCTTCTTGTTCTTCCTCTTCTTCATCTTCTCTTTCTTCTTCTTCCTCCTCCCCTTTTATTCCTCCTCTTCTTCCTTTTCTTCTTCTTCCTCTTCTTCTTCCTCCTCTTCCTCTTCTTCCTCCTCCTCTTCTTCCTCCTCCTCTTCTTCCTCCTCCTCCTCTTCTTCTTCTTGTTCCTCCTCGATATTATACAAAAGCTTTAACAAACAGAGCTGGCCTCGATGTGGGAGGTCATCCTTGTCGAGCGCCATCCTTTTCTAAATAGAGTGTCACACAGACAGGTCAACCTGGGCCTCAATATGGAGGACAACCATCAGTAGTGATGCCTTGATCGTGATACGTCGTGTCAGACTTGCGGGTTTCGCCTCGAACTTCGAGGTGGACCTCGACCTTCAGGCTCGGCCTCGACGTGGATGACTGGCCTCGAGACAGAGTGCCACCCTCAATGTGCAAGTCCCACTTGACATGAGAGTCAACCTCGACATGTAATCTCCTCCTCGACATGCACCAACTACCTCGACCTGTCACTTCGACCTCGAGGTACACCTCCACCTTGATTTTCAACCTTATCCTCAACCTGTCGCGTCGCACTCGACATGGGCCACCACCCTCGACGCGGCCTGTCATCCTCGACACGGGCAGATGGTGTTCCTTCATGTTAAACAACGAAGTTGGGGATGGGAGAGGACAAGGTGCGGGGTGCCCGCTGGCTGTGGGTGCCGCTCTCCCCCCACCCCCACCTCCCACTCCCCTCTCCCCTCCAAGGTGAACCCCCTTCTCTCCGACCTCCTTCGTCAGGTGAAGGACGTGGCCGAGGAAATCGGGTGAAGTTCGCGAACTCCTTCGTCAGGATGAAGACGCCCTTTGTATATTTAGTTCTAATTAGAACCAGACAGTTCTATTCGGTTTAGGGATCACGCTTGGGACAATTTTGGAGGTTCTGGTCCTACATGTTCCTTATTCTGGTCACGAGTTTGGTCCCCCTTCCCCTCTCCCTCTCCTTCAGATGAATAAAATCGTCAGACGCTTCCTGGTCCATTAAGCCGAAGAAGGAAGAGTACCGAAGAGGTTCAGCTTCTGCCGAAGTGGTTGTGTCCGAGGGCTCTTCTTTGTATTCGCAAAAGTATTCAAAAAGCGTCCCCTGACAGAGGCCACAAACTCTCTTTATTGTTCTATTGTAGTCTTGCATCCAGTTTCGTCCAATTCAATTGTCAATTTTATCCGTTTTCGTAAGCGGGATAAGTCTGCGCGCCAACACGCCTTCCATAAATCATGACCTTTTTACATCTTTTTACATTATTTTTAGCTAAATGTTTATTCTGGCTGTTTCCAATAGATTCCATTCAGTTTAAAACACCTTCCACAAAGACTTATATTACCTAAAAAAAAAAAAAAGATGATCCACAAACATCACATTTCTGAGAGACTGTGAAAGTAACTTTTGTACATAGAAAACGGCACGCGGGTACAAAAACATACAAACTCGCGCTTGCGCGTTTGAGTTGGTATCCCGGAGGTGGTGCATGGCAGGTGGTTTGGGGCACGTGGGTAGTCCACTTGCTTTGCTTCGCTTCGCTTTGCTTTGCTTTGCTTGCCTGACTGGTTGCCTTATGCTTCATTCCTGATCGAGTGGTTGTTGTGCTTGTGTGTGTGTGTGTGTGTGTGTGTGTGTGTGTGTGTGTGTGTGTGTGTGTGTGTGTGTGTGTGTGTGTGTGTGTGTGTGTGTGTGTGTGTGTGTGTGTGTGCATGTGTGTGTGCGCACGTGTATGTGTGCGTGTGCTTCTGTGTGCGCGCGTGCGTGCGTGCGTGTGTATGTGTGTGTGTGTGTATGTATGTGTTAGTGATGTGTGTGTGTGTGTGTGTGTGTGTGTGTGTGTGTGTGTGTGTGTGTGTGTGTGTGTGTGTGTGTGTGTGTGTGTGTGTGTGTGTGTGTGTGTGTGTGTGTGTGTGTGTGTGTGTGTGTGTGTGTGTGTGTGTGTGTCTGTGTGTGTGTCTGTGTGTGTGTGTGTGTGTGTGTGTGTGTGTGTGTGTGTGTGTGTGTGTGTGTGTGTGTGTGTGCGCGTATGTGTTTGTGATATGTATGAGTATGTGTGAGTGTATATATGTATGAGTGCATATACTGTATGTATGAGTGTGTATGCATCCGTATGTGTGTGTTTGTACTTGTATGCGTGCGTTTGTTCGTGCATGCATACATATACACACAACCTCACACCTGCATACATTAGACTGACGTGTGAGGTTCTGATAAGGCTCAGTACGAGGAAAAAAAAACTAAAAAGAGGAGAGAGCGGCCAACAAGGAGTGACAACAAGCAACTCGTGGTAAAAGTTTTTACAACACCGACGGAAAGGCCAACATTCTCTGACAACATTCCAAAACCTTTATTCATTCTCTTCCACCACAAAGGACAGTGGCAAACCTTTGTAACTATTAACCTTGCTGACGCCCTTTACATGCATTGTTCTGGCTCTTGTCTGGCGAGTTTGGTTCCGTGATGGAGGGGCAGACTGAATAGAAGAATGAATGAATGAATGAATGAATGAATGAAAAAAGAAATAAAGAAAATAAACAAACAAGTAAACAAATAAATGAACAAGCAAATGAATAAATAGATAGCTAAAAATATAAATAAATAGAATGAATAAATAGATAAATAATAATATAAGTTTCCATAGATCAAGAGCTTATTGACGCCGATGATTGAAATCATCTAGCGTTAGCCAGAAGAAAGCCTGTATGGGAAGTAAAAAGAAGAGGAAGGAAAATAAGGAAAAGGAAGAGAAGAAAAAGAAGAAAAAGGAAAAAGACGAAGAAGAAGACGAAGGCGGAGAAGAAGAATAAGACAAGAAGACGAAACAGAGGAAGACGAAAACAAAGAAGAAGAAAACGAAGAAAAAAAATAATAATGAAAAGAAGAACAAAAAGAAGGAGAAAAATACGAAGAGGAACAATACGAAAAAGAAGAAGTCGCAAAGGATAAGAACTCGACGGTCCACAGACCTCCGCGCGAAGAGACAAGATGCCAACAGGAGCTCGTGGCTCTGAGGAACTCCGGGAGGAGGTCTCGTCGATCTAGCGAAAACCACAACGACAGTGACACTCACGCCCTCGACCAAGAAACAGAAACGATTTTATTTATTTATTTATTTATTTATTTATTTATTTATTTATTATATAGTGCACTGGTGGCGTCATGGGAAGCGTACTTGCTGGTCTCCCATTTACTTATTTATGGGTTCGAATCCCACACTCCTCTCCGATTCCCAGCAGTGACTGTTCGCAACCTGAACCCAACAGTCCCCAAAGCAAAGGTGATGGGCTCGGCCGCAGCTACTCAGCGCCTCCTGGCGTAGTATGCTCCTCACATTTTTTTTTTATTGTATCTGTAATGCCTAAATCGTTCACGTGAATGTGCAATCGCCATGTTCTTTTCATATTATTTATCTATTTATTTATTTTGTCTTTGTGGATTATTCTCCCACTCCTACTCAGAAACATCAAGATTCGAATCGACCACTTGGACTAGCTATCGGACCACCGCGCCTCCCTTCTCTTCAGCGTGAGAGCCTTACTGAGAGGAAGATACTGCAGAAAGAAATGTAGCGAGTCCTGGTTCGGTCCCTGAAGACCTTTCATCGAGGCAACAAGGAAGATGAAGGGCCCGGCCATGTCTCAATGGTACCGCGGGTGTCTGGTAACCGCGTGGGGATTTCGGGCGTATGTTCGAATCCTTGCCACTGCGCAAAGGATAGGAAGGGCATTCACTCTGAGTGATGGCCCTCAACCGCTGTTCACCTCTGGTGACCTCAGCTTCCTCCAGGTGTCGCCACTGCAGTGGCATATCGTGGACATCGTCTTCTGTATGATCTGCTCAGGACCGTCTGCAAGATTGAGGTCTGGGCGGGTTCCAGCCCCGCAAGCCACAGAAAAAAAAAGAGGAGATATAGATCCGAAACCGGGTCTTCTGGAGCAAGGACAGACCAGTCACAGCTTGGAGAAGACCACACTGGGGGAGGACAGAGGGCGTACAGCGAGAGAGGTATGTGTCCTTCAGAGGGAGGATATTAATAGAGAAACGCAGAAGATGGAGAAGACGGAGACGAGGACAACGACGAAGACTATGCCAGCAATGCAGAACTCTGTAGACACTACAGCATAGTGGTGATGGTGGTAGATCATCTCTACACCATCACCACCGCTACCACCACATCCACTACCACCATTATACCCACCATCACACCTTCCATCACCACCACCTCTACCACTACTATCACCACACCTATCAAAAACACTACAAACAACAATGAAAAAACCGATGATAAAAAAGAACAGTTACAGCAACAGCAAAACCACAACAAAGATAAATAGCAACACCACCTCCACTACCACCATCACCACCATCTCCACATCCACCACCATAACCTCTACCACTACCACCACCACCATCACCATCGCTACTACCACCTCCACCACCACTTCCACCACCACTTCCACCACCACTTCTACTACCACCACCACCTCCACCACTACCACCACTACCACCTCCTCCACTATCTCCACCACCACCACCAACAACAACAACAACGACAAGAGACAACAGCGTCTCAATGGCCACTCGCGCGCGCCGAACTCAAGAACAAGAGAACCAATAAGAATCTTCCGATACTACTCCGGCACCACCAAGACGCTCCTTCACTTCTTCTTTTCTTTTCTTTTTTCTTTTTCTTTTGTTACTTCGACACCGCGGACGTTCCTGTGAAGGGTGCGATTAAGTCTGTCTTCATTTGCTGTCGATGTTGCTAAAAACCAGACGCTTCCATTCAGCTGAGAGAAATCTTTATTCGCTAAAGGGCCATATACACGATCAAACCCGGTTTGTCAAACAAGTGTTTGAAGTTATGTTTGACCGTGTGAATGGGGTATTTGGTTGTCAAACACGTTTGTCAAACGGGATAAGATAAGGAGGTAGGAGGTAGGAAGGCAAGGAAGAAAGGCAGAGAGGGAAAAGGGAAGGAAGGAAGGAAGGAAGGAAGGAGGCAGGGAGTGGGGAAGGGAGTGAGGGGAGTAAGGAGAGTGGGAGGGAGTCGGGGAGGTGCCTATCATCCATCCATCAATCCATCCATCCATCCATTCATCCCTCCGTGAGGTCGATGACAGGTTTTGTGTTCCTTCTTACACAACACCGAGCAGGAGGAGGAGGAGAAGAGGAGGAAGAAAAGCGAGAGAAAAGTGACAGGGAGGAGGAGGAGATGGAGGAGGAAGAAAAGTGAACGAAAAGTGGCAGGGAGGAAGAAGAAGAGGAGGAGGAGGAGGAGGAAGAAAAGGGAGAGAAAAGTGGTGGCAAGGAGAATGGGAGGAAGAGAAGAAGAAACAGAAGGAGGAGGAGGAAAAGGAAGACGAGAAGAAAGATAGAGGAAGAAGAAGAGGAGGAGCTGGGGGAAAAGGAGGAATAGGAGGGAGGAAGAGGAAGACAAGGGGTAAGGTAGAGAAAGAAGAGGAGGAGGAAAAAATGAGGAAAAGGAGCAGGAACAGGATGAATAGGAGAAACGGGAGGTGGAAAAGGAGGAGCAGGAGGGGGAGGAAGAAGAGGAATAGGAGGTGGAGTAGGAGTAGGAGGAGGAGGAGGAGGAGGAGGAGGAAGAGGAGGGGGAGGAGGGAGAGCAGGAGGAAAAGGAGGAGGAGGAGGAGGAGGGAGAGCAGGAGGAGGAGGAGGAGGGAGAGCAGGAGGAGGAGGAGAGCAGGAGGAGGAGGAGGAGAGCAGGAGGAGGAGGAGAAGGAGGAGGAGGAGGAGGGAGAGCAGGAGGAAGAGGAGGAAAAGAAAGAGGAGGAGGAAAAGAAGGAGAAGGAGGGAGACTGGAGGAAGAGGAGGAGGAGGGAGAGCAGGAGGAGGAGGAGGAAGAGGAGGAAGTGGAAGAAGAGGAAGAGCAGCAGCTGCAGCAGGAAGAGCAATAGCAGTAGATGGAGGAAGAGGAAGAGGAAGAGGAAGTGGAGGAGGAGGAATATGTTTCATTCCGACTAATATTAAAGGTTAAAGGTTTTATAAACATCTTGCTAGCATGACGGTCTTCGTAACGATGCTGGTTCAAAAAGGTGATGGTGGTGAAGAGCCTACGCTAGGAGGCGCTGAGTAGCTGAGTTTTGGCGACTGTTGGGGCAGGTAACAAGCAGTTACTGCCGGGAAACGGAGAGGAGTGCGGGACTCGAACCCACAACGAAGCGAATGCGAGACCAACAATCACGCTTCCGATGACGACACCAGAGCTCCCGGTTGACATACTCACGATACAAATCTCCACTTCGAAGGCTTACGGTCCTGAATCTTCCGCTGCCAGTTACGGTCTGTATGTTCCACTGCCGCCAGGCGATTTTATTCAGGACAAAGGAACCAGCCTACGTAGCGAAGAGATTAAAAACACCCGACTGGTACACGATATGAAGAAGCATTCGCCAATTTCACAACCGACCTAACTTTGAAAACCAATTAGATATCAAACGTTCTACTGAAACGTTTCTGAATACTGTTAAACCGGTTTCTATGATACCGGCTTTGGACCGGATGCTGCCGCGTAATACTATATTGTCCTCCCTTTGTGTGACTCCCAAGCTCCACTGCCCTTCGTCGAAGCAATATCTGTGTCGCGGCGTTTGATGCGGACATTTCCCACGGCGACCTGAGCTTCCGCGGCGACCGGTCGGCCGGCGTCAGAAGTCCCACCCGCCCGCTCACACGCGATTGAAGGTGGAGCCTACGCCAGGAGGCGCTGAGTTGCTGCGGCTGAAGCCGTCACCTTTGCCCTATTATGCGCTTGAGAGACTGTTGGGGGAGGTAACGAACAGTCACTGCTGGGAATCGGATAGAACAGGATATATATATGTATATATATATATATATATATATATATATATATATATATATGTATATATATATATATATATATTTATACATACATAATACATATAAGCGAATGCGAGATCAGTATACTTCTGATGACGCCACCAACTCTCGCAATTGCGACAAGTATTTGAGAAACCTTAGAGAAGGAAGCACTAAATACGGTAACATCTTCAAACCTGTAGTCCAATATATAAGAATAAACAAATAGATCAATATAATATAACAAATGAATTTTTTTTTTATAAATTAATATGATACAGTAAATATAAATAGATAATAGGTATAATGAATACATACATATAAAAATACATGGATATATATATATATATATATATATATATATATATATATATATATATATATATATATATTATTATATATATACTGGACTGATAAGACATTTAAAAGTTTTGTAAGTCTCGTAGATGAGGCTCGTAGATATAGGTAGACAAATGAGGTAGATAGAGGGATAGGTGGCGAGAATTTAATTTTTATGAGTTGGTTGTTTGGTAAACTACAGTTCATAGGCGGAGTTGCACAAGCTCGCTCTCTGTCTAATGTTTACAAATAGTCGCCAGGGATCCAGTTTCATTGCTGTATAATGTTCATCTTTATACTCATGTAATAATATGAAAACTATGTCAGTGTGCAGTGAATTCGATATTGCTTGAGTCAGCAATATTGCTTGCGGGATTGTAACGGCGGATCTGATTGAAGAAACCTTTACTTAAGATCTTTATAACCTTTCAAAAAGGCACATCGCTCTAGCCTTTAACCCATCAAGGTCCAGTGGACCTTTACTTTTATCTAGTTAACTCCAGAGTATTCTAATCAGATTAAGAGACACTACTGGGACCTCAAGTGGGTTAGCACTTGTTTTTAATTAACAGGAGACTATTTCTAGGTTAATTAAGGGGTTAGGTCGACGTAGATTAACTAAAGTGATCACAATCACTTTCAACATGATGTCGAACTGCAGAGATTCTGTTACGGCCAGCGACAAGGCTCTGTTCACCTGTTCTCACATAACGCGTTGAACAGAAGGAATGAATATCACGGCCTTAGGGCGTGTTCAGAACGTCGTGAACGGCAGAACAGTGCATTGTGAACATTATGAACAGCTCTCTGTGAACAACGATTTGAACGAGACGAGTTCGAGTCTTGAAATATGAGTAACGTAACAGAAGGGTGTTCAGACCCATCCTTGTTCCTCCCCCTCCCCCTCTACTTTCCCCCCTCTCCCTTCCCCCTCCCCGTCTCCCTTTCCCCTCCCCCTCTCCCTTCCCCCCTCCCCCTCTCCCTTCCCCTCTCCCCCTCTCCCTTCCCCCGTCCCCTCTCCCTTCCCCCCTCCCCCTCTCCCTTCCCCTCTCCTCTCCCCATATCCTTTCCCTCTCCCCCTCTCCCTTCCCCCTCCCCCTTTCCCCTCCCCCTCCCCCTCTCCCTTCCCCTTCTCCCTTCCCCCTATTCCCTCCCCCTCCCCCTCTCCCCTCCCCCCTCCCCCTCTCCCTTCCTTCCCTTACATGCGGACACACCAGGTTGCCTTCGTCCGTAGTGGCGGACAGGTCCTCCTCATGGTGATGATGATGATGATGATGACTGGCACAACATAATTAGTGGCCCCTTCACAGGAAGGCGTGGATTAAGACCCCTGTCCCCTAAATGTGGAGGGAGGGAGGGGGAGGGGGAGGAGGGAGGGAGGGAGCGAGGGAGGGATAGAGAGAGAGAGAGAGAGAGAGAGAGAGAGAAAGAGAGAGAGAGAGAGAGAGAGAGAGAGAGAGAGAGAGAGAGAGAGAGAGAGAGAGAGAGAGAGAGAGAGAGAGAGAGAGAGAGAGAGAGAGAAAGAGAGAGAGAGAGGGGGAGAG
>NC_134799.1:9819531-9822031 GCF_046742065.1 Oratosquilla oratoria
GCACGAGCTACACGGCCTTATCGGCCACAAGCCCTGCGGAGCCGTCTGCAGACACAAGGTTGTCCTTGGAGTCCTTCCTTGACACTAACCAAGGTACGAGAGGGTACTGAACATATCCAACAGCAACAACGACGACAACAACAACAACCGCTACAGCGGTACCAAAAAAACGTAGCTGAAGCAGAGAACGGAAAGAGAAAGAAAGAGAAAGAAAAGGAGGAATAGGTACAGAAATAGGATGAGAAAAAGAAAGACAAAAAAAAGAGAGAAAGAGGAAAAAATACGATGAAAAAGAAAGAAATGGGGCAAATAGGAAAAACAAAAAACGGGAGGAAGACGAGGAAGAGGAATGAGAGGCGGAGGAAGAGGAAGCGAAAGAAGTATAAGTCAGACAAAGAGAAAGAAAGAGAAGAAAGAGGAGGAATAAGAGCAGGGAAGAGGAATAGAAAAAGAATAAGAAGCAGGGGTTGCAGCAGTAGAAGAAAAAAGAAGAAGAATGATAATATCAACAGAGGTCCATAAGCGAGGTGAATTCGATTGAGTCATTACGTGTGGGATTACAGTGCGCAAACGCATCTCATCCATCACAAATACACACTATTCATTACCTGACGTCATAAAACTAGGGCTCTGGTGACGTACTCGCTGGTAGGTAGTCAAGGTGCATGAGTAATACGTACACTTTATGAGTACAAATAATTCATTCACGCACGCACGAACACACGCACACATACACGTACGCAAGTGCACACGCACATACACACACTGTTGCAAATTGCAAACTATCATGTACTTCTGTCTTTCATTTCTTCAGTTCCTTTTTATTACTCTCATGTCATTTCCTAAAACTCATTATTTCTTTTCGTGCCTTGCGGTCCCCTTCATGGATTTAATGAACATGTAAGGCTGTGGTTATCAACCTGAGGGAAGCGATAGGGACCCCCAAGGGAGCAATGACAAGAATCTATGGGGGTTATGTTCTGCTGTTACAAATTATACATTTCCATATAGTGTGAGGAACCTGAATATATAAGAAAAATCATCACTCTCCTGGCAGAAGAAATATAAGATAATTATGATCAACACTGTAATAAAACAAAAAGGTTTCTCTTCATCAAAATAATATGATTATTATGATAATATTTTACCCTTTTTGGTGAGGTGGGATTCGGGAGAGGAATGAAGGGGAGCCACACGAATATTGAGAATTCACAAAGAGGGGAATGGATTGGAAAAGACTGATAACCAGTGAACCAAGGCGACATCACAGACACAATGTTCTCGGTAAATCACCCTATTTCTTCTCTGCTCAAACGTCCACACGTTGATAATAACATTGTCAAATATAAAAAGAAAATGCCCATCTAAGGTTTTCAGACAACGAATTCAATTAAATAAACCCCATCATCCATGGAAACATATCGATAAATGTATATGTATCATATATGTATATATATGCTTGTACATTTCTGCAGCAGGTTTTCCTGTAGACGAATTTCATTAAAGAAAATAGCAATTGATACATTGATGATCTTCTTGTGTAGATTTTCAAGACGTCTAACTATAGACGTCTTGTGTTCTGCCCGAAGCCTAGTGCGCGACTGATGACCCCTCCTACCCGATTAATCGTTCGAAGTACCTGATTGGCTGACCACATACGGCGTTCTGCCCTCCCATAGGTTCCCTCACAACACAATTCCCTATTGGTTTTCTTTATGCCTACTATGCTTCTCTCTTTAAGTATATAAGTCTATGTATTCTGACCTTTGTCATTGTTTTTGAAAATGCACACAGTGTACGAAACGTCAAGCTCCACTATAACGCTACTCTTCTTCCTTCTGAGTTTGAATCATGTCCTTTGGACCAGCGACAGCAAACTTACCTCCTGAAGCCAAGTATATAGTTAGACGTCTTGAAAATCTACACAAGAAGATCATCAATGCATCAATTGCTATTTTCTTTAATGATATATATATATATATATATATATATATATATACATATATACATATATATATATATATATACATATATATACATATATACATATATGTATATATATATACTGTATATATACAAATTTTTCAAACTACGGTGACTAGAGGAATTCAGAAAAAAAATCTGACGACTTTGCATTGTGCAGGGCAATATGATTACATTAGCAAATTTAACGAAATTAAAGCATTGAAATATTTTAACGAATTTAACGAAATTAACTTACAAGCCCCGGGCTGTGCCCGTCCCAGCTCCTCGGGGGCTCGTCTTCGCCTCTAGCGGCATTCGGCTGCTAGCTTCTCATCGTTCAATAACTTAACATTCTGTTCAACAAAATAATACACCTTTCCATCATTCTATATCACAGTAAACAATTCGTGACACCATCTCGCCTTTTCTTCTGACTGGCTGGTCTTCAGTCGTGACGTCATGTCGCCTCTTCTGATTGGCTGGTCCTCAGACATGATGTCATGCCTCCTCTTCTGATTGGCTGTGTCTTCAGTTG
>NC_134799.1:9827031-9832031 GCF_046742065.1 Oratosquilla oratoria
TTTTTAGGGGACTCTTCGCTATGGAATATTTCTTCTTCTTCAGCTTCTGAAAGACTCTTCGGTGTGGAACTTTTCTTTTCCTTCGGCTTCTGAGAGACTCTTCGCTGTGGAGTCTTTCTTCTTCTTCAGCTTCTGGAAGACTCTTCGCCATGGAGTCTTTCTTCTTCTTCTGCGGCAATCTTGTTCTTAACTCTTTCTGGGAGAGTCTTTGCGGTGGAGTTTTATTTCCTTCGGCACCCGTACTCAAACCCCTGCTGAATAAAAGCGTCTAAGCCTCGCCAGAAGAAAATATCTAAATAGTGCCATCACACAAAGGTGACCTGTCTTATGCATTGTATCACTAAGTTTGTTTCTGTGTCACTGGATACTAGGAGGAAAAGAACACACTCACACTCACACACACACACACACACACACACACACACACACACACACACACACACACACACACACACACACACACACACACACACACACACACACACACACACACACACACACACACACACACACACACACACACACACACACACACACAAAGGTAGATTTTAATTCGCGACTTTATGGTTGAATTCATGAATGCTTTAGACATAACGAGTGACATCTTGTTGCCAAACAGCTCGCCCTGATCGTTGCCTCAGCTTACATATAAGGAGGAAAAAAATAATAAATTAATTATTCATGTAGCTTAGATAGGGGTGTTGGGAGTTATATCCTCGCGAATTGCTATCACATATGACAGAGGGCGCGCTAACACCACGATCACTGTCACATCAAGTTGGGGCGAAAACCTGCCATTTTCGTTTTCGTTAATTCTTTTTTCTTTTGTCAAATATAGTACAGTCAATTTGGCGACAAAATACACCAACGATATTTGTTAATGTATATGCATAGCTTATACATGTACATTTACATATACATATTCATAGACAATATATATATACATATATATATATATATATATATATATATATAGAGAGAGAGAGAGAGAGAGAGAGAGAGAGAGAGAGAGAGAGAGAGAGAGAGAGAGAGAGAGAGAGGGAGAGAGAGAGAGAGAGAGAGAGGGGTGGAGGGGGAGAGAAAAGGGGGGAGATAAAAAGGGGAAACATAGTTAGGAAGAGGCTTAAGAGATTGATAGAGAAAGAGAGAGAGAGTGTGTGGAGCAGAGCGAGATACCAAACAAGCAATCGAGCAAGCAAGCAGGCAAGCAGATGCATGTAGCCCAAGAACAGAACCCTGATAAACTCCACTCATAACATGTCTGCAGTGGCAATTAAATCAACACGTCGGCTTACGATAACTTCATTAACCAGCTTTCAGAGCAACCCAAGGTCCCTCAGACGCAGCGAGGTGCGAATTCTCTTCATAGACTTTTGTATAGCGTGAGACAATATCGAAATAGTTATTATTTATTTAAAATATTATTTGCCTTCGCGGTGGAATTAATGGAAGCAGGATTATACATATCTTTGGCTTGAGGGTAGAGCTTGTAATTATGTATACCGTATACCCGGCGTCGGTACCAAGTACCAGTTACCTTTTTTTTTTCCTTTTTTTTTTTGACCCGTAAATACCCACGAGTACAGACCGCGCGTCTCCAATTAACACGCGGTCCGGTCTTTTTGCCCCCATTTCTCAAATTCCAGCGCTCTCGGAGGCGACAATTTCGGGGCGGGTCGACATCAACACTGTTCCCAGTTCGCCCGACTACTTCCCAATTCTAACCCATTTTTCTACGAGGTCCCGAGTTCTTGGGGACTGATCAAAAACATGTGTCTGCAACACCCAGGCTTGCGTATTAAGTCCAAAAGAACCCCTAGAGAACCCCTAGGGAACCCCTGGAGAACCCCTAGGGAACCTCTAGAGAACCCCTAGAGAACCCCTGGATAAGCTCAGGGATAATAGGTGTGTTTAGGACATTGGCTTTCAATCTAGGGGGCATGGACTCCAAGGGAACTATGATGAGAATTTTGGGGGGGACATAGCCCCCAAGGGAACTATGACAAGAATTTTGGGGGTTCGTGGCCTGCTGTTACAAACTACGCATTTCTATATAATGCAGTCTCGTGATGTAAGTTAAGCGTATGACAAAAATCTATCAAATATAAGATGATTATGATTGTCAACTCTGCAATAAAGCAAAGGGTTTCTCTTCATCAACTTTTTTTTTTTGTGGGGTAGGATTTGGAAGTTTAATGGAAGGGAGCCACATGAATGTTGAGAATTCATGAACGGGGAGAATGGAACAAAAAAGCTTGAGAACCACTGATTTAAGAATATCCAGTAGCAGTCTCAGATGAATCCGAATTGCTTGCCACCCTTGAGAACCGTGAAGAGCTGTCGAGGAGTGCACTGGAGAGCGTCCAAGGTCGAGGAGTGTAGCGGCGTCGCGTGAGACACTGGTGAATATAGAGATGAGTCACACTGACAGATTGACTCGGGACCTGAACCTGTGCAGGACTCTGAAATGGCAGACTGGAGCTCTCTTGAGGAGGGATAAGAAGACGACTGTCGAGGGAATTGTCGAAGATGTCGAGGACTATTTCAATGCAAATAACCTGAGGCCTGTACGTATATATTATACTGTATATATATATATATATATATATATATATATATATATATATATATATATACATTACACATATATATATATGCAAGCAATCACATCACCGTTATACGAAAATGCAAAATAACCACAAGAGAAGAGAAACTTGTAGACAGTAAGTACTTTCGTATATTACATCTTAAGACTAAATGAAAGAGATATGTATCTCTTTCATTTAGTCTGAAGATATAATATACGAAAGTACTTACTGTCTACAAGTTCCTCTTCTCCAGTGGTTATTTTGCATGTATGTATATATACATATATATATATATATATATATATATATATATATATATATATATTTATATATATATATATGTATATATATAATATGCATACATATATACACATACAAATGCACACGTATGCCCTGATCTCATTCCAGTCACTCATCTCTCCTCCCTAATTCGTTTCACTCCCCTTTTCCACTTCCCCCCACCCTTCCCCTGCCTCTCCCATCTCCCCCTTCCCTCTCCCCTCCCACCTCCTCCATCCCTTCCTGCCTCCTCATTCCTTTTCCTATTCCTCTCTCCCTCCCACCCCATTAAGTCATCAGTCTTCCTCAGGTCCAACTTGGCGCACGGAATCACAATAAACAAACAATAGTCATATCAACCTCATTCTATGCCCGCCCTTCCTTCTCCTTCACCTCCTCCCCTCATTCTCCTTCGCCTCCTTCTCTCGTTCTCCCATTTCTTCTAGTCTACCGTTCTCCCTCTCCCTTTCCACCTGTTTCTTCTCTCCTCTCCTATCCCCTTTTCCTTTTTCGCATTGTTTCTCTTCCTCGTTTTCCGTTTCTTCGTTTTTTTTTTCCTTTCATATCTCCTCCTTCTCCTTATCGCCCTCCAATCCTCTTAGTCTTCGTTTCTCCTCTTTGTTCCTTTCTGATTCATCGCGCTTTTCCAATCTTTTTCCTTTCTTCTTTATCTTCTTGTAGAGAACGCCATCAGGTGGAAGTTCACGAGCTGAGCACCATTCCTTCACACACACACACACTAAACCCCAACACCTGCTTAAACCCGTTCTACACCTGGGTAACCCTAATACCCGATTAAGATCGCCACACCTGATAGACCATCCACCTCCGGGAGATTACCTCACCTGGTTTGATTGCCCACACCCGTGAGGCGCCGAAGGACCCAAAAGCCTCACCAGGTTCCCATTCGAGGTTGACTTCTAGGTTGTTGCCCATACAACTTCCGATGGGTTGGGATGCTCTACTGGTTAGCCTCTGCGTGAGGTTGCCGTGAGGTTGCCGTATACGAGTATGGAGCTTTGGGGTTATGAAAGGGGGAGATGAAGAAGAAGACATTTGTCTTATTATACACTTTGGGGACTGTTGGGGACAGGTAACTGTTGTCACTTCTGGGAATCAGAGAGGAGTGCGGGATTCGAACTACCAACTCAGCGAATGTAAGGCCAGTAAGGACGTTTCTGATGACGCCACCAGTTCGATTCCTGTAAACATGGAAAGAGTACCGAAGAAAGATCCTCTGGTAATGAAAGAGAAACCCCGAGAAACGAACGCACTCGTCACAAGAACGGTTATGACGCTGAGGTCACGGTACAAGAAGAAGAAGAAAATGACTACACGCAAAAAAAGAAAAAAAAATCCTCCAAATCCTCCACTCGTATTTGAATGTTGTTCAATTTGTTCATCCAACATGTTCATCAGTATGATGCCTTCCATGTGCCTCGGATAGTCTCCCTAACACATAAACTCTTGTCTGTATACCAATCTGCGGACCCTAAATCTACCTCATGTATACCAACTTGGCATTCCTGCAATTCAATAGCCGCACACCACCGACCCACACACAAACACGCGCACATACATACATAAACGTACACGGATAAAAGTGTACATACACGCTAACTTACGCAATCGCGATCACACTCAAATGTCTACACAGACTCACATGTGCGCACGCACACATATACAGATGTATGTACTGCACACACACATGAAACGCACAACACACACACAAACATACAAAAACACACACACGCACACAAACACACGAACACACAAACACACGCAGCAAACATACGAACACAAACACACACAAACATACACAAACACACACAAACACAATGCATACAAACACACACACACACACACACAAGGACACGCAAACGCAACATACACAAACAAACCCACAGAGTGAAAACGAGAGAGTGAGACAGAGACAAAGATACAGTACAACAATTGTATCCGTCTTGGACGTATCATCCGGCACCAGAAGGTCTGTTTGACATCAACCAAATAAACAGGTAAACCTGATCTCACCAGACACTCATCTTCCCCCCCCCCCTCCCTGTCTCTTCCCCCCCCTCCCCCGGGGGACCCCTGACATATCTGATTTGACTCACTGTGGACCCCTCTGAC
>NC_134799.1:9837031-9844531 GCF_046742065.1 Oratosquilla oratoria
AGAAGAAGAAGAAGAAGAAGAAGAAGAAGAAGAAGAAGAAGAAGAAGAAGAAGAAGAAGAAGAAGAAGAAGAAGAAGAAGAAGAAGAAGAAGAAGAAGAAGAAGAAGAAGAAGAAGAAGAAGAAGAAGAAGAAGAAGAAGAAGAAGAAGAAGAAGAAGAAGAAGAAGAAGAAGAAGAAGAAGAAGAAGAAGAAGAAGAAGAAGAAGAAGAAGAAGAAGAAGAAGAAGAAGAAGAAAACAACAACAACAACGTCTGTCTCTCAAAATTTATGACTATATTAGCCTGCCATCCATGATCTCATGAATATTGTTGTTGTAGTGGCAGGAAGAACAGTATCACATCCTTTTGAAGTAACTTCCAGGGCCATCCAGGTTTGTGTTTTGGTCCTTCCATACCTGGTCACTAGAGCCTGGAACCTGACCATCCTACGCCAAGAACACTAAAGTCGAGGCAGAAGTCTCCATCAAACTACAGACTGGATGGCACTCTCCTCAACCTCCTCCCGTGCCTGGTGGCACCTTACCCTTTCTCCTCCTGCAGTCGTCATGTGATTTTATTAAACACAGAATCCGATCGCTGTTCATATCAAGCGGACCCACGTTCGAATCCAAGTTGTGACTTGGAAATCGAAACACACAAGGCAAAGGTGACGACCTCAGTCGAACCTAAGCGCCTCTTGGTGTGAGCTCCTCAGCTCTTATATATACTGATGTGTGTGTGTGTGTGTGTGTGTGTGTGTGTGTGTGTGTGTGTGTGTGTGTGTGTGTGTGTGTGTGTGTGTGTGTGTGTGTGTGTGTGTGTGTGTGTGTGTGTGTGTGTGTGTGTGTGTGTGTGTGTGTGCATGCATTGTATACAAGACTCTTAAAGACAACCGAACCCACAATAGTCTCTAAAAATTCTTTTTTGAGACGGAGATTCCATCCCCCTCCTCTCCCTCCCCTCCCCTCCCTCCCTCCCTCCCCCCTCCCCCCACCCTCTACTCCCAACGTAGGCAAAGCACTTACTTGGTATGTCCTCCCCACATGCCCTGGCGGCAACTGAAAGGACAACGGTATGTAGTCAAGTTGCAAAGTTGCAGGGTCGTGTCGCAATTGTACAGGGTCGTGTTGTGATCATTCTGGGTCGTGTTGCAAAGTTGCAGTGTCGTGTCGCATTGTTGCTGGATTGTGTTGCAAAACTGCAGGGTCATGCTGTGGTGTTTCTTTGTAGTGTTGTAGGTTTTCATTTTGTAAGAATGCATAATCTCGTAGCAGGGTTTCGGGGTGGGGTTGCAAAATTGCACGGTCGTGTTGCAAAATTGCACGGTCGTGTTGCAAAGTTGCACGGTCGTGGTGCAAAATTGAACTGTCGTGTTGCAAAGTTGCACGGTCATAATGCACAGTTGTACGGTTGTGATGCAAAATTGCACGGTCATGCACAGTTGCACGGCTGTGTTGCAAAGTTGCACGGTCGTGTTGCAAAACTGAACGGTCGTGGTACATAAGAGCACTGTCGTGTTGCAAAGTTGCACGGTCGTGGTACAAAGTTGCACGGTCGCGTTGCAAAATTGCACGGTCATGTTGCAAAGTTGCAAGGTCGTGTTGTAAATCGTCAAGGTCGTGTTGCAAAGTTGCATGGTCGCGTTGCACAGTAATATTGAAAAGTAGCACGATCGTGTTGCAGAATTGCACAGTCGCGTTGCAAACCTGCACGGTCGCGTTGCATAGTTGCACAGTCGTGTTGCAGAATTGCACGATCGCGTTACAAAGTCCCACATTCGTGTTACAAAGTTGCATGGTTGTGTTGCACGGTTGCATGGTTACAAAGTTGCATGGTTGTGTTGCACAGTTGCATGTTGCATGGTTGTGTTGCACGGTTGCATGTTACAAATTTGCATGGTTGTGTTGCATGGTTGTGTTGCACGGTCGTGTCGCAACGTTACACGGTTTGGGTACAAACTTGCAGAACCGCGATGCAAAGTGGCAGGATTGTTTTACATAAGTCGCACATTGTTGCAAAGTCCTGCAGTACAGTCTCACCCAACAGCGACTCTCCTCTCTCTCCTGCACAGCAGCTGTCGTCGCGTGTCAAAGCCGAAGTGTCGCAGCTCCCAGATCGGTTTGTCGTTAAACGTGTGTCATTGAATCGTTGTCCCACTCCAGCACGACAAGATGTCGTGATGATGGTGACAAACACGCAAAGACACATACATCCACACGCACACACAAACACACACACACGCACACACACACACACACACACACACACACACACACACACACACACACACTGTATATATACATATAAATTTTACTGAATCACAAACCTATGTATTAATGAATTTAACAACAACAGGGAGAGACGTCTGCATTGTGTTGACACGGCAGCTATACCGGTGATGAAAATGAGATAAACATTCTAATTTCAAGCTTAGAAATCAACGGTGACAAACAGCCACCCAGGGTCAACGACTGACCTCCAGTGGGGACGAGGTCAGCAAGGTGGTCGGGAGGTCAACAGTGGCGGCCACAGGAGACCACGGGTGTTGGGGGGGGGGGTGGACTAACGGTGGTATTCTTAAAAAAAAAATCTTTCCTTGTATAAATATTATATAAATCCTTGGAAGGGAAAGATTTATATAAGGAAATATTTTTTCAAGAATACCACCGAAAGAATCTTACGATGGTATTCTTAAAAGAAATCTTTCCTTTTATAAATATTATATACATCCTTGGAAGGGAAAGATTTATATAAGGAAATATTTTTTTAAGAATACCACCGTAAGAATCTTACGGTGCCATTCTTAAAAGAAATTCTTTCCTTATATAAATCTTTCCCTTCCAAGGATTTATATAATATTTATATAAGGAAAGATTTCTTTTAAGAATACCATCGTAAATCCGAGCGGAAGGGAGACCTCCAACATGTGTAACTGTGGACACGAGCGCATTAATTTTATCTGGAATCATTCTGGGGAAGAATTTTGTCCGAAACGTTAATGGAATAACTCACACAATCTCAACACTGTTTTATCCTATCCCTAGCAGTACTTATCACGAATTACTACTTATATATATATATATATATATATATATATATATATATATATATATATATATATATATATATATATATATATATATATATATATATATATATATATATATATATATATATATATATATATATATGAGCGGATGGTGCGGCCCGAAGGGATGTTCCTCGCATCTGCTCCTCAAATTTCTTGAATGGATGAGGAGGGAAGGTGTTCGCCATATAATGAAACGGTGGGGGTAAACCAGCTTCAGCTTCTGGGACCACCAGTGGAGTTGCTGTGCCTCGCTGCATTACCTTTGCCCCGAGAAGTGTGCCAGGGAACAGGGATGACCCTTTGTTCACGTGATGCTGTGGTAGGTTTTGGATGGGTGAGGGATGGGTGTCCTGGGTATATTCTTTCACTTGGCTACCCCCTCTGTAAGGGGGAAAGGAATTTTGGTACAGGAGGCGGAGGTAGTGGTGGAACAGCCGAAGGAGATGATGAAGTAGGCAAAGGAAGATGCGGTGTGGAGGGCGGAAGAGGAGGAAGAAGAGGAAGAGGTAGAGGAGAGAGAGGAGGAGGAATTGGAGGAGGAGGAGGAGGAGGAGGAGGAGGAGTAGGAGTAGAAGGATGAGTAGAAAGATGAGTAGGAGGAGTAGGAGGAGTATGAGGAGGAAGAGGTGGGAGACATTATAAAGTAGGCGTAGGAGGAGGAGGAGGAGGAGGAAAAGGAGGAAGAGGAGGAGGAGGAAAAGGAGGAGGAGGAGGAGGAGGAGGAGGAGGAGGAGGAGGAGGAGGAGGAGGAGGAGGAGGATGGGTGTGATAAAAAAATAAATAAAATAAACATAAAAAAGAGTCCGGAATCCTCGCCATGCAGCTTGCAGCTGTCATCCCTGAATACCAACGACAACACCCTCGTCGTCGTCTCGCGGCTCCGCAGCCGACGGCCGCGACCCTGGGGCACGTGCGGCGGCGGCGGCGCTCCGCAATGTGGCAGACTCGTTAGGCCAAGGGAACGCAAACACATTACACGGTGGCAAAGCGGCGTTACGCAATACTCCCGCGGGGTGACGAAGACACGTCGCGGAAGGGGAGGGAAACCCGTCGTCGGCGCCAATTAACGATATGTTCGCTCCCCATGTTCCGTGTCTGCCTTGTCCATGTTCAAGTACCTGAAAACACAATGTTCCATATACTAGAGGAGGGTTGAACCCGTGAACAACGACGGTGGTGATGTGTTTTTTCTTTACTGCCGTCAGGTGATTTTATTCAGCTGAGAGAAACACCCTACCTCCCCCCCCCCCCCGGCAATTGCCTTGAATTCAAGGATTAATATCTTTTGATTCGGTGACATTCTATACTGATCTTGTTCTGGGCCCGAACTCATAAGATTTGATTCTTCAGGCATGATTAGATGTCCTCTCTCTCTCTCTCTCTCTCTCTCTCTCTCTCTCTCTCTCTCTCTCTCTCTCTCTCTCTCTCTCTCTCTCTCTCTCTCTCTCTCTTCTCTCTCTCTCCGTTTACCCTTTGGTCTCCCGTGTTTCAAATAGTGTGTGTATGGAGGTATGTAGACATACACACACACACACACACACACACACACACACACACACACACACACACATACACACACACACACACACACACACACACACACACACACACACACACAAACACACACACACACACACACACACACACACATATATATATATATATATATATATATATATATATATATATATACGCGCACACACATACACATACATTCATATACAGTATATATATATATATACGCGTACACACAAAACGGCGAAAACTCATCAACTGCTTCAGAAATCTTTTGGCGGTGTTTTCATGATATAAAGCAGATCTTTCTTAATTTCTATAATATTTTTTTCTGGTACAAGCTGTTCACATAAATGCGAACTTTTGACGAAGACAATGGCAGTTTTATACACAATGAGACAACATCGAAAATGTTGGTCAGGCTATCCTTGGAGATCGTAGACCAATTCTTTGTCGAACGTGCGTTGGGCATGAGACACATTACCGCATTCGCTTAGTCCCGGGTTCGAATCCCGCATTCCTCGCTAATTCCCAGCATTGACTGTTAGTTACCTGCCTCAACGGTCCTTATGTATAATAGGACAAAGGTGACGGCTTCGGCCGAAGCTACTCATCGCCGCCTGGTTCACCTTTTTCACTGCTGAGTTATGATCATTGCTGTCTGGTAGTTGCTGGTTCCCAGTAACAAGGTATTCATTTCTTCATCCACCCTGACCTTATTTCTCAGCCACTCTGACCTTATTTCTCACCCACTCTGACCTTATTTCTCACCCACTCTGACCTTATTTCTCACCCACTCTGACCTTAGTCCTCACCTACTGACCTTATTTCTCACCCACCCTGACCTTATTTTTCACCCACTCTGTCCTTAGTCCTCACCCACTCTGACCTTAATCCTCACCCACTCTGACCTTGCCTCCTTCGACTTCGCCCTGTTTCTCAAGATGAAATGGTGTCGACTGAAGTCGGCCAAGGAGATCCTGACTGAATCGCAGCAAATGCTGAGGATCATCACGCCTGAATCCTTCAAGGTGGACACATACATATACATACACACATACACATACTGTACATATACTCATACACATGCATACACATACACATGTATGTACATATACATATACATACACGCATACACATACATACACATGCATGTAGACATACTGTATAAAAACACACATACACATACCGTACATATACACATACATGCACACACATTTTGTACATATACACATACATATACTGTACATATACGCATACACATACGCATACATACACATACTGTACTCGCACATATGCATGTAAATATACGTACATACACATATACACATACTGTATATACATATCCATACACATACACACACATATACGCATACTGTACACATCCTGTAGACAAACTCAAGGGGACTACTTCGAAGGTGACAATGAGAGCTATGAGATAAAGTAAATGATTTTTCAACGACATGAAATGTTGCTGGAACTTTTTGGTGCGAGTAGGGTGAGTGTGTATATGTTTATGTGTATGTGTATGTGTGTGTGTACACACGTGTGAACGTGTGTACGTGTGTGCGTGTGACCCACCTTCAGGTCGGTGACGTAACACTGCCTCGCCTGAGCCCAATCGCCACTCAAGCATTGCATTATTAATGTTGCCACGCTATAGGTGACACGTCACGCACGTCAGCTATGGGGACAGTGGGAGGGGGAGGGAGGAGTGGGAGGGAGATTTGGGACGGGGGGAGGGGGAGGGGGGTTCGTAAGGAGACACTGGACAAGGGAAGGAGTTGGGGGCAAGGACAGGGGGATGAAGGTGGGGTGGGGGGATCGAGTGATGAAGATAAATGAGACGTCCTTCTGGTAGAGGTCCGAGCACGGATTAAGTCCACTCTTGGAGGGAGGGAGGGAGGGCGAGGGGGAGAGGGGGAGGGGGAGTGAAAAGGAGGGGGAGGGGGAAAGGGGGGAGAGAAAGAGAGAGAGAGAGAGAGAGAGAGAGAGAGAGAGAGAGAGAGAGAGAGAGAGAGAGAGAGAGAGAGAGAGAGAGAGAGAGAGAGAGAGAGAGAGAGAGAGAGAGAGGGGGAGGGGAAAGAGGGACAATGAGAGGAAGGGAGATAGAGACAGATAGATAGACAGAGAGGGAAAAGGGGAAAGAGGGAGAAAGAGAGAAAGGGAGATAGACAGATAGATAGATAGAGAGACAGAGAGAGAAAGCCGGAGCCAGCCAATGGTAAAAGAGAGGACAGAGAAGAGAGGAAGAGCCACCTGACTCGATGGGGGTGGGAGGGGATCTGGTCCCCCTCATTATGAGCCTCTGCAATGACTTCGGAACAATTAACATTTTTACCGCTAAAACCAGGCGATGCTCTGCAGTTAGAAAAGCCCCTGACCGGTAATAAGCACAAAAATTATACGAAATCACCTCGATTGGGTCTTTATAGGCAATTATGATGTGTTCAATGATTCTTTCTTCCAAAAATCAATTTTTTTTATCTATTTCGGATTTTTTTTTTATTTTTTTTTTTTTTTTTTTTTTTTTTTTTTTTTTTTTTTTTTTTTTTTTTTTTTTTTTTTTTTTTTTTTTTTTTAAGGATGAACACAGACGGGAATGTTCGGAAGACCAAGAAGGGAGGGGAAATGGAAGAGGGGAGATGGAAGAAGTGAGAGGGGAGAGGAGAAATGGAAGAGGGGAGAAGGGAGATGAAAGAAGGGAGAGGGGAAATAAAAAAAGGAAGATGGAAAAAGGGAGAGGGAAGAGGGAAGAAGGGAGAGGGAAGAGGGGAGATGGAAGAAGGGAGAGGGAAGAGGGAAGAGAGGAGAGGGAAGAGGGGAGAAGGGAGATGAGAAAGGGAGAGGAGAGAGAGGGGATGGAAGAAGGGAGAGGAGAGAGGAGAAAAAGGAGTTGAGGAGAGGGGAGAAGA
>NC_134799.1:9849531-9852031 GCF_046742065.1 Oratosquilla oratoria
ACCTGCACATGAGCAGTTGCAGACATACAAATCTGGTCCATGAAGCACCACAACGATGCAATACACACACACACACACACACACACACACACACACACACACACACACAAAAACACACACACACACACACACACACACACACACACACACACAACACGACTCGTAGCGCAGTGATAGAGTTTCTGCCTGCCACTACGGCGGTCCGGGTTTGAATTCCGTCCAGGGCTGAAATAATTTCAGTATCGCTGTGCTGCGATTCGTTACTCCAACTCTTGTGGGCGGGGAGTTGAGTGTGTGTGTGCGTGTAAGGTCACAGCATTATCCATAGATCGGTCATATATGAGCTCTGAGCTCTCTTCCGAATGGGAAATAGCTGTCGATCACGAGTCCAACACGTGATCCAAGACAATGGTGAATCACACACACACACACACACACACACACACACACACACACACACACACACACACACACACACACACATATATATATATATATATATATATATATATATATATTGCAATGTCAATGATATTTTGCTTCAGAGTATAGTTTTCAGTGTAAAGAAAAACTATTGTGTGGTGAATGACAAGTATTCACCATCAAATTACTAACTTTTTTTTAACTTTGTATAAATTGGGATCTCGATCTACAGTCCCATCGCAAACCCACCTCTCACCTGAATACAATCACTTGGCGGCAGCCATATCTAGAAATAAACTTATACGTCACGACGTACGTCATACGTACGTCATACGTACGTCATACGGACGTCACCACGCGAAAGGGTTTCTGCGTTCCTACTTAAGGAAAAGTCTCCCGAAGACATCTAGACGTAAACAGACGTTTGCACTTGGGCACGCACCCATAAACATAACCCATAAACACCCATAACCACACATCACACCCATAAACACCCATAAACATAACACACACACATGCAGCTCCATCCACATAACGCACGCACATACACACACGCACGCACACACACACACACACACACACACACACACACACACACACACACACACACGCACGCACGCAGGCACGCACGCACGCCCAGGGCTCAAATAAATTCAGTATCGCTGTGCTGCGAGTCGTTACTCCAACTCGTGGGCGGGAAGTTGGGAGTATGTGTGCATGTAAGGTCACAGCAGTACCCATAGCTCTGAGCTCTCTTACGAGAGGGTAATAGCTGTCGATCACGAGTCCAACACGTGATCCAAGACCATGGTGAATCACACACACACACACACACACACACACACACACACACACACACACACACACACACACACACACACACACACACGATCTGATTTTCAGTCGGACTTTCTCTGACTCACTGTCACTCTCACTCTCGCTTTCTCTCTCTCTCTCTCTCTCTCTCTCTCTCTCTTTCTCTCACACCCACTCTCTCTTTCCGTATGATGTTTTGACTGCACAAATATTCAGACCTGGGCACGTCCCTCGGTGCGTTCCTAGGTGGATATTCAGAATTGGGCGCGTTCCTCGGTGCGTTCCTAGGTGCGTTCCGCTTTAGTTTGGCCGCGTTTAGCGCTCCCAAACTATTAAAACTTAAGAGACAGGTTCATACAGAAATAAAAGTCCGGTAGGCCACATACTATACATCAAAGAAAATTTTCGTAGGCCACATCCAAAAGGTAGGCCACATACTACACCGGTACCTATATTGCTGGGAGCGCTAACCGTGGCCAAACTAAAGCGGAACGCACCGAGGAACGCATTTAGTAACGCACCGAGGAACGCACCCAGCTCTGCTGATATTTCAGGGGCTTTACTGACATACCTACATACCAGTCACTCAACATTAAGGTCAATAAATAATCTCCACACAAAAAAATAATAATAATAATAAAATAAAATAAATATAAAATGAGATAAGTGAATAAATGAATAAATAGATTTTTCTTATGAGTCCTCTCTTCGGTCCAATATTGTCATCATGGATAGAAATACTGATAATGCATTGCTGACAAGATATTAAATATCCCCATATCTCTCTCTCTCTCTCTCTCTCTCTCTCTCTCTCTCTCTCTCTCTCTCTCTCTCTCTCTCTCTCTCTCTCTCTCTCTCTCTCTGCACCACCTACGCCAAACAGCCAAACTCGCTGCATCGCCCGTCACTGAAGCGTAAACACAATGCCCTCTTGCATGCACAGTAGATTAAAAAAGATAAATAAATAAATAAAAAAAGAATAAAAAAAAAACGCTTGTTGGTACGCTTGCTTTCGTGCCCTATTGGTACGCCTGTTTTCATAAGGATACTGTATCAGCTCCTGTATATCAATTATCCTCGATCGGATGCCCCTGGACCCCTGAGGGACAGGAGGGATTCCCCTCCAGTAGATCCTCAGATACACACACACACACACACACACACACACACACACACACACACACACACACACACACACACACACACACACACACACTCTGGTAGGCAAAAAAAAAAAAAAAAAACTGCAGACGATTCCTCG
>NC_134799.1:9857031-9862031 GCF_046742065.1 Oratosquilla oratoria
GTGTCGGGGGGAGGGGGGAAAGGGGCCTGGAGGGGGGGATTACGGGGACCCCGATTTATGGGATCCGACCGGACGGCGTCGATCTGGGGGGAGGAAGGGGGGGGGGCGAAGGACCTTGCTCCCGTCATTAAAACCATCTCCATTACATCTGTGGAGAGGAAACTTTTTTAGATTTTATTTCGCTAAAAATAAATAAATAAAATAAAATCAAAATAAATTGAAGAATTTTCTCCCCCTCCACCCTTTCACCAATCAGTTTCGTTGTTACAAATCTATATGGCAATGTTGTTTACTTAAAATAATCTCGTGTCTGTGCATAATTCTCACTTTGGTTACAAAGGAATGTCATGTCAGCAATACACTCAGGCTCCCGGGCTCTTATTTACAAACAAGGCGGAAAGGCGGACTTAGGCAGATCGCTCAACTATTGTTTCATAAACACCTAACCCATAAAATGCAACACCTGTCTTCTACCCCTCTTTCTACCCTCTTTTCTACCAGCCTCTTACAATTGAAGACTAGTCTCCACTCAAAGAAGAATGGTGATCACTTGTCCCTGACCTCCTCTAGGGCTCAACTTCTTCGGTGAGATATTGTCCCTCAAGTACAGAAGCGCTGGATATTTCCGAAACAATACTAATACACACAAGGGAAAGAGTAATGAGAGCCTGGGAAGATTAAGTGTAGTCTACGGACCTGTGTAATTACGTAGGACTTATGGTCACTACCACAAAAGAGATATTCATTCCCCCCAAAAAAATAAAAATAAACAAATAAATAAAATAAAATAATAAATAAATAAACAAATTAATAAATATAAAAACAAATAAATAAATTATAAAAATAAACAAACAAATAATCACCGGGAGAGATGAGGACAACTGATAACCAGGGGGAAGTGTCTGTTCATGAAATCGGTGATTACAAGGCCGGAGTTGTGGGAGGAAGATGGCTGGATGAACATTAATTGAGCAATACCCGCAACATGAACATTTCAAAGGGGGGCAATGGTCTCCGGACACTACCTCCTGCCTTGCAATCACTAAGCTCATTAACAGACATCTTCCCCCTGACACCACACGGAATAACAACCCAAGTCTTTGTCGAGTAAGGATGGCTTCTGTCGGTGGTGGTCGCCTTGTTTCTCTTTTCTTTCTGTAAGAAGGTGTTATATTAACATAAAGCCCCTGTCACACTTACGCGATTTAATTGAGTTTGTTTGAGTAGAAACGACTTAGGTTACAATCTTTTATTTTTCGAATCTCCAAATGCCAATTCACTTTTGCGTCCTATATTGAGAATCTGAATGACTATGAAAAGTTAAGCCTATACGAATATTAGACACTTGATTGAACTCTCCTCAGGGAAGTCTAGAATATTGTAAGCAAACTCGTCTTCCAACTTTTCAAATTCACATTTGACGAGAACCTTTCTGTGAGAAGGTGTTGTAATACCCACCTTCTAGCTTTGCACTACTATTGAAGAGGACTACGGCTAGCAGTTGAAATATAGAAAATTCTCGTCTCCAGTCTTTTTCTTCTGATCCGACTGTGGTGGTGTTATTGATACGTGTATATACACACACGCACACACGCATGTACGCACACACGCACGCGTGCACACACACACACACACACGCGCGCGCGCGCACTCACAATACTTTGAGAGTTGCATCAACAATCATATTGATCAAACATTCAATCCTCAATTACTGAATTCTGAAAAACTGGGCAACCCACTCAGACCAGCTCCATTTTCTTTTGTCCTTCGCCAGGGCACGTTCAGATTACCCACATAGTGGCCAGGGTTGAACCTTCGTTATCCGAGTCAGTCTTCCGACTCGGAACTTCCGAGTAACGGTTGCGGGAGGCAGGATCGTTTATGGACCGATGTCCGGGCGAAAGAACAGAACCGAGAGTTGACCGGTTCTCATTCAAGGCTCCCCCTCCTCCTCCACACCCACTCCCTCCAAATTGGCTTTCCGTTCTGTTACCATTAATATATTAACTAAACGTGGTGAGAACGGGTTTAGTGGTAACCGCAAATACTCTATGGTTACCCGGTAACGGCCTGTGGTTGGGAAGGTAATGGAGATGACTTGGGTAATTAATGTGTGGAATTGGTCGCTACGTTTGACTGACAGCTCGTCCAGACGGAAGCGGATGGGCGAGTGTGGGTGGGTGAGTGTGGGTGAGTGGGTGGAGGAGTATGATAGACCATACTAAGCGAAGGAAGGATTTGGTAACCATACAATAATCATACGTTATTTTTTTTATACTGCTGTACCATAATCTAATCAGTTCATCTTATCATTATCCTTAAACGCTCTGAAATGATCAAAGTAAATTAAGAAAAAAAAACAAAAAACGCCAAATAAAAAAAAAATGATAATCTCTTAGAAAAAATATCTACTTGTTTATACTTTCCTATAACAACCGGGACTACAAGATTGTTAAGCTTTAAAATTACTGCATCGCCTTTGCAACAATGCAATCCTTAAAATATCACACTTCACTTTACAGAAGCCTTTTCGGGCTCTCTCAGTCAAAGAAACACTGTTCTAGTGCGTGGCCACGGTCCAAAACAACGTCACCACCGACCGAGACCCCAGTTTGTCCCAGAGTCCATCCCTCAGCTGAATAAAATCGTCTGGCGTCAGCCTGAACACAAGAGGAGGTATACGAGGAGCGTCGCCGTATTGAGGAGAGTGATGTGGATCTACGGTAGCGCGTGTGAGCCTTTGTGTGTTAATAGCTGCTTCACATATTGGAGCGTTACACACTTTTGATCTGTGTCAAAAATTGAAATGCTTTGAAACCACAATTTCCTACCTACCTCCTCTCTCTCTCTCTCTCTCTCTCTCTATATATATATATATATATATATATATATATATATATATATATATGTATATATATATCCCTCCCCCTATCTCTCTCTCTCCCTCTTTCTATCCCTATCTCACTATCCTTCCCTCTCTTTCTATCGCTCGCTCTCTCCTTCCCTCTTTCCCTCCCTCTCTCTCTACCCCTCCCTCTCTCTCTCTCTATCTCCCCTCTCTCTCCCTCTCTCTCCTCCCCCTCTCTATCCCTTCCTCACTCTCTCTATCTCCCCTCTCTCTCTTTCCTTCCCCCTCTCTCCCTCTCTTCTTCCCCCTCACTCTCCTTTTCCCTCTCTCTCCTTTTCTCTCTCTCCCCCTCCCCTCCTCTCCCTCTCCCTTGCTTTCTCTCTTTTTTTTTTCTTTGAGATCCTCTGAGTGCGGTCGTTAGGTGCGGCTTCAGTGCGTGTTAAAAAGTTAGCCACACTGATTGGCTGGCCATGGTGTTCCCAATACAATAGCAAGATAACGAGCCATTCGACAGTTCGTTACTATACATACACACACTGGCCCACTACATGTCTCCTCATGTTTCTCAACAATATGACGTTTTAGTGTTTTTTTTTATCACCAGAAGACTTTAATCACATACAGAGACACACAGACACATACACACACGTACATACATACATACACACACACACACACACACACACACACACACACACACACACACACACACACACACATGTGGCACATACAAATACACACACACACACACACACACACACACACACACACACACACACACACACACACACACACACACACACACATGTGGTACATACAAATACACATACGCACATACACACACACACGCACGCACATACACACGCACGCACATACACACATACACACGTACACACACACACACACACACACACACACACACACACACACACACACACACACACACACACACACACACACACACACACACAAACAAACACCTTGTCCAAGGGAGAGAGTAACGGCTTGCAATATCTACATATTTTCCAAAGATTTGATCTGGGCTCGATCACTGTTCCTCAGAGTTGGCAGACCGAGACGCTACCCACTACGTTCCCGCGACCTGGCCGTTCATTAAAACCTCGTCAAACGGCCAATCACAATCTTTATCGACAATTAGACCCACTCTGATTGGTCGGCTCCCAGCAGCCGGTCCTACGATTGGCGATTAATCAAAAACTGTGTTTGTTTAGGACCCACCGCGTCTCCGCGTCTCCTCCGGACGGGTCCAATTCCGGAGGCCCTAATGGGGATGGACACACACGCGGGCGCCTCCCTCAAATCCCGTGGGAGTTGAGGGTGGGGAACGAAAGCGGGGGAGGGAGTAGGGGAGAGGGGGAGGGAGTAGGGGAGGGGGGAGGGAGTAGGGGAGAGGGGGAGGGAGTAGGGGAGAGGGGGAGGGAGTAGGGGAGAGGGGGAGGGAGTAGGGGAGAGGGGGAGGGAGTAGGGGAGAGGGGGAGGGAGTAGGGGAGAGGGAGAGGGAGTAGGGGAGAGGGGGAGGGTGTAGGGGAGAGGGAGAGGGAGTAGGGGAGAGGGGGAGGGAGTAGGGGAGAGGGGGAGGGAGTAGGGGAGAGGGGGAGGGAGTAGGGGAGAGGGGAGGGAGTAGGGAAGAGGGGGAGGGAGGAGTTGGAAAGGGAGTGAAGAAGAGGAAGAAAAGGGGGAAGGGGGAATGAAAGGGGAGGGAAGAAGATAGGGAGGGAAATGGGAAGGAGTGAGGGAAGGAGAGGGGAAGGAGAGGGGGAGGGGAAGGAGAGGGGGAGGGGAAGGAGAGGGGGAGGAGAGGGGAAGGAGAGGGGGAGGGGAAGGAGAGGGGGAGGGGAAGGAGAGGGGGAGGGGAAGAAAAGGGGAGGGGGAAGAAAAGGGGGAAGGGAGAAGGAAAGGGGGAAAGGAAGAAAGGGGGAAGGAGATGGTGAAGGGAAAGGAAAGGGGGAAGGGGAATGAGGAGGAGGGAAATGGGAAGGAGGGGGAAGAAAAAAGGGAGAGGGAAATAGGAAGGAGAGGAGAAAGTGAGGGGGAGGGAAGGGGAGAAGAGATAGGGAGGGGGAATGAGTGGGAGTGAAAAGAAAAGAGAGTGGGGAAGGAGGAGGGAGAGGAGGAGAAGAAGGAAAAGAGA
>NC_134799.1:9867031-9872031 GCF_046742065.1 Oratosquilla oratoria
ATTAAACTAATGACAAAAATAGATGAAATAAAATTATTAATAATAATAATAATAATAATAATAATAATAATAATAATAATAATAATAATAATAATAATAATAATAATAATAATAATAATAATAATAATAATAATAATAATAATAATAATAATAATAATAATAATAATAATAATAATAATAATAATAATAATAATAACAATAATAATAATAATAGCAACAATAATGACAAGAATAATAATTATGATAATAATAACAATAATAATAATGATAATAATAATAATAATAATAATAATAATAATAATAATAATAATAATAATAATAATAATAATAATAATAATAATAATAATAATAATAATAATAATAATAATAATAATAATAATAATAATAATAATATTAACAACAAGATAATTTATTGAATGAATAATTAAGAATAAATAAATAGTCATAGATCAATGAGTAAACAGGTAAATAATAAAATAAAAATAATTATATAAATTTTCATATAAAATTAGAATAAAATTGAATAAAATTATTTCTTCCTCCGATTTCGCAAAATTTAAAATTCGGATCCTAATTCAACTCGAGATATGCATTTATGACACTTTCCCCCGACAACCTCGACCCTCAGTGTTACGGAAATCGTCTGATGAGACACCCTGGTACCTCGCCTTCCAGAGCCAATTATGCAAGAAGACTAATTACAAAATATATTCAAGAACGTTCCAACAATTTCTCAAAATTTCAAGAAGGAATTTCCAAGGAAGGCCAGAACATTTTCATGACTTTATATAATTGCTACATTTACATATGTATACACAGATACAGTAATGTGTGTGTGTGTGTGTGTGTGTGTGTGTGTGTGTGTGTGTGTGTGTGTGTGTGTGTGTGTGTGTGTGTGTGTGTGTGTGTGTGTGCGAGTGTGTGCGTGTGCGCGAATGTGTGCGTGTGCGCGAATGTGTGCGTGTGCGCGAATGTGTGAGTGTGTGTGTGTGCGCGCGCGCGAATGTGTGTGTGTGTGTGCACCTGCATAGCTGTGTATGTATCCATTACATAGCCAATTTTTGTGTAAAATTCCGCATTAAATAATCATATCTAATGTATCAAAGAGGGACAAGAGTATGTAAAAAGTAAAAGTATGGGGACATGTTGTACAATGTTATTAAGTCAATATAATCTATCAATAATATTAACTACGTAGAAACCGCTTTACTAATAAGATACAAGTATTACCCTACCATCAAGGGAAAAGATCCTTTTTGGAAGTTTGCCCCCACAACATGTCAAAAACACGTGTTTTTACACATTTCCATACTCAAGGCTATGCATAAAAAATATTACATAAGCAGAGCAAAATTGTCCACAATGATAGAAGCGCTGGTAAACTACAATACGCAACAACATGCATACGTACATACATACATACATACATACATACATACGCACACATACATACATACGCACATGCATACATACATATATACATACTCGTATATACGCACATACATACATACATACATACATACATACATACATACATACATACATACATACATACATGCGTACATACATGAGTCCTACTACAAATGGACGCTTGGGACCTGCAAACACAGTTGTCCCGAATTTCTTTGCCCAGAAATCTTGGTTGGTCAGTAAATACATCTTGACCCTTTAATCATATTACTTGGGGCCCTTCGCCCTCCACGCCTTTTCATTTGTCCTCCCCTCTCTTATTTTGCTTCTGAAAATAAAGGCAACATTAATCTTGTTTTATTCAAAGACTCGAGACAATTGTTGGGTTGGATGTGAATTGTTCCCCATGTTTGATGGACGCATCTATCCTCCAGTGTAAAAAAAAAATCGAACAGGTGTCATAAATTCCTAAAAGTATTGGTACCCCTGCCTTAATGCCAAATTTGATCAATTCCCGGAAGTATTGGTACCCTTGCCTTAACGCCAAATGTTTCCAAGTTTCATATGTCAGGGACCCCATCCACGGTGCGATCCGGCCTTGAGGCCGCTGGACAGATCTGGTCGGATCCGACCAGATTGTATCATGTATGTCAGTCGGACAAACCACGTTCAGTTCACACACGTTCCAATCTGGTCGTATCCGACCAGATCTGTCCGGCGGCCTCAAGACCAGATCGTACCGTGTATGTGGTCCTTTCCTAAATATTTTTTGTTTGGAGCAAATTCTTTGCGATACTTTACATGTTTATCTATTATGAATATCATCATTATATTTTGATGTGCGTACTTCCATCGATGCATATATTTGTCACAGGTAATAACCCACCGCATGCATGGAGTAAGTACAGTCGCAAGCATAAGTTTTAACCCACATATTGTTTCTCTTAGATACGTAATTAAAATTCTTTATCTAACATTTTCTTTTTATCTGTTCAAGATAATTACCTGAATGTAGGGTAAATACTACATAGGAAAACATATCACGTAATCGACAAAAAGAAAATCACATTGGCGTCGTGAGAATTGTAGCGTGGGTCAAAACTTTTGATCATGACTATGTTTACATGTGTAAACAGTGAATAAACAAATGTCTGCATTAATAAACTCTCCTACTGGGACTCGAACCCTTGTTCGAGCGGCTGCTTATTATAAAGGATTCGAATTCCAGTAGTAGTTTATGAATTCCATATGTCGTAATGACTCACATGTTTGTATATTCTTAAGTTACAGTTACGCGACTCAAGTGCGTTCGTTTGAGTGGAAACGACTTAGGTTGTAATCTTTCATTTTTCGAATCTCCAAATGACAAATTACTTTTGCATTATATATTGAGAAGCTGAATGACAAACTAAGGGAAATTAAACCTATACGAATATTAGACACTTTGTTCATTTGCCCTTGGGAAGTCTAGAATATTGTAAGCAAAATCGCCTTCAAGTTTTTCAAATTCACATTTGACGAGATTCTTGAATGTGTGACGGGGGATTTATACTGTGACAACATACATACAGGCAAAACTTGCGGTGCATTCTTCTGACAATCTCCTCACACTCCCACGGTTATGCTATTTCTCAGACTATTTCTGGACATAATGTGTATTTTATTCTATGCTAGATACTGCGTAGAAAGATATATGAGAAAGGTTTAAAATGTATGTGAATAGTAAAAAATAAATGGTGGGACTTATAAAACATACTGCATTACATGCATGCATACATATACATACGCACATATATACATACACACATACGTACATACATACACACATACATACATACATACATACATATATACATGCATGCATACATATATACATAAATGCATGCATACACACACACACACACACACACACACACACACACACACACACACACACACACACACACACACACACACACGCACACACGCACACACACACACAAACACACACACACACACACACACACACACACACACACACACACACACACACACACACACACACACACACAGACACACACACAAGCACTCAACACGTGCAAACCTGCTTTTCAACGCAGGAGCTTCTTCAGTCCCTTGATACCATAGGTTCCTCATGTTACTGGAACCAAGTTCTTCTAGTTTGACACGGAGAGGACCTCCAGGTCTCAAGAGACAACGACGAGAGGTCGAGAGGACTGTATTTATAACCGCTGGATGTCAAAGTTCAGCTGCTCCAGCAGTAGCAGCAGCAGCTGGTCCTCCAACTGGGTTTCTGCACCAGCTTACCCTCCAGCAATACCTCATACTTGAGGGTCACCTTTGTGGACTCAACATGTGGGTTGACCCGACTTGACCCTCGAAGTCGGAGTGTCTGCGTAGGCGACATCGAAATCTGCCGAAGAGATCTGACTGACGGCGAGGGACGTACTAATTTACTTTTTCCTGGCTTAAACCAGAAGATTTTATTCAACCAAGGAAGACCCTCTCCCCGTAGAATACAGGGATCCTTTTTACATTTTATTTCTGACTGGTGACAAGCGATTTTATTCAGGCGAACCTCTCACCGTTTAAGAATACAACACACTCATCACTTCCGTCCCGAGTGGTATTTATCTGACTGCCGCTGGGCGATTTTATTCACCTTGGTGAGACACCCATTCGATAAGGAATTATCTCGACTACTGGATTTTTTTTTTTTTTTTTTTTTTTTTTTTGGGGGGTGGGGAGGTGTAGGGGGATCGGAACCGGTCCAATCAGGGGTCGCGATCAACCAAGACCTCGTTCAGTCCGGGGGTCAGCCCGTCAGCTGAACAAAACCACCTAGACTTCTCAAGAACTGAATGCATAAAATGCGTCTTCAAGTTGAGAGAATTAATCGAGAATGCTTAGGACTTCTTAGGACTTCCCCTTCGGATTAATAAAATCGCCTGGCGGCAGTGAGAGAATACCAGAGACCCAACTCGAGTGAGTCACTTGGAAGGGGTTAGAGGGCAACGCCCTTGAGCTCCGTGACTGGGTAGCCCCTGAGACCTCTTCAGACTCTTCCGCTCCTGAAGGAGATATCGCCGAACTCGGCGCTGAAGAGTGAGGACCCTCACCAAGGGGCGAGGGGGGGGGGCGTCTCCAGCAGGTTCGCGAGTACCTCAACAACAACCGGGAAGGGGGAGGGGGAGGGGGAAAGGGGGGGAGGGGAGGGGGAAAGTGGGGGAGGGGAGGGGGAAAGGGGGGGAGGGGGAGGGGAGGGGGGGAGGGAGGGGAGCAGGGGAGGGGGTCGTAGCAGTAGAAGATACGCAGGTTTTTTTGAGGGTGAGGGGAGGGTTATGTGGTTTTTGGAAAGTAGGAATTATACTGATGTCTCTTCTTGTAAGACTAGATTTTTCATATATATTTTTTTCGCATTTCACTTCACTATTGCCAATGACGTAATTGTCTGAATGTATTGTATGATTACATTTTTCGTCGTTCTTGACGTATACAGGGAAGCCCAGTATCAGTGGCCGTGAAAGATTGTTTTTCAATTTGGTTCCTGAAACGCGTTTCCAGGAATCTTATTTACCCTAAGAAAACCT
>NC_134799.1:9879531-9887031 GCF_046742065.1 Oratosquilla oratoria
GAGGGTACTCAAGTCCCACTCCCAGTGACATCCTCCCCCTCCCCGATCCCCCTCTCTCCTCCCCCCTTCCCCCAGAAGGAAGGAGAAAGGGTGAGAGGGACGGAAAGGAGAGAAAGGGGAGAGACGATGAGGTGAGATGGAAATGAGAGGGGGAGGAAGAGTGCGAAGAGAGAGAGGAGAGGGAAGGTGTGAAGGAATGGTAGAGGAAAAGGAGAGAGAGAGAGAGAGAGAGAGAGAGAGAGAGAGAGAGAGAGAGAGAGAGAGAGAGAGAGAGAGAGAGAGAGAGAGAGAGAGAGAGAGAGAGAGAGAGAGAGAGAGAGAGAGAGAGAGAGAGAGAGAGAGAGAGAGAGAGAGAGAGAGAGAGAGAGAGAGAGAGAGAGAGAGAGAGAGAGAGAGGGGGGGGGGAAGGAAGAGGGGAAAAAGGAATGGGAAGAATGAAGGGAAGAGAGGAAAGGAGAAGGAGACAGGGGTGGAAGAGGAGGGAGAGGGGGAGGTAAGGGAGGAGAGGGTATGAGAGAGTCCGAGAGAGGAGGTTAACACTGCGGAGAGGGGAGAGTGGTGGGGAGGAATGGAAAGGGTGGAGAAGGAGGGAGGGAGAACGATGGGGAGGAAGGGAAATCGGCGAGGAAGGGGGGACAACGATGGGGAAGGGGGGAGGAGAACGGTGGGGAAGGGGGAGGAGAACGGTGGGGAAGGGGGGAGGAGAACGGTGAGGAAGGGGGAGAACGATGGGGAGGAGGGGAAGAATGGTGGAGTAAGGGGGGGAATCGTGAGAAAAGTCCATGAGCGAGAAGAAGGGCTGAGGGGGGGAGGGGGGCTTGCTAGAGGACGCCCTGAGGGCACGGGGGAGAGGAGGAGAGGAGAGGGGGAGGGGGAGGAGGGAGAGAGGAGAAGAGGAGAGGGTGAAAGGGGAGGAGGAAGAGTGGAGAGGAGGAGAGGAAGTGGAGGGGGAAGAGTAAGGGGGAGGTGGAGAGGGAAGAGGGGAGAGGGAAGAGGGGAAGGAGAGGAGAGGGTGAAGGGGGAGGAGGGAGAGTGGAGGGAAGAGAGGGGGTGGAGGGGGAAGAGAGGGAGTGGAGGAGGAAGGGGGAGGTGGAGAGGGGAGAGGGGGAGAGGAGAGGGAAGAGGGGGAGAGGAGAGGGAAGAGGGGGAAAGGGAGGGGGGAGGGGACGTTTCTGCAACTCTGCTGGACTTCGAGTTGGACCGGACGAGTTCGAGACCTGAGCTGTGGGTGACGAGGCCAATCGAGAACTTCAGAGGCGAGACCATCGCTGGACGGGCAGCTTTTCTGTCCGTTTGTTTGTTTGCTTGTTTGTCTCCCCTCTGTCTCTCCCACTCGCTAACCCATTGGCTACACAGGCACATACATACAAACAAACAAACAAACAATACGAGTCGGACGAGAACCCGGTAAAGAAGATGAATGGAAGCCGCTGGCTGGACCCCATCAGCGTAAGTGACAGCAAGGAGCTTCTGAAGAGAAAGAGGTGGGGGTGGAGAGGAGGGAGAGAGAGGGGGAGAGGAGGGAGGGGGGAGAGAGATGGGGAGAGGAGGAGGGGGAGAGATGGGGTGAGAGAGAGGGAGAGGGATAGGAAGAGTGGGAGAGAGAGAGATAGAGATAGAGAGAGAGAGAGAGAGAGAGAGAGAGAGAGAGAGAGAGAGAGAGAGAGAGAGAGAGAGAGAGAGAGAGAGAGAGAGACAGAGAGAGAGAGACAGAGAGACAGAGACAGAGAGATAGAGATAGAGACAGATATATAGATAGATAGAGAGAGAGGGTGAGAGGAGATAAAAGAGAGAAGAGAGAAGAGAGTGAGATAGAGATAGAGAGATAGAGAGATAGAGACAGAGAGAGAGAGATCGACAGATAGAGAGAAAGAAAGAGAGAAAGAGAGAGAGAGAGAGAGAGAGAGAGAGAGAGAGAGAGAGAGAGAGAGAGAGAGAGAGAGAGAGAGAGAGAGAGAGAGAGAGAGAGAGAGAGAGAGAGAGAGAGAGAGAGAGAGAGAGAGAGAGAGAGAGAGAGAGAGAGAGAGAGAGAGAGAGAGAAAGAGAGAGAGAGAGAGAGAGAGAGAGAGAGAGAGACCGCCCTCCCGCCACCAGGCGCAATTCGTCATGGGACAAAAGCCCTGGTATGGGGGCTCTTCCAAGCCACTCAGTCTACTGGCACGCAGGCCCTGATGGGATGGTTGTCAACACACACAATTCTACAGACGGAGGACACACGCAAGGCTCGCGTGTCTGTCTCTCTCTCTGTAGGGGGTCTAGGCGAATGCGTGTACGTTTCACCACGGTCTTGGATCACGTGTTTGACTCGTGATCGATTACCCTCTTCAATGAGAGCTCAGAGCTTGTATAAGGCTAGATCTAGGAGTAATGCTGTGACCTCACACACACACACACACACACACACACACACACACACACACACACACACACACACACACACACACACACACACACACACACACACACACACACACACACACACACACACACACACACACACACACACACACAACTGTTTGCCCACCAGAGTTGGAGAACCGGCTCCCAGTGCAAAGATGCTGATTTTTTTTTCAGCCTTGGGCGGGACTCGAACTCGGATTACTAGATTAGCATTTGAAAACGATACAACTGCACCATCGAGCCGGCGCGTGCGTTAGTGAGGAGTGGAACAGTATATAGAAGAATAGGAGAGAGAGAGAGAGAGAGAGAGAGAGAGAGAGAGAGAGAGAGAGAGAGAGAGAGAGAGAGAGAGAGAGAGAGAGAGAGAGAGAGAGAGAGAGAGAGAGAGAGAGAGAGAGAGAGAGAGAGAGAGAGAGAGAGAGAGAGAGAGAGAGAGAGAGAGAGAGAGAGAGAGAGAGAGAGAGAGAGAGAGAGAGAGAGAGAGAGAGAGAGAGAGAGAGAGAGAGAGAGAGAGAGCCTCTGTATCACTTAAAAGAAATAATGCCAACCATCATCACATACAATGATCGCGGAAACGCAAACACACCATACAAAAATATAATCAGTTTCAAACACAAACACGGAACCTAAATTGTGGATTTATATACAATTAAAAAACACTTGATACTAATAATTTACCAATTTTACAAACTTACAAACACAAACTCCCCATACAAAAAAAATATATAAACAATTTCAAACACAGAACTTAAAGTGTGGTATTATCATTCAAAAAGACACACTTGACACGTCTAATAATTTACCAATTCTAGAAACTTGGATAATTGTACTTACAAACACAATCACAGCAAACAAAAAATATAACTGGTTTCAAAGAACCTAAAGTGTGAAATTATCATAGAAAAAGACACACTTGACGCTAATAGTCCAATTCTAGAAACTTAGATAATTGTACTTACAAACGCAAATAACTCTGAACTCTTTCAGCCACACTTCGAAGACAAAACTCACCTGAAAAGAAAGAAAAAAAGAAAATCGTCAGACATGAAGAGATGGTGAGTGGACTTTGTGGATCTGTGCAAACTCCTCCAAAATCACCCCCATCCCAACCTCTCCCCCACCATCCCCCAACCTCCCCCGCCATCCCCCAATCTCTCCCCCTACCATCCCCTACCCTCCCCAACCTCCCCCCGCCATCCCCAATTTCCTTTCACCATCCCCCAACCTCCCCACCCACCAACCCCAACCTCCGCAACCACTATCCCCCAACCTCCCCACCCATCATCCCCAACCTCTCCTACTATCCCCCACCATCCCTCAACCTCCTCCATCATCCCAAACGTCCTCCATCCCCGAACCTCCTCCATCCCCCAACCTCCCCACCCACCATCACCAAACCTCCCCACCATCCCCAACCTCTCCCATCATCCCCAACCTCCTCCATCCTCCAACCTCCCCATCATCCCCCTCCTCCACCATCCCCACCACCCCCAACCTCCCCCCACCATCCCCCAACTTCCCCCACCATCCCCCAACCTCCCCACCCACCATCCCCAAACCTCCCCACCACCCCCAACCTCTCCCGTCATCCCGAACCTCCTCCATCCCCCAACCTCCCCCATCATCCCACAAACTCCCCACCATCCCCAGCCTCCCCCACCATCCCCAACCTCCCTCCACCATCCCCCAGCCTCCCACCTCCACATGTCCCTGAGCAAATTTGTTCATTTATGTTCTTGTCATTACTTATTCGCGATTAAATTTAACAAAATTACTTTAACTAATTACTTTAACTAATTTGGAAAAATGAAACGCCTTCTCCTGAGGTGGTAATGAGGAACCTACGCTAGGAGGCGCTGAGTAGCTGCGGCCAAAGCCGTCACCTTTGCACTATGTACGCGCTTTAGGGAATGTTGGGGCATGTAACACAGTTACTCCTGGGAATCGGAGGAGTGTGGGATTCGAACCCACAACCTAGTGAATCCGAGACCAGCAAGCACTCTTCCGACGTCGCCACCAGTCCACAAGAAGAAGAAGAAGAAGAAGAAGAAGAAGAAGAAGAAGAAGAAGAAGGAGAAGGAGAAGAACAACAACAACAGCAATAAGAAGAAGAAGAAGAAGAAGAAAAAGAAGAAGAAGAAGAAGAAGAAGAAGAAGAAGAAGAAGAAGAAGAAGAAGAAGAAGAAGAAGAAGAAAAGAAGAAGAAGAAGAAGAAGAAGAAGAAGAAGAAGAAGAAGAAGAAGAAGAAGAAGAAGAAGAAGAAGAAGAAGAAGAAGAAGAAGAAGGGAAAGAAGAATAAGTAGAAGAAGAAAAAGAAGAAGAAGAAGAAGAAGAAGAAGAAGAAGGGAAAGAATAAGAAGAAGAGGAAGAAGAAGAAGAAGTAGAAGAAGAAGGGAAAGAAGAAGAAGAAGAAGAAAAAGAAGAGAGAATCGGAGAAAGAGAAGTAAAAGAAGAGAAAGTCGAAGAAAGAGAAGAAGAAGATGAAGAAGAAGAAGAAGAAGAAGAAGAAGAAGAAAAAAGAGAAGAAGAAGAAGAAGAAGAAGAAGAAGAAGAAGAAGAAGAAGAAGAAGAAGAAGAAGAAGAAGAAGAAGAAGAAGAAGAAGAAGAAGAAGAAGAAGAAGAAGAAGAAGAAGAAGAAGAAGAAGAAGAAGAAGAAGAAGAAGAAGAAGAAGAAGAAGAAGAAGAAGAAGAAGAAGAAGAAGAAGAAGAAGAAGAAGAAGAAGAAGAAGAAGAAGAAATCTTCTCTATTGAGACAAATCTTAAATCATCGGATTCTTTATGAACAAAACTTCGGGTTTGACCCAAGCCTAGTACCTATAGGCCCGTATTCACGAAGCCCTGTCGAGCGCCCGATAACCGCCATCGTGCAGCCGATGCCGCACGATAAAGAGACGATTCCTTATTCGTAACTTTAGCGTCGTGGGAATCGTTCTCGCCCCCGATACCGATGACGTCATACACGAAGGCTTGGTGTGCCCCATGAGGGAGTTCTTGAATACGGCTGCTTTATCGTTGGATTATCGTAAACACGACCTGCGTTCCATCGCGTCTCGTCGCCTGCACTACAGGACTCGAGCCCTAGGCTGTGCGGCCCTTACCACAAGGATAGGACGCTAACATCACGTTATGTAGGGTGTACAACGGTGATCTTCTGGAACTTGTCCGATACATTACCCGACATCAACTCGCGCATATATATATATATATATATATATATATATATATATATATATATATATATATATATATATATTTATATATATATATATATTTATATATATATATATATATTTATATTATATATATATATATATATATATATATATATATATATATATATATATATATTATGGGAGAAAGCATACGCTGGACTCGACGTTCGTCCAGCGTATGCTTTCTCCCATAATAATGGTTCCTGGACTCCAGCTATTTACGAATATATATATATGTATAATTTTTTTCCTCCAGGACAGCCATCCAACAAATGTGACACTATCATTAACTCCGCACACACAAGCCCGAGTACTGACCCCTTTTCTAGCCCTAATTCCACCTGTGGCCACATCCACATACTTCGTCCACTTGAACCCTTTCACAGGCTCGTTTTATCCTGGTTGCCTCCAGGCGAATTTACTCAATTGGAGTGAACCTTGCTTACACTTTTTTTCTCTTAACCTCTCGATTCCATCATTTAACGTAGACTTATTTTCTTTATTTCAAAGAAGAAAAGAAGATAAGGAAGAAGACGAAGAAGGAGAAAGAAGAAAAAGAAGAAGAAAAGAAGAGGAAGAAGAAAACAACACCAAGAGGAGAACAAGAAGAAAGAAAATACGAAAAGAAAAAGACGAAGAAGAAAAATGACGAAGTGGAGAAGAAAAAGACGAAGAGGAAGAAGTAGAAGACGAAGAAAAAAAAAGAAGAAAAAAAAGAAAAAAAAAGAAAAGAAAAAGAAGAAAAAGAAGAGGAAGAAGAAGAAAACTAGAAGAAGAAAACAAGAAGAAGGGAACAAGAAGAAGAAAGAAAAAAGACGAGGAAAACGAAAAAGACGGACAAGAAAAAACGAAGTAGAGAAGAAAAAGATGAAGAAGAAGACGAAGAAGAAAACGAAGCAAACGAAACGACGAAGAAAAAGACGAAGAAAACGAAGAAATCGAAGAAGAAAAAGACGAAGAAGAAGAGGAAGAAGTGAAGGAAGATGAGGAAGAAAAAGAAGAAGAAAAAGAAGAGGAAAACTAACCCTACTCAGTGCAACTTAAGGCAGACCTAGTTAGCCCAGCCCAGTCCGAGAGCCCTATCAGCCCTCCCCCCCCGCCCCCCAAACAGAACACCCAACGTGGATAAGAGACCCCCGGCCCTATCGCGCCGACAACGATCGCTACTTAGAAACGAGCTAGTAGGCCTAACGCGGGAAGGGTAGCGTGGAGAAGCAAAACAGATGATTTGTAAGTGTCAACCTCATTGTTGTTGTTGTTGTTGTTTTTCTAGTTAATATAACCAGGTACACGGTTACGTTAAATAATTATACATTTAATACACGGTTAAAGGATAGCGTGGAGAAGAAAAACATATTATTTGCAAGTGTAATCCTTATTTTTTTCTGATTAATAAAACCAGAGACACAGTTAATATGAATCATGGAAATAGACACAGACACAAATGTTGTCACTGTCAGCCTTCACTTACTGATATGGCGACTCACTTCTTTTAGTTGGTAGGCTACCTGTTGGTTCTCTTCATTGATACTAAATTTTTCTGTCAAGGACAATTAGATTCTAGATTTTTCTATAGCTTTCTTCTGTTCAGTCCAAATATACAAAGCACTTTCCGAGGTCTTACTAAGGAATCCCACCAGAGCACGTATAAAAGATCCTACGTGAGCTTTGCAGTGACGTAGCCATTGCCATAGTCCAATGATCTTTAACTTTATATTTAAGATCCTCCCCAAAGGGTGTGATCTTACATTCGTGAACCAATTAAAATTTTCTCCTCTTGCACCTTTCACCATATTTTTTGTTTCAAGCCTTTACGGCAACATTGTTTCCTTAGAATAATCTCGAGTCTCTACATAATTCTCACTTAGGTTACAAAGGAATGTCATTT
>NC_134799.1:9892031-9912031 GCF_046742065.1 Oratosquilla oratoria
AGAAGGAGGAGAAGGAAGGAGTAGGAGGAGGAGGAGGAGGAGGAATAGGATGAAGAGGAAGAGTTAGAGGAGAAGCAGGAGGGAGGAGGAGTAGCATGAAGAAGAGGAGTAGGAGGAGGAGAATCAGGAGGGAGGAGGAGTAGGAGGAAGAGGGAGTAGGAGGAGGAGGAAGAGGAGAAGGAAGAGGGGGAAGGAGATTGAGAAGAAATAGGGGGAGGAAGTAGGAGAGGGAGGAGGAGGAAGAAGGTTGAGAAAGAGTATGGGAAAGGAGGAGGGGGAAGGAGGGAAGAAGGAGTGAGAAGGAATGAGGAGGAGGAGGGAGGGGAGTAGGGGAAGGGAGTAAGAGGAAGGAGGAGGAAGGAAGAGGGGGAGAGGAGGAAGGGGAAGGAATATCACTAAAAAACATGCCTTCACTTTCTATCTCACTTTCCCTCTCACACTCTCACTCTATCACTCACCCGGTCAATTAAGCACGCACGCACACACACACACACACACACACACACACACACACAAAAAAACCACACACACACAAAACACGCACACACACAAACGTACACACAAACACACACTTATGCACGCACACATGAATTTGAACCTAAATGATGATAATTGGAGAGTATAAGACGGGGTCCTACGAGCATTGTTCCTTTTTTGTACATTGCAATTAGGCAAGTATTGACAAGCATACACACATTCATACACATGCATTCACACACACACTACACAAAAGCGCACCTCATTTTCACCTTCACATTATCCTTACCCTTCCTTTCCTTACCCCTTACCCTCATCCTTACCCAGACTTCCTTCCACATCCTTACCTTTGCCCCCCTACTTTCACAGCTTGGTATCACCCTAAATCTCACACTCACCCTCCACAGTCGCAGATCACAGGTCGTCCTTGAGTGTAACCATTACAATTGGGTAACTCGCCCCTTGGTTATTCGCCTCACGTCTCTCTGATTAGTACCTGACGGAGGCGACTCAAGAGACGGCGGCGGGGGGCGGGGGGAGGGGGAGGGGGAGGGGGGAGGGAGGCGGAGGGAGGGGCCCCCCCGGTGTCGCCTCAATTATACATACATCTGGCGTGCTGACTACCGGGTCATCATGCAGGCAACGCCAGGACACAGGTAATGTGTAGAGGAGAGTATTATGGACTTAGGTATACACGCACGTGTACACACAAACACGTACACATGTACACACATTCACACATTTTATTAATTTTAAGCAAGGTATGATAATTGAAGAGTAAGAGACACACACCCATGTGCTTGGCTCTTTTCCTGTATGCTATAAGTGTACACACACACACACACACACACACACACACACACACACACACACACACATACACACACACACGCACACACATACACACACACACACTACAAAGAAATTAAACAAGAGACCATTGTTAAGGTTGCCAGCATTACAGGGTGAGAAGTATACACCAGGAGGCGCTGATTGGCTGCGTCCAAAGCCGTCACCTTTGCCCTATCATGCGCTTTGGGGACTGTTGGGACAGGGAACTAACGGACACTGTTGGGAATCGGGGAGGAGCGCGGGATTCGAACCCACAACTTAGTGGATGCGAGACTAGCACGCTTCTGATGACGCCACCAGAGCACCAGGAACTCCTGGTAAGAGGAAATAGTAATGGGTAATAGTAATAGGATGGTACCATCTCGATACTAGCACACCCAAGGGTACCATTCCCATATTAGATCCTCTGATCCCTAAAGAAGAAAAGAAATAGTGAAAAATAAATAAATAAAGAAATAGAAATGGGGAACTGTAATGCAGTTTTTGTTCTGTCAGGTGTCAGGATTTAATTTATTTATTTATTTATCTTATTTTATTTTTTTACAGTGGGGTGGACCCTCTTCGGAACGAGATCTCTATCGATCATAACCCCTCATCTGAATAAAATAGTTTGTTTCCCAAAACAGAATGTTTACAGTGTGCCCTACCGTCTTGTCCTGGGTTAAACTTACTCTCACATACACAAGGAACCACAACACACTCACCACCGGTGTCACATCGGCCCCAACGACAGCCTTGCACCAGAAATGCACCAGGAAGTCTTACACCAGCACCACTGCAAGCACCAGAACCGGCCTCACCCGAGTCCCGCCCCGGCCCCAGCAACGGGGCGGGGCGATCTGTCTCTACACCCAAGTTGAAGATTTGTGCCGACTTAGCCTCGGCGGGTCTTGCAGCTTCCCGGATTATCTCGCCTCTCCTTCACATCTTACATGATATACCCACCAACCACGCTCTCCCTTATCTCTATACATACACACGCACACGCACACGCACACACACACACACACACACACACGTCCAAAGCACGATAGAGGTCAACAAAACTGATGATACGCTTTAAGCGAGGCCAAGAAGGCATATTAACGAGAATGACCTCTGACTACACACACACACACACACATACACACATACACACACACACACATACACACACACACACACACACACGTCCAAAACACGATAGAGATCAACAAAAATGATGATACGCTTTAAGTAAGGTCAAGAAGGCATATTAACGAGAATGACCTCTGACTAGATACGCGCACACACACACACACACACACACACACACACACACACACACACACACACACACACACAGACACACACAAACACACAAACACACACACACACACAATCTCAGAATCCCTCATAACTACTACACACCTTAACATGCCCACACCCTCTAAAGTTCTCTCCAGACTTCAGAGTTCATTTCATCAGAGTTAAGGGACGACAGCCTTGTAGGGGCGAAGGGTCTGTTTGGTAATAGTCTTCCTTGTCATACCATGTACAAACTCCCTCATCCCACACACCCTCACTCTACCCCACACACCCACAATGCAACGCACGTGTATCGAAATTCATCGACTTTATACGAAATACAATGAGACGCCAAACGAGGAATAATGAAATTCTCTACTTAATGTAATGGTGTTGATATTATAATGATGATCCCATGGGAGTTGATTAACATGGACCCCAACAAGGAAATAGGAAGCCATTGACTCCAGGGGTGCCAACCTCTCGGGAATATCACGTGATGTGCAGCCCTGGATTAAAAAATAATTGCCAACACATTTCCTTATATTTACCAACAAAATACCAGTTTCACGTTGTATCTATACACAACCCTAATTATGAAACATGGTTCTGCTAGGTAGTAGGAATTCAGGGATTTAACACCATCTGTTATCATAAAGGTGACAACACAAGATTGTCGTCGAACTTTGGAATCTGCCCGTGTATCACTGCAGAAGTCATGACACCCTTTTTGCGATACTTTTGTTGCCGTGTGTACAGCCACGATCCACAGTTTCTGCCACACCCTGGCAGAACCTATGTCCTTCTGGTCGGAAGCAGCGAGAGTTTTGACGACAAAAGCAGTTTGTAAACACTACCGACCATAAACGCGATAGTTCCTCACGAAATATGCTTGCAACTTAAAATGCACTTGGCAGTTAAAGATTAATTGATAAAGTTGAATCATCATGACTATACGTAAGAATATTTCTGCTTTAGAATGTCATTATGACGTCAGTAAGGTTTGTTGTAATAGGTGGTGAATACTTAAGATTCATTATAACTTACAAGGTCATGTGTGTGTGTGTGTGTGTGTGTGTGTGTGTGTGTGTGTGTGTGTGTGTGTGTGTGTGTGTGTGTGTGTGTGTGTGTTTGCCCGTGCATGCGTATATATAGATGTTGCAAAGAGCACCAGAAAGATTAAAATAACAACAAAATTGAACACTAAGGAAATTTATTTATATCGCTATAATAGTGATGTCTCAAGAAAATCCTTTCCAATCTTAATTTATCCGTTTCTCTTTCAAAAAGGATTTTTTTTTTCCTTCTGGTAAACGATTGAGATAAAAAAAATCTCCTTCAGGCTTATTTAGATTTCTAGACACAAATAAATAGATAAATAAATAACAGATAAATTAATAAAATTATAATAAATTAAGATAAAACAAAATTATTTTAAACATATGATTACTGATTTTCTTTTCGAGTTTGTCCAATTTATCGTTGTACCTTCAGGAAAAAACCCTGGTAAACCCTCAAGGATCCTCCCGAGTTCCTGGGGATTCCTGGGGATTCCTGGGAACCTCCTGGGAGAAAAAAAATACAAAAACAAAGAATATCCCAGTCTAATGCCAAGTGCTGATATGCTGGAAGTGTCCAATTGATAGGTGGGTGGAAAAGCTTCGGCAAGAAAAATCTTTTTGGAGCCTCCCAGAGGACGGAACGTAATGTTTAACTTCTACTAAAGGTAATCCCACACTGTACTGGCTGGCTGACGATTCTATCCATCTCGATCCTTTTTTTTTCTCTCTCTCTCTCTCTCTCTCTTGATTATCGAATCACAATTTTATTCAGCTGCAGGAAAAACCCATTCTGTTGTCCCAACCTCTTACCCGGCCGGCCGGCTGTTGCGTTTTCTGCCGTCTGTGTACACCGGCCAGCCTATTCGTCTCGCGGATCTGTTGTCCCACCCACTTACCCGGCCGGCCGGCTCTTTTATCGTTTTCATTGTCTTTTATACTTTGTTTACCGACCGGCTATCCTGTCCCGCGGCTCCTTTGTCCCACCCTCTTTCCCGGCCGGCAGGCTGTTTCGTCTTCTGTCTGTACTTACCGGCCGGCCTATCCATATCGTTGCTATTTTGACCCACTCACTTTCCCTGCCAGCCGGGTCGTCATTTTCTTTTGCGGTCGGTGCTTGCCGGCCGGCCTATCCATATCGTTGTTCTATGGTCTCTCCCTCTTCCCCGGCCGGCCGACTCTTCTCTCTTCATTTTCTTTCTGTGTGCTTGCCGGCCGGCCTTCAATATAGTTATTCTTTTGTTCCTTCCTTTTTCCCGATCGGGCGGCAGTTTTTTCAGTCTTTCTGTTTCTTGATGCTTGTTAGCCGGCCGGCCTTCCTTATCGTTATTTTTTTCTTTTTTTTTATCCTTTCTTCTTTCTCGGCCATCCGGTTGTTGTTTCAGTTCCTTTACCGTCTGCATTTGACGACCGGCAATCCCGCTCTGTTAGAATTCACCGCTAAAGATCCCCCGAGCTCCTAGTGGCAAGGAGTCTTTGGGACACTTTCCACCACAACGAGGAGGATATTTGAGATTAACCCTCAGAGCGCCTCCTTTCCAGGCCCAGAGGACATTGCAAAATTAATAATACCTGCTGAATAAAATCCCCTGGCGGCAGCCAAAATAATGCCCAGCTGCAGTGAAAAGGTTAATAGATATTATTACCGAGGATTTTCTTGAAAAAAAAAAATCGTTAGCGGTTGGTAGCTACGAGCCTCTTGGCGAAAGTTCTTGCACACTCCTGGGGACGGATCAGTTGGGTCACCACGTATGTAGTGTGTTTAATGTTATAGTGTGCGTGCGCACGAGAACTCTCTCTGCATATATATACATATATACACACATATATATACATATATACACACACACACACACACACACACACACACACATATATATATATATATATATATATACATACACATATACATACAAGTAACCACTAGGAAAATGAGAACTTAGTAACCGAACGTGTGTATATATATATATATATATATATATATATATATATATATATATATATATATATATATATATATATATATACATATTATATATATATACTGTATATATATACACGAATATATATATATATATATATATATATATACGGATGTGTGTTTATATATATATATATTTATATGTATATAAATATGCATATATTAATATATATATATATATAATGTATATGTATATATATATATATATTTATATATACCTATATATACACACACATACTTATATATATATATATATATATATATATATATACTTTACAAATATCTCTCTCGTCGTTGTTGGATTAATACAATCTTGGGGCAGAAAATAACTTTAATTCAGATTCAACTATACTCTCTAAAACTACATGAAACAATCAGCGACGAAATACGCATTTGCAGTTCCGATATGCGTAATTCCCCAACCCCCTTAAAATGCCTTTAACCACCCCGCACCCCATCCGCCAAGTGTCCCTGCTTCCACTGTCCTTTGCAACGCAACACGTTTATCCCACTGCCTACACGCATTTACACGCCCTGCATCTACACACCTGCATGGCTCAATGAGTGGTACCGCTCTCGGCCGCTAATTACACGATCCGAGTTCGAGTCTCGCCCAGGGCTGAAAGAAATATCGTCATCGTTGCACTGTGAGTCAGCACTTCAACTCTGGTGGGCAAGGAGTTTTGTGTGTGCATGTGTGTGTGAGTGTGTGCGCGCGCGTGTGTAAGGTGACAACATTACCCATTGATCAGGCCATATACGAACTATGAGCTCTCATCCGAGGGTAATAGCTGCTGATCACGACTCCAACACGTGATCCAAGACAGTGATGGTGAATCATAGTCTGCGACCCAGCATGACACAGCTGCGCTGTCCGTCTGCGCTATTCTTCGTCCGCACATTCAAAGGATTAGATTATACAGGATTACCTGTGACTCGTCTCTCCCATTGGCTTTACAATCCCCACAAGGCGATCAGCCTGAGATGCAGGGAAGCAAGGAGAGGACGAGGGTGGGAGAGGAATGAAGAGGGGAAGAAGAGGAAAGGAGAGGGGAAGAAGAGGAAAGGGGTGAGAAAGGGGCCATTGGGGGAGATGGGGGAGATAGGGGAGAGGGGGAGAAAGGGAGATGAAGAAAGGGGGGAGATTGCCAGTAGGCACCCGAGAGGGGGAGAGTGCATTAAGTGGAAGAGGGGTGCCAGTGGCTCAAATGAGGGGGGAGGGGAGAAGTAGAGGGGAAAACTGGAGATGGATGGCAGGGAGAGTAAGAGAGCGGGGGAAAAGGAAGGGAGAGAGACAGAATGGGAGAAGAGTGTGAAGAGGGGAGAGGAGAAGAAAGGGGAGAGGAGAGGAGAGGGGACTGGGGGACAGTGGAGAGACGAGAGGGGGATAAAGGGGAGAGGAGGAAGAGGAAGGGGAGAGGAGGGGAGAGGAGGGAAGAGCAGGGAAGAGGAAGAAAGAGGAGGGGAGAGGAGTGGAGTGGAGAGAAAGGTAGAGGAGAGGAGGAAAGAGAGGGGTAGAGGAGGGGAGGGGGTAGAGGAGGGTAGAGGAGTGGACAGGAGTGGAGATGAGTGGTGAGGAGTGGAGATGACTGGAGATGAGTGGAGATGAGTGGAGAGGAGTGGAGAAAAGTGGAGAAGAGTGGAAAGGAGTAGGGAGGATGGGAGGGGAGATGCGAGAGGTACATGCTGTTACTGTTGTTATTGTTGGAGGTAGAGAGGAGGTGGTGGGAGGAGAGGAGGATGAGGTGGATTTACGGCAGGGCCCGACCCGACCCGACCCGACCCGACCCGACCCGACCCAAAGCTGGAGCGAGTCCAGGTCGTCTCCTCCTCCTCCTCCTCCTCCTCCTCCTCCTCCTCCTCCTCCTCCTCCTCCTCCTCCTCCTCCTCGTCGTCGTCGTCGTCGTCGTCGTCTTCGTCGTCGTCCCTGGGTCTGCATGCAGGTGACACGGTTTGCTCAGGGGCGTCGCCGAGCATTGTGCTTGGCTGTCTCTCCTGTGCGGGTTTTTCTTCTTCGTCATCTTGATACCAAGTTTACGGCTTCTCTCCTTGATGAGCGACGCCGAGCCAGTAACTTATTGTGCATCTTCTCTCAGTGGTGGTGGTGGGTTGTGGTTAGTGGTGGTGGTGATGGTAATGGTGGGCACGATATTGATGATGGTGGTGGTTGTAGTACTGGTAGTATTGGTAGTAATGGTGATGATGATGGAGGCGGTGATTGCACTAGTATTGTTGGTGGTAATAAAGTAGCAGTACTAATCGTGCTATATGTACTAGCAGCAGCAGCGTTAGTATTAATTTACAATGTTGGAGATCCGAGTACGGGATAGGTCAGAATGTAAATTAGCTATATGGCAACTCAAAAAAAAAAAAAAAAATCGACATCCCATTTCCACGCAATGGGGAGTAAGAAACCCTTGATAGGGCAAAACCCTGTTAATTATAGCAAGCCGTTTTTTTTTTTTGTTTTTTGTTGTTTTTTTTGCCTACGTTGGGTCGCTCCCCCACCTGACCAAGACTGTCAGGGGCCCACCACAGCAAGCCCGCATCGAATCCGGGGACTCAAACTCACGACCACTTGCTCATGAGTTCATAAATGAAAATGGCGTCAGCAGGGGCGAGGTTTAATATGCGGGGCTGTGCGCGAGCTTTTGCAATTGCCAGTCCGGGAGCGAATTCTTGCAGGAAGGGACGACACAGGAATGCCTCAAGAATGCCGACTAACATCCACGACCTGCAGGTGGTCCTTCCGTGTGATGAATGTCGGAGAGAATCAGCTCCCTGCCGCTAATTTTAATATATGAATACGTTAATAAATAAGTGAATAGTTGGATAAATAGATAAATGAACAAATAAACAAATAAATAAATAAATCAATACTTAAACAAAAACAAAGTTAATAAATAGATGAATGAATACGTATAGAAGTAGATAAGCAAATGAATAAATAGGTAAATAAACGAATAGATAAATGAATAAATAAATAAAATTAGACATAAGACATCATCCTCTTCTGAAGTTTGAAGTACGGACGGCACCCTAACTTCGGATCGAGCCCAAGACCTCAAACTTCGACGGAAGCGTGCTTACTGATTCGCACTCACTTAGTCTCGGGTTCGAATCCCGCAATCCTTCCGATTCCCAGCAATGACTGAAGTTACCTGCCCCAATAGTCCCTAAAGGCGTATAAGGCAAAGGCGACGACTTCGGCCGCAGCTACTCAGCGACTCCTGGCGTAGTAGGCTCCTCACATTACATTTCCTCCACCTTTTCACATAAAAGAATATGACAACCGGTGACAGCTCCCTCCAGGTAACACAGAATCAATTTCAGCCTCACACAACACGGACAGCTGTCCAGTATTTCTCTCCAGAGATCGATGGAAGAGCCAGAGGAGCGTTGCCAGCTACTGTGGGGCTGCGGATTTCCAGTGAAACTCGGAACAACCTTTTAACACAACCCGCAAACGCAAACGCACGTGCGCACACACACACACACAAACACACACATACACACACACACACACACACACACACACACACATACACACACACACACACACACACACACACACACACACACACACATACACGCACACACACACAGTGGTTAGAGTTCCTGGCCGCCACTACGGCGTTCCGGGTTCGAATTCCACCCAGGGCTGAAATAATTTCAGTATCGCTGCGCTGCGAGCCGTTACTCTAACTCGTGGGAAGGGAATTGTGTGTGCGTGTAAGGTCACAGCATTACCCATAGATCGGTCATATATAAGCTCTGAGCACCTCTTCCGGGAGGGAAAAAGCTGTCGATCACGAGTCCGACACGTGATCCAAGACCATGGTGAATCACATACACATACACAGTACCCACGTATCTAATATATGCAAACATATACGAATATATTCATGTATCTATTTACGAATATAGATATACTGTATGTAACTATGCATGTAACATGTACAAGAGCATGGGTTACGCATGAACTGCGCTCTCTCTCTCTCTCTCTCTCTCTCTCTCTCTCTCTCTCTCTCTCTCTCTCTCTCTCTCTCTCTCTCTCTCTCTCTCTCTCTCTCTCTCACTCTCGCACGCTCTCTCAGTCTCTCTCTCTCTCTCTCTCTCTCTCTCTCTCTCTCTCTCTCTCTCTCTCTCTCTCTCTCTCTCTCTCTCTCTCTCTCTCTCTCTCTCTCTCTCTCTCTCTCTCTCTCTCTCTCTCTCTCTCTCTCTCTCCTTCTCTCTAGCAGGAAGACATTCCTGAGGATGGTACTATGTTGTTAACAAAGGAACGTGCCGGCAGGGGCCTGGGTGCCTCACCTGACAGGAAGCACTACTGGGTAATGCATCTCACGTCCACTGATACTGAATGGGCAAAGCCAAGGCCTTCAGGCTTGTCCTTTTCCAGCGGAAACGATTATGTGTAAGTAGTGACCATTGGGTGATCAAATAAGGTGTGGAAGGGAAAGGGAGGGGGGGGAAGCGATTTCGTGTTTGAAGGTTCCAGGCAGAGACAGAACCCTGGATCGCTGGAGTTGATGTCTGTTGACATTATACATAGTGTAGACCAGGATTTTGTTTTAAATCTCACATGGATACAACACACACACACACAAACACGTACACACAGGGGTAAACACGTACACACACACACGTACACACCTACGCACACACACGCACACATATATACACACACATGAACGCAAACACACATACAAACACACACACACACACGCACACATATATACACACACATGAACGCAAACACACATACAAACACACACACACACACACACACACACACACACACACACACACACACACACACACACACACACACACACACACACACACACACACACACACCGAGAAAATAAACAGCACAAAAATGCATACGTGGAGAGAAATAATTACACATAATGTGTGCAAACGTAGATGGCTTGGCCTCCAAACGTGCCCTCCGCAAAACATAACCCTCAGCAAAAGAAACCTGACGACGCGTCTAACGGAGACCAGGCTAAATGACTCGACAACAAACGAAACGCTGAACCCGAGAGATTCCTGCTTGCGAAGAAGAGACAGCAGAAGAAAACGTAAGAGGAAGCCGAAGAATGTCGGTTTCTTATGGTCAGTGTTGATGGAGAGACGATAGACGACAATCTATCCAAGGGAACCAATACAAAAAAACAAACGAAACATTCAACTTGAAAGCGTCCAACTTGTGGAGGGGAGACAGCAGAGCAAAAACGTAAAAAGGAACTCCTTCTCCTAAGCTCGCCGTTGATCATGACCATTTCTCCAAGGGAACTAAAAGTAAATATATGCAAACCAATTCCGAAGCCAATTCTTCTCTATGACAGCGAAACATGGGCACTGTCTGGGAAACTTAATTACAAGGTGCAAGCCGCTGAGACGCTTGGTGAGGCTGATTAAGTTTATCTCAGAGAGTGACAGAATGAGAAACGCAAAACATCCCAAGTTCCTTGTGTGTGTGAGATCACTTGTTCCTGAGATCGAGATGGTCTGGGCACGTCAAGGGAATGGAGCGAAGACCACGGAGTTACCTGGTAGCCTACAAAGATGATAAGATGGACCTTTTGAGATAGTGAGGAGAAAGAGAGCATCGATGAGGAGTGAGCGAGTGAAGAGCCTATGCCAAGAGACCCGTAACTGCGGCCGAAGCCGTCGCCTTTGCTCTATGTGCTTGGGACTGGTGGGGCGGGTCATGGTCTAAATATACAGGTCAGACCGTTAGAATTCTTCTGCGCAGCTTCTGACGTCATTTGGCTGAGTCCATTTTCTCTTTGTGATACACTGAAGAAAACTGTGAAACGCCAAGGAAGACAGGAACTATAATATTTTATATATTATATATATATATATATATTATATCATATATATTATATATTCATATATATAGACAGGAACTATAATATTTTATATATATTTATATAATATTTGTCAGAATATAACTAATTGCGTGGAGCAGTGCGAGCGAAGGCAACGTCATTTTCCAACGACGGACCAGCTTCAACTGACAGCTATAGGACCCGCTAACCCCACTTTGAACAGCCAGGTGACGTTCACGGGCCCGCTGCGCCAACTCCCTCGAAATTCGGTCGGAAGTGGTTAGACCTTATATTCTTAGATCTTGGGTCGGGTAACAGTTAGTTCTGGGAATCGGATAGAAGTGCAGGACTCGAACCCTGCGACGACGGTGGTGACATTAAAACTATCACGACCATCACTACTATCAATGTCTACACACACACATACACACAAACACACACACGCACACACACGCGCGCACACACACACGCACACACACACACACACACACACACACACACACACACACACACATACATACATACATACACACACACACACGCAGGCACGCACACCCGCGCATGCACGCTCGCATAAACGTATGAGCGGATAAGTGAAAATAAGATATTTTTTTCAAGAAAATATGCAAAACTTGTGTTATTGCCATGCGTCGTCACGCCCCCCGACTGATGGCGAATAAAAAGAGGAACATTTTCTAAATTTGCTCTGCTCGTTGAGAGAGAGAGAGAGAGAGAGAGAGAGGGGGGGGAGGGAGGGAGGGAGGGAGAGGGGGAGAGAGAGGGAGGGAGGGAGGGAGGGAGAGGGGGAGATAGATAGAGAGAGAGAGAGAGAGAGAGAGAGAGAGAGCGAGAGAGAGAGAGAGAGAGAGAGAGAGAGAGAGAGAGAGAGAGAAGGAGAGAGAGAGAGAGAGAGAGAGAGAGAGAGAGAGAGAGAGAGAGAGAGAGAGAGAGAGAGAGAGAGAGAGAGAGAGAAGAGAAAGAGAGAAAGAGAGAGAGGAGAGAGAGAGAGATAGAGAGACAGACAGACAGACAGACAGACAGACAGACAGAGAGAGACAGAGAAAGAGACAGACAGAGAGAGAGACAGAGACAAAGAGAGAGAAACAGAGACAGAGACAGAGAAACAGAGACAGAGACAGAGACAGAGAGTGAGAAACAGAGACAGAGACAGAGAGAGAGAGAGAGAGAGAGAGAGAGAGAGAGAGACGGAGAAGCACCATGGGAGGGGGCGAGGAGATTTGCATATGCGTGCGCTCGCGCACACACACACACACACACACACACACACACACACACACACACACACACACACACACACACACACACACACACACACACACACACACACACACGAATTTGAAGCTAGATATCATAATTGGAGAATAAGAGACAGATTCAACGTTGATAATTTCCTGTATACAATTAGGTAAATAAAATTGGGTAAATATATACATACGTACTTACATATATACATATATATACATACCCGCGTCCGTACACATATATAAATACATACACACATACACATACACGCGTCCACACACACTTGTCTTGTAGTGATTAGTGTCTTGGCCTGCCAACCCAGCGGAACCAAGATTACGCACTATTTAGTACTGAGAAAGCATTACAATACTGTGGTGCACTTTGTCAGTGAACTCTCATCCGATAAGGTAACCACTGTCGATCACAAGTCCAGAACGTGATCCAAGATCATGATGAATCACGCCCAAATCTGCCTAATCCCACACCCACATCCACCTAAACCCACCTATTCACACACCCGCCTGATAGAGAAAGCTAGGGAACTCTGGGCCGTAGGGGTGTCACGATAGTCCATATACTGTAGTACTGGCGACTGCGTAAGGGATTTTGGTGGGGGTCTGGTGGACTTTTGGAGGGTTTGGAGGTAGTTTAGATAGTTGGGAGGTACTTTGGAGGGTTTGGAGGTACTTTGGAGGGTTTGCAGGGTTTGGAGGGTTTGGAGGGAGTTTGGAGGAAATTTGGAGGGAGTTTGGGAGGTTCAAAATTTGATCTCAAATAAAAGTTCGGGAAAGGTCACGGGACTCCAAGACCTGAGATCGATTCCCAAAAGTAATTCCGTGACGCGCTCTGCCGGAAGGGATCACTGATCTTGAGAGTCCGTTCTGGGTTTCCTTTATACCCTAATAGACGTGATTACTAGGCTCACATGATGTGGAAGAGCCAGACGCTATCCTCCACGCAAGAAGGAACTTTTTGAAAAATAAATAAATAAATAGATAAATAGATAAGACGCTGTCCCCACCCAGGAAGAAATTTTTGTAAAAAAAAGAGAGAGAGAGAGAGAGAGAGAGAGAGAGAGAGAGAGAGAGAGAGAGAGAGAGAGAGAGAGAGAGAGAGAGAGAGAGAGAGAGAGAGAGAGAGAGAGAGAGAGAGAGAGAGAGAGAGAGCGAGAGAGAGAGAGAGAGAGAGAGAGAGAGAGAGAGAGAGAGAGAGAGAGAGAGAGAGAGAGAGAGAGAGAGAGGCAGAGAGAGAGAGAGAGAGAGAGAGAGAGAGAGAGAGAGAGAGAGAGAGAGAGAGAGAGAGAGAGAGAGAGAGAGAGAGAGAGAGAGAGAGAGAGAGAGAGAGAGAGAGAGAGAGAGAGACAGAGAGAGAGAGAGAGAAAACTATCCAGTACGCAAGAAGAAAATATTCTAAAAAAAAAAAATGGCGCGCGCACTTTAAACACATAAATACCATCTACTGACATTCTTCCTCTGGTATTCTCTTCGTATTCATGAGGGAATGATTCTTTGTATCAAAGTGAATACATCAATGAGATCCTGAGTGGGTATTCGGTAGTCGAGTCTGAAGCATTTCGACTTGACGACAATCTTTGTGGATTTTATTTTGGCGAATACCGGACAGTTTTTTTCAGATCAGGAACTGACTTGAGAGAAACGGCAGTATGTGATTTCTTAACGCTAAAGACGATAAATAAATTAATAAATTAATTAATAAATAGAAAATATACAAGTAGACAAACCCATAAATACACAAACAATAAATAAATTAATCAATTAATTAATAAATAAACAATTATATAATAAACAAACAAATAAACGAATACATAAACAAATAAATAAATAAAAATAAATAGATAAATAATAAATAAATAAATTCAGTCTCTCTCCAGATGGTCACAATTTCATTTTGAAATTAAATTTAGTCCAGATTTTGTTTACAGAACCAAAACACGCATATCATATCTTCCTCCGACAGCTGACCCTCCCACATGATTTCATTCTGGCTAATGCTGAAGATCAGGATAGAAACAAAATGGCGTCTCGATTAATCGTAACCCACCCACTCTTTTTCTTCTTCTTTCTCGTATCTTCCTCAGCTGAATAAAATTCGACACACATCAGCCCCTAAAAGATGATAATAATAAATAGATATATAAAAACATAGATAGATAAATAAATAATTAAATAACGTCATTGGGGAAAGGCACTGATGTAAGACGCTTCTAATATCATTCTTAATCTAGTCCAGAACTAATTGGTGGACATTCTTCCATCAAGATGGATCTCATCGTCTCCGACACGCCTGTCTTTGGAGACGTCCCAGAGAAGGTCCAAGAAGATGTTATATCTAAGACCTTCCCCCCCTAACCCTCCCCCCCCCCTTTGTCCGCCCAAACCTGCCCCCCACACGTCCAACACATGTTCTTTACTCCCGTATCCACACACAGGTATTGGGGTCTCCCCCCCTTCCCCCCTTCCCCCTCCCCCGCACTCACAGACTATATGTGCCTCCCAAAGACCCTCTGTATCGGTTCTTGATCTTCACGCTTTCGAACAGATTCGCTTGATGTTCACAGATTCACAGACTCCAGGAAATGAAGGGAGGGGTAACCCTTAGTTCTCCTAATAGTGGTAACCTCACACCCTCACCCAGCCCCCAACAAGGGTAACCCCCCACCCATACCACAAGAAGGGTTACTCGCCTCACCCATCTACAATATGGATAATACAAGCTATGCAGTACCTCCCCCACACACACACACTTTACGCAGACCGCAAACTTTTTTTTTTTTTTTAACGGACCTCAACCTCTTCACACCTCCTACAGCGACCCCAAAAAGACCAAAGACCTTCCACCAACGTCCCCAGACCCTACACACACACACACACTCGACAGACCCTCGACACAGTTTTCAGACCATCTAGAGCGCCCTCTCTCTCACCTTCTGGTACTCCTCACACAAAAACTTTCTACACACCCGTATCCATGAATTACCATTATCTCCATCACCATTTCCACCACCATCACCATCACCACCAACATCCCTACCACCACTATCCACCACTATCACCACCGTCACCACCACTATCACCACCACCCTCCCCAACACTACTTTCCTCCTCCACCACCACCACTTATATCTCCATCGTGTCAATCTCCATTTCCACCATATCCTCCACTACCGTAACCATCTCCAGCTCCACTTCCATCATGTTCATCTCCACCCCCAATGTCTATCTGCACTTCCACTGTGCCCATCTCCACCACCACAACCGCAACCGCAAGCATCACCACCACCCCTACGGCCCTCACCACCACCACCCCTACGACCCTCACCACCACCACCTCCTCCTCCTCCTCTTCCTCCTCCTCCTCCTCCTCCTCCTCCTCCTCCTCCTCCTCGGGCCTCGAGGTCCTCTACAGGCCAAAGAGCGAGAGGTCTCCTGGTCTCAGTCCCCACCCCTGGGACGCAAACTAAACATTGCGGGAAGAGGACGCTAACCTGTGACATAAAGCTCAGGTGAGATTAAATAGAGATAAACGGACATACAAAGGAACACTCAGGCTTGGGAGGAGGAGGAGGAGGAGATGGAGGAGGAGGAGGACGAGGAAAAGTATGAGGACCCGAGGAGAGGGAAGAGGAGGGAGGAGGAGGAGGAGGAGGAGGAGGAGGAGGAGAATGAAGAAGAATATGTGGACTAAAGGAAAGAGAGGAGGAGGGTAAAGAGAGGGAGGAGGAGAAGGAGGAATAGGAGGAAAAGGAAAAGGAAGAAAAGGAAATAGGAATAGGATGATAAATGGAGAGGAAGAGGAGGAAGAGGACAATGAGGAAGAGGAGGAAGAGGACGATAAGGAAGAGGAGGAAGAGGACGATGAGGAAGAGGATGATGAGGAAGATGATGATGAGGAAGAAGACGAGGAGGAGCACGAGAAGGAGCACGAGAAGGAGCACGAGAAGGAGCACGAGGTGCACGAGGAGCACGTGGAGGAGGAGGAAGATGAGGAGGAGGAAGGGTGTGAGGAGGAGGAGGAGGGGGGGTGAGGAGGGGGAGGAAAACGAGGAGCTGGGGAGGAAAACGAGGAGCTGAGAAGGAATAGGAGCAGGAGGAGGAAGAAGAGGACTAGGAGGAGGAGGGTGTGGAGGCGGAGGAGGGTGAGGAGGCGGAGGAGAATGAGGAGCTGAGGAGGAGGATAAGGAAGAGGAAGAGTACTATGAGAAGGGTGAGGAGAAGAACGAGAAGCTGAGGAGGAGGAGGAGGAGGATAGGAGGAGGAGGAGGAGGAGGAGGAGGATAGGAGGAGGAGGAGGATGATAGGAGGAGGAGGAGGAGGAGGATAGGAGGAGGAGGAGGATAGGAGGAGGAGGAGGATAGGAGGAGGAGGAGGATAGGAGGAGGAGGAGGAGGATAGGAGGAAGAGGAGGAGGATAGGAGGAGGGGGAGGAGAGGAGGAGGATAGCAGGAGGAGGATAGGAGGAGGAGGAGGAGGATAGCAGGAGGAGGATAGGAGGAGGAGGAGGATAGGAGGAGGATAGGAGGAGAAGGAGGAGGATAGGAGGAGAAGGAGGAGGAAGAGGACTATGAGGAGAAGGGTGAGGAAGAGGAGGAGGAGGAAAAGGACTATGAGGAGAAGGGTAAGGAGGAGGCGGGTAAGGAGGTGGAGGAGAACGAGGAGCTGAGAAGGAGGAGGAAGAGAACTAGGAGGAAGAGGGTGAGGAGGAAGAGAATTAGGAGGAAGAGGGTGAGGAGGAAGAGAATTAGGAGGAAGAGGGTGAGGAGGAAGAGAATTAGGAGGAAGAGGGTGAGGAGGAGGAGGAGAAGGAGGAGGAGGAGAACGAGGAGCTGAGGAGGAGAAGGAGAAGGAAAAGGACTATGAGGAGGAAAAGGGGACAGAGGAGAACGAGGAGCTGAGGAGAACGAGGAGCTGAGGAGAACGAGGAGCTGAGGAGGAGGAGGAGGAAATGGAGAGGAGGGGCGAGAAAGAGGAGGAGAAGGAGGAAATGGAGAAGAGGGGCGAGAAAGAGGAGGAGAAGGAGGAAATGGAGAAGAGGGGCGAGAAAGAGGAGAAGGAGGAGAGGAGATGGAAAAGGATGCGGAGAACCACGAAAAGATAGAGAAGGAGGAGGACATGGGGAAAGGGGAGTGGGGGAGGGGGGAGTTGGGGGAGTGGGGGGAGTGGAGGAGTAGAGGGGAGAGGAGTGGGGGGAGTGGAGGAGAGTAGGGGGGGAGTGGGGGGAGTGGGGGTATGTAGCTGACTACAGAAATCCGAATAACAGTGAGCAGTTGGGCGAGAGCAGAAGAGAGGAGCTCTGCTCCAGGGGAGGGGAGGGGAGGGGAGGGGGGAGGGGGAGCAGGTGGGGGTGGGGGGTGGACCACTCAACCACAGGCGAAGACAGAAGGATTCGTCAACAGCAGAGAGGAGAGGAGAGAAGAGGAGAGGAGAGGACAGGAGAGGAGAGAAGAGAGGGGGAAGGGGAAGCGAAAACGAACAGCACGGAGGAGGAAGAGAGGTAGGAGGAGGAGGAGGAGGAGGTGAAGGAGGAAGATGGAGAGGAGGTAGAGGACGTGGAGGAGATGGAGGAAGTGGTGGAGGTAGAGGAGGTGGATGTAGGGAAGTTAGAGGGGGAGGAGGTAGAGGGGGAGGAGGTAGAGGGGGAGGAGGTAAGGGGGAGGAGGTAAAGGGGAGGAGGTAGAGGAGAGGAGGTAGAAGGGGAGGAGGTAGAAGGGGAGGAGGTACAGGAGGTGGAGGAGGTAGAGGGGTGGCAGGAGGAGGAGGAGAAGTAGGAGAAGGAGGAGGAGATAGATGAGTTGGAGGAGAAGGAAGAATGGGAGAAGGGAGTAGCGTAGGAGAAGGGCAGAAGAAAGGGGGAAGGAGAAAGGGGAAGGAGAGAGGGGGAAGGAGGAAAAGGAGTTAGGGCAGAGGGACGGGAGGAGAAGAGGGGGAGAAAGAGGGAGAGGGAGGAAAAGGAAAGGAAGAAAATGGGGAAGGACAGGGGAAGGGAGAGGGAGGGGGAGGGGGAGGAAAAAGAGCAGGAGAATGGGTGGGGAGGGAGAAGGAGGGGGAGGGGGAGGGGGAGGAAAAAGAGCAGGAGAATGGGTGGGGAGGGAGAGGAGAAGAGAGAGGTGTCGGGGTAAGGAGAGGGAGTGGAGGAGTCGGGCGTGAGGAGGAAAGAAAGGAGAGGGGGAGGTGGAGGGGAGGAAAAAAGAGAGGTGTAGGGGTGGGGAAGGAGAGTGGAGGGAGAGTGGAGGAGGAGTGAGAGTGGAGGAGGAAGGAGAGTGGAGGAGGAAGGAGAGTGGAGGAGGAAGGAGAGCGGAGGAGAAGGGGGAGTGGAGGGAGAGTGGAGTTAAAGGGAGATGGAAAAGAAGGGAGAAGGGAGATGGTAGGAGGGGGAGTGGAGGAGGAGGGGAAGGGAGGAGGAAGGGGAGTGGAGGAGGGTAAGGGAGGAGGAAGGGGAGTGGAGGAGGGTAAGGGAAGAAGAAGGGGAGTGGAGGAGGGTAAGGGAGGAGGAAGGGGAGTGGAGGAGGGTGAGGGAGGAGGAAGGGGAGTGGAGGAGGGTGAGGGAGGAGGAAGAGGAGTGGAGGAGGGGGAGGGGAGGAAAAGGGAGATGGAAGAGAAGGGAGACGGAAGAAGGAGGGGGAGTGGTGGAGGGGGAGTGGTGGAGGAGGAAAGGGAGTGGTGGAGGAGGGGGAGGGGGAGTGAGAGAGGAGGGGAGTGGAGAAGGAAGGGAAGTGGAGGAGGGGGAGAGTAGAGGAGGAGGGGGAATGGAGGAGAGGGAGGGGCAATGGAGGAGAGGGAGGGGGAATGGAGGAGAGGGAGGGGGAATGGAGGAGAGGGAGGGGGAATGGAGGAGAGGGAGGGGAGAAGTGGAGGGGAGGGGGAGAAGTGGAGGGGAGGGGGAGAAGTGGAGGGGAGGGGGAGAAATGGAGGGGAGGGGGAGAAATGGAGGAGAGGGAGGAGGGGGAGAAGTGGAGGAGGGGGAGAAATGGAGGGGAGGAGGGGGAGAAGTGGAGGGGAGGGGGAGAAGTGGAGGAGGAGGAGAAGTGGAGGAGGGGGAGAAGTGGAGGAGGGGGAGAAGTGGAGGGGAGAAGTGGAGGAGGGGGAGAAGTGGAGGGGAGAGGGAGAAGTGGAGGGGAGGAGGAGGGGGAGGGGAGGGGGGGAGGGGGAGGGGAGGAAGAGAGGGGAGGTGGAGGGGAGGAGGGGGAGGGGAGGAGGAGGGGGAGTGGAGGAGGAGGGGGAGTGGAGGAGGAGGGGGAGTGGAGGA
>NC_134799.1:9914531-9917031 GCF_046742065.1 Oratosquilla oratoria
CCCTTGCTTTAAATTCATGTTTAGTTCCAACTAGGGCTATCCTTACAATCCAACTATCATGCATATATTTGAATTCATGTGCGCGTTAATGTGTGTACCCGTCTACGTGTATTTGTGTATATATACCTGTGTGTATATTTGTATATCCTTGTATGCATACCTGTGTATGTACGCGTGTGTACGTATGTGCCTGAGTGGGCATGGGCTTGTTTGTGTGCGTATTGGTATTAATTCATTATCGTTGTTCATTTAGAACTTACCAGTTATCTAACAACGTGTTCAACATTACGAACAGTGCGCGGATAGAAGCGATGGTTACTTGACGAAAAAAACACACTCGAAACATGGACGCACACAAACGTAAACAAAACCAAAAGTCGTTTGAGTTGGGAACCCGCATAGCGCCAAGACATTCCCCCGTTTTCTTCGTTTTCTCTTCCTAGGTAGATGGTGGCGTCATCAGAAGCATGCAGGTCTCGTATAAACCTAGTTGAATGTTCGAGTCCCGCACCAGTCTAAGCGCATCATAAAGCAAAGGTGACGGCTTCGGCCGTAGCTACTCAGCGCCTCCTGGCGTAGCCTCCTCACCTTGTAACCTGTAGAACTAGGACATTAATACTAGCTAGAGATATGATACGTTCAATAGGTACAGCAAGTGTTCTAGGAACTAGGTAGAGCTAGTAGAAAAACAACACTAGATAAAACTAGAACAATGACACTAGGTAGAGCTAGGGTATGGGCACACGTTAGAGCCAATAGGACACTACACTAGGTAAAACTAGAACAATGGCACTAGATAGAGCTGGGCACAGGTACTAGAAACTGAACAAAACTAGAGGACTGATCCTATTTAGAAATAGGGACATCTAGACCACGAGCACATTATAGAGCTAGTATTTCTGCTTAAATTCATATCTTAGGATTCCCAAGAGTTCCTCAACAAGCTTCAGAAGTCGAGCACCGAAGAAGAAGGATTCAGAGATAGCCGTCCCTCCCCTCCCCCCCCCACCCTCGTATACTTTTTTTTTTCGAAAGTAGCGATGTGGCGGAGGCTTTGATGTGTTTTATGGTCTCCGATTTGTAAGTGGCTCGGCTGAACTCAAGTCTGGTGGTGATCGTACCCGTGGAAGACATGAAAAGGAGTTCAAAGCTTCACTTGTTACATATCCATAAACCCCCACATATTATATATATTATATCTATATATATATTAATATATAATGTATATATATATATATTATATACATATATATATATTATATACATATATATATATATTATATACATATATATATATATTATATACATAAATATATATATATTATATACATATATATATATATTATATAATATATATATATATACATATATATATAAATATACATATATATATATATATATACATATATATATATATTATATATAATATATATATATTAAAAATCCTTACGAAAAAGGAAGTTGAATGCATAGCTATAAATTATTGATACGTAATAGAAATTGACAGTGGAACTAGATGAGAAAGGGGAGAGCAAAAGATTATGAAGAGAAGAGAGAAAGAGAGAGAGAGAAAGAGAGAGACAAATACAAAGACAGACAGACAGAGAGAAAAAGAGAAAGAGACAGAGTGAGAGAGAGCGAGAAAGAGAGCGAGACAGAGAGACCGAGGGAGCATGAACGAGCATGAGCAAGCGAGCAAGCGAGCGAGGGAGCGAGTCCCCAAGCAGACAGACTAGTCGGTGAACGACCGAACGAGCGAGCTAGCGAGCGAGCGAGTGAATAAACGAGTTTGGGACTCGTACCCATCACCATCATCGCCTAAGGTGTGACCTGTTCACTTCACCTTCGAACTACGCCTTCTTGTTCACCGACTACTGCATAAGAACATAAGGAGACTGCAAGAGACCATAAGGCCTACACGAGGCAGTCCATGACCACCTGGAGTCGTCTAGTGTAGACTTTATGGTCTCTTGCAGGAACCCTCGGGGAACGAAAACAGACATCAAGCAAACCGAACGAAACAACGAAAGTACTTCCAGGAGCGGTGGTATACGATCCCTTTGTCTTGCTCAAGATGATAGTAATACTGATAATGAAAAAAAAAAAAAAATAAAAATTTGAAAAAAAAATAAATAAATAAATAAATAAATAAATAAATAAATAAATAAATAAATAAATAAATAAATAAATAAATAAATAATAATGATAATAACAATGACAATAATAATATTATTATTATATAATAATAATAGTAATAATAGTAATAATAATAATAATAATAATAATAATAATAATAGTAATAATAATAATAATATTACTGTTGACAATGATGATGATGATGATGATGATGATTAAACACTTTCGAAAACAAACTAAAACTTACTGACTGCATTCGTTTTTATCACCCCACTACCACCACCACCACTGCAGCCACTACATTCATCACCACCATCATCACCACCATCACCATCGTCACCATCACTACCACATTCACCATCAC
>NC_134799.1:9922031-9939531 GCF_046742065.1 Oratosquilla oratoria
CGACCCAACCCCTATACTCATTCCAAGCACATCACAGATTCCACGCCTCTATGGCCGCAGTTGGTAAGTGCCACTTCTATCCCACGTGTGCCACATTTATAGCACATATGGGACGTTTGTGACACTTATGGCACGTTTATGGCACACGTGGCACATGTATGGCACGTGCCATGTGTATGGCACATGAGGCACGTTTATGGCACATATGGGACACTTATGGCACGTGTCATATTTATGGCCCTTGTGCCACGTTTATGGCACATGAGGCACATTTATGGTACATGTGGCACATTTATGGTACATGTGGCACATTTATGGCACGTGCCATGTTTATGGCCCTTGTGCCACGTTTATGGCACATGTGGTACAAGTATAAGGGTCATATTACACATCACGTAATAGTCACTCGTGATCTCGCCATGTAACATGAACTGCCTAGTGTAGGCCATATGGTTTCTTGCAGTCTCCCTCATTCTTATGTTCTTATGTTCAATGTAAAATCACCCCCTCCCTCCACCACTTCACCTTCCTACCTCCTCATTCCCTCCACCTCCCCCTTCCACTCCCCTGCCTCACATTCCACCTACACACCTCCACCTCCCCTTCCTCTTCCACCTCTCCTCCCCCCTCCACTCCCATCCACCTTTCAGTCTTCAACCGGATCATACTGATCCATCCGTCATATCATACCCTCATATCATGACGGTCATTTGATCTTCGCTGTCGCCCATCCGTCACACCTTAGGTGACACTCGTGGGGTCCCGTTCGCGTAGGTCATCGCGCAGCCCACACACATGCGCGGCTCCCATTGGCCCGCCGCCGACGCCGGTGTGGGGTCCTCGCTTTCCTCCTATCTGTCTTGAGGGGCTTTAATCACAGTGTGTGTGGGGGGGGGAGGAGAAGGAGGAGGTGGAAGAGGTAGGAGGAGGAAGAGGTAGGAGGAGGAGACAGAGGTGGAGGAAGAGATGAAGGAAGAAGATGAGGTGGAGGAGGGGATGGAGGTGGTGAGGTGAGGAGAGGAGGAGGAAGAGTAGGAGTAGGAGGAGGAAGAGGAGGAGTGGGAGGAAGAATAGGAGGCAAAGGAAGAGGAGTAAGAGTAGGAAGAATAGGAAGATAAGGGAGGAGGAGGGGGAGGTGCAAGAGTAGGAGGAAGAGTAGTAGGAATAATAGGAAGATGAGGGAGGAGGAGGAGGAGGAAGAGAAAGAGTAGGAGGAAGAGGAAGACGAAGAGGATGAAAAGAAGGAAGATGAGAAAGAAGAGGAGAGGAGAAAGAAGAGGAGGAAGAGGAGGAGGAGGAAGAGGAAGACGAAGAGGATGAAAAGAAGGAAGATGAGAAAGAAGAGGAGGAAGAGGAGGAGGAAGGGGAGGAGGAGGAGTAGGAGAAGAATAGAAGGAGGAAGAGGAGGAGAAAGAGGAGGAGGAAGAGGAGGTGTGGGAGGAGAAGGAGAAAGAGTATGAGAAAAATGAGGAGGAAGACGAAGGGAAGGAAGAATAGGAGGAAAAGGAGGAGGAGGAGGAGGAAGAGAAAGGGAAAGAAGAGTGGAAGGAGGAGGAAGAGAAGAGTAGGAGGAAGACGAGGAAGAAAAGGAGAAGGAAGAGTAGGAGGAAGAGTAGGAGGAAGAGGAGGAGGAAGAGGAGGAGATAGAGGAGGAGATAGAGGAGGAGGTAGAAGAGGAGGTAGAAGAGTAGGAGGAGGAGGAGGAGGGGAAGAGGAGGAGGAGGGGAGGAGGAGGAGGGAGGAGGAGGAGGAAGGAGGAGGAGGGGAAGAGGAGGAGGGAGGAGGAGGAGGGGAAGAGTAGGAAGAGTAGGAGGAGGAAGAGAAGGAGGAAGAGAAGGAGGAAGAGAAGGAGGAGGAGGAAGAGGAAGAGGAGGAGAAATTGGAGGAAGAGGTGTGGACACGTCTGCAGAAGAATCGGTGCGATGATGGCAGCAGATAAGGGCGGCATAGGCGGCGGCGGCGGCGGCGGCGGCGGCGGCGGCGGCATCATCAAAAAGTAAACATTGTTGTGGCTTCGCCCCTTTTTTTTCTTTCTTTCCTTTTTTTCTTTTTTTCTTTTTTTCTCTTTCAGAAGAATATAATATTGGAGAAAAAAAAACGCCAAAGAATAAAAAGTCGAACAGTCATTTCTTCGGATAAATTAGGATGAATGGTGCAACATACATACATACATAAATACATACACACATACAGACCTACACACACACACACACACAATATATATATATATATATACAAGTGTATGTGTGTGTGTGTGTGTGTGTGTGTGTGTGTGTGTGTGTGTGTGTGTGTGTGTGTGTGTGTGTGTGTGTGTGTGTGTGTGTGTGTGTGTGTGTGTGTGTGTGTGTGTGCGTCTGTCTGTGTTTGTGTGTGTGTGTGTGTGTCTGCGTGCAGGCGCGATATGCACACACACACACACAAGGGTTTATACAAAATACTAAAAATAACAGGACCCCCATACAAACGACCCTTGCGGCAGTGAGGGCAGGTCTCTGATAGACAGAGCAACACAGACCTTAAGTACTATGATACTACTCCGGGCGAGCCCTGCAGCACCCTCACACACACAGACACACACGCGCGCACACACAAACACACACACACACACACACACACACACACACACACACACACACACACACACACACACACACACACACACACACATACACACACACACATACACACACACACACAAAACTACCAACCTTCAACACGAAATCACGAATACATTCGTCAGACGTTTATCCAGAACAAAACGTATAAATTATGCCACACGGTCTCACACACACACAAACACACACACAAACACACACACACACACACACACACACACACACACACACACACACACACACACACACACACACACTCACTCTCTCTCTCTCTCTCTCTCTCTCTCTCTCTCTCTCTCTCTCTCTCTCTCTCTCTCTCTCTCTCTCTCTCTCTCTCTCTCTCTCTCTCTCTCTCTCTCAGGAGAGAAGGAGCTCCCTGACGCGACAGAGGAAGGACCAAGAGGAGTCTCGTCCGAGCGAGAGAGTCCGGGGACGAATGTACTGTATGGGCTCCCCGGGACAAGGGTCCGGTCCGACACAAGGACCCCACAGAGGGTCCCTGGGCAGAAGAAACCTAGGGTCCTCAGGAGGGAGGGGAGGGAGGATAAGAATGGGGAGAAGGAGGAAGGAGGGGGAGGACAGGGAGGAGAGGGGAGGGAGGGAGGAGAGGGAAGACAAGGAGGAGAAGAGGGGGAGGGAGGGTGCGGTGGGAAACAGAAACAAGGTGGGAGTGAGTGAGTGAGTGAAGGAGTGAGTGAGTGAGTGAGTGAGTGAGTGAGTGAGTGAGTGAGTGGGTGAGTGAGTGAGTGAAGGAGTGAGTGAGTGAAGGAGTGAGTGAGTGAGTGAGTGAAGGAGTGAAGGAGTGAGTGAGTGAAGGAGTTAGTGAGTGAAGGAGTGAGTGAGTGAGAGAGTGAATCAATGAGGAAGAGAGTGAGTGAGTGAGAGAGTGATTAAAAAAGAGAGAGAGAGGGAATGAGAGAGAGAGAGAAAGGGAATGAGAAAGGGAGGTAGGGAGGAAGAGAGACAGAGATAAAGACACAAAGAGACATAAAAAGACAAAGACAGACATACAGAGACAGAAACAGTGACAGAGAGACAACACAGGATTACAAATAGATGTCACACACACACACACACACACACACACACACACACACACACACACACACACACACACACACACACACACACACACACACACACACACACACACACACACACACACACACACACACACACACACACACCACACACACACACACACACACACACACACACACACACACACACACACACACACACACACACACACACACACCGAGAGCGGTCATCGGAATGCGTAAAAAAGGAACTTGGCACAGTGCAACGGAGGAGAGGGGGAGAGGGGGAGAGGGGGAGGGGGAAAAGGGGGGAGTACCGTACCTTCACGGACATCCGGACTCGAACAGACTCGACCACTATTCTGAGGTGTGCACCCACGACGGGGGATGCCGGGACCCCCCATGCATAGTCAATGATGGTGAGAATAACATTGCAACATGAGTGGCCTGCGCCAACGTACACGAACGTACACACGCACATGTTAAGATGATGATTTACATACACACGCACACGCCCACACCGTTTCATTCATTCCTGGCAGTCATACCAAGAGTAATGTAATTTTGGGTTTATAAATGTTATTGTATTGTGTTTTCAAGAATTCTTAAGTGCGGGTGGTATTATGCACACAAACGCGCGCGCGTACACACACACACACACGAGCGCGCGCGCGCACACGTACATACACGTGCATACATACAGACACAGACACACACACACACACACACACACACACACACACACGTATGTACGTACATACACGTACACACACACACACACACACACACACACACACACACACACACACACACACACACACACACACACACACACACACACGTACATACACACACACGTACGTACATACACGTGCATACACACACACACACGTAAGTACATACACGTACATACATGCATACACACACACACACACACACACACACACACACACACACACACAATGTACATACACGCACACGTACACGTACGCACACACACACACATGTGCATACACACACACACACACACACACACACACACACACACACACACACACACACACACACAGGAAATAAATTTCGGCAGTAATTAGAAAACTTTCAAATGGAAGATATTTGCAAAGCCTTCAGTTATATGGAGAGCAACTGTGTTGACAAAGTCACTTTTTTCAGGAAATTAAAGAAATCTTTCAAAAATCCAACACAGCACTATTTAAAAACACTCAATAGCAACGACCGTAACCTGATTAAAACAAAAACGAGAGAGAGAAAGACACAGAGAGAGAGAGCGAGAGAGAGAGAGAGAGAGAGAGAGAGAGAGAGAGAGAGAGAGAGAGAGAGAGAGAGAGAGAGAGAGAGAGAGAGAGAGAGAGAGAGAGAGAGAGAGAGAGAATGGGAGAAAAAAGAGAGAGAAAAGGATAAAGGGAGAAAGGGAGAACGAGAAAGAGAAAGAAATATAGAGTATGAGAGACAGGGAGAGAAAGGGAGAGAAAGAGAGAGAGTGGGAGAAAAAAGAGAGAAAGAGAGAGAGGCAGAAAAAAGAGAAGAGAGAAAATGCTAAAAGGAAAAAGGGAGATAGAGAAAAGGAAAGAAATAGAGAGTATGAGAGACAGGGAGAGAAAGAGAGAGAAAGGGAGGAAATAGAGGGGAAGAGAGAAAAGGAAAAAAGGAGAAAGGGAGAAAGAGAAAAAGGAAAATAGAGAGTAAGAGAAAGAGAGAACGAGAAAAAGAGAAAGAAAAGGAAAAAGGGAGAGAGAGAGAGAGAGAAAGAGAGAGAGAGAAAGAGAGAAAGAGAAAGAGAGAAAGAGAAAGTAGGAGAAAGAGAAAAGGAGAGAAACGAAAAAAGAGTCGAGGTGTAATATTGCGATTCAAATCCGTCGTTTTACAAGACAAAGGTGTTTGTGGTCTTTCCCATCCATGTAATCGGAAAACTTAAGTGAGACAAGAAGCTGAGGAGTATACGCCAGGAGGCGCTGAGTAGCTGCGGCCGAAGCCGTTACCTTTGACCTCTCATACGCTTTGGGGACTGTTGTCTCGGGTGTCACTGCTGGGAATCGGGGAGGAGTGCGGGATTCGAACCCACAACTAAGCACGCTTCCGATGACGTAACCATCGCACATGGGCAAAACTCACCACAACTGCGATCAGTACACCATACGACGATTCTTAAGCTTCTGTCATAAACCCAACAGTAGAGACTTGAAATCGCCATTATGACGCTTGTGCAGAAGACCTACCCTCATGGAAACTTATCATTTAAGAAAAAAAAAAGAGTTCTCCAGCTCAAGTGACCCCAAACATTGAATACACGTAATGTACAACTTAGTTCACACTTCAGATGAAACTTCAACTCCTACTTACGTCATCTCTGCTCCTCGCCTCTTCATTCTCGCCATAAACAACTCTCACCTGAAAGAAAGAACACGATTTAAATATGGGCAGGAAACCTTCAAACAGTGAACTACCCACCTAAAAAAAATTACATCTTCAAGAAATTTGGATTTTTTATGCTTATAATCGAACCCCTTTTTTCTCGTTCTCAAAGCTCTTGTGTGTGTGTGTGTGTGTGTGTGTGTGTGTGTGTGTGTGTGTGTGTGTGTGTGTGTGTGTGTGTGTGTGTGTGTGTGTGTGTGTGTGTGTGTGTGTGTGTGCGTGCGTGCGCCCGTCCGCGTGTGTGCGTGTGTGATGCAACAGAAAGGTCCCATCATCACGTCATTTCCTGGACACCATTCAATCATATTTAATAAACATATCTCTCACGCAAACAGGGGCTGGTGGGGTGCAGATGGATCCGCGGAAAACGGCCCCCTACATTATATTAACAATACCTGGATATTATTGTATATTTAGGGAAGATAATACATGATACGGAGTTGCCTAGTGTAGGCCTTATGGTCTTTTGCAGTCTCCTTTATTCTCATGTATGTTCTTATGTTCTTATATTTACAATATAATATAGATTATGTAGGGGGACCCTCCGCAGGCTATAACAAGCAAAGCTGTCTGAACTGGAGCCAGCTGGAACCACCTGAAGTCAGCTGGAGCCAATTGGAACCAGTTGGAGCCAATTGGAACCAGTTGGAGCCAACTATAGACAGATGAAACCGGTTGGAGCCAGCTGTAGGAAGCTTGATACCAACAGGAGTCGGCTGGAGCAAGCTGGAGCCAGCTGGAGCAAGCTGGAGCCAGCTGGAGCAAGTTGGAGCCAGCTGGAGCCGGCTGGAACAAGCTGAAGCCAGCAGGAGTTAGATAGAGCCGGGTGGAGCAAGCTGGAGCCTGCCGGAGCCACCTGAAACAGACCGGAGCCAGTTGGAGTCAGCTGGAGCAGGCTGGAACCATCTGGAGCCAGTTGGAGCCAGCTGGATCCAGTTGGAGCAGGCTGAAACCATCTGGAGCCAGTTGGAGCCGGCTGGAACCATCTGGAGCCAGTTGGAGCAGACTGGAACCATCTGGAGCCAGTTGGAGCAGGCTGGAACCATCTGGAGCCAGTTGGAGCAGACTGGAACCATCTGGAGCCAGTTGGAGCAGACTGGAACCATCTGGAGCCAGTTGGAGCAGGCTGGAACCAGCTGGAACCATCTGGAGCCAGTTGGAGCAGGCTGGAACCATCTGGAGCCAGTTGGAGCAGGCTGGAACCATCTGGAGCCAGTTGGAGCAGGCTGTAACCATCTGGAGCCAGTTGGAGCAGGCTGAAATCACCTGGAGCCAGTTGGAGCCGGCTGGAGCCAGTTGAAGCCGGCTGGAGCCAGCTGGAGCAGGTTGGTACCGTCTGGAGCCAGCTGGAGCTAGCTGATTAGTCCCTATCACGGCCCAGGCGGTGCATAAAAAAGCATTCGGTCGCGTGCAACCGACCCACCTTCCTCCGAGGGTCTTGTGATCTGCGTGTGTGCTCATTTAGTTCAGCCGACGCGGCCGAAAATGACGACGACGACGTCTCCTCCACCTCTATTCGTCCTACTTCCTCTACCTGCCTACATTTACCCCTCTTCGTTTCTTCCTATTCTTTTCTACCTTTGCTCCTGTTTTTCTTCCTCTTCCTCTTCCTTTCCGCCTTTCCTTCATCTCCTCCTCCTCCTCCTGTTTCCTTTCTTCATTCCCTCCTCCTCCTCTCCTTTTCCTCCTCCACTTCCTCTTCTCTCCCCACCCTATTCCTCCACTCCTCCTCCTCCTCCTGCTTCCTTTCTTCATTTCTCCCCTTGCTCCTCCTCCTCTTCCTCCTCTTCTTCCTCCTTCACTTCCTCCTCCTCCTCCTCTTCCTGTCGTCCTCTTACCTCTCTCTTACTTGTCTCCTTGTCTCTTCTTCACTCTCTAAATAAATAGATGGACACATATCTACAAAAAAAAAATACACTTTTCCTTCAGAAGGGCGTAATGATGGCACAACAAAGGATGAAAATATAAATGAATACATGCACAAACATTATTAATATGACTATATGAATAATGAAATAAAGAAAATTAAAATGGAAAAAATCTTGTGTGATATGCTTCACTTTCATGGATCGTGCTGGTCACGTGATTACACTGAATAAAATCACTTGACGGCAGCTAGAACACACGCACAAGTGCGACCATAAGGTTAGTCCACCCTTTCAAACGATGGGATGAATCCCACAGCATTCCTCCCACTCTCATCCCATCTGGGGTCAAAGGAATATACGGTATAAGTGAGGGAGGCTGGGTTAGCTCCTCCCTCAAAAATGAAATCAAATAAATAAATAAATTCATTAATAAAATAAAATAAAATAAAATGTGTGTGTGTGTGTGTGTGTGTGTGTGTGTGTGTGTGTGTGTGTGTGTGTGTGTGTGTGTGTGTGTGTGTGTGTGTGTGTGTGTGTGTGTGTGTGTGTGTGTGCGTGTGTGCGTGCGTGCGTATGCGTCCACGCGTTCGCCCATCAACCAAATCTAAAGACAATCCGATAACTAGATGCTTCGGCCGTACACACCTTAATAGAGAAAAATACAAATAAAACAAAAAAGTTAACGAACCACAGGCGTACCTGAAGGTCAGACACCAACCCAGGAAGTCACGCGAGTCAGGCCCCCCCCACCCCCTCTCCCACCCCGCCTTTCCCTCCCACCCCGGGGGATGGGGGGGGGAGAGTACGAGAGAGCGGGTGTTCCGCCGCCTCCTGCATTCCGCGCGGCGGCCAAGATCCTGAGGAATTCCGTCCGCCTTTTCGGGATTCCATTTCCAGCACGGCGGAGAGAGATGAAAGATCCTCACGGGTTGTTTCCAATTTCTTACCACAGCACAGGTGAATTATGAGATGCTATTAAATGACAGAGACTGTGATTGAGATTGGGGGAAGGGAGAGAGAGAGAGAGAGAGAGAGAGAGAGAGAGAGAGAGAGAGAGAGAGAGAGAGAGAGAGAGAGAGAGAGAGAGAGAGAGAGAGAGAGAGAGAGAGAGAGAGAGGTAAATAGATAGATGGATAGATAGAGAGAGAGAGAGATCCTCAACCCCCCTCCCCTCCAGCTCTACCGTGACGTAGCCTTAGCCGAAATGAAATCGTCTAGGTATTAGCCAGAATAAATTGCAATAAGTTTGCCAACCGTGGAGAAGAGGTCAAGGAATCTCTAGAGGCTGAACTAGTTTGCCTAAAATAGATGTGAAAGGTGGATTTCTTTTTTTCTTCTTCTTCCTGGTCCCGTTATATGTCTTTTCCAAGAAAGTTTTCTCTCAACTTCAGAGCATCCCGCGTGGACATGCGAGTGTCGTGGTGTGTCTGTACTGCATAATAATCAACAAATAACAATAACAATAACAATAACGATGATGATGATGATGATGATGATGATGATGATGATGATGATGATGATGATGATGATGATGATGATGATGATGATGATGATGATGATGATGATGATGATGATGATGATGATGATGATGATGATGATGACGACGACGACGACGACGACGACGACGACGACGACGACGACAAAGCCTTTTAAGGATGTGTTGGAAACTACTTTTCTTTGTAACCAACAGAAATTCATAAGAGCATTAGGCAATTCCACGTTCTGGTCGACAAAAATTAGAGGATTTTCTGACGTTTGTTCTCCTAAGCCAATTGTGCATATTGGAACACAACATATCCTTAGGCCAATGGTAAGTAATAATGATCAAAATATTTTCTTTACAAAAACGTTGTGGTCATCATTATCATCAGCAGCACAAAACCTTTCAATCTAAAGATCAGAAAATGTCTTTCATATCACGTCATGTGACCGTCGGGAATGATCTCCGTGGAAGTGATTTGATGCATCAGACATTCTTGATAATATCTACTAAGAGATTTACTGAAATAAAGAATAAAATAAAATAAAATAAAACATATATAAATAAATAAGATAAAATAAAATAAAAAACAAAATAAATATATAAATAAATAAAATCAAATAAATATACTTACGTCAAATTTAGAAAGAATCCTAAATTTCCAAACTTTCATATTCCGAATAAGAGCAAATGCTTTGACCCCTCGACAAAAATAATTATCATCCCTTCTTTTTTCTTCTTTTTTAAGAAATATTTATTATTTCAAATTTGTAAGTCAACTTTATTCATAAATATACTTTATGCTGTCACACTTTGCACAATAAGAGTTACTTAATTTCATGTTTATACAAAAACGCGTTTCAGTAGAAATATACGTCGAAGCAAAAATTATAAAAAGTAAAGCTTCATCCTAGAAATATTCCCCTGAAAAAAATAACAAATAAACAGAGAAATAAAGTGAATAAATGAGTCAATAAATAAATAAAGTATATGAATAAGCACATACCTAAATAAATAGATAAATAAACGAATATAAATAAATAAACAATCCCGCCATGGCCACGGGCCTGAGACGATCAAGTTCCTTGACGTCATCATCTTGGGGGGCGTGACGTCACGGCGTTACACTGAGAGCAACATGCCTTCGTGAACCATAATCCCATTATCCACTCTCCCCCCTTTGCCGTTGGGCGATTTTATTCAGCAGACGAACAAATCCTCAACCAGCAGGAGAAGACTGGAGAGGGAGCTGAGAACTGGGTAGGACAGTTGTGCTAAACGTGGAACCCATGACAAAAATCTATGGGTCTATAGCCTACTGTTATCAATTCTATATGTCTATATAATGTGAGGAATCTCAATATAAAAAGATGAAGTAACAAAAATCCATTACCGTCCTGGATGAAGACATACAAGATAACTATGATTGTCAACTTTATAATAAAACTAAAAGTTCCTCTTCATCATTATTTTCTATTATAATTCTTATTTTCATTATCATTGATAATGATAATACTAATAATAATATAATAACATAATATAATATATAATATACATAATATAATATATATAATAATAATAACGATGATAATAATAATAATAATAATAATAATGATAATAATAATAATAATAATAATAATAATAATAATAATAATAATAATAATAATAATAATAACAATATGTAATTATATATATATATATATATATATATATATATATAATATATATATACATATATATAGCTATATATATATATAATAACAACAACAATGATAATAATAACTGATAATAATAACAATAATAATAATAATAATAATAATAATAAAATATCATTATCATCATCATCATCATCATCATCATCATCATCATCATCATTCTTTTTCTTAGCGGGGTGGGATTTAGGAGAAGAATGAAGGGGAGCCATACGAGTGGATAAGAGGTCGAGAACAAGTGGGAGTACTGAGACAAGTGGGAGTTGGAGAGTGGGAGTAGCCAGGCCGAGCGCCAATAGCGGTAAAGTGAGAGGCTCAGCTTACACCAGGAGGCACTTGGCCGCTCCTAGAGCCGCCACCTTTGCCCTGTGTACTTGCAATGCCAAGACAAGTGGCAGTCACTAGGAGTCGTCAAGATCTTATTTTAGCGAAAGCTAGATAATTTTATTTAATTAGGAGGAACCTTTGGGCAGTAATGGGTTAAGCATCTACAGCCACAATTTACCAATTTATTTGTTTATAGACTTATATATCCATTAATATATCTATTTATTTATTAATTCATTTATTTGTTTATATATTCATTTACTTCTCATTTAATTTATTTATATATTCATTTACCTATTTAGTTATATACTTATGTATTTATCGATTTGTTTATTTATCTATTTATCTTATTCATATACCTATTTATTACAATGGGTAAGGCTTGCTTGGGAGTATATATCTTAAACCTGCCTATGCGAAAAAATCAATAAATAATACCACTATTGAAGGGTTGGCTACGACAAAAAATATATAACTTGTGTTGGTTGACCACAGAGCGGCAAGGAAAAATATATTATGAAAAAAGAGAACATATATATATATATATATATATATATATATATATATATATATATATATACATATATATATATATATATATATATGTGTGTGTGTGTGTGTGTGTGTGTGTGTGTGTGTGTGTGTGTGTGTGTGTGTGTGTGTGTGTGTGTGTGTGTGTGTGTGTGTGTGTAAAGCTAAGCATGCAATTCAAGAAATAGACCTTGTGGCACCCTTTATAGGGTTTATTCTGGTAAGCGTCGGATGACCTTGCACCTCTATGGTGACGTACTTTGCACGTTTCATTCTAGTCACCACCAAATTGTTTCATACCACCAAAGGACATCACCATAATGAGGGGGTTAAACATACATACCAACATACCAACACAAAGTTTTGGTAATGTTCACTGCATACCACACAAACGCGTAACACGTGGAATTTACGACAGGAGACGATTAGCTGTGACAGAAGCCGTCACCCTTGCCCTACGTGCTTATAGTACACGTGATGCTGGGCAAGGTTGAAACCAAGGCGCCACAGTGACGAGCAACAAGGTGCAATGTACTCGTACTACACAGAGTCTTTTACTGTTATTCATGATTTATATATTTGTTCTGGCTGCCGCCAGGCGATTTTATTCAACCAAGGGGGGGGGACAGAACCCTTGCTGAGTGAAAGTCTTGTTATGACACTGACCATAGTCTCACATATTCAAACCCGCAATTATCATACCTACCAACTTTTCTCTGCCAACAGCGCACGGGTCCCGTCGCTTTCACTCCATCCACCCACGGCGCATTACCCACCTTCAGCCACCACCTCCACCAGTACCACTGCAACCACAACTAACCAGTCCTCACCATAGTGCCATCACTTATCATATCAATAACATCACCATTAACGTGTCATCTGTTAAATTTAACTTGATGGATTTTTAATCGAAATAAAAATATTGTAACAAATGGAGTAAAAAAAAAAAAATTACTAAATAAAAAAAAATAATTTGAAGGTTTAATCAAAATAAAAATTATATATAGTAACTAGTAGAGTCAAAATTTTAGTAAATGCAAACATGAACACGAAAAAATCAAAACTTTTTTTTTTTTTTTCAAAATTGCATCCCAAATTACCAAATATGTGGGACCTCCCTGTCTTTCGGGCCTATCCGAATGCAAACCCGAATCCCAACATGGGGATGGGTCGCACGAACACGAAGTCGCTATTGGGCAGTTTCACAGTTGCCTTCAACTCCAGGTGATTAAGTCATCGAAATTAATTTCCAAAAATGAAGGATCTACACACACTTTTCACCAAAACGTGACCACGATTTTCTGCACTTTTGTTATTATTTTTGGGTTTGAATTTCTCATCACTTGCTATTTATGAAAAGCGCAACTCAGCAAAATCAGATGATGATGATGATGATGATGATGATGATGATGATGATGATGATGATGATGATGATGATGATGATGATGATGATGATGATGATGATGATGATGATGATGACGACGACGACGAATGATAATGATGATGATGATGATGATGATGATGATGATGATGATGATGATGATGATGATGATGATGATGATGATGATGATGATGATGATGATGATGATGATGATGATGATACAGAACATCTTGCAAAGCAAGAAGTAGTCTGACCACGACAAGTCCTTGCATTCGTGTGACCCCTTACCACTATTGGGATTCGGGTTGGTAACGGCTACTGTGAAACCGCCCCCGACGAGTGTGGGCGTCCCACAAGACCACCCAGCCGGCGTGAGCGTCAGCACTAGAAAGTCAGCAACCTTCAGCCTCTGGCTGACGGATGCTCCAGCCGCGTCCGCATCCGCGTCCGGGCTCCAGGTGCGCGCGGCGGCGGCGGCGGCGGCGGCGAAGCCCCTTTTTTGCCCCCTCATCATTCAGGTCTCCTAACCTCTGCGATGTAGCTGGGCCAGTAGATCACAGTTTCTCCTGCACACAGGTGGTGGTAGTTGACGGTGGTGGCTATGGTTGTGATAATGGTGGTGGTGATAACGGTGGTGGTGGTGACGGTAATGGTGGCTGTGATAACGGTGGTGGTGATAACGGTGGTGGTGTTGGTAACGGTAATGGTGGTAATGGTGGCTGTGATAATGGTGGTGGTGATCACGGTGGTGGTGGTAACGGTAATGGTGCCAATGGTGGCTGTGATAATGGTGGTGGTGATAACGGTGGAGGTGGTAACGGTGGTGGTGGTGATAACGGTGGAGGTGGTAACGGTGGTGTTGGTGATAACGGTGGAGGTGGTAACGGTGGTGGTGGTAATGGTGGCTGTGATAATGGTGGTGATAACGGTGGTGGTGGTAACGGTAATGGTGGCAATGGTGGCTGTGATAATGGTGGTGGTGATAACGGTGGTGGTGGTAACGGTGATGGTGATAATGGTGGTGGTGGTAATAGTGGTTGTGATAATGGTGGTGGTGATAACGGTGGTGGTGGTGGTGGTGGTGGTAATAGCGGTGGTGGTAACGGTGGTGGCGGTAATGGTGGTAGTGGTAATAGTGGTGGTGGTAATGGCGATGTTGGTGATGGTAATGGTGGCTGTGGTAATGGTGGAGATAATGGTGGTGATAATGATGGTGGTAATGGTGGTTGTAATAATGGTGGTGGTAGTAATAGTGGATTTGTTGATGGTGTTGGTGGTGGTGGCGTTGGTGGTGGTGGTGGTGGCGTTCGTGGTGGTGGCGTTGGTGGTGATGGTGGTGGTGATAGCGGTGGTGGTGGCAGCAGCGGCACTAATGATATTAATGGTGGTGTTGGTAATGGTGGTAGTGATGGTAATGGTAATGGTGATGGTGGTGTTGGTAATCATGGTAGTGGTGGTGATGGTAATGGTATTACTAGTGACCGCGTTACTCACGGGACTATTACAGATGGCGTTACTGACGATAACGTTATTGATGATGATGACGTAAGTGGTGTTGTTCCTGGTGGTGTTCCACCTGGTGTTACTTCTGGTGGTGCTTCTGGTGCCTCGCCCACGCCCATCCCTCGCCCACGCCCATCCCTCGCCCACCCCTCTTCCTAACTCTTCTGCACAACTGTACTTCCCCTCGTTCTTCACAGGATCGAACTGGAGACCTCCACTGACTTGAAAGCGCCTTTCCCACCAATGTCATTAATCACACACTACTGTTCTCACATTCACTTAGTTGTGGGTTCGAGTCCTACAATCATCTTCGATTCCCAGCCGTGATTGTTACCTGGGCCAACAGTCATCAAAGTGCATAATGGGGAAAACGTGATGGCTTCGGCCGCAGCTACTCAGCGCCTCCTGGCGTAAGCTCCTCACCATCTATAGGGCACAAGACAATTGATACTGACATACTCAACATGGAACAACCGCAGGTTGGTTAAATTTTTTCATTATTTGCGTGTGTGTGTGTGTGTGTGTGTGTGTGTGTGTGTGTGTGTGTGTGTGTGTGTGTGTGTGTGTGTGTGTGTGTGTGTGTGTGTGTGTGTGTGTGTGTGATTCACCATGGTCTTGGATCACGTGTTGGACTCGTGACCGACAGCTATTTACCTCCATGATGAGAGCTCAGAGCTCTTATATGACTGATCTATAGGTAATGCTGTGACCTTACACGCACGCGCACACGCACACACACACAACTTCACACTCACGAGAGTTGGAGTAACGACTCGCAGCGCAGCGATACTGAAATTATTTCAACCATGGACGAGATTCGAACCCGGATCCCCGTAGTGGCGCCAATCGAGAGAGAGAGAGAGAGAGAGAGAGAGAGAGAGAGAGAGAGAGAGAGAGAGAGAGAGAGAGAGAGAGAGAGAGAGAGAGAGAGAGAGAGAGAGAGAGAGAGCGAGAGAGAGAGAGAGAGAGAGAGAGAGAGAGAGAGAGAGAGAGAGAGAGAGAGAGAGAGAGAGAGAGAGAGAGAGAGAGAGAGAGAGAGAGAGAGAGAGAGAGAGAGAGAGAGAGAGAGAGAGAGAGAGAGAGCGAGAGAGAGAGAGAGAGAGAGAGAGAGAGAGAGAGAGAGAGAGAGAGAGACACAGAGAGAATGTGTGTGTGTGTGTGTGTGTGTGTGTGTGTGTGTGTGTGTGTGTGTGTGTGTGTGTGTGTGTGTGTGTGTGTGTGTGTGTGCGTGCGCGCGCGCGCGCTGGCCAATTTGGACTTTCGAATGTGCATACGTCCCTATGCTCAAGAACAAAACTGAAATTCACTTCTGTGCATACGCGTACTAACACGTTTTCTATGGTCACGTTTTCTAAACTGCTTCTTCCTCACAGAGCAGTGGATAGTATCCCTGCTTGTAACTCGGGCTTCCTGAGTTCGATCCAGAGGAAGTACTACACAATTGTTTGAGTCGCCTTTTCATAGCTCTCTGAAACAACGGAGATCAAAGGTGCCGTATACCAGTAGGAGCATTGATTTCAGACTCCTTTCATAGCCATTCCAACACCCTCATCACTTCACGTGTACTTCACACCCTCATAACCTTACCAAAGGATCACAAAGGATTACAAAGGAAGGGCATATCGACAGGAGACCTTTTGGTCCATACTTAGGTCAATGCTAAGAATGGGTAGTTAAAGCGAAGAAACTAATAAACTAGAGAACCAAACAATTAGTAGGCATTGGAGCCTATTGCTTTAACGTTTATCTAAATTAACTTTAAATTTTTAAACCGTATTACATTGCATTGCCAGAAGTCACTATCAAGGTCAGGTAGTGAGGCTGCTTCGTGCGTCAGAGGATAGCCCGACGGTTCTGCAACGAACCCCTCAAGGCTGTACAATTTCACCCATTGACCTTGGAACTCATCAAGGTTGACCTTGACCTTAACCGAGGTCAAGGTTCGGGGTCTTGTTCTTCAAGCATGACCTCTTGCAATCGATATAAACTTCTGTTTGGGTTAGATGCAGCCGGTTTTTCTTTAATCTAAGGATCGAACTCGGGACAAGATGTTTCAATCGATAGTGAACCGAGTACAACATAGGCCCGATTTAACGGATTCCTATTTAGCGAAGACCAGATTTAACGGAAGTTAAAGTCAATAACGGAAAGCTCGAATTAGCGAACATTAATTCCGATCAACCGATAAATCAAACATTTTTCCGTTACGTTATCCTATGCTAATGGCCACTGGTATTTAGCGGAAACATCGATATAACGGCAAAATCCGTTAAATAGGGCGTCATTAGCCAATTTACCGGAAAATCTGCTTAACAAACCCTCGGTAAAATCGGGTTTCTACTGTACCCCTTCCAGCTGAATAAAATCGCCCGGTTTATGCTGAGGACGCGATCAATATCCGCGAACAACTGGGACGCGAATGTTGGAATATACGCGACCACGAACTGCTCTCAATTCGTGAACAGTCGATAAATTCTTTTAGAATCACGATCTATTAATCTATTTTCGTAATAGATTCTAACAAATCGCAATAAGATTTATTTTTTGATTGGTTGATTAAAGACTAGATATTTCGCCAATTGGTCATGAGGTACACAAGATAGTCGTGAC
>NC_134799.1:9942031-9952031 GCF_046742065.1 Oratosquilla oratoria
ATAAACATGTACATATACAATACATTACACTCGTATACATACATTTATATTTACATACATGTGTATATATGCATGGATCTACATATGTACATTATATATATATATACATATATATATATATATATATATATATATATATATACGTATACTTATATACAGGGTATTCTTCCTACAAACTTTAAGAATAAATCCCGTACTAAGAAACAAATCAACTTAATCCAATAGTTAAAATGCACAAAAACCAAACCATTCATGGGATACAGGAGACAATGAGCGAAGCCCTGGGCCAGGGGTGGGCAACCTTTTGGCACGCGTGCAAAACCTGACGCACTAAAGACTTCATTCGGGCAAGCGAAACCCAAAGATTTGGCCGACTTTGGCACTCACACTTACAGAGGTTGCCCAGCCCTGCCCTAGCCTGTGTACTGTGTAACAGACTGAACACAGGAACGCCATCTAGCCAGCACCCCCCACTCCCCCCCTCTCGCCTCCACCTCCTCCACTCCCCCACCTCCACTTGCTCCATAGATGGTCTACTACAGGTATTCTTAAAATAATGCCCCAATACACCCTTGAGGTTATCGACACTGAAATTTTGGGGTACCCAAAAAGGCATTTTGGAAAATATCAAATGAACGATTTCGTGTAAGAATTATACTTTATTCATCCCTTTACTGAAAATAAAAATAAAACGAGTCCCCACAATTCAGCTGTTTGTTCATAGCCGTCCTGATTTCTCCTTTCTACAGTAAATTAGAAATAACAAATTCGGGAGCAGTATATAAAAAAAAAGACAGGTCTACTATTAACGGGCGATTATGAGAATAGTATACGTAATAGTTAGTGTTGTGTACTATTTAACGAAACATTGTTAACTTAAGCAATTCACTAATTACAGACATTAATTAACAGGCCATTTACTACAACGAAAGCTTATAACCCACCATTTGACCCCAAATTCAATTAACTTTGAAAGTCTTCATAATTATAACATACGGCTCGACGGCCCGGTGGTAGCGTACGCAACTTCTACTCCATTGGTCCGAGTTCGAATCCCACCCATGACTGAAATAATTTCAATATCGCTACGCTGCGAGCCGTCACTCCAACTCTCGTGGGCGGGGAGTTATGTGTGTGTGTGTGTGTGTGTGTGTGTGTGTGTGTGTGTGTGTGTGTGTGTCTCCTTTTACCTTGGTCCTTTGGATTACGTGTTGGACTCGTGATTGACAGTTATTTCCCTCCCGGAAGAGAGCTCAGAGCACGTATGACCGATCTATGGGTAATGCTATGACATTACACACATACACACACCCAACTCCCCGCCCACGAAAGTTGGAGTAACGACTCGAAGCGCAGCGATACTGAAATTATTTCAGCCCTGGGCGGTTCGTACCGCCGTAGTGACTGTGTGTGTGTGTGTGTGTGTGTGTGTGTGTGTGTGTGTGTGTGGTGTGTGTGTGTGTGTGTGTGTGTGTGTGTGTGTGTGTGTGTGTGTGTGTGTGTGTGTGTGTGTGTGTGTGTGTGTGTGTGTGTGTGTGTGTGTGTGTGTGTGCGTGTGTGTGTGTGTGGGCGCGCGCGCGCGCGTAAGGTCACAGCATTACCCATTGATTGGTCACATATGAACCCTTAGCTCCATTCGGGAGGGTAATAGCTGTCGGTCACGAGTTCAACACGTGATCCAAGACCATGGTAAAGCACATTACATACACAAAATAAATACATTACTTATGAATAACTACAGCCATGAACTGTAACGACGTGAAGTCGGTCACCAAGAAACAATGTGGATAACAGTACAGATATATGTATAGCTATATGTCCACGTACGCTTGTATGTGTAAAGACATATGCATACGCATAAATGCGTATACATACATCTATAGATGTGTATACATGCGTATGAATATGTGCGCGCATGCACGCACACACCCGCACAATAAATGAACACACACACACACACACACATATATATATATATATATATATATATATATATATATATATATATATATATATATATATATATATATATATATATATATATATATATATACCGTATTTTCCGGCGTATAGTGCACGACTTTTTCCGTTGGAAGGGCCTAAACATGGGGGGTGCGCGTTATCCGGTGGTGCGCATTATCTACGGCCTACGATAAAAATTCTGCGGCTGTGTGTGTAATTTTTTTTTCACAACAACGTGACGATGTTGGCCGTCACAAAGTCGGGACGGCACACTTCTCTGTGACGTTCCGTGAGAACAAGAAGAACAGCCATGGTGATATGAAAGAATACGCCAGCATGGGCCATGTAAATATTTGGTATAGGTAGGTATCTATCGAATCTTATTTTTCATGTTTAGATAGGCCTAAACACCGTGAGACATGATCAATATTCATGATATTTGCCCATGTTCACAGCATCCTAGTTTGAATTTTTATGTTGGCTTTGTTGCTTCACTTTAGGTATAGTACAAATTCCGTTGCGGTCGTTCATAAACTCGTGTCAAACACGTGACTACAACACCCTCTTTCGGGAGTTATATTAACTAAACGTCACCTCGATGAGAGACTGTCCTATTTCACCACTGTTATTGCAGGTTCAAAGCTAAAACGAAGCAGTCTGTAGTTTGTTTCAGTATTAAAAAATATGGTAAAGACGAATTATTTCCTTAAGATATAAAATAAAAAAATTCTGTAAAAAATCCCCAAAATTTTCTGTATATTTTACTTTAAATAAACTTTTTTTAGATCATATTTCCTACAAACTATTTAAGCTACAAAGTAATAAGGGACCAACGCACAACATGAGTCATATACCGGTACATGTAGTTCCGACTTTTTCTTAGTTGTGTCCTGATTGATGCCTAAACTGACACTTAATTTAGTGACAAATCAACAGATTTCCCAGCGGTGGCTCTAGCCAATGAAAAATACTTCTCCATGTAACCTCGTTCACATGATACTAAGTAATTAATCGCCGTTATTTCATTGGTTTATTTTTACTAACATTAATTATCGTAGTCTATGCAAATATTTGGGATCCGTAAAACAGCACTGGTACCAACATCATGAACGTTGGCCGTTTTAGCTCACCCGGAATATGCGAGATCAGGGCCGAGATTGACAGTTCTATTGCCAATCTAGCCTACACTAAACACCCTCTTGCGAGAGTTTGTTAAACTAAACGTCACTTCAGTAAAGACACTTATGAACCGAAACATAGTTACTGCATGGCGATAAAAACTTGTACACGGTGATAAAAACTTGTACACGGTGATAAAAACTTGTAAGATGAATTATTCCCTCAGGATAGTAAATTACAATTTTTCTGTAAAAATCCGAAATTTTTCATGTACATTTTGTATTCGATAAACTTTTCATGGCTCAAAATTCCCACAAAACAATGGACCAATGCAAGCAGGAGTCGCATACATGCAGTTCACGAGCTTTAGCCACCAGTGACTTTTCCTGGCATGCGCGTTATACGCCGGTGCGCGCTATCTGTGTACTGAGATAACGTAGTGCATGGGTGCGCATTATAACCCGATGCGCATTTTAAGCCGGAAAATACGGTAATATATTTATATATATATATATGTATATACATAATATTTATATAATATATATATATATAAATATGTATATATATATATTATAAAGCGCAAATGCAAATGCTGTGGTTACATTGGCTCATGGTTATTCAGTCTTTCTTCAACCTCCAACTGATTTCTTTTATTTTGAAAATTTATTTCATCTTATTTTATTTCATTTTATATAATTTTATTCTACTGCATTTATTTATTTATTCATTTATCTACTTATTTATTAATTTATTTATCTATTTATTTATTCATATATCTATCAATTCATCTACTTATTTTTTTAGCCAGATGGAAATAGAGTGCCGCAGGAAAGGTGAAAAGGAAAGGGAGGGTGAGGGAAGGGGGAAGGGGCTTGAAGGAAGGGGTGGTGAGGGAAGGAGGGGTGAGGGAAGGAGGGGTGAGGGAAGGGGATGGTGAGGGAAGGGGATGGTGAGGGAAGGGGATGGTGAGGGAAGGGGATGGTGAGGGAAGGGGGTGAGGGAAGGAGGTTTAGGGAAGGGGGATAACGGAAGGGGATGATGGAAGGGGGTTTAGGGAAGGCGGGATAACGGAAGGGGGTGAGGGAAGGTAGGATGAGGGAAGGGGGGATAAGGAAAGGGGAATGAGGGAAAGTGGGATGAGGGAAGGTGGGATGAGGGAAGGGGGGGATGGGAAGGGGGTGTGAGGGAAGGGGGGTAGGGTAAGGGGTCTGTGGGGAGAATAAATTGGGTAACGTGGTAAGGGGGGAACAGTGCAAGAAAGGTCGCGATTGAAAGGCAAGGAGATGGTGATGGGGACAAAGAAGGTGATGGGGAAGGGATGGGGAGGTTGATGGGGAAGGGAGAGAGAGAAAGAAGAAGAGGAGAGTGATGGGGAAAAGAAAGAGGAAGGAGAAGGAAAGTGGAAGGGGAAGGGGAAGTGAAAAAGAGAATAGGGAAAAGGAAAGAAAACGGAGAGGAAGAAGAAAGGGAAGGTGGAGAGAAAGAGGAGGAAGAGGAGGAGGAAGAAGAGGAGAAGGAGGAGCAGGGAAAGGAAGGGGAAGGGGAAGGAGAAGAGAGGACGAAGAGGACGAAGAGGAAGAAGGAGGAGAAGGACAAGAACGAGGAGGAGAAGGAGGAAGAGGAGAAGTAGGAGGAGGACGACGAGGAGGAGGAGGACGACGAGGAGGAGGAGGAGAGGAGGAGGAGAAGGACGAGGAGGAGAAGAAGAACGAGGAGGAGAAGAAGAACGAGGAGGAGGAGGAGGAGGAGGAGGAGGACGAGGAGGAGATGAACGAGGAGGAGAAGAAGAACGAGGAGGAGGAGGAGGAGGAGGAGGACGAGGATATGGAAGAGTAGGAGGAAGAGGAACAAAAATACGAAGGGGGGAGAAAAAGAGACAGTGGAGGAAAGAGGAGAATGAGGAAAGAAGGAGGAGGAGGGTGGGAGGGGAGGGAGAGAGTAGAAGGGGAAAGGGGTCAACAGGGGACAGTGGAGAGTGGAAAGAAGTGGGGAGAGGAGGGAAAGGGAGAGGAGGTAGGGGAGGGGAGGGGAGGGGAGAGCAGAGGGAGGAAGGGAAGGAGAGGGGGAGGGGGAGGTGGAGGGGAGGGGGAGGGGAAGGGAGGTAGAGGAGGGGAGGGGGAGGAAGAGGGAAGGTAGAGGAGGGGAGGGGAGGTAGAGGAGGGGAGGGGAGGTAGAGGAGGGGAGGGGAGGTAGAGGAGAGGAGGGGAGGGGAGGTAGAGGAGGGGCTGGGGAGGAAGCGGGGAGGGGGAGGAGGAGGGGGGTAGAGGGAGAGGGAAGAGGGGAGGGGGAGAGGGAGAGGGAGGAGAGGGAAGAGGGGAGGGGGGGAGAGGGGGAGGGGGAGAGGGGAGGGGGAAAGGGAAGGGGGAGAGGGGAGGGGGAGGTAGAGGGGAGGGGGAGAGGGGAGGGGGAGAGGGGAGGGGGAGGTAGAGGGGAGGGGGAGAGGGGAGGGGGAGAGGGGAGGGGGAGAGGGAAGGGGGAGAGGGGAGGGAGAGGGGAGGGAGAGGTAGGGGAGGGAGAGATGCTGGAGGCGGCACAACACGCAACCTAACAAGGGCACAAGAGAGAAAGAGAGGGAGACCTTGAGGCAAAGAGTAGAGAGAAGGAAATGTGGAGTGAGAGAAGGGAGGCAAGAGGAGGGGAAGGAGGAGAGGAGAAGGGAGGAGAGAGGGAGGAGGGAAGAGGGGAGAGGGGAGAGGGGAGAAGAGGGAAGAAGAGAGGAAAGGGGAGAAGAAGGGAGAAGAGAAGAGAGAAGATGAGAGAGGAGTTGAGAAGAGAGGTGAGAAGAGAGGAAAGGGAGGAAGAGAGACGAGCAGAGAAAAGAGAAAAGGGAAAAAGAGAGGAAAGTGAAGAAGAGAGAAGATGTGAGAAGAGCGGAGATGAGAGAAGAGGGGAGAAGAAAGTGGACCGGAGAAAAGAGAAGAAAAGTGAAGAGAGGAGAGGAGAGAAGAGAGGAGAGGGGAGAAGAGAAGAGAGGGGAGAAGAGAGGGGAGTATAGAAAAGAGTTGAGAAGGGAGTATAGAAAAGAGTTGAGAGGAGAGGGGAGGGGAGAAGAGAGGAGAACTGAAAGGAGAGAAGAGAGGAGACCTGAGAAGAGAGAAGAGAGGAGAGCGGAGAAAAGAGAAGAGAGGAGAGGGGAGAAGAGAGAAGAGGGGAGAAGAGAGGAGAAGGGAGAAGATAGGAGAGGGGAGATGAAAGGAGAGGGGAGAAGAGGGGAGGGGAGAAGAGACAAGAGCTGAGAAGAGAGAAGAGAGGAGAGGGGAAAGGAGAGGAGAGCTAAGAAGACAGAGGAGAGGGGAGAAGAGAGGAGAGCTAAGAAGACAGAGGAGAGGAAAGGGGAGTAGAGAGGAGAAGAGAGGAAAGGGGAGAGGAGAGGGGAGAGGAGGGGGAGATGAGAGGAGAGGGGAGATGAGAGGAGAGGGGAGAATAGAGAAGAGGGGAGAGGAGAGGGGAGGATAGAGAGAGGAGAAGATAAAAGGGAAAAAAGAAGAAAGGGGAGAAGAGAGGACAGCGGAGAATGGAGAAGAGAGGATGGGAAAAGAGAGGGGGAAGAGAGAAGGGAAAATACAGAAGAAATGAGAAGATAGGTGAGGGGAGAAGAGAGGAGAAGAGAGGAGAGAGGAAAGCAGAGAGGAGATGAGAGCGGAGAAGAGAGAGAAGGGAAGGAGAGAGGGGAGAAGAGAGGGGAGATGAGAGGAGAGGGGAAACGAGAGGGGGAGTGAAGGATGTGAGGAGCCTACCCCAGGAGGCGCTGAGTAGCTTCGGCCGAAGCCGTCACCTCTGCCCAATTAAGCGCTTTAGGGACTGTTGGTAGACAAGTAACTAACAGTCACTGCTGGGAATCGGAGAGGAGTGCGGGACTCGAACCCGGGATTAAAAGAATGCTAGACCAGCAAGCACGCTTCCGATGACGCCATAGTGCACACGAACGCTCCATCGATATGACGTCACCGAACAAGGAATGACGTCACTTATCTTACGTCATATCTCCATCACTCAAAAACAAAGAATGAGTGCCCTAGATAATCGTTTGACGATTATCGTTGAGCCGTGAACGATCATCGTTGAGCGATAATCGCACCGACGGAAAAGTACTTTTATTCGCGTTACGACCTCCGGGAGACGACCCCACCGGGAAAGGTAATGGTTGGGTGACAATTACCTCTGGCTGCTCAAATGGGCGCAGAAATTATCATTCATAAACTCTCTCTTATTCTTTCTCTCTCTCTCTCTCTCTCTCTCTCTCTCTCTCTCTCTCTTATTCTATCTCTCTCTCTTTCGCTCATGCTCTCTTCATATCCCCATTCTCTCTTTCTTTATATCATATATATATATATATATATAAAATATATATATACATATATATATATATATATATATATATCACCTTTCTTCCTTTTCTTTCTTTTTCTCTCTCTATCCCCCTCTATCTTCCCCCTCTCTCTTTCTCTTTCTCTCTTTGGGCGCAGAAAATATTATTAATTCTCTTTCTCTCTCTCCTCTGTTAATATAGGTTAAAAAGGAATAACAAACCAGTTACCGAAAACGATTAGAAAAAAGAAAATGACAATAAGGAGGTCAAGTTTCCCTTTAATATTTATAAAAAAAAAAACTGAAAACGCTTTAAAGACTGAAAACATATTCGGCATCGTAAAACACAAACTTTGGCGTATTTCGGCTAAAATACGCATATTTAATGGCGAGACATAATGAGTGTGTGTGTGTGTGTGTGTGTGTGTGTGTGTGTGTGTGTGTGTGTGTGTGTGTGTGTGTGTGTGTGTGTGTGTGTGTGTGTGTGTGTGTGTGTGTGTGTGTGTGTGTGTGTCTGTGTGTCTGTGTGTGTGTTTGTGTGTGTGTGTGTGTGTGTGTGTGTGTGTGGGTGTGTGTGTGTGTGTGTTGTGTGTGTGTGTGTGTGTGTGTGTGAGAGAGAGAGAGAGAGAGAGAGAGAGAGAGAGAGAGAGAGAGAGAGAGAGAGAGAGAGAGAGAGAGAGAGAGAGAGAGAGAGAGAGAGAGAGAGAAGAGAGCATTTTGTGGTATGGGATCAAAGATCAACAAGAAGTCAAAAAATGTTTGGAAGATGTTAGGAAGTATATATAGCTTTCCACATAGATGTGTCCACTTGTGAAACATGCTGAATGAAAATATAGCCCAAGCCAACAAATTCAATGAATTTAAGACATAGTTTGGTGAGTGGAGGCCAAGAGACGGGGCTCCATGAGCACAGCTCCAACTTTGTATACTACAAATATATAACTATTATGGGTATACACATTTAGATAAATATAAATAGGTGAATACAACTAGGTAAATACAACTAGGTAAATACAGCTAGGTAAACAAACACACACACACACACACACACACACACACACACACACACACACACACACACACACACACACACACACACACACACACACACAAACATCATCTTTCTCATTTATCTTATTCGCTTTTCTTCGACAGCTGTATATAAATCATAATTTACACTGTATGAATTCATGATTAATAGATGGTGTGATTACACAAGGCTGTCGCGGTCGTCCTCCTCACCTGAAAGTCTTTGCAGAACTCCGGCCTCTTGTGGCGCCGACCCGCCGAGCCTTCTCGCACCTGGACCTGCACCTGTAGGGGGCACCGAAACACCTCTCATCAGTGGATTATCTATGGATACAGGTATTTAAGTAGACAGATAGATAGGTAGGTAGATAGATAGATATAGATATATGGATAGACATAGATATATATACAAGTAGCCATATACAGATGAATATATATATATATATATATATATATATATATATATATATATATATATACATAAATAGATATAGTCTGAGATACAAGTAAATAGAAAGGCAGATAGATTAATGAAGTCACTACGTAAATGCAACTTAAAAACATATCAACGAATTATCACATTGATTACAAGTAAATAGATAAATAGATAAGTAATAAATAAATACACAAACACAGATAAACACATATAATAATAAAATAGATATTTAAATAATAATGACGTTACTCAGTGAGTGGCGACTACATATGTACATATTTGGGAAATAAAAGTAAAAAACGGAGGAGGAAGGAGGAAGAATGAAGGAAAGGAAGAGGGGAAGAGTAGGGAAGAAGAAGAGGAATAGGAAATGAAAAAGAGAAGGGGAAAGGAGAGAGGAGAGGAGAACTAGAAAGGAGGGAATAAGGGGAGGAGGAGGAGGAGGAGAAGGAAGAGGAGGAGGTGTAGGTGGAGGAGGGTAGGAGGTGGAGAAGGAGAAGGGTACGAGGTGGAGGTGGAGGTGGAGGAGGTGGAGGAGGAGGTGTAGGTGGAAGAGGTGGTGGAGGTGGTGGAGGTGGTGGAGGTGGTGGAGGAGGTGGAGGAGGAGGGTAGGAGGTGGAGGAGGAGGGTAGAAGGTGGAGAAGGAGGGTAGAAGGTGGAGAAGGAGGGTAGGAGGTGGAGAAGGAGGGTAGGAGGTGGAAAAGGAGGAGGTGGAGGTGGAGGAGGAGGAGGAGGAGGAGGAGGAGGAGGAGGAGGGAAGAAGGAGGAGGGCGAAATTCGGGCGAAGCAAAAGGAGGAGTGTGAGAGTGAGTGAGGAGGAGGAGGAGACAGGGGAATTCATCAAGGCCAAACGATTCCATTCATCTGTGCAGAGGCGCCGCCTCCGCCCCCGACGGGTCCGAAAGGGACGACAGGAACCACCTCGTGGATCACTCGACGAAGGAGGCGCCCTCCTCCTCCTCCTCCTCCTCCTCCTCCTCCTCCTCCTTCAGGCGTCGCGTCGGTATACTGAAGGGGGTCAAGGCCTTCAGCAGAACCTGGCTCTCTCTCTCCTCTCTTTCTCTGCCTCTCTCTCTATCTCTCTCTCTATTTGCCTTTCTCTCTCTTCCTCTGCTTCTCTCTCTCTCTCTCTCTCTCTCTCTCTCT
>NC_134799.1:9959531-9969531 GCF_046742065.1 Oratosquilla oratoria
GGAATGTCTTGTCTGATTTAACCAGAATAAAATTTGCAAAGTGCGTCATCACATCAAAAGGGTCAAACATTGATGCCCCAGTATCACAAATTAATAAATAAATAAATAAATAAATAAATAAATAAATAAATAAATAAATAAATAAATAAATATAAATAAAAAAATCGATTAACCCATTGATGTGCTCGTGTTACATTTGGGTATTATTTTTTCCTGGCAAACTCCCGTTGATTTCATTCAGTTTGAGGGCCCTCTGGGAGCGAGTGGGAGGACTGAAGGCGCTGCGCTGACAGGGCATGCGACCGACTGGTTAGGTCAGGTTAGGTCACGATAGGTCACGATAGGTCTCGTTAGGTTAGGTTACATTAGATTAAATTAGGTTAGGTTAAGATGTTAAGGTTGCGTTAGGTCAAGTTGGGTTAGGTTAAGTTAGGTTAGGTTAGGTTAGGTTAGGTTAGGTTAGGTTAGGTTAGGTTACGTTAGATTAGGTTACGTTAGGTTAGGTTAGGTTAAGTTACGTTACGTTACGTTAGGTTACGTTAGATTAGGTTACGTTAGGTTAGGTTACGTTAGGTTACGTTAGGTTAGGTTACGTTAGGTTAGGTTAGGTTAGGTTAGGTTAAGTTACGTTATGTTTGGTTACGTTGTTAGTTTAACTAACCGTCTGAGTTATCAAGGCCATCCTTGATATTCATTAGTACATTTGATCGATCTGACTGATACTAGACGATTTTATTCATTTAAGTGAACCCCCACTCCCTGTGCAGTGGAAGAGAGGACACGAGACAACCTCCTCCACCTCCACCTCCACCTCACTCCAAGTCCTCCTTCAGGAAATAACAACCGAGCCTGTCAAGGGTGAAGCTGGGTTCAATGGGTGGGCGGGGTGACTTTATTATCTATGGCCCGCCCATACACACTCGCACTCTCTCTCTCTCTCTCTCTCTCTCTCTCTCTCTCTCTCTCTCTCTCTCTCTCTCTCTCCATTTCTCCCTCCCTCCATCTCTCTCCATCTCCCCCTCTCTCCATCTCCCCCTCTCTCCCTCTCTCCCTCTCTCCATCTCTCCCTCTCTCCCTCTCTCCATCTCTCCCTCTCTCCATCTCTCCCTCTCTCCATCTCTCCCTCTCTCCATCTCTCCCTCTCACCATCTCTCTCTTCCTCCCTCCCTCCATCTCTCTCTTCCTCCCTCCATCTCTCTCTTCCTCCCTCCCTCCATCTCTCTCTCTCCGTCTCTTTCTCTCTCTCCCTCTGTCTGTTTCTCTCTCTCCCTCCATCTCTCTCCATTTCTCTCTCCATCTCTCTCTTTCTTTCTCTCTCTCTCTCCGTCCTGGGCAAATGCTCCTGCAAGCGCTCGTTAGCAGGGCCGAGGGTTTCCCCGCGGGTAAATATTTGTTCCTCTGACGGCGCGCTGGTCTCGTATTCCCTTAGTCCCGGGTTCGAATCCCGCACTTTACTCTCCAATTCCCAGCAATGACTGCTATTGCCTGCCCCCAACAATCCCCAAAGCCCTTAATTATGCAAAGTTGACGGCTTCGGCCGCAGCTACTCAGCGTCTCCTGGTGTAGGCTCCTCACCACCTTCTATCACACTCATTAAAACCAAGACGAGCCTCCTCCTGGACGGAGGTTGCGCCTCCCCTCATCTCCCGCCACCACCTCCTTCCCCAGACATCCTCCGGAGGTTGGAGGTTAAAACTTCATATGTATGACATCTTACAGCGCCTTGCACGAAAAAGCACCCACTTAATATATAAATAAATAAATGAATAAATAAATGATAAATAAATAAATAAATAAATAAATAATAATAATGATAATAAATAATAATGATAAAATATGTATGATAGTAATACTAATATAATGATGTAATAATAATGATGAAAATAATGTATGATACATTGATTGAATAGTGATGATGATGATGATGATGATGATGATGATGATGATGATGATGATGATGATGATGATGATGATGATGATGATGATGATGATGATGATGATGATAAAATAAAGGCTGGAGAAAATTAGACGATTTTAAACCACCGTTAGGAGAGCCAGAATAAAACAAAGAGCTCTCGTCGCCGTCTTGGCGTTCGCCATTTTGCTACGAGGCCGCACTCTGATGAATTGGTTATGGCTAAAAACAAGCGATTTCATTCGGCTGTACGGGTGCCACCGTCGTTTCTTTACACACACACACACACACACACACACACACACACACACACACACACACAGATATAGAAGAGATCTGAAAAAGAACAGCTTTCCTTACAGAGTAATAGACAGTTGGAACAAGTTAGATGAGAAAGTGGTGTGTGCAAAAACAATACATGAATTTAAAAATAGTTTAGATAAAATGAGATATGAAGACGGGAACACACGAGCATAACTCCCCTTCCCGTAAAATACAACTAGGTAAATACAACTAGGTAAATACACACAAACGGACACACACACACACACACATACGCACGCACAAACGGACACACACACACACACATACGCACGCACACACACACACACACACACACACACACACACACACACACACACACACACACACACACACACACACACACACACACACACACCGCAACGGTGAACAAGACACTTCTTTCCATATTGGGAATCTCTAAAAATTCGGAAATTTCTAAAACTCTGAAATTAAAAATTCGGGAATCTAAAATTAAGATCTTGGAATTTTTTAAAGTTTGAAAAAATTTCACATTGGGAAATTACTGAAATTCGAAGATATATAAAAATCGGAAACTATAAATTCGTAACTTAAAAAATCGACAATTTCCAAAATCCAGAACTTTAAATTTCCTCAAATTTCTCAAATTCGGAAAGTAAAAATTCGAAAATATGAAATTCGGAAATAAAAAATTTAACTTTAAAATTCGGAAATTTAAAAATTCAGAAACGACCAAAATTCGAAAATCTCTAAAATTCAAAAATCTCCAATAATTATAAGTTCCTAAATAAAAAAAATCGCCGGACATAATATACGAGGACTCTCATAATCGATTAAGTATTTTGAAAGACGTTTTCGCTTCGAATGTGGTCAATTTATGAATGTTAAGAATTCCCAAAATGAAAGAGAACATTTTCCTGGCCAGACTATTCCATTCAGCTTATGAGACGCCACCGTAAGGCTGCCAGCTACCGTGTGTGTGTGTGTGTATAAATATATAAATATATATATATATATATAAATATATAAATATATATATATATATATATATATGTATATGTATGTCAGACAATCTCCTCGACAGTGGCGCACGGGATTCGTACCCGCTGTACTTGGAAGCAAACTTCCAAGACACCCGCCTTACTCCGCTCGACCATCGACGGTATAAAATCTTGAGAACTCATAGGTTGTATAGCGTCGATGGTCGAGCGGAGTAAGGCGGGTGTCTGGGAGGTTTGCTTCCAAGTACAGCGGGTTCAAATCCCGTGCGCCACTGTCAAGGGCGCACGGTCTGATTGATGTCGCTGTTCACTAGCGAATTTCTCATATATATGTATGTATTATATATATATAAATATATATTATATATTATATATATATATATATATATGTATATATATGTATATATATATATATATATATATATATATATATATATATATGTATGTATGTATGTATGTATATATATGTCCCAAACTTTATAAAGTTAATATATGAACTTAAGAATGGAGGAGAGTGCAGGAGACCATAATGTCTACGCTAATCACTTCCATGTCCCTTACCTCTTTTCATCCCTATCCATAAAGTTATTTTCTCTTAAAACAGCCAATTGTTTCAGCGCCCAGTTACCAAGTCTCTTCCATTCGTTTACCACTCTGTTGGTAAACCAGTTCTTGCCTTATTTCTTTCTTAAACCTGGTTACGCCAGACTATTTTATTCAACTGGTTTTAGGACCTTCTTTAGATTAACCCACACGACTGCGGGGCGAGAATGACGTCAAATCTGGTGGATCAAGCGCTGGTTATGCCCATAACCAAATATCAATCTTGTCATCGAGTTGTTAAGACAGCCGGACAGGTCTCACTGTAAAGGGTTTAAATTGGACACATTTTTCGTTTAAGAAGGAAATAGGCAAGAATTGGCTTACCAACAGAATGGTCAACGAATGGAATAGACTTAATAGCCAATTAGTGATCTCGGAAACTACCAGTCATTTTTAGATATGAGATAACTTTATGGATACGGATGATAGGTGGTAATGGGCATGGAACTGCCTAGTGTAGGCCTTATGGCCTCTTGCAGTCTCCTCCATTCTTATGACCAATCCTGTGAGGAAAGCCATCGCGCTTCAAAAACTTTATTCTGGCTAACAACAGGCGATTTAATTTGTTTTGTATAAGCCCCTGCCACGTGCTCAAAGGGCCAACACACACAATCAGTACCAGCGATTGCATTAGGAGGAAGTTGTGATAGAGTTATCTGTGATCTCCGAACTCTCCGACATAGTGCTCTTATCTCCTCCTTCCTCGTTCAGTAACAGCTTCATGGCGGTGGCAACCAGCTGCACGCTCAAGTTCGCCCACGCAGTTTTTGTAATCTATTTTCTTTTATTTGTTTATCTTTGACGTTCGTCTTCCAACCCTCTGCAAGAAAATTGTTTTACATTTGCAATTATTAGCCTCGTGCTTTCTAGCCGTTCTTTGATTACATATACGAGTGTATACAGTGTGTATATATATTTATATATATATATATATATATATATATACATATATATATATATATATGTATATAATATTATATGACGTAAGTGGAGTAGAAAGCACAGGAGTCTTAGTCTTGAGTTTATTCCTGACTAGTTTCGCAGGTATGCGAAACTAGTTAGGAATAAACTCAAGACTAAGACTCCTGTGTTTCCTACTCCACTTACGTCAACCTAGTCAGAATGTCTCAACATATACATATATATATATATATATATATATATATATATATATATATATATATATATATATAATTATCGGAGTAATGTCGCTGTTACTAGCGAATTTCTCTCATATATATATAGTATATATATATATATATATTATATATATATGTATATATATATATGTATATATATATATATATATATATTATATATTATATATATATATATATATACATACACGAGTGGCAGGGTGGTGAAGTACACACAGAAAACATTTGTAGTTTTATTCGCTGACCTTTCGTCCTAACCCGGACTTCTACAAAGTACAGGACGTCATTGAACAAAACTATATCAATAATAACAATAACAATAATAGTTTAATAGTAAAAATTATATTGATATAATAATAATAATAATAATAATAATAATAATAATAATAATAATAATAATAATAATAATAATAATAATAATAATAATGATAATAATGATAATAATGATAATGATAATAATAATAATAATAACAAAAATAATAATAATAATAATAATAACAATATTAATAATAATAATAATAAACGCAATAATACAATAGGGAAATCACAGAACACACTACATCGGAGAACCACAACAGTGACATACTTGTAGCGCGCCCAGGCGCTGTCCTCATTCGCCAGGCTTTTATATTCACCCGAGAGAAACTCTTACTTAGTGAATGGGCCAAAGTAACTTAGTACAAAGTGGATGTGTGCAAAGTACATTTGTACTGAATGGCGACCCACGAAATACCCACATAATGCACAATCAAATAGTAACAAATATATTTACGGTCCTTTTTAAGTATAAATGCAGACACTTCACGTCAAATTATTCATTAAAGAAATAAAGCAATTCTAAAATTCTAAATTCTTGAGGACAACCTGCAGGTCAATAGCTAACTCTCCTCATGTTTCTAGATGGCTTCAATGATCTAGTTATTCTCTAGTAGACCGGATCCTGTGGCTACGCTGAGCGTCATTGTGGTCTCATATAGAATAACGAAGTGAGGAATTCAAAATATTTCAGAGGCGAGTTATCAAAAGATAAGGCGTTTTAGGGATTTGAAATTTTGAACAATTAATTCCGGAAGGTTAAGGGGAGGGAGAGCACTCCAAACTGAATAGAATTGTCTGACGCCCATCGTCATCAAAAGATTAACTGAGATGGAATTAAGTTAAGATCCGAAACTGAATTAAATCACCTAATGATCAGAAAAACACACACACAAGGGCTATTGCTGTCGTGAAAGGATTAGATAAATGTTCTATTTATTACTCTTAGCTGGAAATCGTCTACTTATTTTATAGTTAATTTATTTGTGTATTTATGCATTTCTCTTTCAAGACTGGGTACTTGGTTCTGCTATTGCATGTATTGTATTCCGAAAATATTTCAAGAAAGAAAAAAGACAAGGAAATACATTTAGAAATAAAAAGACTGAATTGTGATAAAATGAAATGAGCTAAAAGTAAATAAAAGAAAAGAAAAATAAAGAAAAGGGAAAAATATCTACGATTCAAAGCGCTGCCACGAGAAACCTCAACTTACCATAAGGATGACAAGGAGGGAAGCCCAGACGCCATGGTGCCGACGTGCCCTGGACATAGCTAGTCTTGCCGCCGCCGCCGCCGCCGCTGCTGCAGGAGGCTACCTGCACCGCCCCCGCCGCCCCTCACACAGACACAGCCCCCTCCCGCCCCGGTCACACGAGGTCAGCCCCTCCCCGCCGCCGCCGCCGCCAAGACTCCCGCAGTCACACATTAGACGGCCCCGACTCAATAGTCTTCCCTCGGCTTCGTCGTGGTCCACTTGCTCGGTGCTCTTGCAAGGAGGTTCTCCTGTTCCTCCTGCGGCCCAGGGCGTCTCGAACTTCGGAACAAACGCGAGTTCACGGGCCCGGCGGCCGCATACTTGCCCGTTGTCGGGACGGGCGGCTGACTGGCTCGCTCGCTGGCTTTCCGTCTCCTCTCGACGCCAGACGGCTGTCGAGCAGGGTGCCTTATGGCTAAGCATACACAGCTATCGGATCGTCCAGGACAGCTGCTATCTGTCACCCTCCAACGGTACTGAGGCAACCACACACACTGGGCCTCCACCAGCCTATCGGAACCACCTCGCACTCAGGACCCACTGGATATTATTGTCACTTTACACAAGAGGTGGTCTCACACGTAACTGCCACGCGGAGCGTCGCACACCCTCCCCTCGCACTGTCCCGCATCGCACTGACTCCGTGGGTTTGTTTTGGTTGGTATTTCGGACCTCGCGAGCGAGGAGGTGGGGGGAAGGGGGAGGGGGAGGGGGAGGGGGGAGGGGGAGGAGGGAGGGAGGGAGGGAGGCAGGAGTGTCCGCACGCCCAGTGGCGATTTCTCCCTAACACTTGTCTATACTTACATACCCACATAGTACCTACGTAATGACCTCAAGGCACCCAGCTACTTCATGTGTCTACTACCTCCTTCGCTGGCACCTCTCCTTCGCCCCCCCCCCTAACCACCCTCCCTACCCCTCCTCCAAGACCCAACACCTCACCTCCAACCCCACCGGCACCTTTACTCCCCCCCTCCTCCTCCCCCACTCCCCTCCTCCTCCCCCACTCCCCTCCTCCTCCCCCACTCCCCTCACACTCCCGATTCTTGGCACTCAAGGTGTTTGAGAACGCCGCGCGGGTGCCCTACCTTCAAGCACACGACTCCCGTTTTCTGCGTGGTTGCCTCGTGGCTGGAGGAGGAGGAGGAGGAGGAGGAATAGGAGGAGAAGAAGATCAATCGCCCTCTTCGCTTCGACTGATTTCATTCCGACTAAAGCCTGATGGTCTCGTATTCTCTTAGATGTGGGTTCGAATCCCGCACTCCATTCCGATTCCCAGCAGTGACTCAGTTACCTACCCCCAACAGTCTTCTAAAGCGCATCATAGGGCAAAGGTGACGGTTTCGGCTGCAGCTATTCAGCGCCTACTGACGTAAGCTCCTCACCACCTATGTTCAGTAAAGCGGCTTCGTCCAGTTGAGGGCAGAGACGCTCTGAGAGTTACACCAGCAGGTATAATTCACGAGCCACGTCACAGTTCTAACGAATATATATATATATATATATATATATCACAACTAACACCACAGTCGGACGAAAGAAAGAGTTGCGTAAGCGGAACTATATATTTCGATTGCTACCTGCAATCCTCTTCAGTAGTACAAAGTGGCAGGGAGGAGGCTATCTTAAGTAGCAACCTCTTACAAAAGAAAGGGAACACGAGAAAATACAGAACATCACTGCCCCAGCCCTAGTTGACCTGAGGCTGACACGAGGTCGGGTCAGGGGGAGGGGGAGGAAGCTTGTTGACAATATTTTTGGTGATGAATAGTCCTGAAATGATGTCTGGGGTCCATTGACCCTTGGAAATATTCATCGTGGGCAGATAATCAATTAATGTTGATTCCACCATTTTCCTTCTGAACCCACACCCCGATTTGTAAATGAGATCAGATTTCTCCCAGTCCATCCGGTGATTAAATTTATCAACGTGTTGAAACACTGCTGAATTTATTTGGCCATATCTAATCGACCTTTTGTGTTCATTTAATCTTGTCGGTAGGTCTCTTCCCGTCTGGCCAATGTATGAAAGGTCACAATCTTTACATGGAAGGGAGTAAACACCTGGGATAATGTTCTTCCTTCAACCTCTGGTGACATTAACAACTTTTTTATTAATAGTGTTTAGGGTAGTTATGAATTAAAATTTACTTTCTCTTTGGGAAGAAACTTGGACAATTGACTGATGGACTCTGAGAAGGGGATGACTAGGGGGATTTTGTCTCTCTTTCTTTAACTTAGTGGAAGGGTGTTTGAAAAAACTTGGTCTGGATTGACTAAGGGCTTTATCCAGAAACCAATGAGGGTAGGCTAATTTTGTTAATTGGGACTTGATGGAAGTTAATTCGTGTTCTAAAAATTGGGGGCTACAAATCCTAAAGGCTCGGAGAAAAAGTCCCGAAGCTACACTCCTTTTAATGTGATCTGGGTGATGACTGAAGAAATGGAGGTAACTACCTGAATGAGTGTTCTTTCTAAAAACAGTAAAGGCAAGCTTATTCCCATTCTTCATGATTAAGATGTCTAAAAAGGATTTGTAGCCCCCAATTTTTAGAACACGAATTAACTTCCATCAAGTCCCAATTAACAAAATTAGCCTACCCTCATTGGTTTCTGGATAAAGCCCTTAGTCAAGCCAGAACAAGTTTTTTCAAACAAAATCCCCTAGTCATCCCCTTCTCAGAGTCCATCAGTCAATTGTCCAAGTTTCTTCCCAAAGAGAAAGTAAATTTAATTCATAACTACCCTAACACTATTAATAAAAAAGTTGTTAATGTTCACCAGAGGTTGAAGGAAGAACATATCCCAGGTGTTTACTCCCTTCCATGTAAAGATTGTGACCTTTCATACATTGGCCAGACGGGAAGAGACCTACCGACAAGATTAAATGAACACAAAAGGTCGATTAGATATGGCCAAATAAATTCAGCAGTGTTTCAACACGTTGATAAATTTAATCACCGGATGGACTGGGAGAAATATGATCTCATTTACAAATCGGGGTGTGGGTTCAGAAGGAAAATGGCGGAATCAACATTAATTGATTATCTGCCCACGATGAATATTTCCAAGGGTCAATGGACCCCAGACTATCATTTCAGGACTATTCATCACCAAAAAATATTGTCAACAAGCTTCCTCCCCCTCCCCCTGACCGACCTCGTCAGTCACCTCAGGTCAACTAGGGCTGGGGCAGTGATGTTCTGTATTTTCTCGTTTTCCCTTTCTTTTGTAAGAGGTTGCTACTTAAGATAGCCTCCTCCCTGCCACTTTGTACTACTGAAGAGGATTGCAGGTAGCAATCGAAATATATAGTTCCGCTTACGCAACTCTTTCTTTCGTCCGACTGTGGTGTTAGTTGTGATTTATAAATGTGTTACTACATTTCTCACCTGTGATATATATAATATATAGAATATATATATATATATATATATATATATATATTGAGTATATGATATATTTTCTA
>NC_134799.1:9977031-9980195 GCF_046742065.1 Oratosquilla oratoria
CTAGTTCCGAGTTTATTCCTCTGAAGAAGCCCAAAGCGAAACCGGTCAGGAATAAACTCGGATCTAGACCCGTGTCTTCTTCTTCTTCTTCTTCTTCTTCTTCCACCTTCCCCAAAGAGAAAACTACATAGACAGGACTCATACTCAGCTCTTGTGGTGAATTGGTTTTGTTGTTGTCTCGAATCCCCAACAGTCGGCGGTGATTGCCACCTGCCCCAGCTTCCGATGGCTTCAGTTAAAGCTAAGTGAGTCCTGGTGCACCCGACCGTTCTGTGTTTATACACGTGTTGTTATCTACAGTTGTTGTCCTGTTTATATGCCAAGGACGGTTCCTTGATGTGTGTTTGCTTAGATATTTTCTGATAAAAAGGTTGTTAGGAATCACATTGGTCCACTATTATCTGCTGACGGTCAACTTGAATATTCAAACGAAGGAATGTGTAATATCTTAAACAATTATTTTAGCTCTATATTATACTGTCTGTAAGGTCATCATAAGCTAATCACAAAACATAATAGATAGATGAATAAATAAGTTAATACTATATAGAAATAGATCAATAAATAAACAAACAAATAAGTAAATAGATAAATAGATATATAGATAAATAAATTGATAATAAGAATGAAAATAAATAGACGAATAGATAAAAAATAATGAAAAATAAGTAAATAGATAAACAAATTGAAACCGAAATCGTGTCTAGTTCGATACTCAGCGGTTTTCAGTGAGTGCTACTTGCCCTGGCTACCTAAGCACACGGTTAAGGTGACGTTTTCGACCGCAGCGAAGCTCCTCATGGCGTATAAATTCCTCACAAAGACGGAATCATACACACACACACACACACACACACACACACACACACACACACACACACACACATATATATATATATATATATATATATATATATTTTATATACATATATTTATATATATGTATATATATATATATGTATATATTGATTTAAACTATGACAAATGTAACTGAAGGCGGAGAAAATATACGAGGAATAATGGAAGAATTTTACTGCCTTAACGTTTCGACCCTTAGGGTCTTGATCACAAAGCAATGCATCCATACCACGAACAATTTCCCTTGCCTATTCCTAAAATCTTAAAATTAATCAAACTATGTATCACAACTAATGTTTTTTCCTTCAAAGATAATTTTTTCAAACAAAAGTTTGGATGTAGTATGGGCTCTAATCTCTCCCCAGTATTATCTAACCTTTATATGGAATACTTCGAAACCGTATTACTACCGGACATAAAACCACCCGACATGATCTGGTTGTAGATACGTTGATGATATGTTTACGTTTTGGGACGATTAGTTGGGGACAATTTAATGACTTTTACATCAAGCTTACTAATTTGTCACCTAAATATAAAATTCAAAGTCGAATGGGAAGAGGACAACAGCATTTCCCTTTCTGGACATACTAGTGATCAGAAGTCATGGACATTTGGACTTTACAGGATTATAGAAAGCCCACGCATACTGGTAGCTATTTACATTTTTTTAGTTACCATCCAGAAAGGGTGTAACTGCGTGTTGCTTCGGGCCTCTATTTAAGAGCATTAAGAATTGGTAGTGTTCAATTTTTAAATAAAGAATTAGATACAATAAACTTACAATTGAGCAAAAGTAGGGTTATCCAACTTGGTTGTTGACTAAAGCTACTTCGCAAGGCAAAAATCAGTTTATTATAAGAACTCTGCACAAACAAACAACCAGCACAATTGGGACAAAACTTGTTATAAAGTTCCCATACAACTATTTATTGGACGAAGCTTATAATATGTTACCACAAGATAAGATTAAATTGGTCTGCAACTATCCTAATAGCATTTTTCATAAGGTAGTAAAATATACATCAAAAACCCATATCAGATAAAAACCCAGGAGTATATAAACTACCGTGTAAAGACTGTAATGAGGTCTACTGGGGTCAAACTGGTAGGGGACTCAACACCAGAGTAAAAGGGAGCACAAAAACTCTGTCAGGTTCATGCACAAAACAAACCGCGCGGTCTTCCTCCATACATCAACAAAAGATCACGCCATAGATTGGAACAATCCAGAATTAATTTATAAATCCAATTGTAGCTTCAGGAGGGAAAGATAGTTGAATCTTTCCTCATTAAAACACTTGCCAATTAACAACACATCAAAAGGGCAAATGGTCATCTGATAGTATAACAACTTATGCTTGTGAATTAAATTTATTACCAGTACCGACTCCGCCCCACCTCGGACATGTGACTTGAGCCACCTCCCTTTGTTCCTACTTTGGTACCTCTCCTCACTGTTATAAATTCTTGTTACATCTTCTTATTCTTGTATCCATTACTGCTGAAGAGGACCACAGTAGTGGACGAAATATACAGTTCGTCTGTCTTCCTTTGCTTTGGTTTCTCCGACAGTTGGTGAATTTAAAACAATTTTACTATATGTGCTACTACATTTTCGTCCTGTGTGATATATATATATATATATATGTAATATATATACATATATATACATATATATATATGTTATTTTATATATATGTATGTAGTATTTATATTTGTATATAGTTATACATATATATATATATATATAAAATATATGTATATATATATATATATATATTTTATTATTATATATGTGTGTGTGTGTGTGTGTGTATGTATATCTATATATGGGTTTATATATATACAGTATATGTCTATATTATAATATATATATATATATATATACATATATGTAATATATAAACTATACCAAGCAGAACACATCTTTATATATTCTATTCTGTGTTCGACTCTCCCTCTGGGGGTAAGTTTGGGCTTAAACGGTGACCTTACGATTTTTTGCTAAATCCATTCTTTATTTATTTATTTGTTTATTTATTTATCTTTCGTCATTTTGGTCACTTGCCCCAATTGGTTCACCTCCTCACCTACAGGTCGAGGACCACCAGGCCTTGGGCACCACTCAGGCCAAAGGTACGGACGCTAGAGGCGGAAATGTGAAAAATCAGGGAAAAAAAAAAAGAGGCTCAAATTTGGCTGGTCGCCACGCACACGCCCTTGAGCCAAGGTTCCTCCCGTCTACCTCGCCGTGTTCTGTGTACGACTCTCTCCCTTTGACGATTTTTGGCCAAAACAAACAG
>NC_134799.1:9985695-9988195 GCF_046742065.1 Oratosquilla oratoria
CTTGCAAGGGGCTACGAGGAGAGCTTGATCCATGTACGAGAGATCCTCCTGTATGAGCTCCAGGACTTCTTTGAGCACCTGTTGCTGGGGCTCTGGGCTTCTTGAAGTCCTTCTGTACTTTTCCTATGGGCTTGGGCTTCTGAGCCTTGTTGGAGTGGGCCGGGGGGGCAGTCGTCTCCACAATGGGACCCCCGGCCGCTCGAAGTTCCTTAAGCTGGGCTTTTGTTGGCTGGAGATCTTTGTCTAGGGTCTCCGCCATGGCTGGTCTTGTGGCCTGTTCTAGGCTCGTCTCCAGCTGAGGGCGCCTTCCATAATTATTCCTCACCCAATTCAGACATTCCACGGTGTCGAGGCTCAGCAGGTGTGACACCGCTTGTTGCATCTCGGTTTTGCTGTCGATGCCGATGGTCAGTCGCGGTCGGGCGAGTGGTGCACCAAAGGCGAAATTTCTTGAAGAGTTGAAGGATAAAACTCGGTTGTTCGCAGCACACACACACACACACACACACACACACACACACACACACACACACACACACACACACACACACACACACACAGGCACACACTCATATACACAAGCACACGTAGACACTCATACTCACGCACACGCAAGCATATTCACACACACACACACACACACACACACACACACACACACACACACACACACACACACACACACACACACACACACACACACACACACACACACATATATATATATATTTCCTTTCTTTTCTTCTCTCTTTTTTATCTTGTTGTTGGGATTTTCCCGCTCCTTGAAAAGTGTAGATAAAGAATGAGCCATGTATAGAAAGAGGAGGAGAAGGAGGAGGAGAAGGAGGAGGAGGAGGAGGAAAGGAGACGGAGTAAGAGGAAGAGATAAATGAGGAGAGGGTGTTAATTAATGTGAAAGTGACAGCGCTGGCACGAAAAGTTTACTGACATTTGGTTTAGACAAATTTGTTCAAAGGTCTAAAAGACAGGTGAAGAACTTCAACGGTTTTAATAGTAACATAGCATATGCGATTTAACAGAACCTACTATAACTAGAAATAACAAAATTGGAGAGAAACTTTTTTTTACTATTCTTCAAAATGATCTGAAATCAGCTCTATTTCTGCCACAGAGTAAACACTGAAGAACTAAATCAAAGATATTTTCAGTTGTCCACAACTGAAGAATGTCGCTAGAAATGATATATGAGAAAGTGTACAACATCAGATTTCGACATTTATATTAGATATTCAGAACAGATCATGGGAATATTGGAAAAAAAATTATTCAATGTATAATAACACAGGGTTGGTGGGGAGACTTCACACAAACCTTCAGGTTTTTAAAATGTTTTAATAACAGGTGTAATAGAATTTCAGGCAAAAGAATGTCTGAAATAGGGTGAACAGAGCAGAATTGAGTGTGTTTTCACATACGACACAAACCGTCCAAGAATCAATGGAAACTATCTGAAAGGTAGAGCTGGGCGCGTTTCTTGGTGCGTTCCTGGGTGCGTTCCGCATTAGTTTGGCCGCGGTTAGCGCTCCCAAACTATCAAAGTAATGTAGGTGCTGGTATAGTAGTGTATGTGGCCTATCTTTTGGATGTGGCCTACGGAAATTTTCTTTGGTTATAGTATGTGGCCTCCTACCGGACTTTTATTTCGGTATGAACCTCCTGTCTCTTAAGCTTTAATAGTTTGGGAGCGCTAACCGTGGCTACACTAAAGCGGAACGCACCGAGGAACGCGCCCAGCTCTGATGAATGGACATGTTAAATACATGTCCTTTCATCAGAGCTGGGCGCGTTCCTCGCTGGCCGAGCGAGTTAGAGCGTCTCCTTGCGAAGGAGGTCGAGGTGACACAAGCTCGAAATCTACCTCTAGCGAGTTGGACCAAGGGCATGGTTCATTAAATTTCATGCTACAGAGTCCTGTGAGGGCACGGTACTGAAAGGGGGAAGTTCGCGACGTTATATTGAATCAACGTTCAGTGGCTGGAACATACATCACTTTGAGACGTTCGTATGTAACAGTGTGAAGTTTTGAAACCGAAATATCTTGGCCAAATGGCTCATTCCTCTCCATCCCCCCAAGCACACACATGAAAAGAAATTCAAGAAGGATTGTTAGAAGAGATCTGAGAAAGAAAGAAAAAAAAAATAGTTTTCCACACAGAGTGGTGGATGTCTGGAACAAATTGGACAAGTTGGTGTGTGCAAACACCATACAAAAATTTAAGAACAAACTAGATGCTGAGAGATACAAAGATGTTCCATATTATAAATCCTTCAACTTCATGACCTAAATTAAGTTAGTGTACACTTACCCGAATACCATAATTAAAAAAGTAGTTAATGTACATCAGATGTGGAGAGAAGAACACAACCCAAGTGTCCACCAGCTGGCGTGTAAGATTTGGAGTCTAGTTGACATAGGTCAGACGGGAAGAGATCTGTGGACAAGGTCGAATTAACTCAAATGTTCGATCAGATACGAGCA
>NC_134799.1:9998195-10000695 GCF_046742065.1 Oratosquilla oratoria
ACCCCAGAGTTTTGGTCCACATTATTCCTCCGATGTACATTTACTACCTTTCTAAAAATACTATTTGGATAATTGTAAATAAATTTAATTTGGTTGTTAGGTAGTAGTTTGGAGACCAAGTTGATAGATTCATTATATGGTACAATGATGTTACTGTTACTCCATTTAAGCTTCTCCCTGGAGTTATTTGGTTTGTAAAAATTAGATTTGGCTTTATGTAGGGCTTTCTTTAAAAACCATTCCGGATAACCTACGTTAGAGAGTTGTTTATTGATAATGTCAAATTCTATTTGCAAAAATTGTGGACTACAAATCCTAAGGCCTCTTAGATATAGGCCCGATGCAACACTATATTTAATGTTATCCGGATGGTGGCTAAAAAAGTGTAGGTAATTTCCTGAGTGAGTAGGCTTCCTATACACAGAAAAGGACAATTGGTCTGGATCTCTTATGACCGAAATGTCCAGGAATGGGATCCTACCTCCTTCTCTCCATTCTACCTTAAAATTAACATTCTTAGCTAAATTATTTAATTTAACAAAGAATTCATCAAAAGAACCCCATTTTCATCCCATAGTGTACTTTCAAAATATTCCATGTATAGGTTAGCTAACACAGGTGAAAGGTTAGATCCCATACTGCAACCATATCTTTGTCTAAATAAGAATTATTGAAAGTCAAAACATTAGTATTGAAAGTGGAAGTTTGTATTGATATGGGTGCAGTTTGGTTTCCAAAAAAACTGAAGATATATTCCGTGTTAACATTTGTGAATAAGGAAACTATATCGAGACGGAAGACATCTTAAGTTTTTTGGAAACCAAACTGCACCCATATCAATACAAACTCCCACTTTCAGTATCAAAGATTATTAGCTTGACCCGTTTATGGATCAATACTAATGTTTTTACTTTCAATAATTCTTATTTTAGACAAAGATATGGTTGGAATATGGGTTCTAACAGTCGCTCAAAGCAAAACAGTCCCATAAAAAGAAGAAGAAGAAGAAAAAAAAAAAAAAAAAAAAGATGGCTCCCCGCAACTGACAGGCCTCACCCAGAGAGGGGTTTCTCACTTCCCACGGCGTGGGAGTAGTGGGAGTGGGGAGGTGAGTGAGTTAATCCTCTGGGGTTGTTGTCGCCAAGCAAATTTATTCAGCTGAGGGGAACCTCGTGGTTCCAGGGAGGACTTCAATCCTATTTTTGGGATAGAAAATCAAAAGGATTTTGGGCTTTCCAAATGGTCAAAATTTGACTTACAAGCAAGGTACAACTTTGGGCAAAAATTGTCCATTTTTCCTATTTTTCTGTTTCTGCAGTTTTTTTTATTTTTATTTCTTCAATGGGCTTCTTTTTTAGGGCTTCAAAGGGCTTATAAGGGCTTCTCTATTATTTTTTTTTCTATTCTTTCTTTTCTCCAAGTTTTCAATAGGCTGTTTCTTTTATATATATATTTCTTATTAAATTTTCTTTCTTTTTTGTTTTATTTCATTAATTGTGGGGTTCATGGGTGTTGCTCACCGCCTCCAGGAGTTGACGTCACTCCTTGTTCTGTACCACGCCGGAGGCGTCCTCCACCGAGGGTCGACCGGGCTCGGCCTCCAGGACTCTTGGGGCCCTCCAGAGTCCCGAGTCGCCCTCGAGGACAACCTCCAGGAGCGTGTGTCTTCGTGGAGGCGGGAGGGAGGATCTTGTTCTTCGGTCACCGGAGAAGAGACGTCGTCCTCCTCGTCGTCTTCTCCGGTGCCGTGAACGCAACAATAGCCCCTTGCGCAGTACTTGCAAGGGGCTACGAGGAGGGCTTGATCAATGAATGAAGTCTCCTCCTGTATGAGCTTCAGGGCTTCTTTGAGGACGTCTTGGTGGGGCTCTGGGCTTCTTGAAGCCCTTGTCTTATCCTCAGGGCTCGGGCTTCTGAGCCTTGGTGGAGTGGGCCGGGGGGGCAGTCGTCTCCACAGTGGGACCCCCGGCCTCTCGAAGTTCCTCATGCTGGGCTTTTGTTGGCTGGAGATCTTTGTCCAGGGTCTCCGCCATGGTTGGTCTACTGGTCTGTTCCAGGCTCGTCTCCAGCTGAGGGCGCCTTCCATAATTATTCTTCTCCCAAGTCTGGCTTTCCCCGGTGTCGAGGCTCAGCAGGTGTGACACCGCTTGTTGCATCTCGGTTTTGCTGTCGATGCTGATGGTCAGTCGCGGTCGGGCGAGTGGTGCACAAGAGGCGAAATTTCTTGAAGAGGTGTAGGATAAAACTCGGTAGTTCGTAACACACACACACACACACACACACACACACACACACACACACACACACACACACACACACACACACACACACACACACACACACACATATATATATATATATATATATACATATATATATTCTGACAGGTTGACGTAAGCGGAATAGGAAACACAAGACTACGACTCCTGTGTTTCCTATTCCGCTTACGTCATATATGTATATATATATATATATATATATATATATATACATATATATA
>NC_134799.1:10008195-10020695 GCF_046742065.1 Oratosquilla oratoria
TTGGCCCCAATAGACATCACCACAGTCTTTACAAGGCAATTTATATACCCCAGAGTTTTGGTCCACATTATTCCTCCGATGTACATATACTACCTTTCTAAAAATACTATTTGGATAATTGTAAATAAATTTAATTTGGTTGTTAGGTACTCGTAGTAGTTTGGAGACTAAGTTGATAGATTCATTATATGGTACAATGACGTTACTCTTACTCCATTTAAACTTCTTCCTGGAGTTATTTGGTTTATAAAAATTAGATTTGGCTTTATGTAGGGCTTTCTTTAAAAAACATTTCGGATAACTTACGTTATTGATAATGTCAAATTCTATTTGCATAAATTTGGACTACAAGCCCTAAGGGCTCTTAGATATAGGCCTGATGCAACACTATATCTAATGTTATCCGGATGGTGGCTAAAATAATTCTTACTTTAGACAAATAATTCTTACTTTAGACAAAGATATGGTTGATGTATGGGTTCTAACATTCGCTCATAGCAAAAAAGTCCCTTAAAAAGAAGAAGAAGAAGAAAAAAACAAAAAACAAAAACGGTGGCTCCTCGCAACTGACAGGCCTCACCCAGAGTGGGGTTTCTCACTTCTCACGGCGTGGGAGTAGTGGGAGTGGGGTGGTGAGCGAGTTAATCCTTTGGGGTTGTCGTCGCCAAGGAAATTTATTCAGCTGAGGGGAACCTCGTGGTTCCAGGGAGGACTTCAATCCTATTTTTGTGAAAGAAAATCAAAAGGATTTTGGGCTTTCCAAATGGTCAAAATTGGACTTACAAGCAAGGCACTACTTTGGGCTAGAATTGTCCCTTTTTTCCTATTTTTCTGTTTCTGCAGTTTTTTTTTCCAATGGGCTTCTTTTTTAGGGCTTCAAAGGGCTTATAAGGGCTTCTCTATTATTTTCATTTCTATTTTTTTCTTTTCTCTAAGTTTTGGATGGGCTGTTTCTTTTATATGTATATTTCTTATTTAATTCTTTATCTTTTTTATTTTTTTCTTATTTCATCCATTGCGGGCTTGTTGGGTTCTGCTCACCGCCTCCAGGAGTTGACGTCACTCCTTGTTTTGTACCACGCTGGAGGCGTCCTCCACCGAGGGTCGACCGGGCTCGGCCTCCAGGACTCTTGGCGCCCTCCAGAGTCCCGAGTCGCCCTCGAGGACAACCTCCAGGAGCGTGTGTCTTCGTGGAGGCGGGAGGGAGGATCTTGTTCTTCGGTCACCGAAGAAGAGACGTCGTCCTCCTCGTCGTCTTCTCCGGTGCCGTGGACACAACAATAGCCCCTTGCGCAGTACTTGCAAGGGGCTAGCAGGAGGGCTTGATCAATGTATGAGGAGTCCTCCTGTATGAGCTCCAGGACTTCTTTGAGCACCTGTTGGTGGGGCTCTGGGCTTCTTGAAGTCCTTGTCTTATCCTCAGGGCTCGGGCTTCTGAGCCTTGGTGGAGTGGGCCGGGGGGGCAGTCGTCTCCACAGTGGGACCCCCGGCCGCTCCAAGTTCCTCATGCTGGGCTTTTGTTGGCTGGAGATCTTTGTCCAGGGTCTCCGCCATGGTTGGTCTTCGGGCCTGTTCCAGGCTCGTCTCCAGCTGAGGGCGCCTTCCATAATCATTCTTCTCCCAATTCAGACTTTCCACGGTGTCGAGGGTCAGCAGGTGTGACACTGCTTGTTGCATCTCGGTTTTGCTGTCGATGCTGATGGTCAGTCGCGGTCGGGTTAGTGGTGCACCAAAGGCGAAATTTCTTGAAGACGGGAAGCATAAAACTCGTGGTTCATAACACACACACACACACACACACACACACACACACACACACACACACACACACACACACACACACACACACACACACACACACACACACACATATATATATATATTTATGTATATATATATATATATATATATATATATATATATATATATTTGTTGAGACATTCTGACAGGTTGACGTAAGCGGAATAGGAAACACAAGACTAAGATTCCTGTGTTTCCTATTCCGCTTACGTCATATATGTATATATATATATATATATATATATATATATATATATATATATATATATATATACCTTCAGTATACTCGTACATATACATATGTGTATATGCATATACGTATACTTGTACATATACATATACGTATACATATACATATCCATATCCATATACATATACATATACATATACATATACATATACATATACATATACATATACATATACATATATATATACATATACATATACATATATACATATACATATACATATATACATATACATATACATATATACATATACATATACATATACATATACATATACATATAAATGAATTAATACAAAATGAAAATATAAACAAGTATATGAATTAATAAATGAAATAATGATATTCCCACAATTCGACGACAAACTCGTGCGCTTCCTTGGAGACGGCGCTTTCGTCGCAGATTTTTTTTTTCCAGCATTCAAATAGAACCATTCCTCTACTTAGGATCATTTACGATTTTTTCGAAGTTACAGTGGGTTTTGGCAGATAAATATTCCATGATTATGCACGCACAGGTCAGGATTTGGACCAAGTTGGACCAAGGCAGCAAGTTGGACCAAGGGCATGGGTCATTAGATTTGACGCTACAAAGTCCTGTGAGGGGCACCGTCCTAGCCTCCTGATAGGGGGAAGTTCGCGACGTTAAATTGAATCAATGTTTAGTGACTGGAACATACATCACTTCGAGGAGTTCGCATGTAACAATGTGAAATTTTGAAACCCAAATTTCTTGGCCTTATGGGTCAGTCCCCCCACACACACATGAAAAGAAACTCATAAAAGTTATTTATAGAAGAGATTTAAAAAAAAAAAATGTACACAGAGTGGTGGATGTCTGGAACAAACTGGACGAAACAATAGTGTGTGCAAATACCTTACAAAGACGGGTCACTACGAGCATAGCTCCCCTTCCTATATAATACAACTAGGTAAATACACACGCACACACACACACACACACGCACGCACGCACGCAAGCACCCACCCACTCACGCACACACACACACACACACACACACACACACACACATATATACATGTATATATATATATGTATATATATATATATATATATATATATATATATATATATATATATATATACCTTCAGTATACTCGCACATATACATATATGTATATGCATATACGTATACTTGTACATATACATATACATATACGTAAATTTATACATATACATATACATGTACATATACATATACGTATGTATATACATATACAAATACATATACATATACTATAAACCCACTATCGGAGAAATAATATCGGAAGTATAGAAAAACTGTATATTTCGACTACTATCTGTAGTCCTCTTCAGCAGAATGGTTACAAGAAGTTAGAGTACGGGTATAAATGAGGTAGTGAGGGGTACAGAAAAGGGGATGGGGAAAGTGGGGGGACTCAGGTTACATGCCCTTGATATGGTTGGGTCAAGGAAGGACAGTTGGTGGTATTTTGTCCGACCGCTCTTAACATTAATTTTTTGACTGCTATCCTCGTAATGCAATCTGGGGGCCACTGACCTTTTGAGGTATTGAAATTAGGATAATGTTTTATTAAGGAAGATTTTACAATTTTCCTACGAAAACTACGATGTGATTTAAAAATAATAGCTGCATTATCCCAATCCATTCTGTGGTCTTTTTGGCTGGCATGAAGGAACACGTCGGAGTTAGCTTGTCCATATTTAATGGAGTTTTTGTGTTCCTTTAATCTTGAGGACAAATTCCTGCCAGTTTGGCCCCAATAGAGATCACCACAGTCTTTACAAGGCAATTTATATAACCTGGAGTCATGGTCCACATTATTCCTCCGAAGTACATTTACTACCTTTCTAAAAATACTATTTGGATAATTGTAAATAAATTTAATTTGGTTGTTAGGTAGTAGTTTGGAGACCAAGTTGATAGATTCATTATATGGTACAATGATGTTACTGTTACTCCATTTAAGCTTCTCCCTGGAGTTATTTGGTTTGTAAAAATTAGATTTGGCTTTATGTAGGGCTTTCTTTAAAAACCATTCCGGATAACCTACGTTAGAGAGTTGTTTATTGATAATGTCAAATTCTATTTGCAAAAATTGTGGACTACAAATCCTAAGGCCTCTTAGATATAGGCCCGATGCAACACTATATTTAATGTTATCCGGATGGTGGCTAAAAAAGTATAGGTAATTTCCTGTGTGAGTAGGCTTCCTATACACAGAAAAGGACAATTGGTCTTGATCTCTTATGACCGAAATGTCCAGGAATGGGATCCTACCTCCTTCTTCCCATTCCACCTTCAAATGAATATTCTTAGCTAAATTATTTAATCTAACAAAGAATTCATCAAAAGAACCCTACTTTTCATCCCATAGTGTAAAAATAATCAGACAAGAAACAATGGTCTCAAACTGTCCGGAAAGAGATTCAATTTGGAAGTGGGTAGAAACAACTTTGCCAACCGTGTAGTTAATGAATGGAATAAACTTCCTGCACAGGTAGTGCAATGTAGTTCAGTTCGAAGCTTTAAGAATCATTTAGATAAATACCTAAGTAAGATGCTGTAATGATTATAATTTATCTTATATTATTTGTTTTTGTTATATCTTTTGTCTGTCTGATTTTCATTTATTATTAGTTATATGTCAATTTATTATTATTTACTATTTACCTGTTTATTATTTAACTATACCTATGCATTTATTTATGTATCTTATTTGTTATTTAAATCATTATAGTTTTTATTTATTATTTTATTATTAATATGATTTTTTTTTTCGCATCCGACCTAGATATGGATCAAATGGTCTCCTGTCGGTATGCTCCGCCTTTGTAATCCTTTCTATATCATCAACATATCTAAACCAAAATATGTCAGGTGGTTTAATCCTAGATAATAAAGTACTTTCAAAATATTCCATGTATAGGTTAGCTAACACAGGTGAAAGGTTAGAATCCATACTGCAACCATATTTTTGTCTAAAGTAAGAAGTATTGAAACTAAAATCATTAGTATTGATCTATAAACGGGTCAAGGTAATAATCTTTGATACTGAAAGTGGGAGTTTGTATTGATTTGGGTGCAGTTTGGTTTCCAAACAAACTGAAGATATCTTCCGTGTTAACATTTGTGAATAAGGAAACTATATCGAGACAAAAGATATCTTCAGTTTTTTGGGGACCAAACTGCACCCATATCAATACAAACTCCCACTTTCAGTATCAAAGATTATTAGCTTGACCCGTTTATGTATCAATACTAATGTTTTTACTTTCAATAATTCTTATTTTAGACAAAGATATGGTTGCAGTGTGGGTTCTAACAGTCGCTCAAAGCAAAACAGTCCCATAAAAAAGAAGAGGAAGAAGAAGAAGAAGAAGAAGAAGAAGAAGAAGAAGAAGAAGAAGAAGAAGAAGAAGAAGAAGAAGAAGAAGAAGAAGAAGATGAAGAAGAAGAAGAAGAAGAAGAAGAAGAAGAAGAAGAAGAAGAAGAAGAAGAAGAAGAAGAAGAAGAAGAAGAAGAAGAAGAAGAAGACAGAAAGAAAGAAAGAAAAAACAAAAAACGATGGCTCCCAGCAACTGACAGGCCTCACCCAAAGAGGGGTTTCTCACTTCCCACGGCGTGGGAGTAGTGGGGTGGTGAGCGAGTTAATCCTCTGGAGTTGTCGTCGCCAAACAAATTTATTCAGCTGAGGGGAACCTCGTGGTTCCAGGGAGGACTTCAATCCTATCTTTGGGATAGAAAATCAAAAGGATTTTGGGCTTTCCATGTGGTCGAATTTGGGCTTACAAGGAAGGTACTACTTTGGGCTAAAATTGTCCATTTTTTCCTATTTTCCTTTTTCTGCAGATTTTTATTTCTATTTTTTCAATGGGCTTCTTTTTTAGGGCTTTTAAGGGCTTCTAAGGGCTTCTCTATTATTATTATTTTTCTATTTTTTTCTTTTCTCCAAGTTTTCGATGGGCTGTTTCTTTTATATATATATATCTTATTTAATTCTTTATCTTTTTTTCTTTTTTCTTTTTTTCTTATTTCATCCATTACGGGCTTGTTGGGTTCTGCTCACCGCCTCCAGGAGTTGACGTCGCTCCTTGTCGTGTACCACGTCGGAGGCGTCCTCCATCGAGGGTCGACCGGGCTCGGCCTCCAGGACTCTTGGCGTCCTCCAGAGTCCCGAGTCGCCCTCGAGGACAACCTCCAGGAGCTCGTTTCTTCGTGGAGGCGGGAGGGAGGATCTTGTTCTTCGGTCACCGAAGAGACGTCGTCCTCCTCGTCCTCTTCTCCGGTGCCGTGGACACAACAATAGCCCCTTGCGCAGTACTTGCAAGGGGCTAGCAGGAGGGCTTGATCAATGTATAAGGAGTCCTCCTGTATGAGCTCCAGGACTTCTTGGAGCACCTGTTGGTGGGGCTCTGGGGTTCTTGAAGCCCTTGTCTTATCCTCAGGGCTCGGGCTTCTGAGCCTTGTTGGAGTGGGCCGGGGGGGCAGTCGTCTCCACAGTGGGACCCCCGGCCGCTCGAAGTTCCTTAAGCTGGGCTTTTGTTGGCTGGAGATCTTTGTCCAGGGTCTCCGCCATGGCTGGTCTTCTGGCCTGTTCCAGGCTCGTCTCCAGCTGAGGGCGCCTTCCATCATTATTCCTCTCCCAATTCTGGCCTTCCCCGTTGTCGAGGGTTAGCAGGTGTGACACCGCTTGTCGCATCTCGCTTATGCTGTCGATGCTGATGGTCAGTCGCGGTCGGGTGAGTGGTGCACCAAAGGCGAAATTTCTTGAAGAGGGAAAGGATAAAATTCCGTAGTTAATAACTGACACGCACACGCACACACACACACACACACACAGGCACACACTCATATACACAAGCACACGTAGACACTGATACTCACGCACACGCAAACGCAAACACACACACACACACACACACACACACACACACACACACACACACACACACACACACACACACACACACACACACACACACACACACAAGCACACGTAGACACACTCATACTCACGCACACGCAAACATATTCACTCACACACACACACACACACACACACACACACACACACACACACACACACACACACACACACACACACACACACACACAAGCACACGTAGACACACTCATACTCACGCACACGCAAACATATTCACTCATACACACACACACACACACACACACACACACACACACACACACACACACACACACACACACACACACACACACACACACACACACACACACACACACACACACACACACACACACACACACACACACACACACACACACACACACACACATATATATATATATATAAATATATAAATATATATATATATATATATATATACATATATATATACTGTATATAGATTTCCTTTCTTTTCTTCTCTCTTTTTTATTTTTGTTGTTGTTGGGATTTTCCCGCTCCTTGAAAAGTGTAGATAAAGAATAAGCCACGTTTACAAAGAAGAGGAGAAGGAGGAGGAGGAGGAGGAGGAGGAAAGGAGACGGAGTGAGAGGAAGAGATAAATGAGGAGAAGGTGTTAATTAATGTGAAAGTGACAGCGCTGGCACGAAAAGTTCACTGACATCTGGTTTTAGACAAATTACTTCAAAGGTCTAAAAGACAGGTGAAGAACTTCAACGGTTTTGATAGTAATATAGCATATGCGATTTTACAGAACCTTATATAATTAGAAATAACAAAATTGGAGAGAAACTTTTTTTAATATTCTTCAAAATGATCTGAAATCAGCTCTATTTCTGCCATAGAGAAAACACAAAAGAACTAAATCAAAGATATTCTCAGTTGTCCACAACTGAAGAATGTCGCTAGAGATGATGTATGAGAAAGTGTACATCAAATTTCGACATTTATATTAGATATTCAGAACAGGTCATGGGAATATTGGAAAAAAAATAATTTAATGTATAATAACACAGGGTTGATGGGGAGACTTAACACAAACATTCAGGTTTTTAAAATGTTTTGATAACAGGTGTGATAGAATTTCAGGCAAAAGAATGTCTGAAATAGGGTGAACAGAGCAGAATTGAGTGTGTTTTCACATACGACACAAACCGTCCAAGAATCAATAAAAATTATCTGAAAGGTAGAGCTGGGCGCGTTCCTTGGTGCGTTCCTGGGTGCGTTCCGCATTAGTTTGGCCGCGGTTAGCGCTCCCAAACTATCAAAGTAATGTAGGTGCTGGTATAGTAGTTTTATGTGGCCTATCTTTTGGATGTGGCCTACGGAAATTTTCTTTGGTATAGTGTATGTGGCCTCCTACCGGATTTTTATTTCGGTATGAACCTCCTGTCTCTTAAGCTTTAATAGTTTGGGAGCGCTAACCGTGGCTACACTATAGCGGAACGCACCGAGGAACGCGCCCAGCTCTGATGAATGGACATGTATTTAATCATGATTAAGACAGGATCTTCGCTGGCCGAGCGAGTTAGAGCGTCTCCTTGCGGCGGAGATCGAGGTGACGCCAGTTCGAAAACCACCTCTAGCGAGTTGGACCAAGGGCATGGTTCATTAAATTTCATGCTACAGAGTCCTGTGTAAGGGGTACCGTCCTAGCCTCCTGATAGGGGGAACTTCACGATGTTAAACCGAAATCATTGTTTAGTGACTGGAACATACTTCACTTCGAGGCGTTCGCATGTAACAGTGTGAAGTTTTGAAACCCAAATATCTTGGCCAAATGACACCCCCCCACACACACACATAAAAAGAAATTCAAAAAGGATTGTTATATAAGAGATCTGAGAAAAAAATAGTTTTCCACACAGAGTGATGGATATCTGGAACAAATTGGACGAAACAATAGTGTGTGCAAAAGCCACACAAGAATTTATGAACAAACTAGATACTAAGAGATGCAAAGATGTTTCCTATTATGAGCCCTTCAACTTCATGACCAAAATTCCTCCCAAAAGAAAATACACAATTAGTGTACACTTACCCGAATACCATAATAAAAAAGTAGTTAATGTACATCAGAGGTGGAAAGAACACAACCCAAGTATCTACCAGCTGGCGTGTAAGATTCGCAGTCTAGTTGACATAGGTCAGACGGGGAGAGATCTGTGGACAAGGTCGAATCAACACAGAGGTTCGATCAGATACGAGCAAGAAAGTTCAGCAGCACTTGATTCAGTGAAACCACCGTCTGCATAGGGCCAAAGCTGATTTGTTAAATCAATCTGGTTGTGGGTTCAGGAGGAAGATCGTGATTACGTCCTTCACTCTGTGTGGGGGCCATACCACTGACGCGTATTCCAGTCTTGGACGTATCAGGGTTTCGATGGGTTGCTCCATCATCTCTTCATCCATAGAGTGAAACGCCACTTTAATCTTCTACAGTAGTCCGTATATGTCTCTTCCATAACCCTGCTGATATGCCTGTCTTACTTTCCTAATGGGTTCACTTCCCGAGGAATAGTTTAAGGACGGTCTTTCAGTCTTTTAACACTATTGCCCATTTCCAGTTCTTTGTATGATTTGGTGTTGAACTTCATTTCCCAGCCTTGGCTCCATACAAATATATATATATATATATATATATATATATATATATATATATATATATATATATATATCATCTAGATAATTTTTGCAATAGTCTACCGTCCTCCCTTTTCAATCCTCTCGTGATTTTGCTCCATCTGCAAATATGTTCCTTTCATCATGTCCTTGACATAAAAAAAAAAAAAAAAAAATGGTGCAAACATTGATCATTGTGGAACTCAGCTCGTTACTGCTCTCCATCTTGACATTTTATCCTCTACTACCGTCCTCATGTATCTTTCCTTCAAAAGATCTTTCATCCATTCTAGTAGTTTGCCTCTTAGTCCTCCAATGTGCTCCAATTTCCACATAAGTCAACTGTGAGGTACTTTATCAAATGCCTTCTCTAGGTCGAGGTACACACAGTCCACCTAGCCCTCTCTCTCTCTCTTACAGCACATCAATCACTCTCGAGTAAAAGATTAAAATGTTCGATACACACGACCTTCCAGATCTAAAGCCAAACTGACTGTCTGTCAGAATGTTCATCTTTTCAAGAAAATTGGGCTATCGATCTTTCACAATCTTTTCACATAATTTCGCTATTGTGCTGGTCAGTGATACTGGCCTATAATTTAGTGGTGTCTCCTTATTTCCATCTTTATGGATTGGCAACACATTTGCCCTTTTCCAATCAAGGGGCACAATGCCTTCTTTCAACGAACATTTAGACTCCGCTAGTTGTTCCCTATAGACTTTTAATATCCAATTTGAGCTCCCGTCAGGTCCTGAAGCTTTTGTCATATCCTATGACTCCAAGAGATTGAGCACTTCCCTCGGTTCGACATTTATATCTACTAAATCTGGGCTTTTGTTCCCCTCGCTTTCCTTCAAAAAGTTGCGCTCTTTTGCGTAGACCGATTGGAAACTTCCATTCATAATTGTGCCTAAGCTGAAGAGGCTCACTTTTAACTTGGCGATTGTTTCTCCGTGTTTCACTTTACTACGAGTATCTATAAACATGTAAAACAGTTTTGGTTCATATTTGTATTTAACTACTACACCTCTTTCAAATTTGCTTTCTTCCTTATTTACTATTTACCTGTTTGTTTATCATTTAAATATACCTATGTACTATTCATTTCATTTATTATTATTTATATCATTATACTTTTTATTTTATTTTATCTATTTTTTTTATCATTTATATGTTTTCTTCGCATCCGACCTATTTATGGACCAAAAGGTCTCCTGTCGGCATACTCCGCCTTTGTAATCCTTTGTAAAACAAGACAGAAGATGAACATACACTACTGCTACCGCTATCGTATCCAGTTGGAATTGTGGTTGTTGGGTGATGATTTTTGTTTAGCGACTCCACTGGCATTTGCTCGAAGCAAAACAGCCCCTTAAGAAGAAGAAGAAGAAGAAGAAGAAGAAGAAGAAGAAGAAGAAGAAGAAGAAGAAGAAGAAGAAGAAGAAGAAGAAGAAGAAGAAGACGAAGAAGACGAAGAAGAAGAAGAAGAAGAAAAAAAACGGCGGCTCACCGCAATTGACAGGCCTCACCCAACCAGGGGTTTCTCACTTCCCACGGCGTGGAAGTAGTGGGATTGGTGGTGAGTGAGTTAATCCTCTGGGATTGTCGTCGCCAAGCAAATTTATTCAGCTGAGGGGAACCTTGTGGTTCCAGGGAAGACTTCAATCCTATTTTTGGGATAGAAAATCAAAAGGATTTTGGGCTTTCCAAGTGGTCGAATTTGGGCTTACAAGCAAGGTACTACTTTGGGCTAAGATTGTCCATTTTCTCTGTTTCTGCAGTTTTTTATCTATATTTTATATAATGGGCTTCTTTTTTAGGGCTTCTAAGGGCTTATAAGGGCTTGTCTATCAATTTTTTCTATATTTTTCTTTTCTCCAAGTTTTCGATGGGCTGCTTCTTTTATATATATATATCTTATTTAATTTTCTATCTTTTTTGTTTTATTTCATCCATTGCGGGCTTTATGGGTATTGCTCACCGCCTCCAGGAGTTGACGTCGCTCCTTGTTCGGTACCACGCCGGAGGCGTCCTCCACCGAGGGTCGACCGGGCTCGGCCTCCAGGACTCTTGGCGCCCTCCAGAGTCCCGAGTCGCCCTCGAGGACAACCTCTAGGAGCGTGTGTCTTCGTTGAGGCGGGAGGGAGGATCTTGCTCTTCGGTCACCGAAGAAGAGACGTCGTCCTCCTCGTCCTCTTCTCCGGTGCCGTGAACGCAACAATAGCCCCTTGCGCAGTACTTGCAAGGAGCTAGGAGGAGGGCTTGATCCATGTATGAGCGCTCATTCTGTATGAGCTCGAGGACTTCTTTGAGTACCTGTTGGTGGGGCTCTGGGCTTCTTGAAGCCGTTGTCTTATCCTCAGGGCTCTGGCTTCTGAGCCTTGGTGGAGTGGTCCGGGGGGGCAATCGTCTCCACAGTGGGACCCCCGGCCGCTCGAAGTTCCTTATGCTGGGCTTTTGTTGGCTGTAGATCTTTGTCCAGGGTCTCCGCCATGGTTGGTCTTCTGGCCTTTTCCAGGCTCGTCTCCAGCTGAGGGCGCTTTCCATAATAATTCCTCAGACAATTGAGACATTCCACGGTGTCGAGGGTCAGCAGGTGTGACACCGCTTGTCGCATCTCGGTTTTGCTGTCGATGCTGATGGTCAGTCGCGGTCGGGCGAGTGGTGCACCAAAGGCGAAATTTCTTGAAGAGTTGAAGGATAAAACTCGGTAGTTCGTAACACACACACACACTCACACACACACACACACACACACACACACACACACACACACACACACACACACACACACACACACACACACACACACACACACACACACACACATATATATATATACCTTCAGTATACTCGTACATATACATATGTGTA
>NC_134799.1:10023195-10045695 GCF_046742065.1 Oratosquilla oratoria
CCCAGAGTTTTAGTCCACATTATTCCTCCGATGTACATTTACTACCTTTCTAAAAATACTATTTGGATAATTGTAAATAGATTTAATTTGGTTGTTAGGTAGTAGTTTGGAGACCAAGTTGATAGATTCATTATATGGTACGATGATGTTACTGTTACTCCAGTTAAGCTTCTCCCTGGAGTTATTTAGTTTGTAAAAATTAGATTTGGCTTTATGTAGGGCTTTCTTTAAAAACCATTCTGGATAAACTACGTTTGAGAGTTGTTTATTGATAATGTCAAATTCTGTTTGCAAAAATTGTGGACAACAAATCCTAAGGCCTCTTAGATATAGGCCCGATGCAACACTATATTTAATGTTATCCGGATGGTGGCTAAAAAAGTATAGGTAATTTCCTGTGTGAGTAGGCTTCCTATACACAGAAAAGGACAATTGGTCTGGATCTCTTATGACCGAAATGTCCAGGAATGGGATCCTACCTCCTTCTTCCCATTCCACCTTAAAATTAATATTCTTAGCTAAATTATTTAATTTAACAAAGAATTCATCAAAAGAACCCCACTTTTCATCCCATAGTGTAAAAATATCATCAACATATCTAAACCAAAATATGTCAGGTGGTTTAATCTTAGGTAATAAAGTACTTTCAAAATATTCCATGTATAGGTTAGCTAACACGGGTGAAAGGTTAGAACCCATACTGCAACCATATCTTTGTCTAAAGTAAGAATTATTGAAAGTAAAATCATTAGTATTGATCCATAAACGAGTCAAGCTAATAATCTTTGATACTGAAAGTGGGAGTTTGTATTGATATGGGTGCAGTTTGGTTTCCAAACAAACTGAAGATATCTTCCGTGTTAACATTTGTGAATAAGGAAACTATATCAAGAGGGAAGACATCTTAAGTTTGTTTGGAAACCAAACTGCACCTATATCAATACAAACTCCCACTTTTAGTATCAAAGATTATTAGCTTGACCCGTTTATGTATCAATACTAATAATTTACTTTCAATGATTCTTATTTTAGACAAAGATATGGTTGCAGTGTGGGTTCTAACAGTCGCTCAAAGCAAAACAGCCCCATCAGAAGAAGAAGAAGAAGAAGAAGAAGAAGAAGAAGAAGAAGAAGAAGAAGAAGAAGAAGAAGAAAGAAAAAAAAAAAAAGATGGCTCCCCGCAACTGACAGGCCTCACCCAGAGAGGGGTTTCTCACTTCCCACGGCGTGGGAGTAGTGGGGTGGTGAGTGAGTTAATCCTGTGGGGTTGTCGTCGCCAAGCAAATTTATTCAGCTGAGGGGAACCTCGTGGTTCCAGGGAGGACTTCAATCCTATTTTTGGGATAGAAAATCAAAAGGATTTTGGGCTTTCCAAGTGGTCGTTTTTGGTCTTACAAGAAAGGTACTACTTTGGGCTAAAATTGTCCCTTTTTTCCTATTTTCCTGTGTCTGCAGTTTTTTATTTTTATCTTTTCAATGGGCTTCTTTTCTTAGGGCTTCTAAGGGCTTGTAAGGGCTTCTCTATTATTTTTATTTCTATCTTTTTCTTTTCTCCAAGTTTTCGAGGGCTGTTTCTTTTATATATATATATTTCTTATTGAATTCTTTATCTTTTTTTCTTTTTTGCGGGCTTGTTGGGTTCTGCTCACCGCCTCCAGGAGTTGACGTCACTCCTTGTTGTGTACCACGCCGGAGGCGTCCTCCACCGAGGGTCGACCGGGCTCGGCCTCCAGGACTCTTGGCGCCCTCCAGAGTCCCGAGTCGCCCTCGAGGACAACCTCCAGGAGCGTGTGTCTTCCTCGAGGCGGGAAGGAGGATCTGGCTCTTCGGTCACCGAAGAAGAGACGTCGTCCTCCTCGTCGTCTTCTCCGGTGCCGTGGACACAACAATAGCCCCTTGCGCAGTACTTGCAAGGGGCTAGAAGGAGAGCTTGGTCCATGTATGAGGAGTCCTCCTGTATGAGCTCCAGGACTTCTTTGAGCACCTGTTGCTGGGGCTCTGGGCTTCTTGAAGTCCTTCTGTACTTTTCCTTTGGGCTTGGGCTTCTGAGCCTTGTTGGAGTGGGCCGGGGGGGCAGTCGTCTCCACAGTGGGACCCCCGGCTGCTCCAAGCTCCTTATGCTGGGCTTTTGTTGGCTGGAGATCTTTGTCCAGGGTCTCCGCCATGGCTGGTCTTCTGGCCTGTTCCAGGCTCGTCTCCAGCTGAGGGCGCCTTCCATAATCATTGCTCACCCAATTCAGACTTTCCCCGGTGTCGAGGCTCAGCAGGTGTGACACTGCTTGTCGCATCTCGGTTTTGCTGTCGATGCTGATGGTCAGTCGCAGTCGGGTGAGTGGTGCACCAAAGGCGAAATTTCTTGAAGAGTTGAAGGATAAAACTCGAAGGTTCGTAACACACACACACACACACACACACAAACACACACACACAAACACACACACACACACTCACAGGCACACACTCATATACACAAGCACACGTAGACGCTCATACTCACGCACACGCAAGCATATTCACACACACACACACACACACACACACACACACACACACACACACACACACACACACACACACACACACACAAACATACAGGTTTCTCTAATGTGACCTCGCTAGTGACCCAGGAGGCTCCTGTTGCTATGCTTTACTATTTTGTTAGTGATATTGACCTTGAATTAGTGAAGGATAGGCGACTGTGACCTGTACTCTCGTTGTCATTGTTGACACTAGTGGTGATAGAGAGCAAAGAGAGGAAAGGGGATGAGGAATAAGGATAAGGATGGGGCACAGAATGACAAGTATTAGGATGAGCATAAGGATGAGGATGAGAGTGAGCAAAATGGTGAGGTTTCTGTAGAAGCTGAGGTTAAGGATCAGGATAAGGATGAGGATGAGAATAGGATGAAGATGTGGATGAGGATGAAGATGAGGATGATGTAAGGATAAGGGTGAGAAAGATGATGAGTAAATGAAGATGTGAGGAAGAGGAAGGAAGTCTTTGGTGTGCAAGATCAATAGATGTGTAGGTTTTGGAATGAAAAGACGCTTGATGAAACACAAATACGAAAAAGAGCGATGATTTTTGAAACCGGAATGAAGAATTTGTCCTGGAATGCTTGTAGCTTGGGTGAGGATAACACGTCATCAACACAAACGTACGTAAATAATGATACAACATCGATTTTAACATTCCACGACCTGAAACAATGGCATTCCTAAATTTCGTAATGAAATCCTCTGAATGCTTTATACGTGAGGTGGAAAACTCGATGTTCCCTGTTATGAGTCCTTCAACTTCATGACCAAAATTCTTCTTAAGAGAAAAGATACAATTAGTGTACACTTACCCGAATACCATCAGTAAAAAAATAGTTAATGTACATCAGACGTGAGAAGAGAACAACCCAAACATATTCACACACACACACACACACACACACACACACACACACACACACACACACACACACACACACACACACACACACACACACACACACACACACACACACACACACACACATATATATATATATATATATACCTTCAGTATACTCGTACATATACATATGTGTATATGCATATACGTATACTTGTACATATACATATACGTATACATATACATATACATATACATATACATATACATATACATGTACATATACATATAAATATACATATACAAATACATATACATATACTATAAACCCACTATCGGATAAATATTATCTGAATTATAGAAAAACTGTATATTTCGACTACTATCTGTAGTCCTCTTCAGCAGAATGGTTTCAATAAGTTAGATTACGGGCATAAATGAGGTAGTGGGGGGTACAGAAAAGGAGATGGGTGAAGTGGGGGGACTCAGGTTACATGCCCTTGATATGGTTGGGTCAAGGAAGGACAGTTGGTGGTATTTTGTCCGACCGCTCTTGACATTCATTTTTTGACTGCTATCCTCGTAATGCAATCTGGGGGCCACTGAGCTTTAAGGTATTAGGATAATGTTTTATTAAGGAGGATTCTACAATTTTCCTACGAAAGCTACAATGTGATTTAAAAATAATAGCTGCATTATCCCAATCCGTTCTGTAATCTTCTTGGCTGGCATGAAGGAACACGACGGAGTTGACTTGTCCATATCTAATGAAGTTTTTGTATCTCTTTAATCTTGTGGACAAATCCTTACAAGTTTGACCCCAGTAGACATTATCACAGTCTTTGCAAAGCAATTTATATAACCCGGAGTTGTGGTCCACATTATTCCTCCGATGTACATTTACCACCTTTCTAAAATTACTATTTGGATAATTGTAAATAATTTTCATTTGATTGTTAGGTAGTAGTTTGGAGACCAAGTTGATAGATTCATTATATGGTACAATGATGTTACTGTTACTCCATTTAAGCTTCTCCCTGGAGTTATTTGGTTTGTGAAAATAAGATTTGGCTTCATGTAGGGCTTTCTTTAAAAACCATTCCGGATAACCTACGTTAGAGAGTTGTTTATTGATAATGTCAAATTCTATTTGCAAAAATTGTGGACTATAAATCCTAAGGCCTCTTAGATACAGCCCCGATGCAACACTATATTTAATGTTATCCGGATGGTGGCTAAAAAAGTATAGGTAATTTCCTGTGTGAGTAGGCTTCCTATACACAGAAAAGGACAATTGGTCTTGATCTCTTATGACCGAAATGTCCAGGAGTGGGATCCTACCTCCTTCTTCCCATTCCATCTTAAAATCAATATTCTTAGCTAAATTATTTCATTTAACAAAGAATTCATCAAAAGAACCCCACTTTTCATACCATAGTGTAAAAATATCATCAACATATCTAAACCAAAATATGTCAGGTGGTTTAATCTTAGGTAATAAAGTACTTTCAAAATATTCCATGTATAGGTTAGCTAACACAGGTGAAAGGTTAGAACCCATACTGCAACCATATCTTTGTCTAAAGTAAGAATTATTGAAAGTAAAAACATTAGTATTGATCCATAAACGGGTCAAGCTAATAATCTTTGATACTGAAAGTGGGAGTTTGTATTGATATGGGTGCAGTTTGGTTTCCAAACAAACTGAAGATATCTTCCGTGTTAACATTTGTGAATAAGGAAACTATATCAAGACGGAAGACATCTTAAGTTTTTTGGAAACCAAACTGCACCCATGTCAATGCAAACTCCCACTTTCAGTATCAAAGATATTAGCTTGACCCGTTTATGTATCAATACTAAAGTTTTTACTTTCAATAATTCTTATTTTAGACAAAGATATGGTTGCAGCATGGGCTCTAACAGTCGTTCAAAGCAAAACAGTCCCATAAAAAGAAGAAGAAGAAGAAGAAGAAAAAAAAAAACAACAACATGGCTCTCTGTAACTGACAGGCCTCACCCAGAGAGGGGTTTCTCACTTCCCACGGCGTGGGAGTAGTGGGGTGATGAGTGAGTTAATCTTCTGGGGTTTTCGTCACCAAGCAAATTTATTCAGCTGAGGGGAACCTCGTGGTTCCAGGGAGGACTTCAATACTATTATTGGGATAGAAAATCAAAAGGATTTTGGGCTTTCCAAGTGGTCGAATTTGGGCTTACGAGCAAGGTACAACTTTGGGCTAAAATTGTCCCTTTTTTCCTATTTTCCTGTGTCTGCAGCTTTTTATTTTTATTTTTTCAATGGGCTTCTTTTTCATGGCTTCTAAGGGCTTATAAGGGCTTCTCTATTATTTTTCTTTCTATTCTTTTTCTCCAAGTTTTCGATGGGCTGTTTCTTTTATATGTATATTTCTTATTTAATTCTTTATCTTTTTTCTCTTTTCTTTTTTTCTTATTTCATCCATTGTGGGCTTCATGGGTTCTGCTCACCGCCTCCAGGAGTTAACGTCGCTCCTTGTTCTGTACCACGCTGGAGGCGTCCTCCACCGAGGGTCGACCGGGCTCGGCCTCCAGGACTCTTGGGGCCCTCCAGAGTCCCGAGTCGCCCTCGAGGACAACCTCCAGGAGCGTGTGTCTTCCTCGAGGCGGGAGGGAGGATCTTGTTCTTCGGTCACCGAAGAAGAGACGTCGTCCTCCTCGTCCTCTTCTCCGGTGCCGTGAACGCAGCAATAGCCTCTTGCGCAGTACTTGCAAGGGGCTAGAAGGAGGGCTTGATTCATGAAAGAGGACTCCTCCTGTATGAGCTGCAGGGCTTCTTGGAGCACCTCTTGCTGGGGCTCTGTGGTTCTTGAAGCCCTTATGTTTTCCTCAGGGCTCTGGCTTCTGAGCCTTGGTGGAGTGGGCCGGGGGGGCAGTCGTCTCCACAGTGGGACCCCCGGCCGCTCGAAATTCCTGTTTTTGGGCTCTTGATGGCTGGAGATCTTCTTGATCCAGGGTCTCCGCCATGGTTGGTCTTGTGGCCTTTTCCAGGCTCGTCTCCAGCTGAGGGCGCCTTCCATAATCATTCCTCACCCAATTCAGACTTTCCCCGGTGTCGAGGGTCAGCAGGTGTGACACCGCTTGTCGCATCTCGGTTTTGCTGTCGATGCTGATGGTCAGTCGCGGTCGGGTGAGTGGTGCACAAGAGGCGAAATTTCTTGAAGATTTGAAGGATAATACTCGGTGGTTCATAACACACACGCACACACACACACACACACACACACACACACACACACACACACACACACACACACACACACACACACACACACACACACACACACACACACACACACACACACACACACACACACACACACACATATATATATGTATATGTATATATATATATATATATATATATATATATATTTTGATTAAAATCAACTGCGCTAATAGATTTAACTATTTTCAGTTGTATCTTCTTAAGTTTAAGGAAGGACTTCCTATCAACTTCATTCAGCTTATGAACGAAATCATCCATGGTGAATGTGAAAAGAAAGGCGCTGGTGAATGCCGATGGTTTCTATTAAATATGTAACAGCATGTAAAAAACTGTTGACAACGACACCTAAAACTTCGGAGTTTTTTCACCTCGATAAGAGGCTTCCTCAGGGTGAGAAGGACTGAGGAAGCCTCTTATTGAGGTGAAAAAACTCCGAAGTTTTAGGTGTCGTTGTCAACAGTTACATATTTAATAGAAACCATCGGCATTCACCAGCGCCTTTCTTTTCACATTCACCATGGATGATTTCGTTCATAAGCTGAATGAAGTTGATAGGAAGTCCTTCCTTAAACTTAAGAAGATACAACTGAAAATAGTTAAATCTATTAGCGCAGTTGATTTTAATCAAAATTGTCTCCGTGAGAACCTGTGCCCTAGAAATATATATATATATATATATATATATATATATATATATATATATATATATATATATATAAATATATATACCTTCAGTATACTTGTACATATACATATGTGTATATGCATATACGTATACTTGTACATATACATATACGTATACATATACATATCCATATATATACATATACATATACATAAATAAACGTATACATATACATATCCATATACATATACATATACATATACATATACATATACATATACATATATATATATATATATACATATACATATATATATATACATATATATATATAAATATACATATTACATATATAATATACATATACATATATATATGCATATACATATATAAATATACATATACAAATATAATATACATATACATATATACATATACATATACATATACATATACATATACATATACATATACATATACATATACATATACATATACATATACATATACATATACATATATATATATATATATATATATATATATAATCGTATATAATGAAATTAATATACATACAACGTTATTCAGATTAGAAATATACGTATTCAATGCATTTACAGAAGAAAAATAACTTGGCAGGAAAATATGAGTAAAATAATTAATTAATTGCAAAATAGAAAGATAAATACGTAAATAAATAATTAAATTATGAAACAAGCAAGTAGATAGATAGATAGATGAATAAATAGATAAATTGGTAAATGAATTAATACAAAATAAAAATATAAACAAGTATATGAATTAATAAATGAAATAATGATATTCCCACAATTCGACGACAAACTCGTGTGTTTCCTTGGAGACGGCGCTTTCGTCGCAGATTTTTTTTTTCCAGCCTTCAAATAGAACCATTCCTCTACTTAGGATCATTTACGATTTTTTCGAAGTTACAGTGGGTTTTGGCAGATAAATATTCCATGATTATGCACGCACAGGTCAGGAGTTGGACCAAGTTGGACCAAGGCAGCAAGTTGGACCAAGGGCATGGGTCATTAGATTTGACGCTACAAAGTCCTGTGAGGGGCACAGTCCTAGCCTCCTGATAGGGGGAAGTTCGCGACGTTAAATTGAATCAACGTTTAGTGACTGGAACATACATCACTTCGAGGAGTTCGCATGTAACAGTGTGAAGTTTTGAAACCCAAATTTCTTGGCCTAATGGGTCAGTCCTCCCCCCCCACACACACACATGAAAAGAAACTCATAAAAGTTATTTATAGAAGAGATTAGAAAAAAAAATCTACACAGAGTGGTGGATGTCTGGAACAAACTGGACGAAACAATAGTGTGTGCAAACACCTTACAAAGACGGGTCACTACGAGCATATCACCCCTTCCTATATAATAAAACAAGGTAAATACACACTCACACACACACACACACACACACACACACACACACACACACACACACACACACACACACACACACACACACACACACACACACACACACACAAACACACACACACACACACTTACCCACGCCCACCCACCCACACCCACACCCACACCCACACACCCACCCACACCCACACACACACACACACACACACACACACACACACACACACACACACACACACACACACACACACACACACACACACACACACACACACAAATATATATATATATATATATATATAAATATATATATATATACATTCAGTATACTCATACATATACATATATGTATATGCATATGCGAATACTTGTACATATACATATACATATGCATATACATGTACATATACATATACGTATGTATATACATATACATATACATATACATATACATATACATATACATATACTATAAACCCACTATCGGAGAAATAATATCGGAAGTATAGAAAAACTGTATATTTCGACTACTATCTGTAGTCCTCTTCAGCAGAATGGTTACAAGAAGTTAGAGTACAGGTATAAATGAGGTAGTGAGGGGTACAGAAAAGGGGATGGGGAAAGTGGGGGGACTCAGGTTACATGCCCTTGATATGGTTGGGTCAAGGAAGGACAGTTGGTGGTATTTTGTCCGACCGCTCTTGACATTAATTTTTTGACTGCTATCCTCGTAATGCAATCTGGGGGCCACTGACCTTTTGAGGTATTGAAGTTAGGATAATGTTTTATCAAGGAAGATTCTACAATTTCCCTACGAAAGCTACAATGTGATTTAAAAATAATAGCTGCATTATCCCAATCCATTCTGTGGTCTTTTTGGCTGGCATGAAGGAAGACGGCGGAGTTAGCTTGTCCATATTTAATGGAGTTTTTGTGTTCCTTTAATCTTGTGGACAAATCCCTGCCAGTTTGGCCCCAATAGACATCACCACAGTCTTTACAAGGCAATTTATATACCCCAGAGTTTTGGTCCACATTATTCCTCCGATGTACATTTACTACCTTTCTAAAAATACTTATTTGGATAATTGTAAATAAATTAAATTTGGTTGTTAGGTAGTAGTTTGGAGACCAAGTTGAGAGATTCGTTATATGGTACAGTGATGTTACTGTTACTCAATTTTAACTTCTCTCTGGAGTTATTTGGTTTGTAAAAATTAGATTTGGCTTTATGTAGGGCTTTCTTTAAAAACCATTCCGGATAACCTACGTTAGAGAGTTGTTTATTGATAATGTCAAATTCTATTTGCAAAAATTGTGGACTACAAATCCTAAGGCCTCTTAGATATAGGCCCGATGCAACACTATATTTAATGTTATCCGGATGGTGGCTAAAAAAGTATAGGTAATTTCCTGTGTGAGTAGGCTTCCTATACACAGAAAAGGACAATTGGTCTGGATCTCTTATGACCGAAATGTCCAGGAATGGGATCCTACCTCCTTCTTCCCATTCCACCTTAAAATTAATATTCTTAGCTAAATTATTTAATTTAACAAAGAATTCATCAAAAGAACCCCACTTTTCATCCCATAGTGTAAAAATATCATCAACATATCTAAACCAAAATATGTCAGGTGGTTTAATCTTAGGTAATAAAGTACTTTCAAAATATTCCATGTATAGGTTAGCTAACACAGGTGAAAGGTTAGAACCCATACTGCAACGATATCTTTGTCTAAAGTAAGAATTATTGAAAGTAAAAACATTAGTATTGATCCATAAACGGGTCAAGCTAATAATCTTTGATACTGAAAGTGGGAGTTTGTATTGATATGGGTGCAGTTTGGTTTCCAAACAAACTGAAGATATCTTCCGTGTTAACATTTGTGAATAAGGAAACTATATCGAAACAGAAGATATCTTAAGTTTTTTGGAAACCAAACTGCACCCATATCAATACAAACTCCCACTTTCAGTATCAAAGACTATTAGCTTGACCCGTTTATGTATCAATACTAAAGTTTTTACTTTCAATAATTCTTATTTTAGACAAAGATATGGTTGCAGTATGGGCTCTAACAGTCGTTCAAAGCAAAACAGTCCCATAAAAAGAAGAAGAAGAAGAAGAAGAAGAAGAAGAAGAAGAAAAAAACAAAAAAAACAAAACGATGGCTCCCTGCAACTGACAGGCCTCACCCAGAGAGGGGTTTCTCACTTCCCACGGCGTGGGAGTAGTGGGAGTGGGGAGGTGAGTGAGTTAATCCTGTGGGGTTGTCGTCGCCAAGGAAATTTATTCAGCTGAGGGGAACCTCGTGGTTCCAGGGAGGACTTCAATCCTATTTTTGGGATAGAAAATCAAAAGGATTTTGGGCTTTCCAAGTGGTCGTTTTTGGTCTTACAAGAAAGGTACTACTTTGGGCTAAAATTGTCCCTTTTTTCCTATTTTCCTGTGTCTGCAGTTTTTTATTTTTATCTTTTCAATGGGCTTCTTTTCTTAGGGCTTCTAAGGGCTTGTAAGGGCTTCTCTATTATTTTTATTTCTATCTTTTTCTTTTCTCCAAGTTTTCGAGGGCTGTTTCTTTTATATATATATATTTCTTATTGAATTCTTTATCTTTTTTTCTTTTTTGCGGGCTTGTTGGGTTCTGCTCACCGCCTCCAGGAGTTGACGTCGCTCCTTGTTCTGTACCACGCTGGAGGCGTCCTCCACCGAGGGTCGACCGGGCTCGGCCTCCAGGACTCTTGGCGCCCTCCAGAGTCCCGAGTCGCCCTCGAGGACAACCTCCAGGAGCGTGTGTCTTCCTCGAGGCGGGAGGGAGGCTCTTGTTCTTCGGTCACCGAAGAAGAGACGTCGTCCTCCTCGTCCTCTTCTCCGGTGCCGTGAACGCAACAATAGCCCCTTGCGCAGTACTTGCAAGGGGCTAGCAGGAGGGCTTGATCCACGTATAAGGAATCCTCCTGTATGAGCTTCAGGACTTCTTGGAGCACCTGTTGGTGGGGCTCTGGGCTTCTTGAAGCCCTTGTCTTATCCTCAGGGCTCGGGCTTCTGAGCCTTGGTGGAGTGGGCCGGGGGGGCAGTCGTCTCCACAGTGGGACCCCCGGCCGCTCGAAGTTCCTGTTCTTGGGCTCTTTCTGGCTGGAGACCTTCTTGATCCAGGGTCTCCGCCATGACTGGTCTTCTGGCCTGTTCGAGGGTCGTCTCCAGCTGAGGGCGCCTTCCATAATCATTCTTCTCCCAAGTCTGACATTCCACGGTGTCGAGGGTTAGCAGGTGTGACACCGCTTGTCGCATCTTGGTTTTGCTGTCGATGCTGATGGTCAGTCGCGGTCGGGTGAGTGGTGCACCAAAGGCGAAATTTCTTGAAGAGGGGAAGGATAAAACTTGGTGGTTCGAAACACATACACACACACACACACACACACACACACACACACACACACACACACACACTCATATACACAAGCACACGTAGACACTCATACTCACGCACGCGCAAACATATTCACACACACACACACACACACACACACACACACACACACACACACACACACACACACACACACACACACACACACACACACACACACACACACACACACACACACACACACACACACACACACACACACACACACACACACACACACACACACACATACACATACACAAGCACACGTAGACACACTCATACTCACGCACACGCAAGCATGTTCACACACACACACACACACACACACACACACACACACACACACACACACACACACACACACACACACACACACACACACACACACACACACACACACACACACACACACACACACACACACACACATACACGCATATATATATACATACACGTATATTTATATATATATATATACATACATATATATATATATATATATGTATATATATATATATATATATATATATATATATATATATATATATATATGTATATATATATATTTCCTTTGTTTTCTTCTCTCTTTTTTATTTTGTTGTTGTTGGGATTTTCCCACTCCTTGAAAAGTGTAGACAAAGAATGAGCTACGTTTACAAAGAGGAGGAGGAGGAGGAGGAGGAGGAAAGGAATGGAGTGAGAGGAAGAGATAGATGAGGAGAAGGTGTTAATTAATGTGAAAGTGACAGCGCTGGTACGAAAAGTTCACTGACATCTGGTTTTAGACAAATTACTTCAAAGGTCTTAAAAGACAGGTGAAGAACTTCAACGGTTTTAATAGTAATATAGAATATGCAATTCTACAGAACCTTGTGTAATTAGAAATAACAAAATTGGAGAGATTTTTTTTTTTTCTACTATTCTTCAAAATGATCTGAAATCAACTCTATTTCTGCCACAGAGAAAACACAGAATAACTATATCAAAAATATTTTCAATTGTCCACAATTGAAGAATGTTGCTGGAGATAACATTTGAAAATGTGCACAACATCGAATTTCGACATTTATATTAAATTTTCAGAAGCAGATCATGGGAATATTTGGATTTTTTTTTTAATGTATAATAACACAGGGTTGGCGGGGTGACTTAATACAAACTTTCAGGTTTTTAAAATCTTGTGATAAAACACAAACATTCAGGTTTTTAAAATGCTGTGATAAAACACAAACCTTCAGGTTTTTAAAATGCTGTAATAACAGATGTAATAGAACTTCAGGCAAAAGAATGTCTGAAATAGGGTAAACAGAACAGAATTGGGTCTGTTTTCACATACGACACAAACCGCCCAAGAATCAATGGAAATTATCTGAAAGGCAGAGCTGGGCGCGTTCCTTTTAGTTGTGGCCTACGAAAATTTTCTTTGGTATAGTAGGTATGTGGCCTACCGGACTTTTATTTCGGTATGAACTTCCTGTCTCTTTAGCTTTATTAGTTTGGGAGCGCTAACCGCGGCCAAATTAAAGCGGAACGCACCGAGGAACGCACATAGGAACGCGCCCAGCTCTATTGAAAGGACACGTGTTTAACAGAGATTAAGACATAACCGATATATCCTCGCGTACATTTAGTGACAGAATATTCGCTGGGTTTACTTCCCGAGGAATAGTTTAAGGACGGTCTTTTAACACTATTGCCCATTTCCAGTTCTTTGTAGTTTTTGGTATTGAACTTCATTTCCCATTCTTGGTTCCACTCCGAGAGTGGGTTTAAGTTATATATATAAATATGAATATATATATATATATATAATATGATATATATATATATATATATATGTATATATGAATATCATATATATATGTATATATACATATATATATATGAATATATATACATATATATACATATATATATATATATATATATTCATATCATCTAGATATTTTTGCAATAGTCTACCGTCCTCCCTATTCAATCCTCTCGTGATTTTGCGTCATCTGCAAACCTGTTCCTTTCATCATGTCATTGACATAGACAAAAAAACATTGATCATTGTGGAACTCCGCTCGTTACTGCTCTCCATCTTGACATTTTATCCTCTACTACCGTCCTCATGTATCTTTCCTTCAAAAGATCTTTCATCCATTCTAGTAGTTTGCCTCTCAGTCCCCCGACGTGATCTAATTTCCACATAAGTCAACTGTGAGGTACTTTATCAAATGTCTTCTCTAGGTCGAGGTATACACAGTCCACCTAGCCCTTTCTCTGTCGCAGCGCATCAATCATTCTCGAGTAAAAGCCTAAAAGGTTCGAGACACACGACCTTCCAGATCTAAAGCCAGACTGACTGCCTGTCAACATTTTTATATCTTCAAGATATTTGGTCCATCGAACTTTCACAACCCTTTCACATAATTTTACTGTTGTGCTGGTCAGTGATACTGGCCTATGATTTAGTGTTGTCTACTTGTTTCCACCTTTGTGAATTGACACAACATTTGCAATTTTCCAATCAAGCGGAACAATGCCTTCTTTCAACGAACATGTAGACTCCGCTAGTTCTTGCTTACATCCTTTAAGTATCCAATTGGAGATCCCGTCAGGTCCTGAAGCTTTTATCACATCCTATGACTCCAAGAGATTGAGCACTTCCCTCATTTCTACATTTATATCTACGAAATCTGGATTTTCGTTCCCCTCGCTTTCCTTCAAAAAGTTGCGCTCTTTTGCGTAGACCAAATGGAAACTTTCATTCATAATTGTGCCTAAGCTGAGGCCTCTTCAGAGACCTCACCACTCACTCACTTTTTAACTTGGCAATTGTTTCCCCGTGTTTCACTTTACTATTTATAAACCTGTAAAACAGTTTCGGTTCATCTTTGCATTTATCTACTACACCTCTTTCAAAATTGCTTTCTTCCTTATTTACTATTTACCTGTTTGTTTATCATTTAAATATACCTATGTATTATTCATGTTATTTATCATTATTTATATTATTATACTTTTTATTCTATTTTATCTATTTTTTTTATCATTTATATATTTTTTTCGCATCCGACCTAGTTATGGACCAAAAGGTCTCCTGTCGTCATGCTCCGCCTTTGTAATCCTTTGTAAAACAGGACAGAAGATGAACATACACTACTGCTACCACTATCGTATCCAATTGGAATTGTGGTTGTTGGGTGGTGATTTTTATTTAGCGACTCTAGTGGTAGTCGCTCGAAGCAAAACAGCCCCTTAAGAAGAAGAAAAAAAAAAAAAAAAATGGCTCCCCGCAACTGACAGGCCTCACTCAGAGAGGGGTTTCTCACTTCCCACGGCGTGGGGGTAGTGGGAGTGGGATGGTGGGTGAGTTAATCCTGTGGGGTTGTCGTCGTCAAGCAAATTTATTCAGCTGAGGGGAACCTCGTGGTTCCAGGGAGGACTTCAATCCTATTTTTGGGATAGAAAATCAAAAGGATTTTGGGCCTTCCAAGTAGTCGAATTTGGGCTTACAAGCAAGGTACTACTTTGGCCTAAGATTGTCCATTTGTTCTGTTTCTGCAGTTTTTTATTTTTATTTTTCAATGGGCTTCTTTTTTAGGGCTTCTAAGGGCTTATAAGGGCTTCTCTATTATTTTTATTTCTATTTTTTTCTTTTCTCCAAGTTTTCGATGGGCTGTTCTTTTATATATATATTTCTTATTTACTTGTTTATCTTTTTTCTTTTTTTTCTTTTTCTTATTTCATCCATTGCGGGCTTCGTGGGTGTTGCTCATCGCCTCCAGGAGTTGACGTCACTCCTTGTTGTGTACCACGCTGGAGGCGTCCTCCATCGAGGGTCGACCGGGCTCGGCCTCCAGGACTCTTGGCGTCCTCCAGAGTCCCGAGTCGCCCTCGAGGACAACCTCCAGGAGCGTGTGTCATCGTGGAGGCGGGAGGGAGGATCTTGTTCTTCGGTCACCGAAGAAGAGACGTCGTCGTCCTCGTCGTCTTCTCCGGTGCCGTGGACACAACAATAGCCCCTTGCGCAGTACTTGCAAGGGGCTAGCAGGAGGGCTTGATCAATGTATGAGAAGTCCTGCTGTATGAGCTCCAGGACTTCTTGGAGCACCTGTTGGTGGGGCTCTGGGCTTCTTGAAGCCCTTGTCTTATCCTCAGGGCTCGGGCTTCTGAGCCTTGGTGGAGTAGGCCGGGGGGGCAGTCGTCTCCACAATGGGACCCCCGGCCTCTCGAAGTTCCTTATGCTGGGCTTTTGTTGGCTGGAGATCTTTGTCTAGGGTCTCCGCCATGGCTGGTCTTGTGGCCTGTTCTGGGCTCGTCTCCAGCTGAGGGCGCCTTCCATAATCATTCTTCTCCCAAGTCTGACTTTCCCCGATGTCGAGGCTCAGCAGGTGTGACACCGCTTGTTGCATCTCGCTTTTGCTGTCGATGCTGATGGTCAGTTGTGGTCGGGCGAGTGGTGCACCAAAGGCGAAATTTCTTGAAGAGTTGAAGGATAAAACTCGATGGTTCATAAAACACACACACACACACACACACACACACACACACACACACACACACACACACACACACACACACACACACACATATATATATATATGCAGAAAAAACCACTGGTAAATAAGAAACGTAGTCCGAACGTTTTCGTCTATTTAAGACATCATCAAGGGAATACAGAAAATGAGATACAGACAGTATATATACAGAAGTAAAGACAAAATTAGGGAACACGGGAAAAAGTATCACGCAAGCCTGAGAAAATTGCCAACAGTCCTCAGGTCACAGATGGACCAAATGTCCGAGCAGGAAAACATGTAACGATTTTCTTTGAAATAAAGTTATCAAGCCTGTACATACCTAGGCTTAGGTTGATATTTTGGTCAAAATTTTGCTTTATGAGGCTTGATTCAATTATGTTCCTTTCAATAAAGGAATTACAAGAAGTTATTTTACTAGCATTCTTCCAGTCAATCAAATGATCTTGGTCCCTCACATGAACAAAAATCCCACTAGACACTTGACCACTTCTCACACTGTATTTATGTTGGTTTATCCTTGTTTGTAAGTCCTTGCCAGTTTGTCCAATGTAAAATTTTTGACAATGCAGGCAAGGAATTGTGTATACACAACCTTCAGTGTTATGTGGAGAATTTTTAATTAGAATATTTTTAACAGTGCTATTGTTCTTAAAGACTACATTTATGTTGAATTCCTTAAGTATTTTTGGTAGTAGTCCTGCCATACTCTCATGAAAAGGAAGCACTAGTAAGTTCTTATTACAAAAATTATTTTTCTCTTGTGGAGTTTTATAGTAAGTTTTTATGGCCATAGTGTGTGAATTGTCTATCAAATGCTTTGGATATTTTAAGTCTGATGCAATGCTGTATATCTTGCTCAACTCATTATTATGAAATTCAGGGCTGCAAAAAACGTTCTGAGGAACATTGAACTAATGACAGAAAGCTTAGTTTTTTCACTGTGAGCAGAGTAATAATGAACGTACGATAAATTATTGGTGTTTTTCCTAAATACATCATACTTAAAATATCTTCCGCTTCTGTGTAGTAAAATATCTAAAAATGGTAGCTTATTATCTATTTCAGTTTCAATGGTGAATTTTATTGATGGAACCAGATTATTTAAATTACTGAGAAAAGAATCTAAATTGTGATCTACCGGCCAGATGCATAAAATGTCATCCGCATAACGTTTCCACAAAACAGAAGGGGGAAGAATCTTGGGCAACAATTCCCTCTCAAAAAACTCCATGTATAGGTTGCTGAGTAATGGAGATAATGGATTACCCATTGCCATTCCAAACTTTTGTACATAGTATTCTTCATTAAAAACAAATTTTGCATTAACTATGCATAACTTAATCAATTCAATGATGGTTTTGGGAGTTAGTCGCATATCATATTTAAATAGATCAACTTCAAGGTACAATAATAAATCTAAAACTGGAACACAAATGAAGAGACTAGTTACATCACAACTAACTAGTTTAAAGTCATAGTTAATGTCTGGATCGTTAAGAATACTAATGAGGTGCATATTATTATTAATATGTGAATTGGAAATAGTACCTACCAAAGGGCTCAAGATGGAAACAAGCCATTTTGAAAGTTTGTAAGTTATGGACCCAGTAGAACTAATGATGGGTCTAACAGGATAACCCGGCTTGTGAGTTTTGATCAACCCATACATATAAGGTAAAGATGGGGACTTGGTAGAAAATTGTTTGATAAGATGTTCATGTCCTTTCAACAGTTTTTTAACACTTCGATTAAAATCACTGTATTCCCTTGATGATGTCTTAAATAGACGAAAACGTTCGGACTACGTTTCTTATTTACCAGTGGTTTTTTCTGCAAATCATATTCACGTGTCTTTTGTGAAATACTGCAATATATATATATGTATATATGTATATATATATATATATATATATATATATATATATATATATTGAAGTATGTAAGACAAATGAGTGGAAGGGTGGTGAGTTAAACACAAAGAACAGTTGGAGTTTTATTCACTGACGTTTCGTCCTTACCAGGACATTCTCAAAGTACATACAGTTTCAGAAAATTAACAGCTTATATAATCCATCCTTGCCGTGTTCCCCTCCCTCTATACTCTCATCCGTCCTCTACCCGACTCCGACTATGTCACTTCTCCGTCCGTTCTCAATTGTCCTTTTTACCTCCTTGACAATCAGAGTACTTACCGCTCCTGCTAATTTTATAAACCCTTCCCTATGGTTGATGCAGGGGTGGGAAGTAATGTAGGCTGCCTCCACTATTTTTCTTTTCTTTTTCTCTAGACCTTTGTGGAGCACCTCTATCTTTTTCCAATCTGGAAGATGACCACATTGGTCTAAATGAACTACTAGCGAGTTGGAGGTTCTGTGAGCTCTGACGTCATTTTTGTGCTCATATGTCCGTAGCTCCACTGATCTTCCCGTCTCTCCATAATATCCTAACGGACAACCACCACATGGTATATTGTAAATCGCGCCCTTCTCTATATCCTTTTCTGATTTATTTCTATTCTTGACAACTTCTCCTAATTTTTTACCCGTGGAGAAAGCAACGCTCACACCCGCTTTTGTGAGAATATGTCCCAACTCCTCCGCGTACTTCGAGTTGGGGACGGACAAAAACTCCGCCCTGCCTTCTCCGGACCAGTCGTCCTTCTTCCTTCTCATTATTACCGTTGCTTTCTTTCTCAATCTGTGTAGTAGTCCTTCCGGGTATCTGAGTTTAGTGAATACTTTGAAAATATATTTGATTTCATCCTCTAAAAATTCTTCGCTACAAATACGGTACGCCCTTAAGAAAAATCCTATAACCACTCCGTTTTTAATTTTGTTGCTATGCGCTGAGTAGAAATGAATCACATCGTCTTTATTGGTGCTTTTCCTGTAGACAGAGAATGATATCTTATTACCTCTCCTCCAAATCACCGTATCCAAGAAAGCTAGTCTGTTACCCGTCTCGTGTTCGATAGTAAACTGGATGTTTGGTTCGACCTGATTCAATCTACTCAACTTGTCATCTAATTGTACCTCTTTCGGAGCGATGACAAGGACGTCGTCCACATACCTCAGCCAAAGCGTGTCTCTACCCATTATCCTTATGAAATAATCTGTCTCTAAAACTTCCATATACAATGAAGCTAGAACCGCACTGAGAGGACTACCCATTGCAAGTCCTCGGTGTTGTCTGTATTCTTTCCCGTTGACCATGAAAGGACCACCCCCCACACATAGAGACACTAATTTCAAGTAATCACTTTTCCCCACTGGTAAATCAGCCTCATCCAAACTGTCTACCACCTTCTTTGCCGCTGCCAACGCTCCTTCTACCTCGACATTCGTAAAGAGCGCAGTTACATCATAGCTAGCCATCACTTTTTCTGAAAGATCACCATTCTTTAACCTCGTGATCAGATCTCCAGAGTTTTTTAAATGGGCATTACTTATCGAGCCTAGCCTCTGTGATAGTGGTTTGGCTAAGCACTTGGCTAGTCTGTGCGGGGCGCTCCCGATACCAGAGGTGATGGGTCTCATCGGGACGTTTGGTTTATGGGTTTTCGGAAGTCCCCGCATTCTGGGTGGTTTAGGGGCTTCCTCTAACAGACCCAGTAGCTTTTTCCCCCGGCTGGTTCTTGTGAGTATCTTCCTTGCTTCTTTCTTAAATTTCTCCCCTTCTAAAGCTGCGTGCCCAATATGTTTCTCTTCATATGTATTGGTGTCGCTGAGCAAGTCTAACATTTTTGTGTCATAATCTACCCTGTTCATGACGACAACTCCTCCACCTTTATCCGCACTAGTGATTACTATATCGTCGTCTCTTCCTAGTTTCTCTAAGGCTAATCTGAACCGTCTGGGTATGGAACATTGATAAACCAAACGTCCCGATGGACGCACAGGTAGTTGGACCAAGTTGGACCAAGGCAGCAAGTTGGACCAAGGGCATGGGTCATTAGATTTGACGCTACAAAGTCCTGTGAGGGGCACAGTCCTAGCCTCCTGATAGGGGGAAGTACGTGACGTTCAACTGAATGAAAGTTTAGTGGCTGGAACATACATCACTACGAGGAGTTCGAATGTAACAGTGTGAAGTTTTGAAACCCAAATTTCTTGGCCTAATGGGTCAGTCGCCCCCCCCACACACACATGAAAAGAAACTCAAAAAGGGCCTTTATAGAAGAGATATGAAAAAAAAAAAACCCACACAGAGTGGTGGATGTCTGGAACAAACTGGACGAAACAATAGTGTGTGCAAACACCTTATAAAAACGGGTCACTACGAGCATAGCTCCCCTTCCTATATAATACAACTGGGTAAATACACACGCACACACACACACACACACACACACACGCACGCACGCACACACACACACACACGCACACACACACACGCACACACACGCACGCACATACACACACACACACACACACACACACACACACACACACATACACACACCCACACACACACACACACACACACACACACACACACACACACACACACACACACACACACACACACACACACACACACACACACACACAAGCACACACACACACACACACACACACACACACACACACACACACACACACTCACACACACACACACACACACACACACACACACACACACACACACACACACACACACACACACACACACACAGACACACACACACACACAAACGCACACACACACACTTACACACACTTACACACACACACACACACACACACACACATACACACACACACACATACACACACACGCTCATACACACACACACACACACAGTTACACACACTTACACACACACACACACACACACACACACACACACACACACACACACACACACACACACACACACACACACACACACACACTAGGTAATAAAGTACTTTCAAAATATTCCATGTATAGGTTAGCTAACACGGGTGAAAGGTTAGAACCCATACTGCAACCATATCTTTGTCTAAAGTGAGAACTATTGAAAGTAAAAACATTAGTATTGATTCATAAACGAGTCAAGCTTATAATCTTTGATACTGAAAGTGGGAGTTTGTATTGATATGGGTGCAGTTTTGTTTACAAAAAAACAGAAGAAATCTTCGGTTTTAAAATTTTTGAATAAGCAAACTATATCTAGATAGAATATATCTTAATTTTTTTCGAAACCAAACTGCACCCATATCAATACAAACTCCCACTTTCAGTATCAAAGATTATTAGCTTGACCCGTTTGTGTATCAATTACTAATGTTTTTACTTTAAATAATTCTTACTTTAGACAAAGATATGGTTGCAGTATGGGTTCTAACAGTCGCTCAAAGCAAAACAGTTCCATAAAAAGAAGAAGAAGAAGAAGAAGAAAAATAAAAATAAAAAGAAGAAGAAGAAGAAGAAGAAGAAGAAGAAGAAGAAGAAGAAGAAGAAGAAGAAGAAGAAAATTAAGAAAAAAAAAAAAAGTTGGGTCCCCGCAACTGACAGGCCTCACCCAGAGAGGGGTTTCTCACTTCCCACGGCGTGGGAGTAGTGGGAGTGGGGTGGTGAGTGAGTTAGTCCTCTGGGGTTGTCGTCGCCAAGCAAATTTATTCAGCTGAGGGGAACCTCGTGGTTCCAAGGAGGACTTCAATCCTGTTTTTGGGATAGAAAATCAAAAGGATTTTGGGCTTTCCAAGTGGTCAAAATTGAACTTACAAGCAAGGTACTACTTTGGGCTAAAATGGTCCATTTTTTCCTATTTTTCTGTGTCTGCAGTTTTTTATCTTTATTTTTTCAATGGGCTTCTTTTTTAGGGCTTCAAAGGGCTTCTCTATTATTTTTATTTCTATTCTTTTCTTTTCTGTAAGTTTTTGATGGTCTG
>NC_134799.1:10050695-10055695 GCF_046742065.1 Oratosquilla oratoria
AGGGGTTTCTCACTTCCCACGGCGTGGGAGTAGTGGTATGGTGAGTGAGTTAATCGTCTGGGGTTGTCGTCGACAAGCAAATTTATTCAGCTGAGGGGAACCTCGTGGTTCCAAGGAGGACTTCAATCCTATTTTTGGGATAGAAAATCAAAAGGATTTTGGGCTTTCCAAGTGGTCCAATTTGGGCTTACAAGCAAGGTACTACTTTGGGCTAAAATTGTCCCCTTTTCCCTATTTTTCTGTTTCTGCAGTTTTTTATCTTTATTTATTCAATGGGCTTCTTTTTTTAGGGCTTCTAAGGGCTTCTAAGGGCTTCTCTATTATTTTTATTTCTATTCTTTTCTTTTCTCCAAGTTTTCGATGGGCTGTTTCTTTTATATATATATTTCTTATTTAATTCTTTAGCTTTTTTATTTTTTTCTTATTTCATCCATTGCGGGCTTCATGGGCTCTGCTCACCGCCTCCAGGAGTTGACGTCGCTCTTTGTTCTGTACCACGACGGAGGCGTCCTCCACCGAGGGTCGACCGGGCTCGGCCTCCAGGACTCTTGGCGTCCTCCAGAGTCCCGAGTCGCCCTCGAGGACAACCTCCAGTAGCGTGTGTCTTGCTGGAGGCGGGAGGGAGGATCTTGTTCTTCGGTCACCGAAGAAGAGACGTCGTCCTCCTCGTCCTCTTCTCCGGTGCCGTGAACGCAACAATAGCCCCTTGCGCAGTACTTGCAAGGGGCTAGAAGGAGGGCTTGATCAATGAATGAGGTCTCCTCCTGTATAAGCTGCAGGGCTTCTTTGAGAACCTCTTGCTAGGGCTCTGGGGTTCTTGAAGCCCTTGTCTTATCCTCAGGGCTCGGGCTTCTGAGCCTTGGTGGAGTGGGCCGGGGGGGCAGTCGTCTCCACAGTGGGACCCCCGGCCTCTCGAAGTTCCTGTTCTTGGGCTCTTGGTGGCTGGAGACCTTCTTGATCCAGGGTCTCCGCCATGGCAGGTCTTCTGGCCTGTTCGAGGGTCGTCTCCAGCTGAGGGCGCCTTCCATAATTATTCCTCAGACAATTGAGACCTTCCCCGGTGTCGAGGCTCAGCAGGTGTGACACCGCTTGTCGCATCTCGGTTTTGCTGTCGATGCTGATGGTCAGTCGCGGTCGGGCGAGTGGTGCACATGAGGCAAAATTTCTTGAAGAGGGGAAGCATAAAACTCGGTAGTTAATAACTGACACACAAACACACACACACACACACACACACACACACAGACACACACACACACACACACACACACACACACACACACACACACACACACACACACACACACACACAGACATATATATATATATATATATATATATATATATATATATATATATATACATATATATACATATATATATATACACCTTCAGTATACTCGAACACATCATATGTGTATATGCATATACGTATACTTGTACATATACATATGCATATGCATATGCATATATACATATATACATATATACTTATATACATACATATATATACATATATACATATTCATATATACATATACATATATATACATATACATATACATATACATATACATATACATATACATATGATACATATACATATACATATACATATACATATACATATACATATACATATACATGTATACATATGCACGTAAACAAATATATATAATCGTATATAATCATATTAGTATACATGCAACGTTATTCAGATTAGAAATATTCGTATTATAGCCATTTACAGAGGAAAAATAACTTGGCAGGAAAATATGAGCAAGATAATTAATTAATTAAATGATAGATAAATACGTAAATAAATAATTAAATTGTCAAGCAAGCAAATAGATAGATGAATAAATGAATAAATTGGTAAATTAGTTAATACAAAATAAATAGATAAACAGGTATATGAATTAATAAATGAAATAATGATATTCCCATAAATTGACGACAAACTCGTGTGTCTGCCTGGAGATGGCGCTTTCGTCGCTGATTTTTTTTTTTCCAGCCTTCAAATAGAACCATTCCTCTATTTAGGATCACTTATGAGTTTTTGAAGTTACAATGGGTATAAATGGATAAATATTCCATGTGTGTATATATATATATATATATATATATATATATACATATATATATATCACGTGTACTTCTTCCATTACCTCTTCGAATTCAGTCAGTCAGCGATTTGGAAGAAATGTATAACAATCTAACTGATCTAATTATTAATGCACAAAACACATTTATCTCCCTAAAGTCAATACGGAAAAATAGTAATACTCCCAAAAGGATGACGGACAGATTGAAACATGAGATCGGAATGAAAAGTGGACTTTATGTGAAAATAAAGAACGGGGAATCACACCTTAGATCAAGATGTAACGAAATGGCAAAGAGGGTTAAAACGAATACACATACAGTGAAACGTAATTATGAAATCAAGGTTGCCAGTCAAGCAAAATCCAACCCAAAGGGTTTCTTTCACCTCTATAGAACAAAAAATAAAGAAAGAATAGGACCAATTAAAAACGATGAAAATGTCATGATAGAATCGGAGGAAAAAATGAGTGAGGAGTTTAACAATTATTTTCTATCGGTGTTTACTAATGAAAGGTTAGATAAAGTACCTGACTGCGATCCGATTTACAGAGGGGATGAAGAAAGTAGTCTATCTAATATCAGCATTAGTAAAGAAGTAGTCAAGCAGATTGAAAGACTTAAAGCTTAAAAACCTCCGGGTCCAGACGAAAATTGTCCAAGAATGCTTAAGGGGTGTAAATTTGAAATCTGCGACCAGTTAACTGAAATATTCAATAAATCGGTAGACACTGGTTTTGTGCCAACTGCATGTATATATATACATATATATATATATATATATATATATATATATATACAGTATATATATATACATATATATATACACATACATACATATATATATATATATATGCAATAAAAACACTAGGAATGTATGTTTTATAAATGCAAGGTAACCACTTAAGAAAATAAACAAATGGAGCAGACTGCTTTCATATATTACATCTTCAGTGCAAATTACATAGAAAGAGGGTACAGCAAACACAATATAGTATGACAAGGGCATAAGGAACTACTGTACACTAGGAAAGGTAGTGGACGAATTGTCCAGGCGTGATTCACACGTCCAGCATTCATACATTTTGTAATTATTGGCTATTTCCTTACAAATATAATTATCTATCTTATACAATCCTAAGTTAAGGTTAAAGTTGTTATCATTTGTGAATATAAATAGACAACATTCAATTAAATTTCTTTCGGCAAAACGATTGTGTGTGTGTGTGTGTGTGTGTGTGTGTGTGTGTGTGTGTGTGTGTGTGTGTGTGTGTGTGTGTGTGTGTGTGTGTGTGTGTGTGTGTGTGTGTGTGTGTGTGTGTGTGTGTGTGTGTGTGTGTGTGTGTGTGTGTGTGTGTGTGTGTGCGTGTGTGTCTGGGTCCATACGTGCGTGTGAAGAAGAGGAGAGAAGAGGATAGAGGGAGGAGGAGAGGTGAAGAGGAGGAAGAGGAGAAGGAGGAGGAGAAGGAAGAGGAGGAGGAGGAAGAGCATGAGGATGAGGAATTAGAGGAGGAAGAGGGAGAGAAGGAGGAGAAAGGGAAGTGGAGGAAGAGCAGGAGAAGGAGAAAAGGTTAGAGAGAGGAGGAGGAGGAAGAGGAGGAGGAGAAGAGGAGAAGGAGGAGGAGGAAGAGGGAGAGGATGATGGTGAGGAGAAAAAGTCAAGGAGGAAGAGCAGGAGGAGGAGGAGAAGGAGGAGGAAGAGGGGAGAAGGAGGAAGAGAAGAAGAGGAAGAGAAGAGGAGGAGGAAGAGAAGAGGGGGAAGGTAAGAGGAGGAGGAGGAGGGATGGAGATGGGGTAAAAGGAAGAGATAAATGAGGAGGAGTGTGTTAATTAATGTGAAAGTGACAGCACTGGTACGAAAATTCTTAGAAGAACAGCTAATGATCAGTGACATCTGGTTTTAGACGAAACAATAGTGTGTGCAAAAACCACACAAGAATTTATGAAGAAACTGGATACTCAGAGATACAAAGATGTTTTCTATTACGAGTCCTTCAACTTCAGGACCAAAATTTCTCCCAAAAGAAGAGATACAATTAGTGTACACTTACCCGAATACCATCAATAATAAAAAGATAATTAATGTACATCAGAGGGGGAGAGAAGAACACAACCCAAGTGTCCACCAGCTGCCGTGTAAGATTTGCAGTCTAGTTGACATAGGTCAGACGGGGAGAGATCTGTGGACAAGGTCGAATCAACACAAAGGTTCGATCAGATACGAACAAGAAAGTTCAGCAGCACTTGAATCAGTCAAACCGGGCGCCTGCATAGGGCCAAAGCTAATCTAATATATAAATCTGGTTGTGGCTTCAGGAGGAAGATCTTGATTACGTCCTTCACTCTGTGTGGGGGCCATACCAGTGACGCGTATTCCAGCCTTGGATGAATCAGGGTTTCGATGGGTTTCTTCATCATCTCTTCATTCATAGAGTGAAATGCCACTTTAATCTTCTGCAGTAGTTCGTACGTTTCTCCCATAACCCTGATGATGATATGCCTCTCTTACTTTCCTAATGGGTTCACTTCCCGAGTGATAGTTTAAGGACGGTCTTTCAGTCTTTTAACACTATTGCCCATTTCCAGTTCTTTGTAGCTTTTGGTATTGAACTTCATTTCCCATTCTTAGTTCCATAATATATATATATATATATATATATATATATATATATATATATATATATATATATATACATATATATACATATTGTCTAGATATTTTTGCAATAGTCTACCGTCCTCCCTTTTCACTCTTCTCGTGATTTTGCATCATCTGTAAACATGTACCTTTCATCATATCACTGACATAAAAGAAATAGATCTAAAGCCAGACTGACTGCCTGTCAACATTTTTATATCTTCAAGATATTTGGTCCACCGAACTTTCACAACCCTTT
>NC_134799.1:10070695-10073195 GCF_046742065.1 Oratosquilla oratoria
CACACACACACACACATATATATATACATATATATATATATATATATATATATATATATATTTCCTTTCTTTTCTTCTCTCTTTTTGATCTTGTTGTTGGGATTTTCCCGCTCCTTGAAAAGTGTAGATAAAGAATGAGCCATGTATAGAAAGAGGAGGAGAAGGAGGAGGAGGAAAAGGAGGAGGAGGAGGAGGAAAGGAGACGGAGTGAAAGGAAGAGATAGATGAGGAGAGGGTGTTAATTAATGTGAAAGTGACAGCGCTGGCACGAAAAGTTCACTGACATCTGGTTTTAGACAAATTACTTAAAAGGTCTAAAAGACAGGTGAAGAACTTTAGCGGTTTTAATAGTAACATAGCATATGCGATTTTACAGAACCTTATATAATTAGAAATAACAAAATTGGAGAGAATTTTTTTTTTTACTATTCTTCAGAATGATCTGAAATCAGCTCTATTTCTGCCACAGAGAAAACGCAGAAGAACTAAGTCAAAGATATTTTCAGTTGTCCACAATTGAAGAATGTCGCTAGAGATGATATATGAGAAAGTGTACAACATCAGATTTCGACATTTATATTAGATATTCAGAACAGATCATGGGAATATTGGAAAAAAAATTATTCAATGTATAATAACACAGGGTTGGTGGGGAGACTTCACACAAACCTTCAGGTTTTTAAAATGTTTTAATAACAGGTGTAATAGAATTTCAGGCAAAAGAATGTCTGAAATAGGGTGAACAGAGCAGAATTGAGTGTGTTTTCACATACGACACAAACCGTCCAAGAATCAATGGAAACTATCTGAAAGGTAGAGCTGGGCGCGTTTCTTGGTGCGTTCCTCGCTGCGTTTCGCTTTAGTTTGGTCGCGGTTAGCGCTCCTAAAATACTAAAGTAATATAGGTGCCGGTATAGTATGTAGCCTACCTTTTGGATGTGGCCTACGAAAATTTTCTTTGGGCTATAGTATATGTGGCCTCCTACCGGACTTTTATTTCGGTATGAACCTCCTGTCTCTTAAGCTTTAATAGTTTGGGAGCGCTAACCGCGGCCAAACTAAAGCGGAACGCACCGAGGAACGCGCCCAGCTCTGATGAAAGGACATGTATTTAACCAAGATTAAGACAGGATCTTCGCTGGCCGAGCGAGTTAGAGCGTCTCTTTGCGAAGGAGGTCGAGGTGACACAAGTTCGAAATCTACCTCTAGCGAGTTGGACCAAGGGCATAGTTTATTAAATTTTATGCTACAGAGTCCTGTGAGGGGCACGGTACTGAAAGGGGGAAGTTCGCAACGTTAAATTGAATCAACGTTCAGTGGCTGGAACATACATCACTTCGAGATGTTCACATGTAACAGTGTGAAGTTTTGAAACCAAAATATCTTGGCCGAATGGCTCATCCCCCCTCCCCAAGCACACACATGAAAAGAAATTCAAGAAGGATTGTTAGAAGAGATCTGAGAAAGAAAGAAAAAAAAAAAATAGTTTTCCACACAGAGTGGTGGATGTCTGGAACAAATTGGACAAGTTGGTGTGTGCAAACACCATACAAAAATTTAAGAACAAACTAGATGCTGAGAGATACAAAGATGTTCCATATTATAAATCCTTCAACTTCATGACCTAAATTAAGTTAGTGTACACTTACCCGAATACCATAATTAAAAAAGTAGTTAATGTACATCAGATGTGGAGAGAAGAACACAACCCAAGTGTCCACCAGCTGGCGTGTAAGATTTGGAGTCTAGTTGACATAGGTCAGACGGGAAGAGATCTGTGGACAAGGTCGAATTAACTCAAATGTTCGATCAGATACGAGCAAGAAAGTTCAGCAGCACTTGAATCAGTGCAACCACCGACTGCATAGGGCCAAAGCTGATCTGATATATAAATCTGGTTGTGGGTTCAGGAGGAAGGTCTTGATTACGTCCTTCACTCTGTGTGGGGGCCATACCAGTGATACTGAGAGTGGGAGTTTGTATTGATATGGGTGCAGTTTGGTTTCCAAACAAACTGAAGATATCTTCTGTGTTAACATTTGTGAATAAGGAAACTATATCAAGACGGAAGACATCTTAAGTTTGTTTGGAAACCAAACTGCACCCATATCAATACAAACTCCCACTTTCAGTATCAAAGATTATTAGCTTGACCCGTTTATGTATCAATACTAATGTTTTTACTTTCAATAATTCTTATTTAAGACAAAGATATGGTTGCAGTATGGGTTCTAACAGTCGCTCAAAGCAAAACAGTCCCATAAAAAGAAGAAGAAGAAGAAGAAGAAGAAGAAAAAAGAGAGAAAAAAAAAAAAAACGATGGCTCCCCGCAACTGACAGGCCTCACCCAGAGAGGGGTTTCTCACTTCCCACGGCGTGGGAGTAGTGGGAGTGGGGAGGTGAGTGAGTTAATCCTGTGGGGTTGTCGTCGCCAAGGAAATTTATTCAGCTGAGGGGAACCTCGTGGTTCCAGGGAGGACTTCAATCCTATTTTTGTGAA
>NC_134799.1:10078195-10085695 GCF_046742065.1 Oratosquilla oratoria
TAAAAGCATTGGGTCTGTCAATTTTGAAAGATCGAAGAGAAAGAGTTGATATGATTATTGTATTCATATCGCTGAAGAAGATCAACTACACTGACAGGCGGGTTTTGAGAAGTCATGAGAACAAATTGAGGAAGACTACGTGTCTAAGGAATGTGAAGAAATACATTTTTCTATATAGATCAATGGTTCACCAAACTGTTTCAGCTTGTTACCTGGTTTATCACGTCACATTAAACATGTAACCCCTTTCACAAAATGTTGTCAACATTGATATATATGGCTAAATTAAAACAGTAGAGACATTTTCGTTTATTCATTGTAACATGTTACCCCTTTCATAAAATATTGTCAACATTGATATATATGGCTAAATTAAAACAGTAGAGACATTTTCGTTTATTTATTGTAACATGTTACCCCTTTCACAAAATATTGTCAACATTGATATATATGGCTAAATTAAAACAGTAGAGACATTTTCGTTTATTTATTGTAACATGTTACCCCTTTCACAAAATGTTGTGAACATTGATACATATGGCTAGATTAAAACAGTAGAGACATTTTCGTTTATTTATTGTAACATGTTACCCCTTTCACAAAATGTTGTGAACATTGATACGTATGGCTAAATTAAAACAGTAGAGATATTTTCGTTAATTTATTGTATTTGAACATTGTGCATCTTCAATGAGTATTACCAAAGATGTCAAGAACATCAGAGGGATGGATGGAGTTGCATGCTTGAAGCTAATTGAGGAATTCTTGGCTTCTTGATTTTCAGAATTCTTAATTTTTTTTTCTGTCACCCCTCCATTACCCCCGAAATTTGGTTAAATTACCCCCAGGGGGGTAATTTACCCCCAGTTTGGGAACCACTGATATAGACCAATGAATACTCTGAATAACTTGAAAGGTAAATACAACCCAAGTTGGAACAATGCATGAGTTTGAATCTAGATATGATAATTGGAAATCAATGATATAGACCAAGTTGGGATCATACATGGTTTTGAACATAGGTAAGAAAAAATTTAAGAGTAAGTGACGAGACCCCACGAATGTTGCTCCTTTCCTGTATACTGTAATTAGGTAGATACGGCTGTACGTCCTTCATCCCACATCTTATAGACGAACTGTCGTGGCTGATTTCTAATGCTTGTTCTCTCAAGGTCTTTCTTTCATCTTACGATCTCTCCCTCGGAGCTTCTGTGAACTTAAGAACATAAGAACATAAGAACACTGCAAGAGACCATAAGGCCTACACTAGGCAGCTCCATATCCATCACCACCTGTCATCCCCATCCATAAAGATGTCTAACCGTTTCTTAAAACAACTGATAGTTTCAGCGCTCACTACATGGTTACTAAGTCTATTCCATTCGTTGACCACCCTATTAGTAAACCAATTCTTGCCTATTTACTTCTTAAATCTAAATTTGTCCAGTTTAAATCCATTACTGCGAGTCCTGCCCTGTTGTTTTAATATGATGACCTTGTTTGCATCACCCTTGTTAAAGCTTTTGATCCACTTGAACACCTCTATTAGATCACCCCGCACTCTGAAACACAAATCACCATCTAACGACTATGTTAGGAACTCTACCTGGTTCAATTATGTCATTTTATGGTCTCGCATAATTTCGCAGGGTATATCACTTCTTTATCTCATGTATAATCTCAAACGACCCTGGGAATCTGCATCCCTGAAGAGGGGCGTGTCTTGGAAGCTGATATCTAGGCACTACTGAAGTCTCCTTTATCAGCCTTTCGGTCATCATATTAATTAAGACATCAGGGCAGAACTCGTAGTGGTGGTTATGAATTGGACACATTTTGGTCTAAGAAGGAAATAGGCAAGAACTGGTTTACAAATAGAGTGGTTTTAACGAATGGAATAGACTTAGTAACCATATAGTGAGCGCTGAAACAATTGGTTGTTTTAAAAGAAAATGAGATAACTTTATGGACAGCGATGGTTGGTGGTAAGGGACATGGAACTGTCTAGTGTCGTCCCTATGGTCTCTTGCAGTCTCCTCCCTTTCTTATCAGAGCAGACGGCCTTGGTGTAGCTTCGGAGACGAGGTCACGCAGCTCTAGAGACGAGGTCACGCGGCTCCGGAGACGAGGTCACGTCTCTCTGTCCCCAGGTCATCATTCTGGCTTTGACCTTGTGCCCTATTCAGTCTTACCTACTCTCTTTTCTCTCTCTTTTCGTCTCTTCGCCTTTTGCCTCTTCTTTCCTCGCATGTCTCCTTTTTTCGACTGCAAGAGACCATAAGGCTTACACTAGGCAGTTGCCTGTCCCTGACCATTTATCATCCCAATCGTTTCAGCGCTCACTAACTACATGGTTACTAAGTCTATTCCACTCGATAACTACTCTTTTGTTAAACCAGTTCTTGTTTATTTTCTTCTTAAACCTAAGTTTGTCCAAGGAGGGCTAGAAGACCTAGATGCAACAGAATTTTGATTCAGACAAGGAAAGGAGGGAATGAATCTTCTGATCCTAAAACATCATGATAGCAACATATCATATCAAACCTCTATGATCATGTATAGATCACTACTAAAATCTATCATGTACAGGATATTACGTAAATTCATCACCGAAATCTATTTTATACAGGATATTATATAGTATGTAAACTGTATAGGTAAAAACTTACTGTGAATAAAAAATAAATATACATTTTATGACAATGCGACAAAAAAAAAAAAAAATAAATAAATTAGGGGATCGATCACAATGACTATAACAATGAAAGATGATCACTTTGTAGGGACCAGTAAAACATGTATGATCAAAATGTCGTATACATTATTTTGTAGCCACCCTCCTCTTCCTCCTCCTCCTCCTCTTTTTCATTCTTCCGTACGGCTGCCCTTTTTGTGAAGCCCTCTCTCTTTCTCTCTCTTCCTCTTCCCCGTCTGAACTTAAACCTCCCTCACTGGTATTGAGGGTCCTATAGGTTGGTACTCAGTCCCCGGACCGTGCCCCGGGCTTAAAAAAAATGCATTTTTTGTGCCCGGTCCATAGCTACAACAGTTCTTGATGGGGCGGGGTTGGAAAAAAGGGATTTTGTGACCATACTCTAATCAATTGATCCTTCTTCCACATTTCCCTTCTCCGGCTTTCTCTTCTCCCGCTTTTATCCTTTCTGTTTCGTCTCCCCCTTTTCTCCTCTCTTCTTTTTCCTTTTCTTTCTCCCCATCTCTTCCTCCTCCTCCTCCTCCTCCTCCTCCTCCTCCTCCTCCTCCTCCCCCTCCTCCTCCTGACCCACATCCCGGCCTCAGGCATGACCGTCAGGCAACACACCTGGCCTTAGTTCCGACCTCCCTATCTCTCTCCTCCTCCTCCTCCTCCTCCTCCTCCTCCTCCTCCTCCTCCTCCTCTTTATTCTCCTCCTCTTCCACCTCCTTCTACCTCTCCTTTCACCTCTCTTTTCTTATTCCTACTTCTCCTCCTCCTCTTTCTCTGCCTTATACTACCATTCCTTTTCTTCTCATCATTACTGTCCCATTCTCCTTCCTTTCCCTTTCCTGTTCTTCCTTTTCCTTCCACCCTTCTACCCCTCCACGATCGTCACGAAAATAACTTTTTACTAATCCTCTTCTATACAAGTATCACCACCATCACCCTTGATATCACCATTTCCGCGCCATCTCTTTGGGTTTAGAGTGACTCCACCCAGCTGGATGACGTCAGAGCCAAAAGCCGCTGCGATTGGTCACCTGGACTTTCGTCCACCAACTGCCGTGGCTTTCTGCTCGTACGTCATAGGGAACTGAGTGAAGAGAAGCAGAGAAGGGGAGGGGGGGGAAGGGTTTTCAAAACGATTGAGTGGTTTGGTTTCAGTGTAGTATCGCCATTTTTATCATGAATATCGGTATTTTAATTACTAGTGCTATAATAGTAGATAGTTACTAAAAGAGGATTAAGTGTTGTGGGATTATGGGAGAGGAATTCAATGTGAAGGAAGCGCCCAGGTGTGGATGAGAAGTGTTTAAGTGGAGGAGGAGGTGGAGGGGTGGAGGAGGAGGTGGAGGAGGAGGGAGGAGGAGGAGGAGGAGGTGGAGGTGGAGGGGTGAAGGAGGAGGGGGCTCAGGTATGGTGATAGGTCGGGTACAAGTATAGGTGGTAGAAATGAACGCCTGTTATATTTAAAGAAAATTCACGTTAGATTTTATAGTACGCCCTCCTCCTCTACCTCCTAGTACAAGAAAGATATACAGAAGTTAGAAAGAGTGCAGCGTAGAGCAACAAAGCTCATTCCTAAGTTGCGGAACAAACCGTACGAAGATCGCTTAAGGGAACTAATTTTGTTTAGTCTCTCGATACGGAGAATGAGAGGTGTAATTCAAAGAACTTGAAAACATGGACGTGGAGAAATATTTTAGAATTGACACTTCCAACGCAACTAGGAGTAATGGATGCAGGATTGTAGGAAAACTATTTCAAACGTTGTTGATACATGTGGAATTGTATACCATCTAACGTCATTGATTGTTCCATTGTAGAGGTGTTCAAGAAAAAGTCTCGAAATTTAGCTCCAAATTCCCAACTGGAATTGTTTACTTCAAGATAGATTAAGGAGATAGAAGAGAAGGAAAAAGAGAAAATTATTATATTAATATTAATAAATACTAGTAGTGATGATAATATTAATAATAGATTAAGTATCGAAACAGCCATGTAAGGACCAATACTCTTGCTGTTCGTTACTCATCATCATCCAACGACAACAACAACAACAATAACAAAGCAGCCACCACCACCTCTAACAACAATAACAACAACAACAATAACAATAACAGCAACAAAGCAGCCACCACCACCAACAACAACAAACAACAACAATAACAAAGCAGTCACCATCACCACCTCCAACAACAATAATAACAACAAAGAATAACAACAACAACAACAACAACAATAACAGCACCAAAGCAGCGACCACCACCAACAACAAACAACAACAACATTAACAGCACCACCACCACCATGCGGTCAAGCGCTTTGGGATGAGTTGGCCTGAGGGTGTGAAGGCCTAATACACTCTTGCCTTCCTAGGCCTACTGAGTACGCTCGGTGTCCTTGCCTTAGGCTACACGCACGCACGAACGCACACACGCACACACACACACACACACACACACACACACACACACACACACACACACACACACACACACACACACACACACACACACACACACACACACACACACACACACACACACATAATACACGAATTTAAAAACAGTCTGGATAAAACGAGATATGAAGACGGGACACCACAAGCATAGCTCCCCTTCCCGTAAAATACAACTAGGCAAATACACACACACACACACACACACACACACACACACACACACACACACACACACACACACACACACACACACACACAGAGAGAGAGAGAGAGAGAGACAGAGATAGAGGGAGAGAGAAAGGTAGATATACAGCTTGATAGACAGACAGACAGACAGATAGAAAGAGAGAAAAAAGAAAGAGAGTGGTGGAGAAAGAGAGAACTTTCGACATCGAAGTAAAGAATGGTCGTCGATGTCACAGTTGACGCTTTGGCGGCAGGCAGGTAGGTGGGCGCGCGCGCGCGCACGCACACACCTGCCTGCCTGCCTGCCTGTCTGCCCTTTTGCGGAAACTGAAAATACTTGAGGGAAAAGATTAAATGCGCAACTTAGCCTTGTGTGCTGGGCTGTCGTGGGGGAAGGAGGAGGAGGAGGAGTAGGGGAAGAGGAGGGTTGAGGAGTAGGAGGAGGATTCAAAAGTAATAGGAGGAGTAGGGGAAGAGGAGGACTGAGGAGTAAGAGGAAGAGGAAGAAAGAGAAAACGGAAAAGGATGATGGTGATGATGATGAGGAAATGGAGGAGGAAGATGATACATTATGTATATATATATATACAGTCTATATATATATATATATATATATATTTATTTATGTATATATATATATATATATATGTGTGTGTGTGTGTGTGTGTGTGTGTGTCTGTGTATGTATGTATGTATGTATATATACATATACACAGAAATTCCCTTTCTCCTTGTAAGAGGCTTAGCCCAGCCAAAGCATACCTCTACCTCTCACCTATCCGACATCCATTTGTTGTCCCTTTCATCTGAGCCCTTTTTGGATGAAGGGTCAATCCCACCACTTCATTGGATGGCGGCCCTCCTGCCTCATCCACTCAAGATTCTGCCTCATCCACTCAAGACTTTTACAGAAGAGAGAGATCGAAATCCCTTTAGACAGCGTCTGTTTCGTCTCCGTTCACAAGCACTCTCGGCTTACAAAACACACACACACACACACACACACACACACACACACACACACACACACACACACACACACACACACACACACACACAGAGACACTCTCTCTCTCTCTCTCTCTTCTTTGTACCCAAGAACCCCTTCATGGAAAGACGCAGAGTGCGGGGTGATCTAATAGAGGTGTTCAAGTGGATCAGAGGCTTTAACAAGAGTGATGCAAATAAGGTCATCATATTAAGACAACAGGGCAGGACTCGCAGTAATGGGCTTATACTGGACAAATTTAGATTTAAGAAGGAAATAGGCAAGAAGTGGTCAACGAATGGAATAGAATTAGTAACCATGTAGTGAGCGCTGAAACTATCAGTTGTTTTAAGAAACGGTTAGACAACTTTATGGATGGGGATGACAGGTGGTGATGGATATGGAGCTGCCTAGTGTAGGCCTTATGGTCTCTTGCAGTCTCCTTCATTCTTATGTTCTTATGTTCACCGTCTTCCCTGAACGTTCACTCCATCCACCTTTGCCCTCCAAATTCTTTTTACTAATCTTTCTTCGCCCATTCTTTCCCTATGTTCAAACCGTCTCCTTATCGTTTGGTTAAACCTATAATCTAGCTCTCTTTCCACCCCTGCTCACATCCTCAACGCCTTCCCCTCATGTTCACTCCGTCCACCTCTGCCTTCCAAACTCTTTTTACTAATCTTCCTTTACTCATTCTCTCCTTATCAGCCAGCTCTCTTTCCACCCCTGCTCACACCCTCATTCTTCACTCTATCTATCCTGATAATTCCTTCCATACTTATCAAACACTTCACCTCACATTTAACCTCCTTTATAGGCCCTCTCTTAGACTCGAAATCCCACCCCACTCAGTGTCGTGGGTACAATCACCACCATCCGTCACCACCAACGGTGTCCTGTTGCCGCTGTGGTGGCGCCTCCACCGCTACCACCACCACCATCACCATCATCACCACCACCGCTGCCACCACTGTCCACCGAAAATGCTCCCTGGTCCAGAACGCACATCTTGAACTCGTTATCATTCTCCGGGCGTCGTTTGGTAACGAGATAATGAAGGGAGTTTCTTCGCATTAGCAACAGAGATGGAGGCTCGAGGCAGGGACGAAGCATCAGCAATCAGGAAGGACACGGCAGACTCTCTTGGGAATGACGAGGGCTCCAGGA
>NC_134799.1:10093195-10095390 GCF_046742065.1 Oratosquilla oratoria
CGTGGGTACGGATGACAGGTGGTGAAAGACATGGAACTGCCTAGTGTAGGCCTTGTGGTCTCTTGCAGTCTCCTTCGTTCTTATGTTCTTATGTGATTATTTCATCCTGGATAATGCCAGACGTTTCTATTCGGTTCGGGGGATTCCCCGTGCGGTGAAGAGTTTATTTATTTCCTCCTCCGAAGGATGCATTGACCGACTTTGAGTCGTTTATTCTGGTCAACGTCGGACGCGTTCATTCGGCTCTGAAGAAACATTGGGCAGTAAAGACTCAACGAACTTAAGACAGACCTTCGTTGTTGGGGTTGAAGGCTACTCCAACAACTTGTCAGTCTTTTTTCTGGTCAGCTACAGGTGATTCTATTCAGCAAAAGGCAGGTCTTCGCGCCGAGGGACTTAGCACCTCGTCAGCCTAAGTGTGTGTGTGTGTGGGGGGGGGGGAAGCCTACTCACCGTATTCCGCTACACCACACGAGAGGCAAACCTCAATGGGGATGACGTCAACAGAACTCATAGTTAAGGCCAAGATGAACAAACCTGTTGAGAGTTGTTTGGAGTGGGATGGAAAGGGTGTCTGCATGGGAGCCTGCTCCTCGGAGAGAGACAGTCGGGATTTACGCCGGCGTGGGAGTGAAGTAACGCGCCTCCTGTCGTATGACACCCCGATTGATGACGTCACAAAAAATTTCCATACCATAAGCTCTCCTCACCATATACTCTCCTCACCATACTCACCATATACTCACCATATACTCACCATACTCGTCATACTCACCTACTCACCATACCCACCCTCCATCATACTTACGGTGGTATTCTTAAAAAAAATATTTCCTTATATAAATCTTATATAAGCCCTTGGAAGGGAAAGATATTCTTACGGTATTATTCTTAAAAAAATCTTTCCTTATTTAATCTTTTATAAGTCCTTGGAAGGGAAAGATTTACATATATATATATAGATATATATTTATATATATATATATATATATATATGTATATTTATTTATAAATATATATATATATATATATATATATTATATTAAGAATACCACCGTAAGATTCTTACGGTGGTATTCTTAAAAAAATCTTTCCTTATATAAATCTTATATAAATTGGAAAGGAAAGATTTAGGTAAGGAAAGATTTTTTTTTTAAGAATACCACCGTTAGCTCTCTCATACTTCCACTTTGTTTCCTTCCTATGGGAAAGGGTGGTGTATGGAAAGGTGGTTGATAAGGCTTTCATGGACTATGTAGTGGTATCCAAAGGAAGGATAGGAAGAAGTATGAATGTCCATGATCTTAGGGGAGAGAATGGGGGAGTGTCAGATTATTTTATCTTTATTTTTATTTTATTTATTTATCTATCTACCGGGTATTTATTTTTTTTGGTAGAAAGTTGAAAGTAGAGGAAGAGGGAAAGGGTGGAAGGCAGAGTGGAGCTTTGAGTCAGTGTTGTCACTGTGATCTAATCCAGTTCCCACAAATGAGTGTTTTTTTTCACAAAATTCCCACAAGGAAATCTGAATTTCCACATCTTTCCACATAAAAAGAGGGAATTATTATATACACAAATTTATTGCAACCTATAATTCTTTAAATTTCTCCCACAAATTTGTGGAAAATTCCGACAAAAAGGCATCCCTGCTTTGAGTAAACGATCTAAACGAGAACAAAAAGAAGAAGGAACACCAGGAGAAGTTTAGAGAAGTGTGGAAGGTGGTAATGGATAAAAGTGGAGCAGAGGTGGAATGGGTTTGTTTCAGGGAGGAAGTGACAAGGTGTGGAAAGACGGTGGGTGGAACGAGGAACAGTGGGTGGAAGACAATGATGACCCTTCATCCACTATAAGCTGAGAGAATGGGAACAGTGGTGGATGGGAGTGGAATACGTAGGAGTGGATCCATGCCTTAATTAGCTACCCCTCTTATAAGGGGGATGAGACCATTGGTATATACAGATATATACCAATATGTGTAGATGAAGTAATAGATAGATCGGCGATGAGACTATTGGTATATACATACAGATAGATAAACAGATAGATGAATAAATAGATAAATCATTGTTACTCCTGAACTATGCACACATCCAGCGTTTCCCTAGCCACCGTGCGAATGGACCTTTACGCCATGATCGTTTTTCTTACCGCACGTGAGAGAGCGTTGAAGGAGAGGTTAAGTGTGAAATCTA
>NC_134799.1:10095890-10105890 GCF_046742065.1 Oratosquilla oratoria
ACCATTTCCTTCGGAAGAGGGACTGGCTGGTCTCTCTCTCTCTCTCTCTCTCTCTCTCTCTCTCTCTTTCTGGTTCCTCCTGGGTCTCTCCTCGCGACCGCCAAGGAAGAAACAGAGTCCAAAGTCACTTTGTATTCAGTCACAGTCAGTCTATCTTTCTAAGTTTTCTCTCTTTTCTCAGTGTGTTTGTCTCAACTCACCCTAGACGCTGTCTTATCTCACTCCTATCAATTCCATTTTTTTTTTTTTTTTTTTTTTTTTTTTTTTTTTTTTTTTTTTTTTTTTTTTTTTTTTTTTTTTTTTTACGCTGTCACCCTCTCATCTGACGTTTCTTTTCGTTCATGAACAAATTCTTCTCGTGTTTTGCATCTAACTTTTATCAAGTCTCTTATTTCCTCTCCTGGTGACCAATCCTTCTTTGTCGTTTCGGACCGAGAAAAAAAAAAAAAAAAAAAAAATAAAAAAAAAAAAAAAAAAAAAAATCGTCATTGTTTTTCTAGTATACCAAAGCGAACGAATCCTTTGTCTATGTCCTTTCTAACTTCTGGCCTCTTCTAAGTGATCATCCGTCTTCTTTTCCCCACAGTTCAGACCAATTTCCAACTCTTCTTGACTTCTTTCTTCCCTCTTTGTCAACTTCGTTACCGATCTTTGTCCGTTCTTCTCCACATTTAGTGGTCACCAAATTTTCAGTGACGTCTTTTTTCTATTCCATTTACTGATGTATTTATTTTATTTTTTGGTGTGTACGTGTGTGTGTGTGTGTGTGTGTGTGTGTCTGTCTGTTCTCCGCATTTAGTGGTCACCAAATTTTTAGTGACGTCTTTTTTTATTTCATTTATTGACCTATTCATTTTATTTTTGGGGGCGCGTGCGTGTGTATGTGTGTACGTGTGTGTGTGTGTGTGTGTGTAAAGACCATCATTATTACTGAAGACATCCTTTGTGTCGTTCGTCATTTATTTCTTGTTACAAGTGCTCAATGAATACCTTATACTACACTGCGTTTAATGGTCACAACTTTTTTTCTTACGAAGACCATCATTATTACTGAAGGTATCTTTTGAGTCGTTCGTGATATCTTATACTACATTTATTTAACCTAACACTCTAAAACACAAATGACTGTTTTGTTCTATCGTCCTAGATTTTTATTTTCCACAGTCGATTCAGACTTAGAACTTCTAAAAAAAGACAGAGAAAGAAAGAGTAATTGACAGACCTTCCCATCTCTTTCCTGTAAACCCAAAACAATTCTTTGGCTTCTTTCTATCAAGAAGCTGCAAGTATCCATTCTATTTCAATCGCCCGAAGTCCTTATTGATCTTTCTACTCTTTTCTCTGTTTTCTGTCTTTTGAACATGACCAGAAGTCTTGTATAAAATTTTTCCAAACGAAAGATCCAAATACATTTATGAACCCATATTCCATTCTCTGTTTTTTCCTTAATTTGTCCCTGTATAGGGAATTTAATTGGTACATTTCATGCAATCAATATTTTTGGGGCTTAAGTAATATCCCTAAAGGCCAAAATCACTTAACATTCTTTTATGATGTAAGACTAGTCTCAAAAAAAAAAAAAAAAAAAAAAAAAAAAAAAAAAAAAAAAAAAAAAAAAAATAATAATAATAATAATAATAATATATACAATATTATAATAATAGTAATTATAATAATAATAATAGACATTAATAGTAATAGTTCTGCTACCAAGGATAGAAGCGATGGTTACTGACGACACCATTCCTTAATTTGTCTCCACAATATCTCACCATCCTACCGAACAGATCTCACTCCCAAATCTCCATTCCACTCTCGTATTGACCTCAGCGATAAGTTCCCGAGTTCTAATCCCTCATATCCGCTCCTGACGAACTCCCCCTTCGTTCCTTCCAGTCACCCTCACTCGAGGACGAGGCCCTCGTCCTCGAGAACACAACCGTAGATCACGTTCTTCCGGTGCCGAGGCCTCAAGCTCTTCCTGGTCCTTGGTCACAAATTTCCGTTCTCATACCAACCCCCGGAGGTCGAACGACAGCGGCGTGAGATTGTCTACCGTTCTCGTACAGCCCCCGGAGTTCGTACGACAACAGTGAGAGATTGTCCATCATTCTTGTACTACCCCCGGAGGTCGAACGACAGCGCCGTGTGATTGTCCATCGTTCTCATACTAACCCCCGGAGTTCGTACGACAACAGTGAGATATTGTCCACCGTTCTCATACTACCCCCCGGAGTCCGTACGACGGCTCCCTGTCACTTCTTCCCATCTCTACACGTTCATAGAAAACGATGAAGACAACGCTTCCGAAAGAGGTTTTTTGATGAGGTCATGGGTACACGTACACACACACACACACACACACACGCTCAAACACACACACACACAGAAAATACACAACCATATATATATACAGACATATGTATGATTCCTTTATCTACATCACCTTACTTATGTTTCTTTTTCTTATTCCTTTAACTTGTCCTTCCTCTTCCCCAGACCACTTCTCTTGTTTTCCCTCTTGTAGCTTCTGCCCCGTCGTCCTTCCTTCTCTTCCTCCCTCTTTCGCCGCTTCTTTCATTCAAATAATCGCATCTCGCTGGAAGGACTCCTTTCAGATAGATTCTCGACAACATGTGCACCCGCTTCCCTTCCAGACTCTTCTTCTGGACCTTCTTAACCTCTCTTACAGTCATCGTCTTCGTCCTTCTTCGTCCGTAACTTCTTCAGCTTCAGTCTGATTACGGCCTTCGGGGACGGCTTGTGGTCTGTTACTTATGGCGGTCCGTCCGTGATCGAGGATAACAGTGCTACGGTGAAGTGTTATGCGTTTAGTGAAGCTGGGTGGTGGTGATGAGGTCTTTGGTGTTGTTACAGATGCACGTCCTTTTTGACACACAACGACAGAATTTGCAAATTCTTTTTCGCGTTTCTGTCATCTTTGCACGTTCTCACAATCCTGTGTTCTCTCCCACACGGCCTCAACCTTGCAACAATCTCATGCATGCAATCAAAAACGTGCACCGCGTCCACGTATCGGACTTCTTCTTGCAACAGTGCAATCCCTTGTTAGTTTTACGTTCCCGAGGTCCCGGATTCTGCAATATACTCGTGGGTTTCTCTTCCTTGGGCATTTAACACTAATGATGTCTTGAGAAATTCCTTCTGCTCGGCAGTTTTAAAAGAAAATTCAAATATATTTACTTCGCCAGTAACATTGCTAAACCCCTCAAACTCTTTCGCTTCAATGCAACTTGACAAAAACATTTGTATTTATTAAAAATGTAGCTTCAATGTCGAAACACCTTTCAGATTTTGTTACATATACATTCGGAAAAAAAATCAACTTTTATGAAATTACTTGTTTCCATACAGTCTTAATTAAAAGCATCCTTATGAGTTTCTCATACGTGTATTCCAACATAAAACAACAGGAAAATACACATAACCTTAAAAGTATAAAAGCAAAATAGTTCTCTCACATAATGAGTCAACATAACATATGTGTTGGATAGATGGAGATTTCAGACACCAAGCATGTACACAAGATAAGACAGTTAATTAGTTTTTTTTTTTTTTTTTATCCTGACTTCATTTTCACGCGTGTCTTTCCTTCTTCCTTTTCTCTGTTAGTGACGTCACGGCCAAGTACCTCACCATCATCATCATCACATCATCAATTGGAAATAGACGAGAGGCGCGTCCCCAGTCCCCATAGTTTCTCCAAGCAAACTACTCCAATGTAGCCAACCTTCCCACTCCAACGACTTACTCGAGGCACGAGTTCTACATAAGAACATAAGAATGAAGGCGACTGCACGAGACCATACGGCCTACACTAGGCAGCTCCATATCCATCACCACCTGGTCGGTGAAATGGCGTCCCCTTCGTTTCTTCCACTTAGAATTGTCTCTCATGGAGATCAAGGAAGCGTGTCACTTGCCCATACTGTAGACCCTGAGCTGACGTTCACGAATCGTGCTGGTGACGTGCCTGGACAGCGACTCTGGTTTGATACATCGTTCCTGCGACACCATCATGATTTTTCCAAAGACTCTACCTCCTTATAAAGTTTTTACTCCTCCATCAATTACTTCCTTAAATGCGCCAACCAACGCCATTTCTTCAACTGCAAATTTCCTTGAACGTCAAAATACAAATTCTTGGTCTTTCGTTCCCCTTCGCTTCATGGTCAATCGATCCAAACTTTTTTTTTTTTTTTCTTAACCTTTCCAGTTTGATTTCTCTTTTTCTGAAAAAATCGACTTTGTCCTCCCCCAAGTAAATCTTCCGAATGTACTTCCGATGACATTAACTCGATTACTTTTTCAACTTTAAAACAATTTGTCATTGCCCTTTTCCATATTCTCGCCAGAAATTAATTCCCCCCAATCTACTTCTCGGCGTTTTCTTTCCATTTGCCATTTCATCCATCATCCGTGTGTAGCTCATTCGTCCCTCCTTATACGTCATCCATTCAGTCCTCGACTTGTCAAAAAAAAAAAAAAAAAAAAAAAAAAAAAAAAAAAAAAGGAGAAGGTGCATTTTAAGCCGTACACTATTTCTTCTTTGTCTAGGCTGCAAGGCTCTCCAATTACAAAAACCTTCAGCCCATATTCTTGACCTTTCACCCTTCACGAGTACCTTTCTCCTTGTGGGTACACTCCTGTCACTCCTTGTGCTCTAACGAGTTCTGTATTCTTTCGTGGTTTTTTTCTTTTTCAGAGAGGATCGCTCTAATCACGTGACCACTCTCCACTTCTCAGCGACTCTTCACTGGAGAAAAATACAGAGAAGGGGGGATCCCCAACCCTCTCACTCCGTCCCATTTAGTTGACTTTCACCACACGTACGTGAACACAATGGCAGCATTCTTCTGGAATGATCGTGTTAGAAGAGGATAAAAAGAAAGAAAAAACAGAAAGAGAAGTAAAGAGAAAAAGAAAAAAAGAAAGCAGAATGGCATGGAGTGAGTTTGAGAAGAACAAGAACGGGATAGTTTGACGGGGTGAACATGGCACTGGTTATAAGACGAATGCCTGTCGACCAGGGAAGTGAGAGTGAAAAGACAGGAGTTGATGGAGACTGGTTACTGGACCAAGTAAAGCCGGGGTGAACATGACATTAGCTATAAGACGAATGTCTGTCGAGCAGGGAAGAGAGAGTGAAAAGAGAGGGGTGGATGGAGACTGGTTAATGGACCAAGTAAAGACGGCGTGAACAGGACATTAGCTATAAGACGAATGCCTGTCGACCAGGGAAGAGAGAGTGAAAAGATAGGAGTGAATGGAGACTGGTTGTAAATGTACCAAGTAAAGACGCGAGTAGACGAGAGGGGGAAGGACACTATGTAATAAAGTAATTCGACCAGGTCCACCTGTCGAGTCCTTCTGGATAAACAATGTCTCGAACGGTGTGGCGGAAGCCAGGGGAGGCCCTTCATCCACGAGGTGCTAAAAGGGGGGCAACGAGTTTATATATATATATATATATATATATATATATATATATATATATATATATATAATCACTGGAAATGGCTTATTAGTGTCTAAGATTTGTATTCTCAAATCCTTATGTTAGTCATGGCGAATTCTTTCTATTACCGGTATATCTTACAGGTAACACAATAAGCTAGATAACCTTGACTGAAAAAAGAGTAAGAATTCTACTTTCCAATTGTTGAAAGTATTTGCCAAGATCTGGAGAGAGGTTCAGTCGTACGATGTAATACCCTAAACTGAATTATATAATCTGGCGGATGACAAAATGAAATCTGCTGAGCTTAGCATTGTGGTAAATTAGTTTAGTAGCGTTTCCCCAAAGGAAAAGAGAAACCAATTTAATTTATCTTCGAGAGGATTTATGGTGATATTCTTATTCTTACTCTATCTTATTTTTCTATATTAGGAGGAAGGGAGGAGAAACAAATGCAGGAATGAGCCTTAATGATCTCTTGTGACCCATCCAAGAAGCTCTTTCCCTAACCTCTCTACTTCCATTCCCTGGAAACGATCCTCTTCATGCTTGTCCTTTCTTCCAGAATCGTTTTCTTCCCGCATGTCCTCGGGAAGACAGTTTTCTTACTGACATCGTGCTCCTCTTCCTCCTCCTCCTCTTCCTCTTCCTCCTTTGGGTTGAAATATTCCTCATACGAACTTCTGGTCTACCCTCCTTCTGGCTTCTCTTTTTCCCTCTCCTTCGAATTCTTCTTCTTCTCGTTTTCTTGCAAGCAAAAGGGGACTAACTGCGGCCGGAGTCGTCGTTAAATGGAACATGACCCCCTCATCCGAAATTGGACCCAATGTCCATTTTCTATAGAAGAAAACGGATTCCCCCTTGTAGAAAATGGACCATTCAATACTTAAGATATTTTACGCTGTCCTAGACCTTGATTCTGTCTCTTTTCTACGCTCTGTTATGGTGTTTTTGGTACCGCGGCAGCCCAGCATTCTGATGAACCCCGGGTCGAGGCTCGCGACGGCCAGGCTTGATTATTTATAATTATTATATGACCCCTGGGCTGATCAGATGGATGTGGGTGGATTTCTTGGAGCTGTGGGGATCTTACAAGAGGTTTAACAGGTCTGTGTGTGTGTGTGTGTGTGTGTGTGTGTGTGTGTGTGTGTGTGTGTGTATGTTTTGTACGAATAAAAGGGACCATCTAGTTTTAATTTCACTCTATTGTTTTTTGTTGTTGTTGTTTTTCCACAACTTTCTCTTTTCTATTACTTTTAGTCTTACTCGGCGTTAGCAATAGTCTATTCGATACCATTACCATTCACCTCCTCTTCTGCCAACTCCTCCCCTTTCTGAATTGCTTCGTGTTAGCAATATACCATTCGATTTCATTACCATTTCCCTTTATCCTACCAGCCTTTCCTTTTCAATTTGCTTCCGTTTTCTTCAAGACGTTCTCCTTTCTTCGGATTTATGTTGTTTTAATATCATTTCTTGATTAACTTGCTGCTCTAACTCCAATCTCTGTTCAATGTCGTCTTGTTCCTCTTCTCTTCCGCTTCCGTCTCTATATATATATATTTTTTCTGTCTCTTCTTTACTGACAGATACAGACCTCACCTCAAAATAGATTAACGTCAGCAATATATTTTTTCCTTTTATGTTGTCGTATTGCTTTTCTTCTTTTCCTCACTCTCCCTTTATGAAGTATTTACCGTCAAAAATACATTTAGTCAATAACGTCATCGCTATGATTGGAAACTAATATCTACTCATAAAATGTATTCCGATATATTTTCATTTTTAATAGCCCTCCCTTTACAATACCCCATCCTTCAATACCTACTTTACCACTTCTCTGATCCTATCTTGACGGCACAATAATAACTCCAAGGATAGAATCGCTGTTTGAGAGAAAATTCTCAAACATTGGTGTCATATTCTTAATAGCTTTCGTCACTTTTAATAAACAATTATTATCAACTCTGCTATTAAAGTTGACTATAGTCTGTTCAATTTGAATGGATGGATATCTAGCAAAGAATTATGCGTGGCTCTGGTCCATTGGGGTTCCATAAGAACATAAGAATGGAGGAGACTGCGAGAGACCATAAGGCCTAAACTAGGAAGTTCCATGTCCTTTACCATCTGTCATCCCTATCCATAAATTTATCTCATCTTCTCTTTAAACAACCAATAGTTTCAGAACTCACTAAATGGTCACTAAGTCTATTCCATTCGTTAACAACTTTGTTGGTCAACCAATTCTTGCCTAATTCCTTCTAAAGGGTCTATCACACTGGGACATTTTTCCTCCGACATCCTACCTCCAACTTCCTTTTGATTAACTAGAATATGACTTCGCCTACAAAAATCTAGATTTTTCTAAGAACATTGCAATGGTATGTCTAACATTCGTATAGGTTTATAATATCTTCGTTCTTCATTCAGCTTTGCTTAATATGACGGAAAACTAATTTGATATTTGGAGATTTGAAAATTCAAATATCGTAACCGAAGTCGTTTTTACTCAAACGAACTCTCAACAGTTGACGCTGGTGAAGTCTGTGAAGCTCAGTGTGATAACCTTTTAAGACTACGACGAAGACGATAAAGAAGACGAAGAGGACGAAGAAGACAAATAAGACGAAGAAGTCAAAGAAGACGAAGAAGACAAAGACGACATCATCACCTTCACAACTCCAAAATAATGACGTCATGTCGTTTCCAAAGCTTCGCGTTCATTATTCTTTCACTGAAATCTTTCAATATACCACAAGGAACATAAAGAAACGATCACAATTAAAAATGTACGTGCATATATTTCTATAGAGTCTACATATCACTGAGTACGGGAATGGTTACAAAAATCATTGACAAAAATCTAAATGAGAAGGAAGATTTTTTGTTGAATATCATAGAAAATGTGTTACATTCGTTACATTCAATGTTAAAGAAAATGGAATACAAGTCACATAAGATAAGAAACCAACAGACAGGCCGATATACAGTCAGTGGATATGTATTCAAATTTTATAATTCTTTAGAACTATACCGAGTCTTGTCACACATATATAGATTTTACCTTTCTAATTGGATGTTCCACCAAATGTTGAATAAAATCGTCTTGCACTGTCTTGAACTAAGTGGTGTGTATAGATGCTAAGAATATTTAGAATTAAGAACTTTCTAATATTCTAAACTTTCTAATAGGAACAAATACGAAATTTAGAAATTCGAAAATGCAAGAACTGTATATTTTCTATATATATTTTTAGAGCTTTTTGTTTATTTTTTATATGTAAAATATTAATCAGATATTTTTTGTAATATATTCTTATAATAAAGATGAAAAAATAAATATATAAAAATATCAAATCTAACACTTATCCATTTTTGTTTTTGAACTCCGTATATTTCTTAGAAAGTTTTTTAATTCCGAATATAACAAAGATCTAAAAAAATTAAACTGCCAACAAAGAACTTAATCTCTTCTCAAGAATAATAAAAAAAATCAAGCGAATAATGAGCGCAAAGCTTTAGAAACGACATGACGTCATCATTCTGGTCGCAATTATATAAATCTAACTTTCCCATAGCTTAAGTATTTTTCAAATGGCTTTGTTGACAAGTCCTTAATTGGATTCAAAATTCGGAAAAGGAAAGAAAACATATTCTACGACATTTTGTTAAATGATTAACATCTGTCTTTGGAAACTCTGCAATGACAACACAACCATCGAGAATACCAACAAATTATCATATGGCTTCGTATGCCTGGCAAAACCTACCAGCCATATAATAATTTTAGAAAATAATAAAACTTGTACATTAAGCTCTCTCAGGTGGCCCAAGAGATGAAAGCAGTGTGTGTATATTTTGTCCGATTGTGACCAAATGTTGTACGCTTTGATAAAGATACTATGAGGTCGAAACGTCAGCAATAATTTCTCCAACTATTTCCGCATTTCATTCTCCACCATCATTCAAACATATGTGTATACATACATACATACATATATATAAATATATATATATATATATATATACTGTATATATATATATATATATATATATATATATATATATATATATATATATATATAGACAGATGAGAATGTGGGTGGAGGAAAAATAAGCGAAGATGGGGGTGGAATTCTTTTATTGCTTATACGTTTAGACTGACTCGGTTTTCTTCAGTAAGCTGTCTACAAACTGCTTGAACGAGTGTATAACTGTAAGGTTCAAGCTGTTTGTAAACAGCTTACTGAATAAGACCGAGTCGGTCGAAACGTATAAGCAATAAAGGAGTTCCAGCCCATCTTCGCTTATTCTTCCTCCACCCACACTCACATTGATATATATATATATATATATATATATATATATATATATATATACATATATACATATATATTTATATATATATATATATTTATCAACCACAATGAACTTTATTTCTAAGCCATCTAGGCACATGCAGAAATTGAAATGTAGTACGCCCGAGGACTCGAACTCATGCGGCGACAACAACATTAC
>NC_134799.1:10110890-10140890 GCF_046742065.1 Oratosquilla oratoria
CTTGCCCTTACTCTCTTCCACCTCCTCCTCCCCTCCACCTTCTTCTTTTCCTTCTCATTTATTTCCAAATACCTTTTCTGCTCCTTCTCTCTATACTCTTTATTTCTGTTTTGTTTTCTTTTATGTTTTTCTCCTTTTAGTTTTATTCCTGTCAGTCATCCTTGTATATGTCTATACTCTTTGTTTTCATTTTGTTTTCTTATTCTTTTCCATATCGTTTCGTCCCTCTAAGCCATTCTTGGATGCGTCTTTACTCTTTGTTTTCATTTTGTTTCTTATTCTTTTCCATATCGTTTCGTCCCTCTAAGCCATTCTTGGATGCGTCTATACTCTTTTGTTTTTATTTTTTATTATTATTTTAAATATAGTTACGTCCCTCTAAACCATTCTATACTCTTTGTTTTCATTTTGTTTCTTATTCTTTTCCATATCGTTTCGTCCCTCTAAGCCATTCTTGGATGTTTCTATACTCTTTTGTTTATATTTTGTTCCTTATTCTTTTCCATATCGTTTCGTCCCTCTAAGCCATTCTTGGATGTGTCTATACTCTTTGTTTTTATTTTGTTTCTTATTCTTTTCCATATCGTTTCGCCCCTCAAAGCCATTCTTGGATGTTTCTATACTCTTTTGTTTTTAGTTTGTTTTCTTATTCTTTTCCATATCGTTTCGTCCCTCTAAGCCATTCTTGGATGCGTCTATACTCTTTGTTTTCATTTTGTTTCTTATTCTTTTCCATATCGTTTCGTCCCTCTAAGCCATTCTTGGATGTGTCTATACTCTTTGTTTTAATTTTGTTTTCTTATTCTTTTCCATATCGTTTCGTCCTTCAGCCATTCTTGTTTGTGTCTATAGTCATTGTTTTATTTAGTTTCTTATTCTTTTCCATATCGTTTCGTCCATCTAAGTCTAAGCCATTCTTGGATGCGTCTATACTCTTTTGATTTTTTTTTCCATATCGTTTCGTCCCTCTAAGCCATTCTTGGATGTTTCTATACTCTTTGTTTTTATTTTGTTTTCTTATTATTTTCCATATCGTTTCGTCCCTCAACCATTCTTGTATGTGTGTATACTCCTTTGTTTTTAATTTGTTTCTTTTCCATATCGTTTCGTCCTTCTAAGCCATTCTTGGATGCGTCTATACTCTTTGTTTTGATTTTGTTTCTTATTCTTTTCCATATCGTTTCGTCCCTCTGAGCCATTCTTGGATGTTTGTCATTCTGGAAACCCTTCACACGTTTATCTCCTTCAGACAAACCCAGACCCTCTGCTTGTGATATATTCCTCAATCGTCACCCACTTTAATTGCCCAACAGCTTCGAGATATAGTTCCCTCGTACATACACTTTCTTCCCTCACTCCAGTTTCTTCTCATTGTGTAAATCTCCTTTCTCCAACTTAACTGATACTCAGAAAAGATTTCCTTGTTCAGATCTCACGTACTATCTTAGCTTCTTAATTTTCTTTTCTTGTCTTCGCTTTCAACTCTTTCTCCATTCCAACCCTCCTCTCCATCTTTATTCCATATTCTATTAATCCATCCATGAGGGGCTAAGATGAGAAGGGGGAAAGGGGTGATGGATGGAAGTGGATTGGATGGGAGTGGATGCGTGTCTTTGAACTGGCTACCTCCCATATAAGGGGGAAAAATCCATTGGTATATAGACATAGACTAATTCTACTCTTCTTCTCTCTTTCTCTCTTCCTTTTCTAATTGTACACTCCCCATCGTCTTCTCTTTATCTTCTGTACTAATTCTCTATACCCCTTGCGCGCTTTCTTCCTTGTATTACCAAATTGGTTATCTGCCATTTTCTTTTATTTCTTATTGTTTCTCCGTTTTCTATTCTTCCCTCAATTTGTATCTCTTTATGTTCTATTTTCTTACAAAGGATTACAAAGGCGGAGCACGCCGACATGAGACCTTTTGGTCCATATCTAGGTCGGATGCGAAAAAAAAATCATAATAAAATAATAAATAAAAAATATGATAATTTAAATAACAAATAAAATACATAAATAAATGCATAGGTATAGTTAAATAATAAACAAACAGGTAAATAGTAAATAATAATAAATTGACATATAATAATAAATGAAAATCAAACAGACAAATGATAACAAAACAAAAACAAATAATATAAAATAAATTATAATCATTACAGCATCTTGCTTAGGTGTTTATCTAAATGATTCTGAAAGCTTCGAACTGAACTACATTTCCTGCTTAGATTATTTCGTTTTCTTTGATTTTGATTCATCCCTTTTTAATCCTTTCCCTCATTTCCTTTATCTTCATTTAATATAAGAAAGGAAGGAGACTGCACGAGACCATAAGGCCTACACTAAGCAATTCCATTTCCCCCCTTTCTTCTGCTCCCAGCAAGTTGAAATTGATGTCCAATATTACTCATGACATCGTTGTCTTTGATTTCAATTCACCCCTTTCTAATCCTTTCCCCTCATTTCCTTTATCTTCCATTTAACATAAGAAAGGAAGGAGACTGCACGAGACCATAAGGCGTACACTAAGCAGTTCCATTTCCCTCCTCTTCTCTGCTCCCAGCAAGTTGAAATTCATGTCCAATATTGCTCATGATATCTTCTTTTAATCTTTTCGGTCACGATCGGCTCCTGGGAATTTCTCCAAATGTCTTCTGAGGTCCGCCCTCCTCTTCTTCTTCTTCTTCTTCTTCTTCCTCTTCTTGGTTTCTGACCTCGACTTCTTCTTCTTCCATTTCTTTCTCCCAAAGTGGTTCTGTTCCACCTCATATATCCACCCCGACCTCCTCTCCTCCCACTCTCACACACATTCTATACTCTCACTCGCTCTCTCTCTCTGTCTGTCTCTATGTATCTCTCACTCTCTATGTCTGCTTGTTTGTCTGTCTCTTTCCCTCCCTCCCTATCTCTCTCTTTCCCTCTCTCTCTCTCTATGTCTGTCTATTTCTCTCTTTCCCTCTCTATCTCTCTACCTATGTCTGTCTGTCTCTCTCCTCTCCTTCCTTCTCTCTCTCATTCTCTCCCTATCTCTGTTTCCATCTCTTTCTCTCTCCTTCCCTTTCTACCTCTATTTTTCTCTCTTCTCTCTCTCCTTACCTCTCTCTCTCTCTCTCTCTCTCTCCTTATCTCTTTCTCTCTCTCCCACACATCCCAATCCCGACTCATTTCCTTGGTGCTACATTGTCATTCAAACTTTCTCTTCTTGTTCATTAATGTAGAGCTGTGACTTCAATTTCGGCTAATTTTCCCTCCTATTCCCCCTCCCTCCCTTCCTCCCTCTATCTCCCCCTTCCTCTCTCCCCTCCCTCCATTTCCCCCTTCCTCTCTCCCTCCCTCCATTCTCCCTTCCTCTCCTCCTCCCTCCATTTCCCCCTTCCTCTCTTCTTCTCTCCCCTTCCCTTCCTCTCTCTCCCCTTTCCTCTTCTTCCCATTCTCCCTTCCTCTCTCCCCCTCCCTCTCTCTCTCTTCTTCTCTCTCCCTCCCTCCATTTTTCCTTCCTCTCCCTCCCTCCATTCTCTCTTCCTCTCTCCCCCACTCTCCGCTTTACCCTGCCTCTCTCCCTTCCACCCTGTTTCCCTTCCTCTCTCTCTTCCTCTCCCTCGCTCCACTTTTCCTCTTCTCCCACCCCGCTTGCGTCCCTCCTCTCTCCCTCTTTCTCTCCTTTCCTCCCTTCATCTCTCCTACTCTCTCCCTTCCCCTTTCTCTCCTTTCCTCCTTCCTCTCTCCCTCTCTTCCTTCCTCTTTCTCTCCTTCCTCCCTTCCTCTCTCCCTCTTTCCTTCTCTCTCTCTCCTTTCCTCCCTTCCTCTCTCCCTCTTTCTTTCTCTCTCTCTCTCTCTTCCTCTTTCTCCCCTTTCCTCCCTTCCTCTCTCTCTCCTTTCCTCCCCTCCTCTCTCCTACCCTCTCCCTCTTCCCCTCCCCTTCCCTATTTTTGTCTCTCCCTACTCCCATCCATCCTTCCCTCTCTCCTTTGTAATTTCCCCACTGACCTCAAACGACCAAAGCAATTCTGAAGTGTACAATCACAGAGTGTCTAAAAATGCCCTACATGCTTGTCAGGTGCAACATGTCACAGAATGGGATGATTGTACAAACCAGAAATTAATTGAGTCGATAATAGCACTCTCCCTTTTCTCCCTCCCTCCCTCTCTCTCTCTCTAAACAATGATCTTTTTATAATTACCAAATGGAAAATTATATCTAAAATGGCTTCTATCCTATGAACTAAAATAGGACAGAATCCTGATTTTTTTAATCTGATATTTACTAATTCATCTAACTACTTATATTCACTTTTAGTTTATTTCTATTTCTTTTATTCATTTATCTATTTCTTTATTCTTATTATTATCATTATATTTTTTTTATAAGGGTTGAACAAGGAGAGAGTAGTTCATTTGTCTTGGGAAGAACAATGACGATTCAAAAAAGAGATGAAACATATTCATGTTCGATTGAATGTGAACAGAGTTAAAGATAAGAGACAAGAAGACTGTAAGAGACCATAGGGCTTACACTAGGCAGTGCCATGTCCCTTACCACCTGCTATCTCCATCTATATTAAAGTTATATCATCTCTTAAAACCACCAATAGTCGCAGCGCTCACAATGTGGTTACGAAGTCTAAGAACAGAACGTAAGAATGGAGGAGACTCCAAGAGACCATAAGGCCTACACTAGGCAGTGCTATGTCCCTTACCTCCTGCCATCCCAATCCATATTAAAGTTATCTCATCTCTTAAAACAACCAATGGATTCAGCGCTAATTACATTGTTACTTAGTCTAAGAATATAAGAATATAAGAATGGAGACTGCAAAAGATTATATATATATATTTATATTTTTTTTTCTTTATAACAATTTTTTTAAATACGTCTACAATACTAATACTTAAGATAATACGATTAACCACGAACAAAACGAATTCTGTAATGATTTTAACATTAATTACAGTCAAACACAGGCAACGATGTGATTGGAAAACGACCCACCTCATTCGAAAACATTACAATATCCTCGACCTCCTTACCCCCAATACCATCCTGGTTCCATATCCTGAACGAAAACATAAGACACATGCAAGTGATCGTTCTCAAGAAGCAGAGCAATCACAAAGAAGAAATGAGCGAAAACATAAGACACATGCAAGTGATCGTTCTCAAGAAGCAGAGCAGATCGCAAAGAAGAAATGAAGCTTTGCAAATGGGAAAAAGCGTCTGTAACTCGGAGGATTCCGAGTTATGCAGAATTGGAACCACTTTTCTCGGACCCTCACGGCAAGTTGGCGCAACAAGAAGGAATGTTTTCAAAGAAGAAGCCAAGCCCACGAGAAATTCCTCGAGGACAAGAGTTCTTCGGTGGTATGCGAAGAAGCTGATGCGGTTATGATTTATGAATTTCTCTCTCTCTCTCTCTTTCCTTTCTCTTTTCTCTCCCTCCCTCTCTCCTTCTCTCGCTCTCTCTTTTATCTCCTTTCCTCTCCCTCTCTCTCTCTTTTCTCTCCCTCTCCCTGTCTCCTTCTCTCTTTTCTCTCCCTTCCTCCTCTTCTCCCTCTTTTCTCTCCCTCTCTTTCCTTCTCTCCTCTCTCTTTCCTTTTTCTCCCTCCACATCTTTTTTCTCTCCTCTCTCTTCTATCTCCTTCCCACTCTCTTCTCTCTCTCTCCCTTTCTCTTCTCTCTCCCTCCCTCTCCCTCTCTCTTTTTCTCTCCCTCTCTCCTCTTTTCTCTCCACCTTCTCTCTCTTTCTCCATATGCGTGCCTGCTTACCCTACTCCTACGCGCGTTCCCCGTATAGGGAACTAACTGCAACAATTCCATGCACTCAATACCTTAATGATCCTAATGACATCCCTACGGACCAGAGCCACGCGGCCTTCTTCAAGGATGATCACTTTCGCCTAACACTATTTCTGCCTCTCTCCTATCTCTCTTTCGCCGTCTCTAAGACTCCATCGCTTCGGAGTGGTGTCTCAAATTATAGAAGCGCTGGTTATTGGAGATAATATTTATTTATTTAATTCATTTATTATTTTTGTTGTACTGTGTAGGTTGTTCATGAGAAACACAAGGGGCAGAACCTAAACTAAAGTAGCCTAAGCTGAGCTGAGTGAAAGTCCAGAAATAATACTTGAGTAAAAGATACACATACACACACTCAGAGAGAGAGAGAGAGAGGGAGAGAGAGAGAGAGAATAAGATAGAATAAGTTAGAGAGAAAATGAAATTGATAGAAAGAGAGATAGAGAGAGAATGGGATTGAGAGAGAGACAGACAGACAGACAGAGAGAGAGAGAGATTGATAGAAAGGGAGATAGAAAAAGATAGAGAGAATGAGATAGAGAATGAGACTGATAGAGATAGAAAAAGATAGAGAGAATGAGATAGAGAATGAGACTGATAGAGAGATAGAAAAAGATAGAGAGAATGAGATAGAGAATGAGACTGATAGAGATAGAAAAAGATAGAGAGAATGAGATAGATATAATGTTGCTGCAGATCGCTGTGACAAACGCGCGATTGTATTGTCTAAAGACCTTTAATCTTGAGATCCTTCCCGTTTCTTCCTCTTCCTCCTCCTCTTCTTCCTCCTCCTCCTCTTTCATCTCTACTACGCCGATGTCGCGGTTCGAGTCGCCAATGTCCTTTTGCCTGGAGTTGCATTCTCTTTCACTCTTCGCATGAGAGTGGGGTCCCTAGTCCCATCATTCCATCTAAAGGCGTTATCACACTGGGCTATTTTTCCTCCGACTGTTGAAGCAAATTTGCAGCCCGTAGCTTTCGGGGAGGAATATATGTTGGAGGAAAATTATTTTACCTCCAGCAAATCAAATGACATTCAATGTAAATTATTGAGAAAAAATAGTTTGCCATAGTGATTTGACGGCGGTACCGCCGATTAATCGGAGGTTGTAGGAAAAATAGCCCAGTGAGATACCCCTTTAAAACACATATAGGAACACAATGGCGGAGTTCTTTTCCCCCTCACCACAGTGGTATCGTGAAAAGAGAGGTGGAAACTTACATGTGGTAGAGAATATATTCAAGGGCGCAATGGAGGGATAGGCATAGAAAAGAGAGAGAGGAGAGAGAGGAAGAGAGGAGAGAGAGAGGAAGAGTGGGAGAGAGGAAGAGTGGGAGAGAGGAAGAGAGAGAGAGAATTGTGCTGAGATTAAAAAGATATAATTATGATAATAATAATAATGATAATAATATTTATAATAATACCTAAATTGCTTCAGAAGAAACCTGAGCGTAGCTGAAGCCACCACCTTTTCCCTAAGTACTTGGAGAGCTTTAGGAAAGCGTCAATCAGCTGTAGCCACCGAGGCTTATGCTGTTTCCAAATAAGGTCCGAGCCAAAGACTCGAACCCAGGAATCTTTGCTCACGGTAATACGAAAGAAGAGGCATCCCAGATGTTGAAGAAACTCCGGAACACGCGTTCCGTGTCGTTTCCAGGGAGGAGGCAATCTCCCGGAACGTCCTCCGGAATGTCTTCCGGAATGCGCTCGGAGCCGCTTCTATCGAGTCGGCGGGATGGGCATGACGATCGCGCCCCGGGCGCGGCTTTCGATATTTTCTCGGATTACCTCCTCCATCTTTAGATTTATCATCGATTTTCATTTCGAATATTCTCCCACTTTTTTATTTCTTCTTTCTTCTTTTTTTTTTTTTTTTTTTTTTTTTTTTTTTTTTTTTATGTTGCACAACCTTGGTAAGAATTTAAGGATTTACACTTTTTTTGTTCTTACTTTTTTTTTTTTTAATACTTTTTCTTGTTTCTTTATCAAGCCATTCTGGCAAATGATAGAAGGCGACGGAGACATATTTCCTTCATTTGAACTTATAAAACATTTCAGTAATTACATTCTGACATATTTCCCACATTTAATTTGTATTTCTTTGATTAATCCCGTCTCCCAATTTGCCAGCTGTTCCTCTTTAAAAATCCATTAAATACCTATAATTTACATTTTTTCCAACCTAATCTCATTTTCCCAATCAATCAACTGTTATTCTTCTAATACACCATTAAGAATTAAAATGTCTCAAGCCAGACATTACATATATTAAAATATTTATTCTATAATTATCTAAATGCTTTAGTCCATTAACAACGTATGATTTACATTCTTTAAACCTCATGTCATTTCTCTTAGTGAAATATATATTTTTTTTGTAAGCCATTAGAAATGATATTTTCTCAAGCCAGGCACTGAATATTAAAATGTTTATTCTATAATTATCTAAATGTTTTAGTGGTCCATTAACAACGTATGGTTTATATTCTTTAAACCATATCTCATCTCTTCAATCAAATATCTTTCCTCTTGTAAGCTATTAGAAATTAAAGACTCTCAAGCCAAGCATTACAGACATTCAAAAATCTATAATATAATCTTTTGAAAGCTAAGTCCTGTCTAGATTATATTCCTATTTAGCTAATCTCTAGCTCTAGCGAGTCTTTACGTGTCTCTCTAAGATCTGTATTACATAGCACAAATTCATTTTCATCGAGATATGGAATCACGCTTTCGCTTAATGTTGCAATGTCGTTCGATTTGTGTCTTTGGAATTCGGACATCTTATTACCATTGCAGTGGCTAAATATTTCATAAAATGACGATTTATGTCTCTTTCTCGATTTCTCTTTCTCTTCTCTCCCCCTCACTCTCTCTTTCTCTCCCCCTCTCGTGCTCTTTCTCTTTCTAGATATATAGATATGCTGATGGATGTAGATAAATGGATAGACAGACAGACAAGCAGACACATACACACACACGCATATATATATATATATATATATATATATATATATATATATATATATATATGCAAAGTAACCACTTGGAAAAAGAAACTAACGAAAAAGAGCGCTTTCGTATATTACATCCAGTGCAAAAAGTACTGAATGTTATATACGAAAGCACTCTGCTTCGTTAGTTTCTTTTCCAAGTGGTCTACTTTGTACAAGTGAACACACGTACCCGTGTTCTTATTATCATATATATATATATATATATATATATATATATATATATATATATATATATATATATATATATATATATATATATATATATATTATATATTGATAGATAGATGGATAGTTTGATAGATATTTTTATTGAAGATCATCTGCATTAAGTTCCAAGTAGTCTCCGAAGTCTCCTCGAAGTCTCTTTCTGTTCCTTCGATCTCTATTTCTTGTAGCCTTCGTCGTTCTCCTCCTAGGAGGAACAACCTCTTCAACTCAGTCATTGATCCAAAGTCTCAAGTTTTAACGACTTCCTCGTCTTTCAGCTCGCCTCATCGTCATCATCACTTCTTCTTCTTCTTCTTCTTTCTTCCAGTTTGTACTTTCCTTTCCGTAAAGCTCGTGCTTTCTTTCTTCTTCTTTTTTTCCCCTCTTAGCGACGGGTCCTTCTGAAGTCTTTTCATTAAGTTTCAGACATTTCATCTTTTTTATCTTTTATTTGATTCAACTTATTTATTCATTTATCTATTATTTTCATTAATTTTCAGATATTTCGTAATCTCTCTCCTCTTTCACCTTTCATTTATTTATTTATTTCTCTCTCTCTCTCTCTCTCTTTAAGTTCGCTGGGCGAGCTGGTCAAAGGCGGAGGTGACTGCAGTTCGAGCCTTGCCGCTAGCGAGTTGGACCAAGGACATGGTTCATTCAACTCCACCTTATAAATTCCTCTGAAAGGGGCACATTCTTAACCTCCTGATAGTGTGAAAGTTCGCGACTTTAAAACGAATCATTCATCTCATTTTTTTTCTTTTCCTTTTACCCGTTCACCCAACTTCATCAACTTCCTGTCTTGACTACTTTCCTCTTTCTTTATTCCCGCGTCTTTCAATTATTTCCTTTCCCCCAACTCCCTAAAACTATCAATTTTATTTTCTTCGAGCGACTTTCTTCCTTTTCCTCCCGTGATGGGTCTTGGCTGCCTAAGTTTTGTGTAATTAAGTTTTTAGTAAATTAAGTGATGGCTCTATGGGGCCAAGTCACGCAGAGTCCTTATATGATTGAAGACTAAACTCTTTTAAAACACACACACACACACACACACGCTACGAGCATAGCTCTTCTCCCGTAAAATACAACTGGGAAAATACACACATACACACAAAGAATACATACACACACACACAGCTGGGAGAGTTCCGGCTGTCACTACGGCAATCCGGGTTCCAATCCCTCCCAGGGCTGAAATAATTTCAGTATCGCTGCGCTGCGAGTCGTTATTCCACCTCTCGTGGTGTGTGTGGGCGTAAGGTCACAGCATTACCCATAGATCGGTCATACGAGCTCTGAGCTCTCTTCCGGGAGGGAAATAGCTGTCGATCACGAGCCCAACACGTGATCCAAGACCATGGTGAATCACACAAACAAGCACATACACACATAGACACTTTTAACATCTACTAACCCTTTGTTAAGCTATCTATATATGAGTGGAAAAGGTGGTAGAGAAACGGAGGTTGGAGTAGGAACACTATATTTCTGACGTTTCGACGTCTTCGACGTCTTCTTCGGAGTGACAGAAAACGTTCATTAACTATCTATGTATCTATATACCAGCAACTTCATCCTTTCCTTCTTTCTATTTAGCCACCTCTAAGAACTAAAACCACAGGACGGAATGTCATCTAATTTAGGAATCTAGATATGCTGACTATCTTTCAATCTAAGGTATCTGAGCTCAACATTTAAGTAAACGAGATTCATCAGATCTTTACGATTCAAATACACGAACCACATCACTTCTTTGCTCTTGTTTATATATTCTATTTAGTTTCAAAGAACGAAAACCACAAGAGGTCTTACTATACGAAAGCGCTGCAGTAAAGTCTCCAAATCCTGTAATTTCAAAGCACGCAAATGAAACCTAGGTTTGACTCAAGTATAGTAATCTTTCCTAGATTTTGAACAAGACCCAAGTAATTTAGTTCCTAGTCCGCATTCAAGAAAGAAATAACTCTATCAATGATAATATCATGACTGATTTTTTTATCATTAATATTCCTATTCTTCGGAGAAACAGGGGAAGAATTCACTACTTTTTTTTGAAATTTGTAAAGGTTAAATCTGTTTACTCAACTCAAAACCATAACAGATATGAACAACTCCAAGATAGCAAACAAATGTCGACATCATAGAAAATGGGAACCAGGTTAAGAACAACCATAAACCGAATTAAGAAATCCATCAAACTTTGGAGGTATTTCTTGATCCCCAAGAAGACAAGGTTTAAGAGAAGAACATAAGAATGAAGGAGACTTCGAAAGACCATAGGGACTACACTAAGCAGTTCCAAGTCCATAACCACTTATCATCCCGATCCATAACTGTTTCAACTTCTCTTGAAACAACCAATAGTTTCAGTACTAACTACATGGTTACTAAATCTATTTCATTCGTTAATCACTCTATTGGTAAACCGGTTCTTGGCTATTTCCTTCTTGAGTGTGACGTTTATTGACTAAGTCAAGGCTTAGCCAACTGACCTAAAACCAGTTATTTGTATACAGTTACATGAATCACCGCTTAGAATCACGCATGGCTGTTTTCTTCCTGGTGCGCATGCGCGCGTTGAACGGGTGAAACAAGGTCACTTTGCTGGGTTGTAGATGAGGGCAATACCCAGTTATGACACAAGCAAGTGGAATACTTCACAGAAATTTTGCCGTCAGCAATTATTCGTACGAATTCTTTTATCTTTTTCATTTTTTATTTTTGAGGGAGAGGGGAGAACAAATGATAATAATTCTCTATTTTTTGTATATCGATTTATTATATTCGTAATTGTTTTGTTATCATTTTTCCGTGTCTGTTCTTTTATTTCATATTGGCAATTACTCTTCATAGTTCATTTTTGCTTAATTTCACTTTGGTTTGAATTATTTCATTTAATAGTTTTATTGGAAACTCATGCATTTTTTATAATTGCGTCATTGTGTTGGTTTTATTTCACCACAAAAGAAAATTTGTAGTTTTACAAAACTCAAGTGTTAGAATATGTATAGTATAATTATAAAACTTGTACATTTTTATTTTTCATCATCTGCATGACCTTTTGTTTTAGATCTGATATAATGCTAATATGACATTTGTTCTTAGTGTTTTGTTTTTTCTATTGAAATATTAGCAAGATATTAATATTGTTAGGAGGCGGCTAGCTAGCCTAATGGCAGTTACATTTGCATGTAATATTATACCTAGTTATTCATAATGAACTCTTCTTTTTCTTCTTTTTCCTCTTTTTCTTTCACATCCTCCTCCTCTTCCTTTACCTTCACTGCTCTCTTCTCCCGTTTTCTATGCGTTCCTCTTTCCTCCCTTACTACATGAGATCGCATATAAATTTTTTCTCTTTTTCAGGTACTATGCGGTCTATGTGGTCAGCCAGCTTCTCTCTGCCTATTTCGTGATTAGATGCGTGTCCTAATAGCTGGAGGTCATTATCTTTCCTCCGCTTTATATTCAACTTAAAAATTATCTAAATCTAAATGATACCAATTCCAGTTATAACAATGAAGGTACGTATCACATTCCCTCCGTCTCTCTCTCTCTCCCGCCTCCCTCCCTCCCTCTCATTCCCGCCTCCCTCCCTCTCTCTCTCTCCCTCTTTATTTCTCTCTCTCTATCTCCCTTTCTCTCCCTCCCTCCCTCTCTCCTTCACTACCTCTCCATCCCTCTCTCTCTGTCCTTCTCCTTAGCTCTCTCTCTGTCCCTCTCCCTATCCCTCTCTCTGTCCCCTCCCTATCTCTCTTTCCCTCTCCCTGTCTCTCTCTCCCTCCCTCCTCTCTCTCTCCCTCCCTCCTTCTCTCTCTCCCTCCCTCCTTCTCTCTCTCCCTCCCTATCTCTCTCTCTCCCTCCCTCCCTCTCTCTTATATACACATGGCAAACCGGATCCTGCAAATAAGGTATGCAAATTACTAAGTACATCTGAGTTGTTGTTTTTTTTTCGCGACGAATATTATGCAAATGAAATTTATATGCAAATCAAATGGTAAGCAAATGATGTAGTTTGTAATTTCCTAGGGGAAATGCAGGGCACTTCAGGAGCAAAAATTCCAAGACGATGGAGACAATGTACACTGTTTTCCTCACGTTTTTAGATAAAGTGAAGAAAAGCCCAGGGGAGAGGAGGAAGAAGGAAAATATGAAAAAGATTAAGAAAATAAAGAACATTGCTTAGGCTTTGAATTCATTCACAATTTTTTTTAATCCTGTGGAAGAAGAAAAATATGAAAGAGATTAAGAAAACAAAGAACATTGAAAACTCAAAGTTTTTTTTTTAATATTGGGGAATAAAAAATCTAAAAAAGATTAAGAAAATAAAGAACATTCCTTAGGCTTTGAAAAGATTCAAAAAATTTTTTTGAATGAAAAAAAAATGTGGATGAGGAAGAAGGAAAATATGAAAAAGATTAAGAAAATAAAGAACATTGCTTAGGCTTTGAAAAGATTCACAAAATTTTTTACACAAAAAAAAAATTGTGTAAGAAGAAAAAATATGAAAAAGATTAAGAAAATAAAGAAGACTGCTTAGTCTTTGAAAAGATTCATAACATTTTTTTTACATGAAAAAAGCCTGTAGAAGAGAAATATTAAAAAGATTAAGAAAAAGAACATTGCTTTGGCATTGAAAAGATTCACAAAAGTTTTTTGAAAGACAAAAAATTATGGAGGAAGAAGTAGAAGAAAACATTTATGAAAAATAAAGACCACTGCCTAGGTTTTGAAAAAGACTCACAAAAAATATCTCCTAAATAATTCTTCTGTAAGTAATAATTACTATTTTCACTCATACTCAGCCTTGAATTTTTAGATATTTGTAGTAAGGAAATAGCTGACAGCCATTTTGGTTTTTTCTATTTATAAGTTACGCTAAATTACACAGAGTAAACAGGTAGACAGTAATAGTCTTACTGATTAACTTATTGTATACGCACACCCATACACACACACATTATATATATATATATATATATATATATATATATATATATATGTATATATATATGTAAATAGACTCAGCCGCTGGGATTCGAACCCTTGCCTCCGCGGCTTGCGTTTTGTAAGACAAAGACCTTACCGATCACGATATCTCGACCCTACAAAACGAAACGACTTAGTTCACGGCCCAGTCGTTCCGCCGAGGGCACTCGGACAGAACGTGATACGTAATGTATTTCATCAAATCCTTTATGCAGGCTAGTCTTCCGACAGATGAGTTTGTTTCCAAATGTCAAATGACACAAACATATATATATATATATATATATATATATATATATATATGATGTATGTATACATATATAAATACGAGAGAAATTCCCTAATAACAGCGACATTAATCTGATCATTTTTATGACAGTCGCATATAGGACTCGAACCCACTGCTCAGCTATCGGTAAGAGAGTTAAGGAGCTGTTCATTTGTCTGAGGAGTAGATTCGAGTCCTACATGCGACTGTCATAGAAATTATCATATATATATATATATATATATATATATATATATATATATATTGCAATGGTGGTATATTTATTATTGTGTATTGTACATGTATGTTGTTGGAACGGGAGATACGTGTTTTCCCCATTATATAAATGACATATAATTGTTGTCTATTATCATCATTGTATATTTCATTTGTATTTTGTATTTATAGATTTGTTGTAAGAACCGGGCGTTCTGTTCGCTCGAGAGTTTTCCAGCCAAAGCTTGGCGTCCAGTCAGTCAGTCTCGATTCTGCTTACGAAGCAACCGCACGCTTGTTTGTGTAGTACTTTATGAATTCCATAATTAATACGATCCCGATTTTCATTGGCCACCCCGTACAATATATATGTATACATACATATGATGTGACGGTTCGAGTGTTTTGAATGGAAGTGTTCGTTCGCGCGGCATTCCGTTCTCTAAGTCGGTCACGAAGTTAATCGAACATGTTCGAGTCGAAATTCACTTGGCGAGAGTGCCACAGAGAGAGAAAGAGAGAAAGAGAGAAATGAGGAGGACGAGGAGCCTTTAAAGCACTTGGTTGCGACACACAAGTCTCAAACATTTACCTGACAATAGAGAGAGAGAGAGAGAGAGAGAGAGAGAGAGAGAGAGAGAGAGAGAGAGAGAGAGAGAGAGAGAGAGAGAGAGAGAGAGAACAAACTTGGCTGATGATGAGAATGGATGGATGAAGAAAGACAACTGACGAGTGGGGAGGCGAGGGGGAAGCAGGAGGAGGAGGAGGAGGGGGGAAGAGGAGGAGGAGGAGGAGAACGAAGATGATGAGGAGAAGCGAGGGAGGAGGAGGAGGTACAAGAGGAGGAGGGGCGAGGGAGGAGGGGTGAAGGAGGAGGAGGAGAAGGAGGGGTGATGGAGGAGGAGGAGGGGTGATGGAGGAGGAGGAGAAGGAGGGGTGATGTAGGAGGAGGAGAAATAGGGGCGAGGAAAGAGGAGGAGGAGGGAAGAGGAGGAGGAAGGAGGAGGAGCAGGAGGAGGAGGACGAGGTGGAGGAGCGAGGGAGGAGGAGGTGGAAGAGGAGGAGGGAGGAGGAGGGGTGAGGGAAGAGGAGGAGGGAGGAGGAGGTGGAAGAGGAGGAGGAGGAGGGGTGAGGGAAGAGGAGGAGGGAGGAGGAGGGAGGAGGAGGAGGAGGAAGGAGGAGGAAGGGAGAAGAAGGGGAGGCATTGTTATTGACGAGTCTCATCCAGTAATATACAGTTTGGCATCAAAATGAAAATTAGTAATTATGGAACGAAAAATCAAATTAATGTGACCAAAAATTAACTACCCCTATATGTAAACTGTCTCTGCTAATTAATCTACTTTATTTTTCAGTTGGATTATCTTGTCGTCATTGTAGATAAACATCATAATTACATTTCTCTTCTTTTTCTCGCTGCTTTTTCTTCAATTTTTTCTTATATTATTTCATTCATTCTTTCTTATGTTTTATATTTTTTCCTCTATTTTGTTTTATTTTTCCTTCTTTTGTATCATCTTTCTTTTGATGAATTATTGTTATTGCTCCAGTATTTGATCTGAAAACATCGTTAGTATGAAATGAAAATAGAAATACTGGTAATAGACACACACACACACACACACACACACACAGTTCCCGGCCACCAGTACGGCGGTCCGGGTTCGAATCCAGCCCAGGGCTGAAAAATTTCAGCATCGATGCACTGCGGATCGTTATTCCAACTCTCATGGGCGGGGAGCTGGGTGTGTGTGTGCGTGTAAGGTCACAGCGTTACCCATAGATCGGTCATGTATGAGCTCTGAGCTCTCTTCCGGGAGGGGAATAGCTGTCGATCACGAGTCCAACACGTGATCCAAGACCATGGTGAATCACACACACACACACACACACACACACACATATATATATATATATATATATATATATATATATAAACGAGTACTTCTGTCATTATCATTTCACTAGAATTTGGTGAAAGATTACAAAGAGATGTTGTTTATTCTTAGCTCTTAATTAACAAGCTGAAGGCAACGGTAGGAGGTCGGAGGGGGGGAGGGGGGAAGAAGGAAACACGCTCCAGTCCTCAGCATAGATGGAAACATTTTCCAGTGCTGCAAGCCTCTGCATAAATGAAAAAAGTCAATGATGCAGGCCTCAGCATAAATGGAAAAAATATTCAATGCTGCAGGCCTCAGCATATATGGAAACTATTTTCAATGCTGTAGGCCTCAGCATAAATAGAAACAATTTCTAGTGCTGCAGGCCTTAGCATAAATGGAAACAAATTTCAATGCTGCAGGCCTCAGCATAAATGGAAACAAATTTCAATGCTCCAGGCCTCAGCATAAGATGAAAATATGCGCCGGTGCTGCAAACCTCAGCATAGACGGAAACAATAGTTTTGCAGACCTCAGCATAAATGGAAATGTGTTCTACTGTTTCAACCCTAAGAAAAGATGAAAATATGACCCAGTGCTGCAGGCCACAGCATGGATGAATATACATCCCATTACTCCAGACAGCATGAATGGAAATACCAGAAATATTTATTTGACACTTGAGTAGCCTTAGAGCAAGGGCCTGTAAAAAAAAATAATAATAATAATAAAAAAATAAATAAATAAATAAATAATAATAATAATGAAATAAATAATTAAATAAGAATAAAAATATATATATATATATATATATATACATATATACACTAAGATTCAGAGAATTTATTTTACAATAACAACCGGCCATACCTATATCGTCTTTCGTGATAAGGAACTATTAAACCAATCTATGAACTTCAAGCGGCATGTAGCACTTTCCAATTACATTACATAATCACTTCCGTGTGTCTGGATCAGCCATAAGCGAATACTCGTTTGCAAAGCGTCAGAAGAACTGTGAACTCAAAATGTAAAAAGCAAACAAACGGTTCAAGAAAATCCTGCAGAATTTACCGCGCATATTTGCATGACTTGAACACCATGTTCACACTATGGGAGATGCGAAAGGAGCAGAGAGTAAGGAGGGCGGAAGGAGAGAGAGAAGGAAGAGAGAGTGAAAGAGGGAGAAAGAGAGAGAGAGAGAGAGAGAGAGAGAGAGAGAGAGAGAGAGAGAGAGAGAGAGAGGGGGGGGGGAGAGAGTGAAAGAAAGTTAAAGAGAGGAAAAGAAAGAGAAAGAGAGGGAGAGAAAAAAAGAGAAAGAAAGAGAGTGGAAGAGGGAGAGAGACAAATAGAGATAGAGGGATAGATAGAGTGAAAGAGAGACAGAGATAGATAGACAGAGAGAGGAGAAGTGGAACAAAATATTCTTAGAGAGAACTGGTCTTAAAAAAAAAAAAAAAGCGAATATAAATTTTGATGGTGATGGTGTTATGATGATATCATGGTGGAAGAGGAAATAGTGCTTAGCTGTCTCGTCGCTAAAGACTGGCTTCCTTCAGATGAACAGAGTCTCCTGGCGTCACACAGATGAAGTAGAATACACGGCAAACAACAAAAAGATAAACTGAGAATGGCTCCAGAAGTTTTTGATCCCTTAAATTTCTTTTAATCTATCGACAGATAGAATAATCAACCATGGACACGGTGCCCATTAAACACCAAAACACAGAACACCAAGGACCCGTGACAAATGGTGCAAAACCAGGTTCGAGTCTTGAAGTTAAACGAAACACCAGTGTCCAATTGGCCGGCTCGACGGACTTGCTAACAAAGGCAGGTGGAGCTTGACATGAATGCAAACAATTTGGTAAACAGCTGGGGGCTTGCTGCCAGCAACATTTATCAACAATACAACCAAGAGAAGGCTTGGGTGACAATAGATACATCATCTTCCTAGAACCGCCTTGTTTCTAGAGCGTCAACGGTTCTATTGGTGGATTGAGATAGAAAGGGGAACGTGGAGTTGAAGGGAGGGAGAGGGAAACGGTAGACAAACAGAGATAGACTTGTTTGACAACGAATATGTCATATCCCTAGACTTGCCTTGTTTCTGAAGTGTCAACAATTCTATTGGTGGATTGAGATAGAAGGAGAAACGTTGGGTTGAGGGGAGAGAGAGGGAGACAGTAAAGGAACAGAGAAAGAGACAGAAGAGAAAGTACGACAAGAGCTGGAGACAATGGGAGTGATGTAACGATGAGACGTTTGCCCATTTCATTCCTTTGATTATTTATCTTTTTAGAATTTCATTTATTTTTATTATTTTCTTCAAGTTGGGGCCCCGGTATTATTCAAAGATGCTAGCCGGAGAGAAAGAGAAAGGGGAGAGAGGGAGAGAAAGAGGGAGAGAAAGAGCGAGAGAGAGAAAACGAGGGAGAATGTGTGCGTGTGTGAGAGAGAGAGAGAGAGAATGAGTGAAGGAGAATGTGTGTGTGTGTGTGTGTGTGTGTGTGTGTGTTTATGTGTGTGTGTGTGTGTGTGTGTGTGCCTGTGTGTGAAAGAGAGAGAGAGAGAGAGAGAGAGAGAGAGAGAGAAAACGAGGGAGAATGTGTGCGTGTGTGAGAGAGAGAGAGAGAATGAATGAAGGAGAAAGTGTTTGTGTGTGTGTGTGTGTGTGTGTGTGTGTGTGTGTGTGTGAGAGAGAGAGAGAGAGAGATAGAGAGAGAGAAAGAATGAGTGAGGGAGAATGTGTGTGTGTGTGTGTGTGTGTGTGTGTGTGTGTGTGTGTGTGTGTGTGTGTGTGTGTGTGTGTGTGTGTGTGTGTGTGTGTGTGTGTGTGTGTGTGAAAGACAGAGAATGAGTGACAGACAGATAAACACCGAGACCCCTTGAGGGATAACAGTAAGAAAGAAAACCACAAAGCAAACAAATTAACTTAAACGTTCGACTCTAATTAACCTAATCTTCTTGAACACAGAACACGATACCAAACAAATGCTCTCGGCCACGTTTGAAATGTCAACACGGATGACAATTCCGTTTCATAAGGATGATTGTTCCGATGACAATGAGTGCCAATTTCGAGTGTCAAAGGTCTAAATGCTCGTTTTGTTGCTCACGTGTCCGGTGGATAGGATGCATGGATGACCCGTCATCCATGAGTCGTTAGGATGAAACGGAGGAACGGATGGTGGATTGGGAGTGGAGTGGGTGGAAGTGGGTACATACATTTTGATTTGGCTACCTCCCTTGTAAGGGGGAAAAATCCCTTGGTAAGTAAATAGATTATGTTCGGATTTATGGCAATGCTAGTGGCATAAACCTGTGGGTTATTCAAATAATTCCGACTGTCGTCCCCGGATTCGAACCGGGATCGTGAAATAACAAAGCCAATGCTTTACCAACTGAGCTATCGAGCTTATAAAATTCTCCAACTTGTTACTGGTGATTCTATTCAGCTGTGGGTTGTTGTCTGATTGGCTGGTGACAGAGTCTGTGTGTTTAGCGAGTGACCAATGGAGAGGATTAGTTTTTATCTCCTAGGAATTGATATTTATGATCTCGAACGCTTAAACGTAGTTTAGACCTTTCTCCTAATACATTCATCATAGTTTACTTTCTTTGTACACCAATTCAGATGTCGCCCGGATCTCTGCTTCCTGTACACACCCTAAATACAGCAAATTCTCCCATATACGAACTTCGCTATTATCCGAAGATGAGATAACTTTATGGATAAGGATGACAGGGGGCATGGGGCTTGAGATTGTTTAGTGTAGGTCTTATGGTCTCTTGCAGTCTCCTCAATTCTTACGTTCTTATGATTTATGTGTATTGTAAACCAATTTGATCAATTTTGAAAATATAGTACTCGCGTAGCGAAGGGGAGACGGGTGGGGGAGGGGGAGGGTAATTTTACCTCGCATATCCGAATACCTCCCATATCCGAACACTATGACCCAGTTGAAGCCATATTCACACGAAGATGAATAAACAGCAAAACTATTGACGACTGCCTACGGTCAAACTGAGACGCAGGCGTCAAGGCGACGCAGCACATACTTTCTGTTGCTGAATTGAAGTACAGTTTGTACTTCTCTCTCACTTTAGTTCAGCAACAGGAAGTCTGCCTTTGCCCTGCGCTGCGTGGCCTGTGTCACCTGCGTGGCCTGTGTCGCCTGCGTGGCCTGTGTCACCTGCGTGGCCTGTGTCACCTGCGTGGCCAGTGTTACCTGCGTAGCCTGTGTCACCTGCGTGGCCTGTGTCACCTGCGTGGCCTGTGTCGCCTGCGTGGCCTGTGTCGCCTGCGTGGCCTGTGTCACCTGCGTGGCCTGTGTTGCCTGTGTCGCCTGCGTGGCCTGTGTCTCCTGCGTCTAAGTTTGCGATTAGGTTTAGACTCCAACTGTGCGCTCAGCAACATGTTACAAGGCCAATAAACAATATGTAATTATATGCTGAATAATCAATTCACTTTGATGAATATTCATAATGAAACAATAGCTTCCTCATCCGCCGAGGATAAATAAAAATAAATAATACTGACAAACTAAAATAAGTAAACAATACCAAATAAAAGAAAAATATAAATACAATGATAATACAAATAGACATAAGAATAGATAAGATAAGAACATAAGAGTGAAGGAGACTGCAAGAGACCATAAGGCCTACATTAGGCAGTTTCATGTCCATTACCACCTGTCATCCCCATCCATAAAGTTGCCTAACAGTTTCTTAAAGAAACCGATAGTTTCAGCGCTCACTAACTATCTGGTTACTGAGACTATTCCATTCCATTCGTTGACCACTCTATTGGTAAACCAGGCCTTGTCTATTTCCTTCTTAAATCTAAGTAAATGAAATAGATAAAATTGATAGATGAATAGAAAATATTATTGTGGATTGTATAACCTGTTAGGAAAACACACACACACACACACACACATATATAATGTGTGTGCGTGTGTGTGTGTGTGTGTGTGTGTGTGTGTGTGAGTGCGTGTGGTGTGTAACAAAGCGTAGTTCAATGGCGATAGTGAGTTACAAGACCATTCAGCAAAAAATAAATAAATAAATAAATAAACAAATAAAAAATAAATAAATGAATTAAAAAAATCATGTGAATTACATACAGTAAGCGTTCAACATGAAATTATAAAAAATGAAAACTTGAAGTTATATAATCCCAAAGTAAGTATGATATCATATTTTCGTCATTTATTAACCTGAGCATCTTTGGTAATTAACTAATCCTCATATTAAATGAGATAAGCTTGGTGGACACACATAATGAACATTGTCATTAAAACTGTTACCTAATATAGACGGATCTGTCAATCATACCTTTACGGGGTTGATATAAAAGTCCACGAGGTATTCGAGAACGAGTTTGATTAAAAATGTGGAATTTGTATTGTTTTCATAATAACATGATGGTAATAACAAAGAGAGAGCGAGCGAGCGAGCGAGAGAGAGAGAGAGATAGTCGAATGTGGTGTGGAAATTCAGATCTTTGGCTTAGTCACTATAAAATATTTTATCTTTTTCCTCGAAGGATTTCTCTATCCATTTGATTTGGAACAATAGTGATGCTCCCTTCTGATGCATAAGAGAAAATGGTCACTAAAATTGCTTTATGCTAATAAGTATATACAAAACAAAATGTCGTTCTTAGTACAAGCCTTCAGTTATATTCTCTCTCTCTTTCTCTTCTTCTTTTTTAGAACAATTTTTCTTTTGCAACACAATACATTTTTTGAATTCGACATTTTCAAAACGTCAACATCTCAAGTGTCTTTTGATATAATTTTCTGAAACGTCTTTACTAGAATCTAGATTGCCTGAAAGCATCATCAAGATGAATTTTTGGTCTTGACATTATTTCAAAAGCTTCTTGAGGAATTGAGACAAGATTCCTTTTTAAGTAATTCGCATTGGAAAAAAAAGCACGTATCAAAATACTTTAATGCCTGGAATGTTCTGGTAAAGGTCATTAAAGAAAACGGAACTCAAATATATACATTTTCTGATTACGTTTTCTTTCCCTTTTCTATTTCATTTTCTGAGTGAGTAACTTTTATAGAACGCCACATCCTAGCTCGCGTATAGTTTAGATTATTTCTATTTATTATTATAAGGATGTGCAGGCATGATGGTGTGATGCATGTAAGGGAATTGTTATGTGTGAATGATATTCTAAAGCAGCTCAAAAGGATTTCTTCCCGTTTTCTCTCTTTTTCTGCATGAAGGGGACGAAGAGGGGATGTCGCCGATTTAACGAAGCGGCCTTGCTGTGGATGTGCTATGTCTTGCTGCATTGCTTTTGACCCAGGGCAGTGGGCGAGATGGAGGGAGGGAGGGAGGGGTGGTGGATGGGAGTGGAGTGGGTGTGGATGAAATGGGTGGGAGTGGAATTATGCCTTTTGTATCTGGCTACCTCCCTTGTAAGGGGAAAAAAAACCCTTGGTATATGTATGTGAGTATTATACGGTTACAGACTTCCTACGCGATCTGATATTGCGATGTCTATTGTATCAAGTTGCTATCATTTCAAAATGTTACATTTTTCTGCAGTGGCACTATACAATACACAAACAACAGAAAAACCCACCACCCATCTATATCTAATTTCACAATAACCTAGAGGTCATGTAACGTGTTAGAGAAAAATATCAGAAAATTCTGCAATATACGAGACGTGATGTCAGGTTCCATATTCTACGTGACATCAATATGAAGTCAGTTAATGAAGGATTTCCAACGCTACTATCACTACATCAACTTTTATCTCTTCCATTTACTTCGAGGTGATGGCGGTTCGAACTTGCCGCCAGCGAGTTGGACCAAGGGCATGGTTTATTGAATTGCACACGAAGTGATGGCGGTTCGAACTCTGCCGCCAGCGAGTTGGACCAAGGGCATGGTTTACTGAATTGCACACGAGGTGACGGCGGTTCGAACACTGCCGCCAGCGAGTTGGACCAAGGGCACGGTTTATTGAATTGCACACGAGGTGATGGCTGTTCGAACACTGCCGCCAGCGAGTTGGACCAAGGGCACGGTTTATTGAATTGCACACGAGGTGACGGCGGTTCGAAATCTACCGCTAGCGAGTTGGACCAAGGGTATGGTTTATTAAATTGCACGCTACAAAGTCGTCAGCAAGGGGGTACCGTCTTAGCCTCCTGATAGGTGGAGTTGGCGACGTTGAAGAGAATCATGAATCATATAGGGTGGCACTTTGTCTTAGATTTTATCCGTTGCTAGGTGATTCCAACAACACCGTGGAAGTCTCTACTAGGTAGTAAAGGGGTCAGGAAAGTTAACGGGGCAGATCAAAGTCTGGTATTTATTTGTACTACAAGGAGACTTTGGAGTGGCTGACGGATGCGATTTAACCCATAAGAACAGAAGAACACATGAATGGAGGAGACTGCAAGAGACCATAGGGCCTACACTAGGCAGTTCCATACCCCTTACCACCTGCCATTCCTATTCATAAAGTTATCTCATCTTCTCTTAAAACAACCAATTGTTTCAGCGCTCATTAAATGAGGGTATCGATTGTTACATTACACATGGATGGCAATGACAATTCTACCTTCCACACTCAGTATTGCATCAGCCCATGCTTAGTAAGCACTACTTGGTCAGGTGATGTTTAGGTAGTGAGGGATCTTCTGACACTGGAATGTCCTGTCTGAGCGTGGGAAGGACGTGTTTGATAACGTGAATAAAATGCAAAATATAAATATATAAGAAACTATGGTTATCTGATGTTTTTACTCATTCAGTTTTATTACGCAAGAGCAATGCAAATCCACCAAGAGAAATCATACGAAGGATATAATAACTCATCTTTTGGTTTAATAAATAAAGTTATTAAAATTTCATTTCACATTCAGTTTCATTACGCAAGAATAATACGACACACAAGGAGGAAGACATATCAAGGATACAATAACTTCCATTTTGCTTTAATAAAGTTGTTGGAGTTACATTTCACGCGCCCTTTGCAGAATCAAGTGTAAAGGAAGACAGCAAAAGGCAGGAAAGTTGAAATGTTGCGCGTGACGAAGTTCTTCAAGCGGACGTTGTTCTATGCATTTAGTTGCTTATCATTCATCCTGTTTCCCACTTGTCTATTTGTATATTCATTTATCTTTATTCACTTCTTATCTATGATAGCAATAATATTTTCTATTTCATATATACATATATACACACGCACTCACACACACACTCGTATATATATATATATATATATATACGCACTTTTACACGTTTGTATATTCATTTAATAAATTAATTATTTAAGAATGTATTTGTTTATTTATTTACCTATTTATCTATCTACTCGCATATTTATACGCGCTTTTACACATTCGTTTGTCTATTCATTTAATAAATTAATTATTTACGAATGCATTTATTTCTTTACCTATTTATCTACCTAATCGTATTTACATATTCACTAATTTACTTATCTAATTATTTATTATTTATTTGTTTGTTATCAAATTGCTTCTTGGTTTATTTTCCAATTTGTTCTTCTACTAATTTGTTTACTTGTCTATTCATTTTGAAAACAGAACGAAAAGCCACAACAACGAAGACGAACCATTTACAACATACATCATTTGCCACTACAGTGATGATGGGGTACCCAGCAGCAACCCTTAATGCTACCGAGCGGAAACGGCAGTCTGCTCTTATGGTCGGAGCCGGCGGGCCCAAATCCCAATTATTCAGAGACAGAACTTGTCCTGGTAGTAAAAAAACACTTACGGTGGAAAATGTAGGGGTTGCCTCTACAGAATTACGCAATTTGGTTCTGGGGAATAACTGGTTGGTAGCCCGTGATTTTTTTTTTTTTTTTTTTTTTTTTGTGGGTACGTTTTCTTATTCCTTCTTCTGCAAATAGAAAACGTATTCCAGGAGGGTGGGAAGGTTCTAAAGTATAGATCATAATGTCTGTATCTGAAGGGAATCAATACGTCATTAAATATAAAATCCAAAAGATCTGTAGCGAGCGACAGCTTTGCGTGGAATGATTTGTTAAAGTCACCCCTTCACTTGTAGCTGGTTACAGACAATACCACAACAGAATATCATTGATATTTGCTATGTTGAAGAGAAATATTACGCTAACTAAAAACGAATTGCTAATGAAACTGTCAGGATTTAGCACTACGATTGTTAAGAATACCTTCAGTGTTAAGGTATTATCAATGAATCCTGTATTCGCATCTCTTAAGGCTAAGATGTGAATACTGGCATAAGGGTCTACCTGTGTATTATACAGGTGTTTTCACTTATAAACAATTATTCGCCTTAACGTCGCAAACTTCCCCCTATCAGTAGACTAGAACGGTGCCCCTTACAAAGGACTTTGTAAAGTGGAATTGAATGAACCATGCCCTTGGTCCAACTCGCTGGCGGTAGAGTTCGAACCACCTCCGCCGCAAGTAGCGACGCTCTAAACCGCTCGTCCAGTGAGCCTCCTTATAAGTAATACAATGGCTAAAAGTCTTTTTAAGAATTGTGGGCAGCTTATATCTTCGGATAATAAATTTACGACTTGTCTGGGTCTTTTTTACGACATCGTAAGTTTCTTCGTAAACATCCGACATAAACAAATATCTTTGCAAAATTTTTATTAATAATATGCTAACTATTGTAGTACTTAAAAGTGAAGCGGGTTTATGTTAACGAGCGTGGCAACAAATTGGCCAATCAATCTTACGATAGTTTATGTTACCTTCGACATTAAAGGAGTTATCACACTGGGCTATTTTTCCTCCGACAACCTACCTCCAACCTCTGTTTCAATATCTAGACTGACTTCACTCACAGAAACCTAGACTTCTCTAAGCACATTTCAACAGTATGTCTAACATTCGTTAATGTCAAATATTCTTATTTCATCATTCAGCTTTGCTATATATGGCGGAAAGGTAATTTGATATTTGGAGGTTTGAGAAATAGATTATTAAAACCGAAGTCGTTTTTGCTCAAACGAACTCGGAACGATCGGCGCTGTTGAAGCCTATTGTGATATCCCTTTCACAGAAAACGGGGAAGTCGTCGCCATTAACACGAGAAAGTCCAACACGACATCAGTCACTGAATATTTTCCTTTTAATTGTCTGTTTGCATACACGTATATCATACATACAATTTAATATGACCTTAGCTAATATGTGCAGTATATAATAAGGAAATAGGGAAGAATTCGTTTACTAATAGGGTGGTCAACAAATGGAATAGACTTAGTAACCACGTAGTAAGCGCTAAAACTATCGGTTGTTTTAAGAAAAGGTTACACAAATTTATGAATGGGGATGAGAGGTGGTCATGGACATGGAACTGACTAGTGTACGCCCTAGGGTCTCTTGCAGTCTCCTTCATTGTTATGCTCTTATGAAAAACTATCAGCTGAATACCAGATACTGAATTGTTTGTTTGTATACAAGCAAACACGTATATCACATAAGTACACATAAAGTTTCTTTGGCCAGCATGTACTGTGTATGAATAAGTATCGCTAAAAATAGTGCATACATGCACAGAATTAACCGACGAATGAAAAAATACATCAGGGGAAAAAATAATCCCAGATTTGTTAAATATGGCTGGATGTAATTCAGCCAGGTTTCGCTGCAAACCAATTATATTTGGCGCTGCATTTTTTTTTTTTTTTTTCAAGGATTTCATTTCTGCGAACCACTGAACCAGACGAAAAAAAAGAAAGAAAAAAAAAACGAGAACGAGGGGAAATATTTATATGAAAGGGTAAATGCGAAATAGGCTTTTTAATTATTATTATCATCATATCTGACTTACCACGCAATGACCAGAGATACGAACTTACTATATCTTTTCTTTCTTCTTTGTGCAGCCCTGCATTTTTCATTACTGTCCGCACTCACAATTAATACTGTATTTTACCAGTACATATATATATATATATATATATATATATATATATATATATATATATATATATATATATATATATGTATATGAACATTTTTAGAAGCTCTGCCAAGGGATTCGAACCCTGACCTGTGCCTGCATAATCACGAAGACAAGACGCTAGCAACTGGGCTATGTGCGATGGTACAAAAGGACTGTAAAAGCACCATCGCACATAGCTCAGTTGCTAGCGTCTTGGCTGCGTGATTATGCACGCACAGGTCCCTTGGCAGAGCTTCTAAAATGTTCAATCTGTCTTACGCACACACACACACACACACACCTTGATACAGGTCTGGTTGAGTCTGCTGAGGGCCCAAACAAGCTGGGATATGAGCTCCCTTTGGGGGGGGAGCTGACGTCTTCTCTTCGATTAGATGCTTATGGAGTTTGTCCTCTACTTTATCCAACTCAGCGTTTCTCAACCAGGGTTCCCCGGAACCCTACGGTTCCGCAAAAGGTCCCTAAGGGTTCCGCGAGAACAAGTGAGATAAGCTAATGCACTTTTGGATTTTTTATTTAATTTCATATACGTAATATAATTAAACACGCATGACATATTCTTGGTTATTGTAATAATGTAATATAGGCATCATCCTATCTAACCTATTATTATAATGAAAATGAAATAAGAAAGATATGGTGTTTTATATATATATATATATATATATTCGCAGGGGTTCCTTGAGACATGCAATTTATTTTAAAGGTTACGCAAGGGTAAAAATGTTGAGAAACGCTGATCTAACTCATCTGCTACCCCCTCCCATCTTAGCTCCACGTGGATGACGGATCATCCTTGTATCCCACCCTCTGGCCGGCTCGAGAGCAATGCAGTAAGGCACAGCACATCCACAGCAGGGCCGCTTCACTCACACAGCGACATCCCCCTTTCCGTTTCCTCAATGTCACATGAAATAATAAATAACTTCACTTGTAAAGACGTGGTTTTAATAAAACAACGAGAAAAACAATGAATGCACAGGAATGACAAGTTTTGACAAATAACTTGTGCTTGCAGATTCTATAATGATGTACAAGTATACAAAGACGTGGTTATAGTAAACCAACGTTAAACTTAATAAATGCACAGGAATAACAAGTTTTGACAAATAACTTGTGCTTGCAGATTCTATAATGATGTACAAGTATACAAAGAGTAATGTACAAATTTATTTTAGAAAAAAGTCTTAATCTCTCGTTTTAACTAAGTTGCTCTCGTGAAGACTTCATATTTACTTCCAAGTTTTTTATCTAAATTACATCCTCGATTTGATGAAACGAGTCTAGTTATCGCTACGCAAAGTTAAATATTGATGCAGGTTTCTCATTAGAAGTCTTCAACTAAACTATTCATGAAAATAGCGTGGTAGCTCAGTGGTTATCGTGTCGAACTCGCGCGCAGGTGGTCGTTAGTTCGATTCCCGGGCCCGCTGCGTGCTATGTCGCGTTGGTTTCCTACAGCCCTGGACAGGTGGGGAGGCGACCTAAAAACAGTCAGGGGTTTCTCACTTCCCACTTTGTGAGTGGGATGAGGAGTTAAGGAAAAAAATATCAATATTTCGCTTCATTTTTGCTTCTACAATACATAGGAGACCAGATGGAAAACATAACTTTAAAGTGACTTGAAATTTACTTTCATCAACACTTGCAGCCACTACATTTAACTGAAGAAAATCATTAAAGTAATCTCTAGTTTATACGTTTATAAGGATGCAGACTGTGGAGAAAGCGAAAGAGAGAGAGAGAGCGAGAGAGAGTGAGAGGGAGAAAGAGAGAGAGAGAGCGAGAGAGAGAGAGAGAGAGAGAGAGAGAGAGAGAGAGAGAGAGAGAGAGAGAGAGAGCGAGCGAGAGAGAGGGAGAGATAGAGAGAAAATAGATTAATAAAAAAGATAAATACATAGATAGACAGACAGACAGGCAGGCAAAGAGAGAAATAGAGAGAAAGAAACAAAGGCAGAGAGAAATACTGAGAAAGGGAGGGAGATGGACGAAGAGGAGAATTAAAATGGAAGAGAAAGTGTGAGCAAAGAATTGCAACTCAGGTGGAAAAGAATTCCTCAGCGTTAACTACCACCACTGCATTGTATATCCATCAAAGAGGCCCTCCCGGGGTTAGAACTGGGACCTTTAACCAACCACGGCAACGACCTCTGCACTTTGGAGTTGGCAGACCTTTTGAGCGACACTAGCCGCCACGCAAACTTACCTTCTTTCTCAGGTTAGTCTCGCTTTAAAGAAATTTTTGCCTGCGGGTGACATTCATTAACTATATTGTTTGCAAAGGGCTTTGATCTCGGGCCTTAAGGGTGAGAGCCTTTTTCACAGGAAAGACTCTCTCTCCCTCTCTCCCTTTCTCTCTCTTCCTGTCTCCTCTCTCTCTTTCTGTCTCCTTCTCTCTCTCTTTCTCTGTCCCTCTCTCCCTTTCTCTCTCTATTTCTGTCTCTCTCTTTCTCCTTCTCTCCCTTTCTCTCTGTCTCTCCTCTCTCCCTTTCTGTCTCCCCCTCTCTGCCTCTCTCTTTCTGTCTCTCTCTCCCCTCTCTCTTTTCACAGGAAGGGCTTGTGGAATCCCGGCAACCTTTGGCAGGATCTCACCAATGGCAGATGAAGGAAATTAGTTTAATATAATCTCGAAGACCCCGATACCT
>NC_134799.1:10143390-10163390 GCF_046742065.1 Oratosquilla oratoria
CGTCTTCTCTTTTTCTGCATGAGGGGACGGAGAGAGGGGGGGAGATCGCCGATTAAACGAAGCGGCCTTGCTGTGGATGTGCTGTGTCTTGCGACACTGCTTCTGACCCAGGGCAGTGGGCGAGATGCAGGGATGACCCATCATCCAGGAGGAGCCAAGATAAGAGGGAGGGAGGGGGGTGGATGGGAGTGGAGTATGTAGGAGATGGAATGGGTGGGAGTGGATTTTATTACTTTGTTTTTTGGCTACCTCCCTTGTAAGGGGGAAAAAACCTTTGGTATATGTATGTAAATTTATTGTCCACTCTATCTACCTTTTATTTTCTTTAATAATGTATATATATATATATATATATATATATATATACATACATCATAAATTATAAGAATACTTCAACAGTGAGCCTTATTACAATAGAATAGGGCACATTTGGTACCAAATGTAATTGTTCCAAATATAAATTTTGGTCCAAACATGATTTGGTCTTTTGGTCCAAATATAATCATTGGTCCTAATATAAATTTTGGTCCAAACATGATTTGGTCTTTTGGTCCAAATATACTTTTTGGTCCAGATATAAATTTTGGTCCAAACATGATTTGGTCTTTTGGTCCAAATATAATTTTTGGTCCAGATATAAATTTTGGTCCAAACATGATTTGGTCTTTTGGTCCAAATATAATTTTTGGTCCAAACATGATTTGGTCTTTTGGTCCAAATATTTTTTTTTCTTCACATGACTTCAGTTGCAATTTTCTGCAAGAGATGGGAGCATTTGATAAAGCAATTGGAGTCTTCAACTTTTGCAGAGAAAAAACAAAAACAAACAAATAGACAAACAAACAGATGTTGCCGTTTTCGTAAAAAAGTTGTGTCAGCTAAAGTCTTGAGCTCAGAAAGAGAGCAAGAAAGAAGAAAGGAGCAAGAAAGAAAAAGAACGGAAAAAGGAAGAAAGAACGAAATAAAAAACTGAAAGAATGAAATAGAAAAGAAGAGAGAAAGCGAGAGAAAAAGGAAGAGTATGAAAGAAAAACGAAAGAGAAAAAGAAAACAAGAAGAAAAGAAAGAGAGAAGGAAAGACAGAACGAAAGAGAAAAAGAAATAAAGCAAAAGAGAGAGAGAGAGAGAAATAGAGGAAGACCCTGAAACCCTTCACTGTTCAAGAGAGGAAGAGTCTGCCCCCATCAAGAAAAAGAAAGAAAAAGAAAAGAAAAAAAAAACTATACAGGGTTACTGTAGGTTTAACAAAAAAATTCACATAAGATCAAAGTTGGAGAATCAGAGGCAAAATTCTTTCCCAAAGGGTCCCGTCCCTACCACTCAAGGTGGCATTATTTTTATTTATTAGTGATTTGTAACTTTTATTTTCTTATTATTTATTTATTTTTTACGTCGTGGATGTCCACACTCTTCAGGTGCCATTATAATTTTAATGACATTTAACTAAGGTTAGATTAGGTTAGGTTAGGCTATGTTAGGTTAGGTTAATTTAGGATAGGTTAGGCCAGGTTAGGTTAGGCTAGGATAGGTTAGGCTAGGTTAGGCTAGGATAGGTAAGGTTTGGGTAGGCTACGATAAGTTAGTTTGTGTTAAGTTAGGTTAGATTAGGTTGGATTAGGATAGTTTAGACTAGGCTAGGTTAGCTTAAGTTGGGTAAAGATAGGTTAGGTTAAGCTAGGCTAGGTTAAGTAAGGTTAGATTAGGCTAGGCTAGGTTAGGCTAAGTTAGCTTAAGCTGGGTAAAGATAGGTTAGGTTAGGTCAGATAATGTTAGGTTAAGCTAGGTTAGGTTAGGCTATGTTAGATTAGGTTAGGCTAGGTTAGGCCAGAATAGGTTAAGCTAGGCTAGGCTAGGTTAGGCTTCGACAGGCCAGGTTATGACAGACTATGTTAAGTTAGTTTGTGTTAGGTTAGGATAAGTTAGGTTGGATTAGGTTAAATTAGGCTAAATTAGCTTAGAATGGGTTAGGTTAGGTTAGATTAAGCTAAGATTAGGTAAGGTCAGATTAGGCTCGGTTAGGTCAGGTTAGGGCTGGGGGACCGTTGAGAAAGAATTCTAGATTTGGATTCTTGAGACCGCGTAGCTCGAAAAGGAAGATATGTCAAAACTGCAAATAACAAATCTCATGCAGCAACCGGAACAAACGGACAGAAAAGAAAGGAAATGGAAAACAAAATCTTATATCCTGCTTCTGCTGGGTGGGGGGGGGGGAGCCACCAAGAAATTCTTCATAAAAAAGAAAACGGAAAGAAGGGATGAACCCAAAGATATAAAGAAAGGAAGATAGAAAACACGATAAAAATGTATATATATACATGTATATAAAGAGCTCTAAATTTGCGGATGGCAGTGAAGAAATTCATATATATATATATATATATATATATGTTGATGCAATACACGCCTTGATTAGGAAAAACAAATAATACTCTGATATATAAAGAAAACGGAAATAGGCAAGAACTGATTTACTAATTGAGTGATTGACAAATGGAATAGGCTTAGTGTGTGTGTGTGTGTGTGTGTGTGTGTGTGTGTGTGTGAGCGCTGAAACTTTTTGTTGTTTCAAGAGATTAAAAAAATGTATGAATGGGGTTGATAGGTGGTATGGGACATGGAACTACCTAATGTAGGCCTTATGGTCTCTCGCAGTCAATACTAATCACCTAACCCAAAGTGCAGCGACGCATCACAAAATAAATAAATAAATAAATAAATAAATAAATAAAATAAGAATAAAATAAAATATATATAAAAATACATCAAATAAATGAATAAATAAAAATAAAAATGAATAAATAAATAATAATAAATTAATAAATAAAAAATCCGAAAATAATGATAGTAATTAATAAAATAAAAATGAATGAATAAAATAAAATAAATAAATAAAATAAAATTTAAATAAATGAAAATACATCAAATAAATTAATAAATAAAAATAAAAATGAATAAATAAATAATAATAAGTTAATAAAAAAATCCGAAAATAATGATAGTCGTAAAAAAAAAATAATAAAAAAAAATAAATAAAAATACATCAAATCAAATATATAAAAATAAAAATGAATAAATAAATAATAATAAATGAATAAATAAAATAAAAATCCGAAGCTCATTTTCAGCAATTAAAGAATCTTCATCCAGACTACCTCTTCATCTCCTCCTCCTGATGGGTCGACGTCTCGATGGTCGAGAACGACTCGAAGTTCGAAGCTTCTTGGGGGACGAAGACGATCGCGGTGACACATTTGCAAAGTTACAGGATACCAAGGACTCAGATTCGGCGACGGGCGATATCCTGCAGGATTAGGAAGTCGGCCGAGACGGAGATCCTCTAAGGCCGAAACTCGGGACGATTCCGAACGAAGAATGCGGTCTTAAGGTACGATTATCGCTCAACGATGATCGTTCGGGGGTCAACGATGATTGTCCATGGGTCAACGATGATCGTTCATGGGTCAACGATTATTGTCCATGGCTCAACGATGATCGTTCATGGCTCAACGATGATCGTTCATGGCTCAACGATGATTGTCCATGGGTCAACGATGATCGTTCATGGGTCAACGATGATCGTTCATGGGTCAACGATGATCGTTCATGGCTCAACGATGATCATTCATGGCTCAACGATGATCGCCCATGGATCAACGATGTTCGTTCATGGCTCACCAATGATCGTTCATTGGACAACGGTCATTCATGGCAAAACGATTATCGTCTGTGGCTCAATGATGATCGTTCACGGCTAAACGATGATCGTTCACGGCTAAACGATGATCGTTCACGGCTAAACGATGATCGTTCACGGCTGAACGATGATCGTTTACGGCTAAACGATAATCGTTCATGGGTCAACGATGATCGTTCATGGGTCAACGATGATCGTTCATGGGTCAACGATGATCGTTCATGGGTCAACGATGATCGTTCATGGCTCAACGATGATCTTTCATGGACCAACGATGATCGTCAAACGATTGTCTAGAACACTGATTCTTTGCGTTTGAGGCTGTTTTGCATCGAGATGCAAAGTAGAGGCTGATGATCATTCTAACCAAACCTACAACCAACGCGTTGACCCAAGTACGATGCCAGTCAGTAGGATGAACAAATGAAATAAACATAGATTCACAAATACGATTAAATCAGAGTTTGGATTATTATTTTTTTTTTTTTTTTTTTTTTTTTCCCTCAAAAAAATGGAACCGGAAGTCTCTTGGGGCAGACTCTTCCGCAGGGACGAAAATAAATAAATAAATAAATAAATGAATAAATAAGAATAATAAGAAAAAAAGAAAAGAAAAAATATATATATATACAGTATAAAATAATAATGATAAAACAAAATTAAATGAAATAATAAATAAATAAATAAACAAATAAATAAACAAAAAACAAAAAACTGTGCCAGAAGCTTTGGGTTGCCAACTAAGAATGAACATTAACTGAACGATGGAGCTGGAGGTCAGCTGAACTGGGAGGACGGGAGGAGGAGGAGGAGGAGGAGGAGGAGGAGGAGGAGAAGGAGGCGGAGGAGGAGAAGGAAGATGAAAAGAAAGGGGGTGGGAGGACAGGAAAGGGAGAGGGAGTGAGAGAGAGGAGGAAGGAGAGATTGGGAGGAGATGAGGAAGATGAAAGAAAAAGGGGGATGGAGGGAGAGAGAGGGTGGGAGGAGAGGTGGAAGAGGATGGGAAAGGGAGAGAGAGAGAGAGAGAGAGAAAAGAGGAGGAGGAAAGGAAAAGGAGAGGAGAGGAAAGGGAGAGAGTGTAGAGAGGAGGAAGAGGAAAGGAAATGAAGAGGGAGGAGAGGAGGAAGAGGAAAGGAAGGGAAGAGGGAAGGAGAGAGAGGAGGAAGAGAAAAGGAAAGGGGGTGGGAGGAAGAGAGAGAGAGTGAGGAAAGGGAAAGGGAGGGAGAGAGGGAGGGAGGAAAGGGAAAGGGAGGGAGAGAGAGAGTGAGGAAAGGGAAAGGGAGGGAGAGAGGGAGGAGAAGAGGAAGAGGGAAGGAGAGAGAGGAGGAAGAGGAAAGGAAAGAGGATGGGAGGGAGAGAGAGGAAGGGAAGAAAGGGAAAGGGAGGGAGAAAGGGAGGAGAGGAGGATAAAGAAAGGAAATGGAGAGGGAGAGGTGGGAAGACAGGAAGAAGGGGGTGGGGAGGAGAGGAGGAAGAGGAAAGGAAAGGGGGAGGAAGAGGAAAGGAAAGGCAGAGGAGGGGAGTGAGAGAAGGAAGGAAGGGAGTAGGAAGAGGAAAGGAAAGGAGAAGGGAGGAGAAGAGGAGGAGGGGGAAAGGAAGAAGGTAGGGAGAGAGAGAGGAAGGGAGGGGAGGAGGTAGGGAAGGAATAAGTGAGTGAATGAGGGATTGAGTGAGGGAAAAGTGTGTGTGTGTGTGTGTGTGTGTGTGTGTGTGTGTGTGTGTGTGTGTGCGCGCGAGTGAGTGATTGACAGAGAATGGTTGAGAGAGAAGATCGATTGGGTGACTGAGTTGGGAGGGTAAGGGAGGAAGGAGTAGGAGGAAAGGGGGATAGGTTGGGTGAAAAATTGATGCGAGTTGAGTAGGGGGAGATTGAGTTGAGTGGGCGATGGAAGAATTTGACTGTAAAGGAGTAAATTGGGAGTGAGGAAAGGTGTGTTGGGTGTAGATGGGACTACGTTGGAGAACGAGAAGAACAAGAACGAGAAGAACATGGAAGGAGAAAAACAGGGAAGAACGAAGAACACAGCAACACGTTATCGGAGATCGGGAAGAACAAAGGAGTTCGGTGACACCCGAGTCGTGAGAGTCAATACTCGAATGTGTGCGAAGTGATCAAGTTCCTGATGGAAGCTGGAAAAGGTAACCGAAGAAGGTTCTTAAAGCCCCCATTTCCAGGGGGGGACGGGGGGGGGACTGCAGCCTAGACAGCACCCACATATCGGGGTCTGGAGTTCCAGGAGTCCTGAAAAAGAGAAAGCTAGGAGGTTGTTGGGTTAAGGAGGGAACTGCAGCCTAGACAGCAGCCCCCACATCGAGGTCTGGAGTTCCAGGAGTCCTCAAAAAGAGAAAGCTAGGAGGTTGTTGGGTTGAGGAGGGAACTGCAGCCAAGACAGCACCCCCACATCGAAGTTTGGAGAGTTCCAGGAGTTCTTAAAAAAAGAAAGCTAGGAGGTAGTAGCTGGGTTCAGGAGTGAACTGCAGCCTAGACAGCACCCCCCGCATCAAGGTCTGGAATTCCAGGAGTCCTCAAAAAGAGAAAGCTAGGGGATTGTTGGGTTATGGAGGGAACTGCAGCCTAGACAGCACCCCCACATCGAAGTCTGGAATTCCAGGAGTTCTCAATAAGAGAAAACTGGGAGAGAGTAGTTGGGTTGTGGAGGGAACTGCAGCCTAGACAGCAGCCCCCACATCGAGGTCTGGAGTTCCAGGAGTCCTCAAAAAGAGAAAGGTAGGAGGTAGTAGTTGGGTTGTGGAGGGAACTGCAGCCTAGACAGCATCCCCACATCGAAGTCTGGAGAGTTCCAGGAGATCTCAAAAAGAGAAAGCTAGGAGGTAGATTGTGCAGGGAACTGCAGCCTTGACAGCACCCCCCACATCGAAGTCTGGAATTCCAGGAGTCCTCAAAAAGAGAAAGCTAGGAGGTAGGTTCAGGAGGGAACTGTAGCCTATGCAGCACCCCCATATCCAGGTCTGGAGTTCCAGGAGTCCTCGAGAGGAGAAAGCTAGGAGGTAGCTTGTGGAGGGAACTGCAGCGTCGACAGCACCCCCGTTTTGAGGTCTGGTGTCCCAAGAGCACTCAGAAGTAGGAAGCTAGGAGGTAATTGAGTTGTCAGGGGGCACTGGAGAGTTGGCAGCACCCCCACATCGATACCTGGAGTCCCATAAGCCCTCATGAGTTGGAAGCTAAGGGCCCAGTCACACCAAGCCTCCGATCTCTTTCCGACAACCGGCGACCAGGCTGATTTATGCTGTTCCTTCTGTTTATGAAAAAAGAATTCAAGACAACGCTGCAATTGGAATGAATCTCGCCCGTCATGAAGATGAATACGAACTAGCCACGTGGCGCTAACCATGAGAAAGTGCCACCGTCGAAGGTGGTCGGAAACAGGTCGTAAGCTAGGTGTGGCAGGGGGCTTTAGAGGCAGCTGGTATGTTGTAAACTCTAATTAGAAATCAAGACTGACTAGGGACGGAACTAGGAACGATGACGACTCGTAGACGGAGTATAAACCTGGTGACATTGTCCTTACAGTCTTTTTAATCTGATATTATCATCTCAGTTTGGTATCATCATCTTTAAACATCGTTCTGCGAGTCGATAGAAATATGTTAATTTTAATTCAGTATATGGCAACTCATTGTCCATTTGAGCACGTGGCGGCCAATCAGAGCCCTGAGAAGGGGGAAGGGGTGGAGTTATTGTGATATTTTGAAAATGAACAGATTATAATCGGCAGGTCTCAACGGGGAACCTGAGTCGATAGTAATGTTCTGAGTTTCGCCGAAAAAAATTCTGAAAGAGAAGGAAATAGGTGAAGGTGTGTGTGTGTATTTGTGTGCGTGCGCGTGTGTACGAGTGTGTTTGTGTGTGTGCGTGTACGTGTGTGTTCGCGTGTATGTGTGTTTGGGTGTACGCGCGTGTGCGCATGTATGTTTGTGTGTCTGCGTGTGTGCTTATGTGTGTGTTTGTGTGTACGCGCGTGTGCGCATGTATGTTTGTGTGTCTGCGTGTGTGCTTATGTGTGTGTGTGTGTGTGTGTGTGTGTGTGTGTGTGTGTGTGTGTGTGTGTCGCGTGTGTACTTACGTGTGTGTGTGTATTTGCACGTGAGAGATAAGAGATAGAAAGCAAGAAAAGCATATGAAAATACTAAAGAAACAAGAAAAAAAACGAAATCAATAATACAAAATGGTCAAGTTATCTAATGACGTAAGCTATAAATAAAACTATAAATGAAAAAAAAAATGGAAATGCGGACAGATCAGGAAGGGTGGCTTCACAGGTAAAGAAACTAACACAGAGTCAAAGTTAAAGGGAGGGCAGGGCCCATAGAACAGTAAAGGAGGGACGAAATTGGTTTGTGGGGAGAGGGAAAGGGAGCAGCTAGCCTGGAAAAGTAAAAGTAATGGAAATGGGAAGGAGGGGATCCGATGGAACGGGAAGATGGGAGGAAACGAGCTTAAACAGGAAGACGAGGGAGGGAAATGGAATAGAAAGAGCATGGATGAGTAGGTGGGGGTAGATAGGAAGAGGAGGGAGGAGGAGGAGGGAGAGGAGGAGGAAGAGGAGAAGAAAGAAGAGAAAGAGGAGGAGGAGGAGGAGTAGGTAGAGGAGTAGGCGGATGAGGAGGAGGAGGAGGAGGAAGAAGAGGACGAGGAAGAGGAGGAGAAAGAAGAGAAAGAGGAGGAGGAGGAGGAGGAAGAAGAAGAGGAGGAAGGAGAATAAGAAAAAATAAGAATAAGAAGAGTATGAAGAACAAGGAGAAGAGGAAGAGGAGGACGAAGAAAAAAGAAAAAGAAGAAGACGAAGAAGGAAAAAAAAGAAAAAAGAAAAAAGAAAACAAAGAAGGAGGAGAAGGAAAAGAAGACAAAGAAGAAGAAGAAGGAGGAGGAAAAGAAGAAGAAGAAGAAGAAACACAGGTGAAGAAAGTAGCGAGGCAAAAGCGCACTTTTTAAATAACATAATTTTGATGATCTCTTAAGATTATTTTTTTCTGAGGGTCATTGGTATTTCAAAAAACATTACCGGGCGAGGTCTGTTGACCCTGGCATCATTTATCAAAAGACAATTTGGAGAAGAAAAAGAAAAGGAAAGAAAAGAGAGAGAAAGGGGGAGGAGAGTGAAAAAAGGAGAGAGAGAGAGAGAGAGAGAGAGAGAGAGAGAGAGAGAGAGAGAGAGAGAGAGAGAGAGAGAGAGAGAGAGAGAGAGAGGGAGGAAAGAGAGGGGGGGAGGGAAGAACCTCCACAAAAAGTTAGTGAACGTGAATAAATGAACTTAACTCTAGAGGGAGGGAGAGAGAGAGAGAGAGAGAGAGAGAGAGAGAGAGAGAGAGAGAGAGAGAGAGAGAGAGAGGGGGGGGTAGAGAAAAACCTCCACAAAAAGTCAGTGAACGTGAATAAATGAACTTAACTTCTGCAGGAGAGAGAGAGAGAGAGAGAGAGAGAGAGAGAGAGAGAGAGAGAGAGAGAGAGAGAGAGAGAGAGAGAGAGAGAGAGAGAGCGTTAATAATGGAACTTAACTTCTGCAGGAGCAGTTTAAAAGAACTCGTACCTTCAAAGTCTTTATTCTGGCAAATGGAGAACATAATATTCATCTTTGAGGTACCTTTTGAGGGACCTTTTGAATAAATATATAAATATATATATACATATGAATAAATATGAATATGAATAAATAAATAAATGAATAAATATGAATAAATAAATATGAATAAACATATAAATAAGATAAAACAAATAAGATAAACAATAATAATAATAATGATAATAATAAGAAAATAAACAAATAAGAATATAATAAGATAAAAAAAAAATATATATATATAGAATAAAATAAACAAGTAAAAAATGAAAAATAAAATAAGATAAATAAATTGATCATTTCATCTACAGGCAGGAACACTGTGTGTGACGAGTTTAGCAAGCAAAGTATTTTGTCAGTCATAACCAGCGCTTCTATCCTTGGGCTCCTAGAAATGAAGGAGGAGAGCAGAATGGAGCAGAAGTTAAAAGATCATTTTTCGCTACGACTGGGAATTATTCTCAGTTCCTTAAAAAACGCGGAGTGATTTGGTCCGTGAGGGATGTTATTAAAGTATTTGAAACGTCGATTGAAAAAAAAAAAAAGAATAAAAATAAACAAATAAATAAATAAATAAATAAACAAATAAATAAATAACCTCGCTCCTCCTACCCCTCCACCTCTCCCCCCTCCCCCGATACGGGGTCATGAGGGAGACGGCTGAACGGCTGATGAGGAGGAGGAGAAAGAGGAGCAGAATGAGGAGGAGGAAGAAAAGGAGTGGAGGAGGAGGAAGAAGAGATGGAGAAGTAGGAGAAGGGGAAGGGAAAGAGGAGGAGGCAGAGAAGTAAGAGGAGGAGAAGAGGAGAAAGGAGGTGGAAAATGAGGAAGAGGAAGGAGAGGGGAGGATAAGGATAAAGGAGGAGAAGGAGGAAAAGGAGTAGGGAGGAGGGGAGGAGGGGGAGGAGGAGAAGGAGGAGGAAGACGAGGAAGAGGAGAAGGAGGAGGAAGACGAGGAAGAGGAGGAGGAAATGAAGTAGGGAGAAGTGGATGAGGAGGAGTACGGAAAAAAAAGAGGAAAAGAGAGGAGGAGGAGGTGGGGAAGAGGAAGAGGAAGAGGAGGAGGAGGAGGAGAAGTAGATCGTGAAGCAGGGAAATGGGCAAGCCCATGGGCTTTTGTACACAGTACACTTGTGGCCACGTCTTCTCCCGGAATACAAATCTCTCCTGATTTGGTGTAATACACTTTTGGTATGCAGCCCATCTACAAGAACAAAACTGGCTGCGCTGGTGGTGATCACTGGTGGTGGTGATGGTGCAAGATGGTGGTGGTGGTGATGGAGAGGGTGAGGATGTGACTGGTAGTAGTGGTGGTATGAGTAGTGATGGTGTTGGTAATTGTTTTTGGTGAAAGTGGTGGTTGGAATAGTAGTGGTGGTGAAAGTAGTAGTAGTAGTATTGATGGTGATAGTAGTTGTGGTGATAATGATGGTGATTTTGGTAATAGTGGTGGCAGTGGTGGTGGTAGAGGTAATGTTGGTATCGATGTTGGTATTAATTTTGGTATTAATAGTGATGTCTATTGTACTGGTCTTCGTGATGACTGGTGCCAATTGTCCGTAAGACAAGATATACCAACAGCCAATATACCAATATACCAATAGTCCCAGCCCAGGGGGCTTGTAGGTATCTCACCCCCAAGCATAACCATTCTACCACAGCAGTGGTTTCCAAACTAGGGGGCGTGACCCCCCACCGAAGGGAGGAGTGAGGAGTATACAAGGGGGTGGTGCGTGAGGTCATCTGGTCAAAAATCACTGATTAAAGAAAATAGTGAAATCATTCCAAGAACAAGTATCTGCCGCTACATACATGCAAAGTATATATCTATCAGTCACCCAACCCGTTTTCTATGAGATATGAATAGAAAATATATTTCATACAAATACAAAATAAATAAATAAATAAAATGGGGTACCAAAGCATCATGCTCACATAGAAGATAGTTCGAGAACCAAAGCATCATGCTCACATAGAAGACAGTTCGAGAACCAAAGCATCATGCTCACATAGAAGATAGTTCGAGAACCAAAGCATCATGCTCACATAGAAGATAGTTCGAGAACCAAAGCATCATGCTCACATAGAAGATAGTTCGAGAACCAAAGCATCATGCTCACATAGAAGATAGTTCGAGAACCAAAGCATCATGCTCACATAGAAGACAGTTCGGGAACCAAAGCATCATGCTCACATAGAAGATAGTTCGAGAACCAAAGCATCATGCTCACATAGAAGATAGTTCGAGAACCAAAGCATCATGCTCACATAGAAGATAGTTCGAGAACCAAAGCATCATGCTCACATAGAAGATAGTTCGAGAACCAAAGCATCATGCTCACATAGAAGACAGTTCGAGAACCAAAGCATCATGCTCACATAGAAGATAGTTCGGGAACCAAAGCATCATGCTCACATAGAAGATATTTCGGGAACCAAAGCATCATGCTCACATAGAAGATAGTTCGGGAACCAAAGCATCAGGCTCGCATAGAAGATTGTTCGGGAACCAAAGTATCATGCTCACATAGAAGATAGTTCGGGAACCAAAACAAAGCATCATGCTCACATAGAAAAAATTCGGGAACCGAAGCATCATGCTCGCATAAAAGGTTCGAGAACCAAAGCATCATGCTCACATAGAAGATAGTTCGAGAACCAAAGCATCATGCTCACATAGAAGATAGTTGGGGAACCCAAGCAAAGCATCATGCTCACATAGAAAACAGTTCGGGAACCAAAGCATCATGCTCACATAGAAGACAGTTCGAGAACCAAAGCATTATGCGCGCATAAAAGACAGTTCGGGAACCAAAGCATCATGCTCACACAGAAGAGTTCGGGAACCAAAGCACCAAACCTACGAACTTCGGATCTACGACGAGTCAGCTTCTCTTCGGCGAGACATTGTGGCAATTAGGCAAAGACGGACGGAAGAAGACACGAGTTCTGTCTCGTGTTCTTTTCCTGTCTGGCTTCAAAATGGGATTCTTCAAAAGCATGAAGGAATGAAGCACTTTTATGAAACTCGTCAGGAATAGAAATTGCATACTCTTTGTTTTCTTTTATGTAAATCACGGAGAGTTAGGTGATGAACTCAAGATATGGCAGAGTAATATATATATATATATATATATATATATATATATATATATATATATATATATATATATATATATATACATATATATATATTTTTTGTAATTCATCTGGTTGTGATTCGTGAAATCCACAGTGTCCTACAAGAATGGAGAAGACTCCAGGGGACCATAGGGCCTACACTAAACCTAGGAGTACAGACACCCCAAAACGGGGGAACACAAATCACATGTGCTGTGATCCATGTCCACACCAACCCAAACAGCGTTAGGAATATTGATATAAACAATCCGAACTAAAGTTAGCGTCTGTGTTTACATCAAAGTTGGGAGTCCGTTGCTCTCCGTGGACGAACTGGATGCTATTACCCGCATCGTCACAGCTGACAGTTTTGCCCTAAACTGATAACTCAGTTACACGTTCAGTTTACGGAACGCGATTTCGGGTGAACGTCCTACTGTACTCCCAGTGTGGGCGTCACTCCCACGCCCACGCCACCGACGCCCACGCTATAGAGACTTCAACAAGGATGATGCAAGCAAGGTCATCATATTAAGGCAACAGGATAGGACTCGTGGTAATAGGTTTAAACTGGACAGGTTTAGGTTCAAGAAGGAAATAGACAAGAAATGGTTTACCAATACAGTGGTTAATGAATGGAATAGACTTAGTAACCACGTAGTGAGCACATTAACGATTTGTTATTTTAAGATGAGATAGCTTTATGGATAGGGATGACAAGTGGTAATGGACATGGAACTGCCTAGTGTAGGCCTTATGGTCTCTTGTAGTCTTCTTCATTCTTACGTTCTTTCGTTTCATAATGATTCATGCATACTCAATGATACATATAATTTGATCTATTTATTATTCATTTATTCATTTATTTTTATTTTGCGTACTTAGATATCCCTTTTGCAAAATATATCATTTACTCATTTGACTCTTTGGGATTCGAGGAAGCTCCTTTCAATATAATAAAAATCATCTGGCGGCAACAGAAAAGAAAGGACGACGCCAGTCTTGGATAGGTTTAGCGTTCATTGTTTTGAGTTGTGTTACAAAGGTGTCTCATGTTCTTTGAGATGTCTTGGAGATTCTTAAGGTCGCGGTGATTGGGTGGTGGGGAAGGGAGAAAAAAAAAAAAAAAAAAAAAAAAAAAAAAAAAAAAAAAAAGTTGGAAAGAGTAGGAGGAGGGTGGGGGAAAGGAAAAGGAGGAGGAAGAGTCTATGTAAAGATTATGAGAAGGAAGGAGGGAAACGAGGAGAAAAAAGAAGATTAATAAGAAGATAAGGCTGGGAAACAAGATAATAAAAGGTAGAGAAAGTTGTTCTAGGTGGATGTGGTGGAGGTCGTAGAAGTGGTGGTGGAGGTAGAAGTGGTGGTGGAGGTAGAAGTGGTGGTGGAGGTGGTGGTGTTGGTGGAGGAAGTGGTGGAGGTGGTGGTGGTGGTAGAGGTGGTGGTGGAGGTGGTGGAGGAAGTGGTGGTGGTGGAGGTGATGGTGGAGGAGGTGGTGGAGGTAGTGGTGGAGGTGATGGAGGTAGTGGATGTAATGCTGGAGGTAGGAGAGTTGGTGATGTACGTGATGGTGATGGCGACGATGTTGAAGGCAGTTATGTAAAATCCTGTTACTGACGCGCATTTGATCACATACTGTAGCGGAAAGAGGCCGAAACGACGAATACGGAATCCTTGCGCCACATCAGATACAGTAAAGGAAAAACATCACACCGGACCGAGCTGGCGATTCTAGACGAGTCAAGCATATTGATGTGTGATGCTGCGTGGCGCGTGACGTAGTGTGACGTACAGCCGTGACGCTAAACGTGACGTCATACTGTGACGCCCTGAGGTATGATATGAGAGGTCTGGTGTCATATTTTTTTGACTAAATATGACATCACGATTGGTGATGTGTTATTGGGTCGACTTGTGTTAAAAAGCATCGCTGTGCTATCCTCGAGAAGGCGTGTGAATATAACACCTTTTTTTGCGGAGAACATATGAACGGGGGAGATTGAAAGAGACCCTAAGGCCTACACTAGGTAGTTCCCTGTCGACTACCACCTGTCATTCCTATCCATAAAGTTATCTTCGGAGAGAAGAGAGCAGATGCTGAAGACAAAGATGTATAGAATATTTCATAAAGACTTACCAACGGTTGAGTCTGACAGTAGCATCGGACATCAAAACCTCCCTGATCCTTTCAATTTCCTTTTTTTCCAATATCCAACGGAAGCTCCCGAGGACCTTACCTGGAAAGAAAAAGAAAAAGAAAAATGAAAATATAAGACAGGACACAAGTCACCATTAGAACATTTTGATTCTTTGCGTCAAAGATTTCGATCACATTCTTCGTAAAAACAGCTCTGTTTCACATGATCGGTTCCGTGATGAAAACATAAGAATGGAAGAGACTGCAAGAGACCATAAGGCCTACACTAGGCAGTTCCATGTCCCTTACCACCTGTCATCACTCTCCACAAAGAAGAGGAGGAGGGGTAAGAGGAAGAGGAACAAGAAGAGGAAAAAGAAGAAGAGGAGAAAAGGGAAGAAGGGGTGGAGGAGGAAGAAGAGGAAGAGAAAGAGGAAGAGGAGGAGAAAGGGGAAGAGGAGGAGAAAGGGGAAGAGGGGAGGAGGAGGAAGAATAGAAGGAAGAGGCGGAAGAGGGGGAGGATGAGGAGGAAGAAGAATAGAAAGAAGAGGAGGAAGAGGGGGAGGAAGAGGAGGAAGAAGAGAAAGAGGCGTAGGAGTAGGAGCTCTGAGCACTTTTTGGAAAGACTTCTTCCATATACGACTTTCTCGAATTAGATTTTATGTAAATATCCTCCCCCTCCCCTCCAAATCGGAGATTTCTTGAAGTTCCTTTCTCCCACTGACCCAAGGACCTCTGGACGTACACGGGGATCTCTTCGAGAGAGGTGTCATCACAGAGGTCTGCTCTAAGTGCCGTTGTAAAATGGAATATGGGCCCCATTGTAATCGGACCGTAGCTCCATTTTCTATAATAGAAAAGGGACCGCGGGGTTCGTTTTCCACAACGGGAAATGGACTCCACAATAAAATATGCAACTCATTGTCATTAGGTTAGGTTAGAAAAAGGTTAGAAAAAGGTTAGGTTAGGTATTTTAATAAAAAATACTTATTGATAAATGTTGATGTTGTCTGTTTATAAAATAAATGAATAAATAAAAAAAATCTAGTATTTTGAGTGGAGGAGTGGAGGGCTGGTTTCCAAAAGGTGGAGTCCATTTTCTATGGGGGTCCATTTTCTACCTTACACCGTCATGTAACACTCTTCTCTCTCTCTCTCTCTCTCTCTCTCTCTCTCTCTCTATATATATATATATATATATATAACTATATAACTATATATGTATATATATACATCCTTAACTACCAAAATGGCTAACACCTGTTTTGTCATATACATTTATTATTCTTTCGTATATCAACAGCCCAAGTTATCAAAACTGTCTACTGGTGAGATCAGGTCACTAGTTCTGGTTTATGTAAGTCTGTTAATGGACAGGGAAGTCCCATCACGTTGCACTCATTCAGAATGGACATTTGTTCTGACTGCCGGCAAATGATTTATTCAAAAGAGGAAATTACCTCCGCTGTAATCAAAGAATCCATAATCAGACGAAGAGTTAATGTGCTCTTCTCCAGTTGGATCTTCCTAGTGTAGCGAGTGACAGTCTTGTCATGTGGATGATATTCCATAATAATCACAAAAGCAACGTTATCTATTACCAAAGGCTTTTGCCAAAATACGTGACAACACAAGAAAAAGGATAATTATTTACAATATATATATATATATATATATATATATATATATATTGCTACAACTGAAGGGGTGACTTTAACAAATCCTGCCGCACACGATTCACTCGCTACACCCGTCATGATCTCCACATTACTCCAACTCAAGTCTCCAAAACCTTTGGTCTCCCCCGCCCCACCCCCAGGTACTCAACTCTCCTCACCCTCCCCTCCCCTCCCTCCTCTTCACGCCTCATTGCACCATCCCCCCACCCACCCCACACACACTCCCCTCCTCACCCCGCCTCCGTCAGCCCCGGCCGGCCGGGTCGTTTTCGACTTGTCATCGTCTTCTGCTCGGAGCTTTCGAAAGGTGAAGAGCGTCGTTGACCGGCGGGTAATTAGGCGCGCCGAGGGCTGCCTCGATAATGGCTCCTGTCACACGGGAGGTTGTGTCCCGGCCAGATTGCTGAGGAAGGAATACGAGACTCGAAACGTGGACAGCAAGGTTCTTCTGCTCTATACAAGATGTAAGAGTCTACAAGCCATAAGAACATAAGATGTGTATGTTTAAGACATATTGAACATTTTTGAAGCTCATAACAAGAGGTAGGAGTCTACAAAACATAAGAACATAAGCTGTGTATGTTTAAGACAGATTTAACATTTTAGAAGCTCTGTACAAGATAGAGATTACAAAACATAAGAACATAAGCTGTGTATGTTTAAGACAGATTGAGCATTTTAGAAGCTCTGCCAAGGGATTCGAACCCTGACCTTCGTGATTATGCACGCACAGGTCAGAGTTCGAATCCCTTTGCATAGCTTCTAGAATGTTCATAAGAACATAAGAATGGAGGAGACTACAAGAGTCCATATGGGCTACACTAGGTAGTTCCATGTCCATGACTACCTGTTACCCCTATCCATAAAGTTACCTCATCTCTGAAAATAACCAATTGTTTCATTGCTTACTAAATGGTAACTAAGTTTATTCCATTCGTTAACCACTTTGTTGGTAAACCAGTTCTTGCCTATTTCCTTCTTAAACCTGAATTTGTCCACTTTAAACCCATTACAACGAGTCATACCCTGCTGTCTTAATATGATGACCTTGCCTGAATTACCTTTGTTAAAGCCCTTGACGTATTGGAATACCTCTATTGGATCACCCTGCACTCTTCGTCTTTCCAGAGAGTGTAAGTTAAGGTGCCTAAGCCTCTCCTCGTATAATAAATTTCTAAACCCTTTTATAAATTTTGGTCATTCTCCTCTGCATTGATCCTACTGGATATATCCATTTTACATGTGGTACATCCGGACATGTACCCCGCAAAGGATACATCAGTATCCAACCCAAGGCTTCCGGAATTGATCGAGATACACAATCTCAATCTACTGGATGATGATGATAATGACGCTGTTAAGATGATGATGTTATGATGATGATGTAATGATGATGACGTTATGATGATGACGTTATGATGATGTGATATGATAATGATATAATGATGATGACGACGACGACGACGATAATGATGATGATGTTATGATGATGATGTAATGATGATGACGTTATGATGACGTTATGATGATGATGTAATGATGATGATGTAATGATGATGATTATATGATAATGATATAATGATGATGATGACGACGATGACGATGAAGATGACGATAATGATGATGATGATGTAATGATGATGATATGATAATGATATAATGATGATGATGACGACGACGACGATAATGATGATGATAATGTTGATGACGATAATGATGTAATGATGATGATATGATGATATAATGATGATGATGACGACGACGACGATAATGATGATGACGTTATGATGATGACGTTATGATGATGTAATGATAATGATGTAATTATGATATGATAATGATATAATGATGATGATGACGACGATGACGATGAAGATAACGATAATGATGATGTAATGATGATGATATGATAATGATCATAATGATGATGATGACGACGACGATAATGATGATGATGATGACGATAATGATGATGATGATGGTGTAATGATGATATGATAATATAATGATGATGATGACGACGACGACGATATTGATGATGATGACGTTATGATGATGTAATGATAATGATGTAATTATATGATAATGATATAATGATGATGATGACGACGACGACGACGATAATGATGATGATGACGATAATGATGATGATGATGTAATGATGATATGATAATATATGAAGATGATGACGACGACGACGATAATGATGATGATGATGACGTTATGATGACGTTATGATGATGATGTAATGATAATGATGTAATTATGATATGATAATGATATAATGATGATGACGACGACGATGAAGATGACGATAATGATGATGATGTAATGATGATGATATGATAATGATATAATGATGATGTAATGATGATGATATGATAATATAATGATGATGATGACGACGACGACGATAATGATGATGATGATGACGTTATGATGATGATGACGACGACGACGATGAAGATGACGATAATGATGATGATGATGTAATGATGATGATATGATAATGATATAATGATGATGATGACGACGACGACGACGACGATGATGATGACGATAATGATGATGATGATGATGATGATGATATGATAATATAATGATGATGATGACGTTATGATGATGATGTAATGATAATGATGTAATGATGATGATTATATGATAATGATATAATGATGATGATGACGACGACGACGATGAAGATGACGCATGACGACGACGACGATGATGATGATGTTGATGGTGATGACGATGATGACGATGATGATGACGACGACGACGACGATGATGATGATGATGATGACGATGATGATGATGATGGTTCGGTTTAGTATCGCGAACTTCCCCTATCAGGAGGCTAGGACGGTGCCTCTTACAAAGGACTCTGTAGCGTGAAATTTAATGACCCATGCCCTTGGTCCAACTCGCTGGCGGCAGAGTTCGAACAGCCGTCACCTCGACCTCCGCCGCAAGTAGCGACGCTCTAACTCGTTCGGGCAGAGTGTATTTATGGGGAGATGATGGTGTAAATACAACATCGGTTCTACCGATCGATAGGTTGTTTAGCATAAATCAGAATAAATGGAGACCAAACCAAGCATGGGAGAGAAGAGGTAATAACGGGGAAAAAAGAAAAATAAGAAAAAGATGAAGGAGAAGGAAAAGAAATAGAGGAAGAAAAAAGAAGAAAGAAGAAGGAGAAGAAAAGAAGAAGAAAAAGAAAAAAGAAAGAGAGGACGAAGAAGACGAGGAAGAAAAAAAAAGATGAAGACGACGACAAAGAAAACGAAGAAAAAGAAAAAACGAGAAGAAGGAGAGGACGAAGAAGACGACGATGGAGAAGAAGAAAAAGAAAAAAGAAGATGAAGAAGAGAACGAAGAACAGAACAACGACGAAGACGAAGAAAAAATGAAAAAAGATGAAGAAGAAGAGAACGAAGATGAAGAAAAAAGATGAAGAAAAAATAAAAAAGAAGAAGAAGAAGAAGAAGAAGAGAACGAAGAACACGACGACGACGACGACGAAGAAAAAGAAGACAAAGAAACAGATAGAACAAGCACGAGGAGAACCTGAAAGAAAGGGGTCTTATGCGATGATAAACGATAAGGAAGAGGAGGACGGGGAACGATAACGAGAGGCATAAATAGAAAAACAAATGGAGAAAGAACACAATAAGACAAAATAACGAAAAAGTGAGGAACGAAGGTGTGCGGAAGAGGAAATATAAGAAGCTTTGTCAGACCCGTTTTCTGAAGGAATAAAAAAACAGACAAACAAGAATATACAGCTAATT
>NC_134799.1:10165890-10200890 GCF_046742065.1 Oratosquilla oratoria
GCGAGGTTGAACCAAGGGCATGGTTCATTAAATTCCACGCTACAAAGCCCTCTGTGAGGGGCACCGTCCTAGCCTCCCGATAGGGGGGAGGGGGGGAGTGTGTGACGTTAAACCATATCATATCACATATGTAACGGTAGATATTTGTTATTGGAATGATTTAGTTGTTTCTGTTAATCAATAGTTTTTTTAATAGATGACTCCACACGCTCACTCCCTTAGTATCCTCCTCACGACTCCCTGGGGGGTGGGGGGGCAAGACCCCCTAGTTTGGGAGCTCATTGATGTGGAAGGTGTCACTCTGTGGGGTGGTAGAGAGCCGGGGAGGAGAACATTTGTAGGGCAAGAGCACGGGGAAGGTCTCTTGGTGGAGATGGAGGACGGTGTGGAGAGAACATGAAATTCAATTCGAGAAATGCAACAATATTAGTGGAAGAAATTGGAGTGAAGAATGAAGAATGAAGAAAAGGTTCGCTCATTCAAAAAGAGATGAAGGAAGGAAGCAGAGAGAGAGGAAGGAAGGAAGGAAGGAAGGAAAAGAGAGGATCAAGTTGGAATGAAGAAAGAGAAAAGTAAAGATTAGTAACTATAATAAAAAAGAAGAGATGAAGGAAATAGGAAGGAAGGAAGAAATAAAGGAAAAGAAAAGATAAAGTTGGAATAAAGGAGAAAAAGGGTAAAGATCAGTAAATGTGATAAAAAAGAAAGAAGAGAAGAAGAAGGTAGGAAGGAAGAAATAAAAGAAAGGAAGAAGAGGTCATAAAAGAAGAAGGATGAAAATATTTGAAGAAAGAGAGGAAGAGAGAGAATAGAAAGAGCTGAAATAAAAAAAAATAAGACGGACTAAAAAGGTAGGAAGGAACGAAGAAAGAAATAATGGAAAGGAAGAAGGGGTTACGATAGAAGAAAAGAGAATAGAAAGAAAGGGAAGGAAAGAGGGGAAGAGAGAGAATATAGAGCTGAAAAAAAGACTAAAAAGGTAGAAAGGAACGAAGAAAGAAATAAAGGAAAGGAAGAAGAGGTTACGATAGAAGAAAAGAGAGGAGAAAGGAAGAGAAGAGAAGAGAGTAGTTAGCCATAAAGGAAGACATAAAAGAAAGGAGGCGGGAAGGAAGAAATAACAGAAAGAAAAGGAAGAGGTGGTTACGAAAGAAAGAGAAAAAGAGAGGAAGAACAAGGGGAAGAGAGTGAAGGAGAAAAGAAGGAAAGAGAAGAGACCAGAGAGCAACCAAAAAGAGAGAAGAAACACAGGGAGATATGAAACAAGAAAGGAAGAAATAACGAAAAGGAAAGGAAGAAGAGATTTCGAAAGAAAGGAAAAGAGAGGAAGAACGATGGGTAGAAAGAGAAGGAGAAATGAAAGGAAGAGAAGAAAGAAGAGGCAGCAACCAAAAAGAAAAAAGAGACAAATGAGAGAAAGAAGAAACAACTAAAAGGAGAGGAAGAAAAAGAGAGGAAAAACGATGGTCAGAAAGAGGAGAAATGAAGAGAAGAGAATAGAGACAACAACCAAAAAGAAAGAAGAGATAAAGGAGAGAAGAAAGAAACAACGAAAAGGAGAGGAAGAAAAAGAGAGGAAGAACGATGCTCAGAAAGAGGAGGAGAAACGAAAGGAAGAGAAGAGAGATAGCAAGCAAGAAAGAGGAGAAATGAAGAGAAGAGAGTAGAGATATCAACCAAACGTAGACGGGGGCAAGTCTTTAACTACTTCATCGATCTCGTTGAGTAAGCGATGGCCGATCGAACACAACACATTCCGAAGTTTCGAGATTCAATTAAACTATCACCCAATCGACGTCAACTTGACTAAAGACGTTAATTCTTCATTTTTTTGTGTCTAAGGTTCGATCACACTACTTGAAAAAGGGACGTTATCGAAGTACGTACATTACCTAGGATTCCAACGTTCAAGAAGGAATGCTTATCTTATATTTTCTCGAAGAGCTTTTGACTAAAACTGAAAAAATATCATTCAGATATAAAATAAATACATGTTTATCAAACTGAATTTACTTGTGTTTACTTAAACAACCTATTCTTTAATACCTTCAGAATATAATCGTCAATATTTTTTCAACATCTCATCCGTTGCTCGCTCTGCGAGGTGGCTACGTATGATAGCCTTATTGAAGTTCTTAGGGAACTCAAGACCCTATATTCCCTTCTTGAAGCTACGCGTTGACTCTTGTGGCTCTCGAACTTTCTGGTTTTGTCTTGTCCCCTTCAGACGCGAGCGGCCTTGCCTTCTCAGACACCTTCACTCAGTTCCTTGAAATCTACGATGTCCAAGACAAGTCACACTGGAAACCAATTTTGTCTTGTCCCCTCCAGACGCGAGCGGCCTTGCCTTCTCAGACACCTTCACTCAGTTCCTTGAAATCTACGATGTCCATGACAAGTCACAATGGAAACTAGTTTTGTCTTCTCCCCTTCAGAGGCGAGCGGCCTTGCCTTCTCAGACACCTTCACTCAGTTCCTTGATATGTAAGATGTCCAAGCCAAGTCACATTGGAAACTTCAAGAAATATTCTGAAATTAATAAATGACGATACCATTATTCGAAGACGATCGAATTCCCATCTAAGGGATTTCAGGACCTTGTAATCCAAAGAAATGTACTTCAAAAGTACGGTGTCTTTATTGAATGTACAACGTTTTGCTATTTGTACACCTTTGCACAGTCTTTGACCCTGAAATGGTCTTTCCTCTGCAAACCCGTCTTCAGTTTCCATTTCCAGGCGCACTTTGACAACCCCAGAACTTTATACAAAACTCAACAAGAAGCCTTTAAATCTCACAATTTTTATCAATGCACTTCTCGTTAACTTTTAGTTCTTATCTATTCATGCTTCAAGAATGAGATCATATTTTGTTCCCAACATGTTGCAAGATCTTCCTGGGAGGATACTAGAATGTTGAAGAAGATTTGTAGTCGAGATGTCAGGAAACTAGTGTTCATGATCCAATCCGTGTCATCTTACCTTTTCCACTCAGCACACACACACACACACACACACACACACACACACACACATACACACACACACAAAATTTATATCCACAAAGAACCCACTGTCGGACTGTAAAATTGCAAGTGCGGTAACTTCTATATTTTGCCTACCAACTGCAGCCCTCTTCAGGAAAATACAATATAGTGGGTTTCTGTGTGATTTACAAATGTGCAACTACTTTTCCCTTTAGTGAATATATATATATATATATATATATATATATATATATATATATATATATATACATACACATACACATACATACGCGGGTAGATCTAAAAGTACTGCCTCTTATTTTTTCATTCTGCACCAAAGGATCCGAGGGGATTGTTTATGGCATTGTTGAAATTGCTGAACCTTCACGCTATTAACCCGATTTTTTCATCTCTATTACAGATACTGACGGTGTGACAGTGTAATAAAGTAACCTCTGTCATGATTGTGCGTCAGTAGCAGAGATGCGTCACTAAATTCTTCCGGCGCTTGGTGAACGTTTACGGAGCCGAGGCAGTCGATGTCGGCACGGTTAGATGGGTTCGGTGTGGCGAGAGAGATGTGAGTAACAAACCGCGCTCCGGACGACCAAGCACAGGCCGTTGCTCATCGCTGGCGAAAGTGTATAGAGAAGGGGAGTGACTACGTGGAGAAATAAGTTGTAGTGGAACAATGTCCGCTCGTTTTAATGGTACAACTACCGTTTTCATAGCTCTTCAACTTTTTAAAGTTACGTGTAAAAAAGTATGCGTTTCTTTTGGAACTACCATCGTGTGTGTGGGTGTGATTCACCACCATGGTCTTGGATCACGTGTTGGACTCATGATCGACTGCTATTTCCCTCCCGTAAGAGAGCTCAGAGCTCGTATATGACCGATCTATGGTTAATGCTGTGACCTTACACGTACCCCACCAACTCCCCGCCCACGAGAGCTGTGTATGTGATATGTGTGTGTGTACTGTATGTATGTATGTATGTATGTATGTATATATATACATATATATATATGTATATATATATATTGATCATTTTCAAGACAGTCGCATGTAGGATTCGAACCCACTACTCTCGGGCACCCGTAAGATTACCTTCACAGAGCCTTAACCCATTACACCACAGAGACTGTTCATATTGACTCGTTACGGACCAAAAGGTCACCTGTTGGGATGTTTTATCATTGTTGCTTTGAAAATGCTCTTCTTTTGCTTTGTAGTTTTACTAACTCTCTAGTTCAGCACAGTACTAGAACTGGACTCCTTTCCATGCCAACAGACACGTCAGACAATGGAAGAGAACTGCTGCACATCGTCAAGGCAGAGTCACCAAAAAATCAAGACAAAAAGCGTCATAAAAGGAGAAGGAGAAGAAGGAGGAGGAAAAAACAGGGAGTAAAAAGCAAAACAGAATACGCCAGGAAGTCAAGGGCAGTTAGTCGGCAGTTTGCATTGAAAAATAAGGGAGGGAGGGAGGGAGGGGAGGAGGGAAGAGAGGGAGGGAGGGAAAGAGTTAGAAGGGCAACGGAAGGAAGTAGAAGGACTGCAGGAGCTAAATGGAGCCTGAAGACTTGTTCACCCACCAAAGAAAGATGAAGAAGAATAAAAAAAGCAAGAAAATAAATAAATAAATAAATATAAAGATAAATAAATAAATAAATATATATATATTTATTAATAGATAAAGTAAATAGAAAATAAGTGCCTAAAAAATGTTACTCTTCTTTGTTGTGGTGTGTGTGTGTGTGTGTGTGTGTGTGTGTGTGTGTGTGTGTATCTTGCAGAAGCACCATCTTGTAGATTAAAGTCGTGTGTGTGTGTGTGTGTGTGTGTGTGTGTATGTGTGTCTTGCAGAAGCAACATCTTGTAGATTAAGATCGTGTGTATTTGACACTAACAATAACACATAAAGTTGAGGAAAAGAAAGAAGGTACAAAAAAAAGTGAAATATATTTAAAAAAGAGGTCAAGTTAGAGAAGAGAAAGAGAGGGTTACAGGCACGGTGGCTGAAAGAAGGGGAGAGAGGAAGAAAAAAAATAAAAGAAAAGGAATGAAAGAAACAGAATTGGAGAAAGGACAGAAAAAGAAGAGAAGGTAGCAAATATTCCGGGAAAAAAGAGCAAGAGAGAGAAAAGAAGAGGAGATGAGACGAAAGGCGAGAACAAGAAAGGAGACGGGAGAAAGAGAGGAGAGAAGAGGAGATAAGAGATAGGGAGATGAGAGAAGAGGAGAGGGAAGAAGAGGAGAGGAGAAAACGAAAGAGGGTAAGAAAGGAGAGGAGAGAGTAGAGGAGAAGAGACGGGAGGAGAGAAGATGTAGGGAGAGGAGTGAAGAGAAGAGGGGAGGAGAGAAGAGGTATGGAGAAAGAAAAGAGTGGAGAAGAGTGAAGAAGGTAAGAAAGAAGAGGAGAGAAGAGGAGAGAAGAGGTAGAGAGAGGAGAGAAGAGGAGGAAAGTGAAGAGGGTAAGACAGGAGATGAGAAGAGAGTGGAGGAGAAGAGAGGAGAGAGGAGGGGGAGAAGAGAGGAGAGGTATGGAGACAAGAGGAGAGGAAAAGAGTGAAGAGGGTAAAAGAGCAGCGGAGAATATAGTGGGGGGGGGAGAGAGGATGAGAGGAGAGGATAGAAGAAAAGGCAGGAGATTAAAGAAGATGAAAAAAGAGGAAGGAAATAGATGAGAGGAGATTCGAAATCATCAACAACAAGAACCAGAGGGTGGGGCGAGGTCAAGGGAGGTCGGAGGGAGGTCAAGTGAGGTCGGAGGGAGATCAAGGGAGGTCGGGGTAGGTCAAGGGAGGTCAGGGTAGATCAAGTGAGGTCGGAGGGAGGTCAAGGGAGGTCGGGGGGGTAGGTCAAGGGAGGTCAGGGTAGATCAAGGGATGTCGATGTCGAAGGGAGTCCAAGGTAGGTCAAGGGAGGTCGGAGGTCAAGGGAGGTCGGGGTAGATCAAGAGTGAGGCCGGAGGGAGGTCAAGGGAGGTCGGGGTAGATCAAGGGATGTCGAGGTCGGAGGGAGGTCAAGGGAGGCCAAGGTAGGTCAAGGGAGGTCGGGGTAGATCAAGTGAGGTCGGAGAGAGGTCAAGGGAGGTCGGAGGGAGGTCAATGGCAGGAACTAGAGGCACAAGAGTGTTGAACGAAAAGTTGAGTCGAATTTGAGCTGCAAAAGGCGAAGGAAGACAGGAAACAGCGGCAAGGCGAACTCACGGCCGCGTGAACAAGGAGTGGGGGGAGAGGGGGAGAGGGGGAGAGGGGGGAGAGAGGGGGCAGAGGGGACGGAGAAAGGAGTCACGGAATTGCAACAAATGGAACACAGACTCTGAACAGGAAGAAGGAAAGATGGAGTGATAAATGGTGGATGAGAGAGAATATTAAGAGAGAGGGAGAGGGAGAGGGAGAGGGAGAGGGAGAGAGAGAGTTGGGATGAATGAGAAAGAGATTCAAGCATATGAAGGGATAAATTGTAAGAAAAACTTGACAGAGAGAGAGAGAGAGAGAGAGAGAGAGAGAGAGAGAGAGAGAGGGAGAGAAAGATACACTCAAGCATATGGAGGGACAGAATTTAAGAAAAACGTGATAGAGAGAGAGAGAGAGAGAGAGAGAGAGAGAGAGAGAGACGGGGGGGCCACGCCCCCCTTCACGCTATGTCAAGTCCACCGACCCCAATCAACCGCCCCCGAAGCAAGATCACAGTTTTTACACCAGACCCCCTCCTCTTCCTCCCTCCCTCCCCCTCTTCCTCCTCCTCTTTCCCCTCCCTTCCCCCTTTTCCCGTCTCCTCCCCTTCCTTTTCTTCTTCCTCCTCCTCTTCCCCTTCCTTCCCCCCTCTTCCCGTCTCCTCCCCTTCCTCTTCCTCCTCCTCTTCCCGTCTCCTCCACTTCCTCCTCCTCCTCTTCTTCCCGAATGAAGCCCGAGTTTTGTCTATTTCTTTCTAAGACGAAAGAGGCAGAAGGACTTTGACTTTCTGCAAGTTCTTCAGTACTAGCTGACGTGAAGGCGATAACCAAGGAAAAACCGCGCGGTTGTGTGTGAACGACTCCACTGACTTACACTGTAGTTGATCCGTCGCGGTTGAAACCGCTAGTGTGAACAGGCCCTTAAGGGTTCTAAATCTCACTCCTACCCTAATCTCACCCTTAAACCCCCTAAACCCCGTGAAAAACTCCAAATCTTTTACAAATTTAGATTAAAGAATTAAATAGGCAAGAACTGGTTTACGAAAAGAGTAGTTAACGAATAGAATTGACAGAGAATTGTAGTGAGCGCTGAAAATATTGTTTATTTTAAGATAACTTTATAGATGGGGAGGATAGATGGTATTGGACATGGGACTGCCTAGTGTAGGCCTTATGGTCTCTTGGAGTCTCCTCCAATCTTAAGTTCTTAGGCTTAGTAATAACCATACAGTGAGCGCTGAAATAATTGGCAGTTTTAAGAGACGGTCAAATAATCTTATGGAAGGGGGTGGTGGTGGTAATGGACATGGAACTACCTAGTGTAGACCTTATGGTCTCTTTCAGTCTTCTCCATTCTTAGGTTCATGGTCTTAGACTTAGGAACAATTAGTTGTTTCAAGAGAAAACGAGATAACTTTATGGATAGGGTGGTAATGGGCATGGAACTACCTTGTGTAGGCCTTATGGTCTCTTGCCGTCTCCTTCATTCTTATGTTTTTATCTTATCACCCCAGTAACTTATCCTCACTCCCCCCAACCCTAATCTTCAACCCCCCCTCAAAAGAGGTCCAAAATCCTCCCACCCCAAAAAGGGGTCCAAAATCCCCCACCACTCAAAAGGGGTCCAAAATCATCCACCCCCAAAAGAGGTCCAAAATCCCCCCACCCCAAAAGAGGTCCAAAAAACCCCACCCCAAAGGTCCAAAATTCCCCCACGCCAAAAAAGGGTCCAAAATCCCCCCCCCCAAAAAAAAGAGGTCCAAAATCCCCCATCCCAAAAAAGGGCCAAAAATCCCCCACCCCAAAAAGGTCAAAATCCCCCACACCAAAAGATCCAAAATCCCCCCCAAAAAAAGGTCAAAACCCCCCTCCCCCCGTTATATTCTTCGCCTTTGCCCTCCCATAACTCGGGGCTTAATGTACGCGGGAAGGCCATCTTTGAACCAGCTCGCATACCCGTTTGCAAATGGGCCCCAACCCTGAATATCTATAGACCTTTACCACGGCGAATTCTGACCCCACTGTCTCCATTGGGCTTCGAGTTACGGCCCGTATATTCGGGATTATTGGAACTCGGGAGATCCTAGTTTCCGGAGCTTTTGGTTGTCCGTTCCAGAGGTATTTCCCTCCGTGCGTTCTTGTCCGTCCTAAATTGTACTAAAACGCGTATATTTTCTCCTCTCTTTTTCTGATTAGATTTAATGAAAAAATTGGTTGAGATTTATGGGACATTTTTTTCGTTTACCATTTTGTCTTCTTCGCTTTTTTTTTTTCTTGGTATTAAAAAAAAAAAGATGGATTCTCTAGTTTTTATCACAACTGAGTCTTGGTCAAGTGCATTCATGCAATTCGGAAACTAATTACAACAAACGTTTTGGTTGTGAAAAGTGTCTTAAAGAAGTTATATAAAAAAAAAAAAAAAAAAAAAAATCCATGGACTCAAGAGTCTCTTTCCAGTTTTCATTTCTCCTCTTCGTCCACTTTCCAGACTTCCAGTCCGCTTGGAAACCCACACAATACAAACCGTAGTAGACGCACTTTTTTCCACGGACCTCATCTTACGCATCCAAAGGATTACAAAAGAGGATCATGCCGACAGGAGACCTTTTGGTCCATAATTAAAGGAGACCTTTTGGTCTTGTCCTTACCCGACACCCTTCACCTCCCTCTACCCTCCGGAGTCTTTTCTGGCCTTTGTCAGCTTCCCTCCTTCTTTCCAGTACTGACGCGTGTCCTTCCTTCCAGTTTCCGTGAGCTTTTTCCTCCCTTTCTTATTCTTAGGGCCGTATTTTCCAACCTTTTCGCAAGCAAGAACAAGACCAAGAAAATCCAAAAATGAAGAAAGAAAACAGCAAGAAAGAACGAGAACAAAAACAAGTAAAAGAAAAAGAAGAAAGAAAACGGGAACAATATTAAAGGAAAAAAAACAGGAGCAAGAAAAAAGAAAAGAAAACGACAACAAAACAAGAAGCAAATTAAGGGCACACAATGTATCACAAACTACAATACAGACCATGACACATTTAAAGTGCGACCCACGTTAGGAGAAAGTAGAATAAAAGTAAGGTACCACACCCCCATTTTACTAACAACATTTTCAATACATTTTTTCTTGTAATTGTAATGATATTTATTCTTTGGACTGTATAATCAAAATAAAGGTTTTTCATTCGTACTTGAAAGGGATTGCAGTGATATCAGCAGCTTATTCGCAAGCTTTCACACACACGGTATATATATATATTATATATATATTTATATATATATGCTAATAAGAACACGGGTACGTGTGTTCACTTATGCAAAGTAGACCACTTGGAAAAAGAAACTAACGAAGCAGAGCGCTTTCGTATATTACATCTTCAGTGCAACATACATACAAGTAATTACAATGTGTATGTAGGCGAGTATTCCTATACATACAGTATGTATATATACATTTTCAAAGTACTGTTAATATTTGCAGTTTGAGGTACCGTTGTGCCTCTTTCGCTTCTGGGAGTCCTTCTTCGGTGGCACGCCACCCGGTTCCTGACGCACCCAGACGAACCCTGCTGGACGAGGTTCCACAGGAAGGTGCTGTCAGTGCCCACTCCCGATCTCCACAAGATCCTCCTTAGATGGGCCCAGGATGACGACGTCGAGTCTAACGGAGGTCATCAAACAGAAAATGATGGAGATTTAACCGAGGTCGTCGTGGAGAAGTTATGAATCCTTACGTTGAAATGAAGTGATACAAGTAAATTGTAATACAAGAAGGAAGAAGGACTTTATCTTATGTCATGGAAACCACATCCATTTATCCACGTCCCATGCGTTGAAGAAGAGCCGAAACACAAAATCAAAAGAAATTGACATTTCAAGTATGCCGTCATCTTAACTGGCAGATGGAAAACAGTCTTATACGAGGCTCCAAGAGTAGCAAAATATCAAGAAAGAAAATCAGTTTGAAGGTCCATTGTCATGAGTTGCCTTATCATCAGGAAAAGACGACGAAAGAGTTTCAAAAGTTACAGGAAGTTAAGTAGCACCTGAAGGAAAATAACTTGTCATAAAAGAATGATCAAAACAGAGGATTTTCATGCAATAGATCTGCCGTCATAAAGAATATTGTTGGGCACAGAAACATCTTCTGCAATCACCGTGGCACACAATCAAGCTCTGAGAAGCACTTCCAAGGGAAGGATATTTAATGACACACAAAGTAGATAGAGTGTCTGTTTCTAGACAAGGGAAACTTCCCTCAGCTGAATAAAGTCTTCTGGTGCTTTCAAGGAAGAATACCAAACACCCGGCACTGCGGTGGTCGGTGAAGACCCGCGTTTGTCTCTGTATGTTATTGGAGTGTCTATTCTTTAACAAACTGCGGATGCACACATATATACATACATACACACACACACACACACATATATACATATAACCATTCATTAAATTATGAACAAACAAATTAATAACAATGTCACAAAAGCTATGTACAATATTTCTGTGTCTCTGTTTGTTTAATTGGTCCAGCCGGCTCCACTCTGATTTAAACGCGGGCCCATCAGAAACCTAATCTTTACGGTGTTCGGACACTAATGAAACACGTTTCAATTTGGATTTAGACTTTAACCTAAAACATGAATTCATAAAGGTTCAATGGGTATCTCGCTCATTCGAGATCTAAGATTAGTCACATTTTTTTTTTTTTTTAGTTTAATTCATTCCGGTTGGAATTGTGTATATTTCTTGTTTGAATTATGCATGTTTCTTGTTATCAGGGTTTTGGTGTTTATCTGTTCAGGAAGCTCGCTGGCCGAGCAGGTTAGAGCGTCGCTGGTTGCGGCGGGGGTTGATGTGACGGCGTGGCGGGTCGTACCCTACTGCCAACGAGTTGGACTAAGGGTATGGTGGATTTAATTCCACGATACAAAAGTCCTCTGTTAGGGGCACCGTCCTCCTCCTGATAGTGGGAGTTGGCGACGTTAAACCGAATCCATCGTCAATCACATGCTCATGGTATGGTTGTGTGCTGATAACGGTAGGATACACATGAAAGCTTTAGTAAAGGCACAAACTACTCCACAGTTTCCAATGCATATATACATATGTATGTATGTATATATATTCTATGTTTAATGTCTGACTCTTTTAATTTTCTTACATATTATGTTCCGTATAGATTTTAACTATTTTGAAATTATGGCGCTCAAATATTACTGTGCTCAATGGTCTTAAGCTCAAACGTAGGCGCTCAAATATTACTGCGCTCATTTGTCTTACGCTCAATAGTCGGCCAACCGCTGTGCTAAATGCTTCTCATCTTAGGTCACTGAATTCTGAATATGGTTGAGTTCCTGACAGTCTTGTTGATTGGTGTTATTGTTCGTGTTATTTGTTGTTAGTGTACGTAAGTCTTGGTGTCGGTAATGGTGTTGTTGTTTGCGTAGATGTTGGTGTTAGCGTTGGTTTTACTGTTGTTGTTATTACTATTGTTGTTGTTATTTTAGTTCTTTGTGATGGTAATGATCTTGGTGTTGATGCCGTTGTTTGTGTAGGTGTTGTTGACGTTGATATTGCTGTTATTATAATCATTATTATTGTTGTTGCTGTTGTTGTAGTTTGTTGTTGTTAGCGTAGGTCTTGGTGATGGTAATGTTGTTTGTGTAGGTGTCGTTGTTGTTTTCTATGTGTCCTTATGGCGGTCTGTCTGTGATCGACGATGACGGTGCTCCGGTGAAGTGTGATAGGTTTGAGTGAAGCTGGGTAGTGATGCTGAGGTCTATGGCGCTGAGGCCAGCGGAGGGGACTGTGGAGCCTAATTCTTGACCCGCATATCCCTCCACACTTGGAACAAGTCAGCTCTTGATTGGGTGGATAAAATAGTCTGTAATCACAGTGCTATCCAGTCTGTTAAAACATATGACTGGATCGAGTAACTGCGCCATACTGACGCCCTACGAAAGCTACAATATAACCATGATTTCATTTGTCATTCAGTAGAATCAACTATCGCGTGGAAATTTAAATAATTTACACTCCATTCCTTGAAAAAAGAAAATAAAACAAGTTATTATTTCTATAAAAAAAAAATATATATATTGGGTATGTGAGTAATTGTTCTCGTATATAAAAGTATCCGTTTTTTGTATCCATATCCACCATAATATATATCAAGTACACTATTCTATCCATTTTATAAAATCTACCAGTTGTTGTTTCTTCCTTTAAATGGTTCTCATTCAGTAATTTGAATTTTCTTTTTTTAATACTTTTTTTTTGGGGTATTCGAGACGAACCACCAAACCCGTTTTTTTTTGGGGGGGGAGGGGGGGTATTCTAATATATCTAATGGGCTTGTAACTCCTTATTTAATGTAATCCTTTACGTTCCATGCATGAACAAAAATACTCAGACGTCATAACAATAATGTCACTAATACAAGAATACCCTAAGTCGTCCCTCGTTAAGAATTTTAGATTCTCGAAGGAACAAGACAAACTTCAGAAAGAGAGAGAGAGAGAGAGAGAGAGAGAGAGAGAGAGAGGAGAGCTGAGAAAGAGAGAGAAAGAGAGAGAGAGAGGAGAGGGAGAGAGAAGGAGAGTACGAAGAGTGAGAGCTAGAGATAGAGACAGGGAAAGGGAGAGTAGAGTGAGAGAGAAAGAGAGAAGGAGAGTAAGGAGAGTGATAGTACTGAGTGAGAGAGAGAGAAAGAGAGCGTGAGAGTGAGAGACAAAAGAAGATAGAGAGAGAAATAGAGAGATAGAGAAAACGTATAAATACAGCATCCCAATGTAACGGGTAAACACTGAACGTGGAACGAGGAGGGCCAAGGACAAACGTCCACCCACTGCACCTTTGTGAGGATGAAATCTCTCACTAAAAGACAAAATAAGCCACAACCAAACCAAACACAACCTGATTCGGTTTAACGTCACTAACTCCCCCTATCAGGAGGCTAGGATGGTGCCCCTTACACAGGACTTTGTAGCGTGGGATTGAATGAACCATGCCCTTGGTCCAACTCGCTGGTGGCATACTTCGAACTGACGTCACTTCGACCTCCGCCGCAAGAAGCGACGCTCTAACCCGCTTGCCCAGCGAGCATCCTCAAACAGAACTAAGAAGAGCAAATACGGGAACTGAGTTATACAAAGCTTCTGCGAATTCTTGCAAGTATTATGGACCAGACAACCAAGATAAAAGGTAGGGAGAGGAGGGAGAGAGAGGAGGAAGAGGAGGGAGAGGAGGGTGAGGAAGGAGAGGAGAGAGAGGGGAGAGGAGAGAGAGGCAATGGAACAAGTGCCATTATACATACACACACACACACAACACACACACACACACACATATATATATATATATATATATATATATATATATATATATATTTAGGAGACTGTAAATTCGAAAGAAATTGTTCACAATGAAGAATTCTTTATGATAACCATATTGTTAAGTGAACCAATTTGGAGTTATTTGAAATTGAAATATGAAATACTGATCAGGGAGAACCATTATAGGTAAGTATAAAATCTAATAGAGAATAAATGTCTACAAACAAATCCAGAAGAAAGATTAGGGTCATTAAAGACAGACAACAGAGATTAGGAGACTCGCCAAAATTGATGATCGCAAAATTACACCAAAATTGATGATCGCAAAATTTGATGATCGCAAAATTACACTATAAATGTAAATAGAAATTGGAACCATTTAGAACCATAATTACGAAAGAGGAAATTACAAAAACAGATTTTTCTTTTTATTATCCGACGTCTTAACGAAATGCAAGATCTCCTGTCAACGTGTTACGTTACTGTAACGTATCGTAACTCACCGTTACAGCCGTTACAATCAAAGCGTTTTGTGAGTAGAAACGTCCATCCCATTTTCCATCTTCATCACATCTATTTATATAAATATAACAGAGAACAACTAGTCAGAAATACATGGTGAAAGACAACGCCAAGGAGGAGGAGGAGGAAGAAGAAGAGGAAGAAGAAGAGGAAGAAGAAGAAGAAGAAAAGAAGAAGAAGAAGAAGAAGAAAAGAAGAAGGACGCGAAGAACGAAAAAAACAACAACAAAAAACAAAACAAAAAAAAACAGAATTTCGTGAGGAGAAAGGAAACAATCTCCAAAAGAGGAAACATAGATCAGATGAAGAAGAAATGCATTCCCGAGGCAAACTCCAGAGCAGACTCCACATCTGAGTGTTGGCTGCTTCTCTTCAGCTTCCCAAGCAAAGACCGACAACAAACAAACAATCGTAAAGCGAAGTCGCAAGCTTGCATGGGCATGTGAAGAGGAAGAGGCAATATATATGGTACAACATATATATATATATATATATATATATATATATATATATATATATATATATAAAACAACAAAGAAATGTAGCGCATTGACAAAATTATACTAATGATCCACTTTCGGAGAAAAATAAGCGAAAGTAAAAAGATCCGTATATTTCGATCACTATCTTCACATCTGCTGAAGAGGATCACAGATAGTAATCGAAATATACGGGTCTTTTTACTTTCGTTTATTCTTCTCCGAAAGTGGGTCATTAGTATTATATATATATATATATATATATATATATATATATATATGTGTGTGTGTGTGTGTGTGTATTTCATTTAAATAAAATCACCTGACGGCATGTAGTGTAAGTACATATGACCCAACTTCCTAATAGGTCAACTATGCACTGGATGGCTCAAGCTCGGTGAAACATTATGCACATTCATTAACACAGAAACAGAAAACAGAAATTACTTCGTTAATTTTATTTGTATTCTGTGTAGAGTTACTTAAATCATAATATTGGAAATATTTATCTACTTGATCATTCATCTTGGTTATTCTTAATGATCGTAATATATTTCCTCGTACAAACAATTTCATTCCAGAAAGTTAAAATAAATAAATAAATAAATGGATAAAAAAAAATACAAAAATTGTCTCCGGTGGGTTAAAGTAGAGAGAGAGAGAGAGAGAGAGAGAGAGAGAGAGAGAGAGAGAGAGAGAGAGAGAGAGAGAGAGAGAGAGAGAGAGAGAGAGAGAGAGAGAGAGAGAGAGAGAGAGAGAGAGAGAGAGAGAGAGAGAGAGCGAGAGGAGAGAGAGAGATAGAGATAGGACAAACTGAATTGCCTCAACTAATATCTATACAAATATATCTAGGACACACAAAGGCAAATCTCGTCCCTTCTAGATATGACCTAGAGGTAAAAAAATGTCTTCTAGAAAGTCCAAAGAAAGAAGTTAGGAATATCTTTTCTCCCTTTCATCCTCCCCTTGCTCTTCCTCCTCTCCTTCCATCTTGTCTTCCTCCTCTTCTTCCTCTCCTCTTTCTTCCTGTTAGTCCTCATCCTATTACTCGTCTTCCTATTCTTCATTCTTGTCTTCCTCCTCCTCTCCTTTTTCTTCCTGTTAGTCCTCATCCTATTACTCGTCCTCCTTTTCTTCATACCCGTCTTCCTCCTCCTCCTCTTCCTTTTCCCCCTCCTCTCAATACACGTCCTCCTCCTCTTCTTACTCCTATTCCTCCTCCTCTTCTTCTTCCCCCTCCTCCTCCTCCTCCTCCACCTCTCTTCCTTCTTCTTCTTCTCCTGCCTCCTCCTCTTCATCCTACTCCTCTTCTTATTCCCCCTCCTCCTCCCCCTCTCCTTCTTCTGCCTCCTCTTTTTATTCCTATTCCTCCTCTCCATTCTTCTGCCTCCTCCTCTTCATCCTACTCCTCTTCTTATTCCCCCTCCTCCTCCTCCTCTCCTTCTTCTGCCTCCTCTTTTTATTCCTCCTCCTCTCCTCCTTCTGCCTCCTCCTCTTCATCCTACTCCTCTTTTTATTCCCCCCTCCCCCTCCTCCTCCTCTTCTTCCTCCTCCTCCTCCTGGCCCGTAGCCTTCATCCTGCGTCTCGTGCAGACAAAAGGCTCCTGATTACTGGAAGCTCCTTTGGGAGAAGCCGCAACGAAGAACCTCCACAAGAACCGAAGACTTCCTCGACTCGGAGAGTCTGCGGCGACCGACAGAACTCCCTCGCCGTGGGTCCAGAGACGGGGGAGGACGGAACCACTCTCTAGGGCGTTTTCTAATAAAGAGGAGGAATGAGATAACCCAAAACTGGTGGTCATGGACATGGAACTGCCTAGTGTAGGCCTTATGGTCTCTTGCAGTCTCCTTCGTTCTTGAGGAATGAGATAACCAAAAACGGGTGGTCATGGACATGGAACTGCCTAGTGTAGGCCTTATGGTCTCTTGCAGTCTCCTTCGTTCTTGAGGAATGAGATAACCAAAAACTGGTGGTCATGGACATGGAACTGCCTAGTGTAGGCCTTATGGTCTCTTGCAGCCTCCTCCGTTCTTGTGTTCTTGTACCCAAGAAGAAGGGGAATATGGAAGATTGATTCACAAATGCGATGGACAACGAGGGGTACTGTGTCGAGCTTGTGATCTGATGGTTGTGTGTTCGATTCCCGGGAACCGCAGCAGAGCTTGTCGGGTTGGTGTCCGAGAACCCTGGGCAGGCGGGGAGGCGACCCAAACAGAGGCCTAAAAAAAAAAAAAAAAAAAAAAAAAAAAAAAAAAAAAAAAAAAAAAAAAAAAAAAAAAGCGGCTTGCTGGAACTGACAGGGGGTTGCCCTACCAAGGGTTTCTCACTTCCCAATTTGTGGGGGTTGGGTGGTGAGCGAGTGGTGAGTGAGGGGTCACCAAACGGCCCAAGGACCAATGATGGAGAGAGAGAGAGTAGGCACAACATAGGCTATGGGAAGCTGGTAAAGAGATTTAGATTCAACAAAATAGGGAAATTAACGAGCGATTCTCGAACATGACAATTACACTTAGAGAAAAGACTCGTCTGTATGTATGTGGAGATTACGAGTATAATAAGACGGTGACGAAGAATGAAAATAATACATTAAGAGTAAAACGCTTAAAGTTAGATTATCTGTGGAAAATATCCATAGAAAACATGAGAAAGCGTGAAGCTGTATGATTACATGAAGAAAACACTGGAAGTTAGTGACATTAACATACATACCCCCCCACACACAAACAATACATGAATTTAAAAACAGTTTATATAAAATGAGATATGAAGACGGGACACCACGAGCATAGCTCCCCTTCCCGTAAAATACAACTAGGTAAATACAACTAGATAAATACACACACACAAACATTCACACTCACAAACACACACATACATACATACAGATACACACACATACATACACGCACATACACGCTCACACTCAGAAACACGCACACACACATATACATACAGACACACACACACAATATACACACACACGCGCATACACGCTCACACTCACAAACATACACACATTTGCATATACATGTGTGTACTTAAATATACATATGTACGAGCGTATGTAAATATTTTCTAGCTGTAAGTTAGCAAGTCAAGACTAGTAAGGATCGGTAGTTCTAGAACTTCTCTAATCTTTAACTTTTGGGAAACACATTGTCTACATATTCTTGTATCTAGTTTATCTTTCATAGAAAGTGAAAAGGTTAGATGGGACGGTCTGACCTCGGCTTCTTCGATAAAGATAAATGTGAGATTATGTTTTCCGGTCTTTGCATACTTCTGTTCCATTCCATGAAATCTAGATTGAGCTTTTGTGCAGTTATACACAATAAGAATAAAAAAGAACAAGTGAATGAATAACTAATTTAATAGATATATAAATAGATAAATTAATTAATTCACAGATGAATAGACAAATAAGCAAATACATAAATTAATAAATTAATTAATTAATTCACTAAGAAACAAATGAACAAATTGATACAGAAAAATAATTAAATAGAAAAAAAAACAATAATAATAACAATAATTAGTAATAGTAATAATAATAATAATAGCAATAATAGTAACAATAATAATAATAATAGTAACAATAATAATAATAATATTGATAATAATAATGATAATAATAATAATAAATAAAAAACAAATTTGGTCAATAATGTTTTGCAATTAAATATTTGCGTCACTTTCAAAATAACTGAAACTGGATTTTCATTTAGGCCTGAAATGTTGTCAGGTTAGTAATTTCAGCAATTTCAACTTTAATCAAGCTGTAAACAACGAGCATGCAACAAAATTCTTCAACCAATTTATGTTCAATTGTTGTAGTTGATGTTGTATAATTGCAATTCATTTCCGCAACAATTTCCTTTGAACTAATTCGTTCTATTATAGTTTTTCTATACATTCATTTGCTATATATCAACATTTTTTTGCTTTTCTTGTAGTTTAATTAAAAAAATAAGATAAAAATAACAAAAATTAATATATGTTTCAATCATGTTCAGTAGTGATTTTTCATGTTCCTCTGAAAATGTGGATAAGAGCCGAAGCAGTCACCTTTGCCCTTGGTACTTTGGGGACTCTTGTGGTATGTACCAGTCACTGATGGGACTCGGAAAGGAGTGCGGGATTCGAACCCGCAACTAAGCGACAGCGAGACCAGCACGCTTCCTATTACACCACAAGTGCACTAAGTATCCTTAGGTCATACCAATGTATCAAATATTTATTTAGTCTAAGCATTTGGATCTGTATACACAGTCTCAATCATGTGTTTGTATATACCAGCATTTTTCAACCTTTTTACCTTTGCGTAACCTTTAAAATAAATTGCATGTCTCAAGGAAACCCAGCGCAAAAATAAATAAATAAATATATATATACCATATCTTTCTCGTTTTATTTTCATAGTAATAATAGGTTAAGATAGGATGATGTCTATATCACATTATTACAATAACCAAGAATATGTCGTGCGTATATAATTATATCACGTATATGAAATTAAATAAAAGATATAAAATGTATTAGCTTATCTCACTTGTTCTCGCGAGGAACCCTGGTTGAGAAACGCTGGTACATACTAAGACATCAGGGTATAGATTAAGGGCTTTAACAAGGTTAATACAGGCAAGGTCATCATATTAAGACATCAGTTCAGGGCTTGTAGTAATGGATCTAAATTAGACAAATTCAGATTTAAGAAGGAAATAGGCAGGAACTGGTTTACCAACAGAGGAGTTAACGAAGATCATAGACTTAATAACCATGTAGTGAGCATTGAAACCATTGGTTGCTAAAAAAAAAAAAAAAAAAAAAAAAAAAAAAAAGCTTGACAACCTTATGGATGAGGATAATAGGTGGTCATGGACAAGGGACTGCCTAGTGCAGGCCCTATGGTCTCTTGCAGTCTTCTCCATTCTTATGGTCTTTTGTTGATGTGGGGGAGTAGCGACCCAACGACCCAGGAAGGAAGAGAATGAGAAGAATTCACATGAAGATTACAGTTGACATTTAAAGAGGTTATCAAACTGGGCAATTTTTCCTCCGACATCCTACCTCCAATCTCCATCTGAATAACTAGAGTACGACTTCGTTTACGTAAATCTAGACTTCTCTAAAAACATTTCAATAGTATTTCTAACATAAGTATAGGCTTACAACCTCTTAGTTCATTATTCACCTTTGCTATATATGACGGAAAGATAATATGATTTTTGGAAAATTTGGAAAATTCAAATATCGTAACCGAAGTCGTTTTCACTCAAACGAACTCTCAACTGTCGACGCTATCGAAGCCCGTGGAAGCCCAGTGTGATAACACTTTACGAAGCGACCAAGAAAGAAACCGGGGAGAGGAGATCTCAGGATAGGAGAGAAGTACAGAGGCACCATAACTTTCATATTCATGGGAGTTCGGTTAAGAATGTATAGTAGGTCCTCTATATTTCATGAGGGATATGAAAAGGCAATTTATGCTCTTGCACGGGACCAAGAACTTCTCCGTCGATTCAGAGACTTTGCGGAGAGCCGGGTGGTCGAGACGCGACTGGAGATCTGAGCAAGAAAGGCATTTAATCAAAATGTCAGGAGCCTACGCCAGGAGGCGATGAGTAGCTGCGGCCGAAGCCGGCACCTCTCTCCTATGCGCTTGGACTGTTGGGGCAGGTAATAGTCACTGCTAAGAACTGGAGACACGTGCGGGATTCGAACCCACAATTAAGCGAATGCTAGATCTACATGCTCCTGATTACGCTACCAGCGTTAGAATTATGTCAAGTACTTGACACAAGCACATCAAGAATATAAAAGGTATAGGGAGCAATTATGCAAATGTATTAATACAAAAGGAGCGAACACACACACATATGTCAGGAGTCCAATGCCCTTTAGTTATATTAATGTTGGGGCATTCCTCAATTAATGCTGATTCAACTATTTTCCTCCTAAAACCGCAGTGGGACTTCAACACTAATCTGGCCTTAGTAAAACACACACACACACACATAAATATAGATATATATATATATATATATATATATATATATATATATATATATAAAGTGCAAAAGGGCACACACACACGTATGAAAAAAGCGTGTGAAGGTCTGCGAGACACTAGAGGTAAATTGCATCTATGCCACAGGAGGGCAATAGAAGATAACATGCAAAAGAAAAATGCAAAGTCTGAAGGAACAACATACAATGACGAGAACACTTGATGGAAACACTGCCTTTGTTGCAGAGGTGTAGTTCAGCTGGAGAGCCAGCTAGGCCGGGAAAAGAATTGAGAAAATGAAGAAACAGGAACTGCAGCGAGAAAATGAAAAAAGTGGCTTGAGAATATGAATAGTGAGAAAAAAATATTTAAGAGTTGTGGAAAGAAAGTCAACTGACAACTGTAGACAATCTCTCACAAGTCACATGGAAATAATTTGGTTTGGTCTGTTCAATTTGATGATCGTATAAAAAGATACATATTGACGTATTCCGCGGAGTGCTTCGCTGTTACGCGGCCTTCTGGTTTGCCAACTCAAAATTTCTTAAAGAAAAAGAGGAAAAAAAAAAAATATATATATATATATATATATATAATATTTATATATATATACATATATGTGTGTGTGTGTGTGTGTGTGTGTGTGTGTGTGTGAGCGTGTAGTTATGTAAATATTAATTCATTTCCATCAATTAATGACACGAGAGTAAGGAAGACTCAAGGTGCCAAACACGTTTGATGAAAATTTGTCTTTTTACAATTAATTGAAATTTGAATAATTTACCGAGAAGAGACTTTCTTCTCTATAATGAGGCCGGATGATCTTGCATCATTTTCATTTTAAGATTATATATATACATCCATACATATACGTGTGTGTGTTTTCTTTTTACTGTGGAGCTAGACTTTTTTAATGGGGTTATGTTTTTTTTTTGTTTTTTTTTAGGGCGGGTAATCATCTATTCAGTCCAAAGATGTCAGAAGGAACAGGCTCATTCAGGTTTATCATCATCCAAACAGGTCATCCAGTTCAAAGCTGTGCAATCCAATGGCTATTTGTCTGCCTCCCTCTCACCCCCTTTCCCTCTCTTTCTCTCTACCCCTCTCCCTCTCGCTCTCTCTCTCTCTCTCACTTTTTCACACAGTTAGGATCAAGGAAGCCCTAAGAGTGTCTGGAGCCTTCGGATCTGTATATCCAAGTCATTTCTCAAAGTCTTTCCAAAATGTACTTTCGAAATTCTCTTAGGAAAAACAGCGGAAGAATGGTACATAAATGCGTTTTCACAAAGACGTCTAAAGAACACAAACACGACCTATAAACGTCAAACTCCAAAAACAAACAGTCAGAAGATCTCTCCGTTCCTCCGTCCCTCCCTCGCTCGCTCTCTCTCCCTCTCATGCGTGTTTATAAACACAGGCCATAAACGTTCGCATACCCGGATCTTTCCATACAACTCAACGTTTCCAGGCTTTGGGTTCAAACGTTCTCCATAAGAAACGTCGAACTACAGAGGCGGTTACTGTGAAGAGTGAATCGCTTCATTCGGAAAATATGCAACAAAACTGTGCCTTCAGACTCTTACTGTAAGACCCACATAGAGAAACGTTTTGCGGGTTGCTTTGCGAATGGGAACACGTCTGTGGGACTATCCGAAACAACGATCGAGTAGAGAAATATGAGAAACAAAAGAGAAAGAAAGGAAAAGAGAAAGAGACTTATATATATATATATATATATATATATGTGTGTGTGTGTGTGTGTGTGTGTGTGTGTGTGTGTGTGTGTGTGTGTGTGTGTGTGTGTGTACAACACTGAATGGGTCTCGGTGAATAGCGATACATGTTTATCAACAAACAATACACCTTAATTCTAAGCCATCAACATCGAGTCCTTGGTCGTACCACATTTCAATTTCTGCATGTAGCCTCCACGGGACACCCGATGTTGATGGCTTAGAATTAAAGTGCAGTGTGGTTGATAATATATATATATATATATATATATATATATATATATATATGTGTGTGTGTATATATTGAGACATTCTGACAGGTTGATGTAAGCGGAATAGGAAACACAGGAGTCTTAGTCTTGAGTTTATTCCTGACTAGTTTCACAGGTATGCTTTTTCAAAGGAATGAAAAAGCATACCTGCGAAACTAGTCATGAATAAACTCAAGACTAAGACTCCTGTGTTTCCTATTCCGCTTACATCATATATATATATATATGTATATATATATGATGTATGTGGAGTAGAACACACAGGAGTCTTAGTCCGAGTTTATTCCGGACTAGTTTCGCAGGAATGCCTTTACAAAAGTATGAAAAGATCTGAAAAAGCATACCAGCGAAACTAGTCAGGAATAAACTCAGATTAAGATTCCTGTGTTTCCTATTCCACTCAAGTCAACCTGTCAGAATGTCTCAATATATATATATATATATATATATATATATATATATATATATATATATACACACACACATATATATATATATATATATATATATATATATATATATATACATATATATATATATTGCAAGCAACGTCTCATGGTCCTCTAAGGATGACATGTGATACTTTAAGAAATTATGTAAAGTATTTCACTTCCCTCGCATAGAAAAAAAAATGCAATCAGTAAATCATCTTTTATAAAAAGAAAATTTGACTTCTGACAGCGGGTATGAACAAATAAGAGAAAATCAAAAACACAAGTGAAAACGTATTTCAGAGTGAAAATATAAACAAGCAATTTGTTGTGTCAGTTCTTCAAAAACAGGTGAGAATGAAAGACGAAAAAACAAAATGTTCAAACGATGCTGATGGTCTGCAACTATTATATTTCTGTTCAGGGAAAGAAGAAAACAATTCACACTGGCTGGAACTGAATTCTGTTTAGATATGAACACTAGAACTGAACGTTGTTTAAATGTAAACACTGTTAATGCAAAAATTGAAAACAAAAAACAAATACACAAGTAAATAAATAAACAGTTGTTTAAATGTAAACACTGTTAATGCAAAAATTGAAAACAAAAAACAAATAAATAAATAAATAAAGTTATTTAAATGTGAACACTGTTAATGCACAAATTGACAACAAAAACAAATAAACGAGTAAATAAATAAATAAATAAATGAACGGTTGTTTAAATGTAAACACAGTTAATGCAAAAATTGACAACAAAAAACAAATAAACAAGTAAATAAATAAATAAATAACAAATAAATTTGTTTAAATGGGAACACTGTTAATGCAAAATTTGTAAAAATAATAATAATAATAATAATAATAATAAACAAATTAATAAATAAATTAATAAATAAATAAACAGTTGTTTAAATGTGAACACTGTTAATACAAAAATTGAAAACAAAAACAAATGAACAAGTTAATAAATAAACAAATAAATAGAGTGATGAATTAATAAACAAGTAGATAGATTGACAGATGAATAAATAGAAAATAAATCAATAAATTAATCAATAAGTCACAAATACGTACATTAATGAATAAATAAATATATAAACAAGAACATCAATAAGTTATAAACACATACACATAGATAAATGATAAGAAAAATCAAATAAAATCAAACAAACAAAATCAAACAAAAGATAAGAAAAATCAAACAAAATCAAACAAGCAAAATCAAACAAAAAATAAGAAAAATCAAACCAAACCAAACAAACAAAATCAAACGAACACAGTAAATAGAAAAAGAAAAAATCGTACATGTGAAACGCCTGCAAATGCATCATCAATACAGACGCAGCCATTTTTGAGCAACAAAGATTTGAACATGACAGAAGAACAAAAGAGAAAGAGAATTCGAGTCAAAGAATCAAATACAAGTCAAGAATCTCAGGGAGAGCATAGCTCCGTGGGAGAGTGATCCAAGCGCCATTGGCCTTTGATTTTGTGCTCAACCAACCGACCTGGGCCTCCTGGGAGTTGGAGTCGTCTCCCTCTGAGTTATCATGGCCGAGGGAGATGAATCCAACTCCCTCCAGGCGCTGCGGGAAGCCCAGATCGGCTAGGTTAGCACAAAATCGGGGTCTGGCGGACCGTGGCGCTTGGATCACTCTCCTATGGAGCTACATATATATGTGTATATATATATATATATATATATATATATATATATATATACACACACACACACACGCAATGGTAGAAGAAATAAGATGAGAAAGTGGTGATAAGTCTACGCCTACAGAAGCTGAGTAGCTTCGACTGAAGTTGCCACCTTTGCCTTATGTAATTGGATAGCTGTGGTAAGTGAGTCTGCTAAGACTTAGAGACGTATAGGACAAACAAATAAACATACAAAAAAATAAATCACTATCAATCAAAACAGAAAAATCAAATATGAAAGGATTGAGTGAATAAACAAAAAATATATAAAAATGAAAAGATGAAAACCCAAATGAATAAAAAAAGTTATAATTGTCGGAAGTAAAGAGAGGAATTATTTGGAGATAGAAATAGAGAAAACAAAAGCGACATGGTCATAAGAAAGTTGACTTAAAATTGAGAGGAGATACAAAGTAAAAAATAATCAGGAAAACGAACGAGAAACGACATGATAACGACAGAGATATATGGTATTGATTGAAGACGAAAGGAGAAAGAAAAGTAAACGAAACGAAGGAAAAAAATTACGAAATGGAAATGAAATGAGAAAGTATTTCAAAGCAAAAGACCCAAAAGGCACAGGAAGTTGATGGTCAGTTGAGTTGAAATAGAAGTTCCTGAATTGAGATTGAATGTGGAAGGAAAAAAAAATAGGAAATAAAAAATCGTAAATAGAGATAATAAATATAAGGAATAACGTCACAAGAGAGAAAAGAAAACGAGAGACGGGAAGAAAACGGGAAGAAGACTTTGAAGAAAAATAAAGTTTTCAGATAAAGAAGAGGAAGGGAATGGAATATTTATCACGGAGTGGGAACTGAAGATGAAGAAGGGCTACCCTCTTCAAGGGGAGAAAAAGAGAAAAGTTAAAGAGGAGAAAAAGTTAATAAAGGAAGATTGAAATTTTAAGAAGTCAGTCTTTGGAGTGTTCAGAAAGGACTGAAGAGAGGAGGAAGTATTTTGTCAGAAATAACCAGCGCTTCTATCCTTGAGGACCACACCCACTGGTGGCATAATCGGAAGCGTGCTGGTCTCGTACTCGTTCGTTCGAATCCCGCACTCTTGCCCAATTCCCAGCCATCGCACCACTATTTTGATTGGAGGTTTGTCTCCAACTATATAAGGATGCTGCGTAGTTCTGGTCCGTAGGGACACCACTACAATTAGTAAAATATTAAGCAAAAAATATTAATCCAGTCAATGGTACTAGTGGTGGAAGGAATGAGAGTGAAGGAAGAAGATTTGGACAGGGAGAATGTGATAATGATGATAAGGTTTAACGTCACAAACTCCCCCTATCGGGAGGCTAGGACGGTGCCCCTTACAGAGGACGTTGTAGTGTGGGATTTAATGAACCATGCCCTTGGTTTGACTTCACCGGTGGCAGGGTTCGAACCACCATCCCCTCGACATTTGCCGCAAGTAGCGACATCCTAACCGCTAGGCCAGCGACCTTCCAAAAAGGAAGGTAAAATGATGGGAAGAGGTATACTATATATATATATATATATATATATATATATATATATATATATATATATACATACACATATATATTAATTACGTGGGCATGAAGCAGTGGGGTTAAACCAGATTCAGCAGCCGGGCCCTACTATGAATATACTGTGTCTTGCTGCAGTGCTTCCGACTCAGGCAGTGAACAGGCGGGAGACAGGGATGGCCTTCATCCACAAGGAGCTAAGATGAGGTGGACCACAAGTGGATGTAGAATGGGTGGAGAGTGTGAATGTGCCAACTATTCCACACCTGACCTCTCTGTTTTGTAGTTATTTCTTGCGTTGATTGATATCACATTGGAAACAAACTTAATCTCACTGTATTCCTTCTCACTTTTATTTGTTTACATTTTCATATACGTTTATTCAATTCACTCCCCTTTTCGCTTTTTTCGCACGCATACTTTACTGTTTTTTTTTTTACTGTTGCACACTCTCTATTGAACAGTTCTTTTACCTACCATGAGTTTTAACATTCACTCCTCCTTTATGTTCCATTTTTTCGTGTCAGGTAGATTTCATGCATCCGATTCCCAAACTTATTCAATTCATTATGTAAATTACGTAAGATATAACTATGGCACAATATAAAATCTTTTCCTGATTCAATATTATATCTATATGCTTCGAAAAGATTTTCACATACAATAGCTTCCTCATATTTCCAACATATTCTAAGAATTTTAATATCCTCTTGCATTAGATCTTCCCTAGTAATAACAATGTTTACATATCCGGAGAATATAATGCCTGCCAATATCTATTCAAAATATTCACATATAGAATTTTTTTTAGAATACGTAAGAATGTATTTCTTAGTTCATGAAAAAATATACATCTAGAAAAATAAAATCCACTAGCTTAGGACTGGAATACATCTTTTACTTCATGAAGAAGCCGAAACCTCTTGCTCCACGTGTGGCAACACGCCACTACTGTAGTGTCCCCTTAACGCATATAGCTTTGTAGTACAGGTATAACGAAATTTGTAATCTTGGTCAAACAATTATAAATTACAATAATCAAAATTGTATACTATAAATATTGTTGTCACACAGCTTTGTAGTATAATGAAATTTGTAATCTTGGTCAAAGAATTATATGTCAATTATAATCAAAATTGTATACTGTAAATATTGTCATATACAAGAATAGCCCTTATATTGTAAAAAGTATTTATATGTAACATTATTTGCATACCCTGTACAAAGCATTAAAATATTCATTATGTATAATTTATGTCATGGCGGACGGGAAATCCAATAATAAGTCCAGAAGAGATATGAAATTTCATTATTCCTTCTCTTAAGGACGATATCCGTTTACCATGTGATAACTAACCACATCAGACGCTTCATATACCATAAGAATGAAGGAGACTGCAAGAGACCATAAGGCCTACACTAGGCAGCTCCGTATCCATCACCACCTGTCATCCCCATCCATAAAGTTGTCTAATCGTTTCTTAAAACAACTGATTGTTTCAGCGCTTACTACATGGTTACTAAGTTTATTCCATTCGTCGACCACCCTATTAATAAACCAATTCTTGCCTATTTCCTTTTTAAATCTAAATTTGTCCAGTTTATAACCATTACTGCGAGTCCTGCCCTGTTGTTTTAATATGATGACCTTGTTTGTATCACCCTTGTTAAAGCCTTTGATCCACTTGAACACCTCTATTAGATCACCCCGCACTCTGCGTCTTTCCAGAGAGTGTAAGTTAAGGTGCCTAAGCCTGTACTCATGAACATCTGAATTTCTCATTGAACTTTTTATTGTTGTACTTCCTCCATCCTCGGGTTATTCTATTTCTTTTTCGTGACTTTTCTTCCTCTTAGATGGACTTCAATAAATTCTTTGGTCTTATTCTCGTTTGATACTTAACCATATCGACAAAACGACTTAAAACTTCTCAACTCACATCTAAACTGATTCATGTTAATCTTCTTCGTACTGAACATTGTGACGAATGTGGATAGGAGGTAAAGGGAACACGGACTGAGGGAAATACTTTTATTCCTGACTAGTTTCGCATGAATGGCTTCTTCAGAGGAATAGTGTTTGAAGTCAAGCTGGTCAATATATACACGATTGAAAAAGGGAACGTAGCAATATATTTCCCTCAGCCCGTAATCCCTTTACCTCCTATCCACATTTCTTCGTACTGTTGTACGCTGGCGGCATTATCGAAAGCGTTCTAGCCTCGCATTCGCTTAGTTGTGGGTTCGAATCCCTCACTCCTCTCCGGTTCCCAGCAACGACTGTGACCTGTCCCTAAAGTCCCCAAAGCGCATACACATTGGGCAAAGGGCTTCGGCTACTCAGCGCCTCCTGTCGAAGGCTCCTCATTGTCTCTGTCTTCGTATTCTGCTGTCGATCTCCCTTCTCCTTCGTCAGTTCTACTCCTCTCCTGTATCCAGAGATCCAATCGAGAGGTTCAGTGGAACCTCGGATTACGAACGTACTCCGTTCCATGATTCTGTTCGTAAACCGAAACAATTACTGTGCAAAGGCACCAAATCACTACTGAGGCGGTGGGATGGTGTGTGCATGCGCGTGCTTAGGTTCGTATCCCGAGGTATTGTTCGGTTACCGAGACACACACACGTACAAAAAAAAAAAAAAAAAATTCGCTAACCAATCTGTTCGTTAAATGGGGCGTTCATTACCAGATATTCAATTGTACTTCCTTTCTTACTGAGATTCAACCATCACGAAATAGATGTATTTTCCCACGTAAACTACAGTGTACTTCTTCCCTGTATTTTGGTTTTAGGCATCTAGAACAAGGGTGGAGATCTTCCTTTAAAGTCCTCGGCCATTTATTTTTTCTTTATGCAAATGACAATCTCCCCCTTTCCCGTGCGTTCGGCACATTCCTCGCTTCCAAGAAAAGAGAGAGGAAGAGAGAGGAGAGAGAGGAGAGAGAGGAGAGAGACAGGAGAGAGAGAAAGATTTATACCCTTCCCCTTCACGTTGTCATGACCACAATTAGATATTCTCACGCGTCCAAAACATTTCTCTTACCGTCGCCATGTTCACATGATTTCGTTTCTTTTGGGAAATGAAATTTGGACAGAAATGAAGGACATCATTTGGAAGTAAAACAAAGGCAACAAGGCCTTGATCCTTGAGCCTAAAAAAAGGTAAAGGGAGAAAATGGAAGAGGAGATTGTGAGGGTAATGGAGAAGGAAAAGAGAGAAGGAAAAGAGAGACGGGGATGAGAAGAGAGGGGAAAATACGAGGGAAAGAGAAGAGAGAGATAAAGGTCTTGCAGAAAGACACAAAATGGAGATGAAAAGAGAGAAAAAAGAGAGGGAGAGAAAGCGAGAGACAGACAGAGAGAGAAAAATTGATGGGGAGGGTGAAGAGAGAAAAGAGAGAGAAAAAAGAGAGGGAAAGAGAAAGAAAGCGAGAGAGAGAAATAGAGAAAAACTGAGAGAGGGAGAAATATAGAAGGAAAGAGAGACACACAGAGAGAGAGAAATATAGAAGGAAAGAGAGACACAGAGAGAGAGAGAGAGGGAGAGAGAAATCATGGAAGAGAGCAGTGTACAAGAGAAATGACATCCCTGGCTTTCCGCTCTTCTTCTCTTCCTCTCTTATTTGGTTCCACTTCATCTAATTTATCTAAGGGTCATTCGCCCCCCCCCCTCTCTCTCTCTCACTCTGTATTTTATCTACACTATATACTCGGATGTATGTGTTTCTGTGTTAAATTAAACAGACAAGAATAATATCAATCATACAAATGATGTTGATTCCAACTATGATTATTGCACACACGCGCGCGACTCGACGGCACAGTAGTACCGTTTGCAACCGCTATTCCATACGTCCGAGTTCGATTCCCACTCAGGGCTGCACTGCAAGATTCCAACTCTCATGAGCAAGGAGTTTTGTGTGTGTGTGTGTGTGTGTGTGTGTGTGTGTGTGTGTGTGTGTGTGTGTGTGTGTGTGTGTATGTAGTCACATCGTTACCCATAGACCGGGCATATACGAGCTTTAAGCTCTCATTCGGAAGGGTAACAGCTGTCGATCACGAGTCCAATACGTAATCCAAGACCACGTTGAAACACACACATGCACACAGAGATACACATACATATACAGACGCAAATACACACACAGGATGCTGATGTAGTGGATAGCGTCCCAGTCTATCAACTCAAGAAGAGCCAGGTTGGAGCCTGTCTTTGCCCTCTTGTCAAGATGGACCTTTTGTAAGGTTCTCATCACTCGTTTCAGAGCTCCAAGGCTCTAGAGCAGAATTTCCCAAACTTTTCCAACACGTGACCCCTTTCAGTATCACTAAACCTAACATGACCTCCCACCTTCATAAGCCTTCTGAAAACGTAATTATTCTTAATATCGCAGATACATTACTTTAAGCTTCATTAATCACAGCAGAGATATCAAAAAATATATTATTGCTTATCAATGTTTATTAACAAGGATTGCTCTGATAATATATTTTAATGAGAAGGATGTATTTTGCTTTTTGATACAAGCAAATCAACACGCGGGTGTGTGTGGGTGGATGTACATGTAGTTGGACCCTCCATGAGCTCCCAGAAAAAAAGTTGATGACCCTTTTGGGGGTCGCGACCCACAGTTTGGGAATCCCTGACCTCTAGACCGAGTCTCGATGGTCTTCAAATCTGGCTCCTCGACCTTGAAGGTCTTGGGTCTAGACCGAGTCTCGATGGTCTTCGAGTCTCGCTCCTCGACCTTGAAGGTCTTGGGTCTGGATCGAGTCTTAATGGTCTTCGAGTTTGGTCCCTCGACCTTGAAGGCCTTGGGTCTGGACCGAGTCTTGATGGTCTTCGAGTTTGGGTCCTCGACCTTGAAGGTCTTGGGTTTGGACCGAGTCTTGATGGTCTTCGAGTTTGATTCCTCGACCTTGAAGGCCTTAGTTCTGGACCGAGTCTTGATGGCCTTTCATCTGGTTCCTTAAGCTTGAAGGTCTTGGATTTTGACCGAGTCTTGATGGTCTTCCAGTCTGGTTCCTCGACCTTGAAGGTCTTGGGTCTGGATCGAGTCTTAATGGTCTTCGAGTTTGGTCCCTCGACCTTGAAGGCCTTGGGTCTGGACCGAGTCTTAATGGTCTTAGAGTTTGGTTCCTCGACCTTGAAGGTCTTGGGTCTGGACCGAGTCTTGATGGTCTTCGAGTCTGCTTCCTCGACCTTGAAGGTCTTGGGTCTGGACCGAGTCTTAATGGTCTTCGAGTTTGATTCCTCGACCTTGAAGGCCTTAGTTCTGGACCGAGTCTTGATGGCCTTTCATCTGGTTCCTCGACCTTGAAGGCCTTGGGTCTGGACCGAGTCTTAATGGTCTTCGAGTTTGGTTCCTCGACCTTGAAGGCCTTAGTTCTGGACCGAGTCTTGATGGCCTTTCATCTGGTTCCTTAAGCTTGAAGGTCTTGGGTCTTGACCGAGTCTTGATGGCCTTCGAGTCTGGTCCCTCGACCTTGAAGGTCTTGGGTCTTGACCGAGTCTTGATGGTCTTCGAGTCTGGTCCCTCGAGGCTGAAGGCTTTGGGTCTGGACCAAGACTTGATGGCCTTTCATCTGGTTCCTCAAGCTTGAAGGCCTTGGGTCTGGACCAAGTCTTGATGGCCTTTCAGTCTGGTTCCTCGAGTTCTGATGACTGTGAGTTACAGACTACTTCGTTCTGCACTTCGCTCGAAGTCCTTGACTACTTCGTTCTGCACTTCGCTCGAAGTCCTTGGCACATTCTTGTTCCCAGCTGGATACTTTGCCCCAAATCGCTTTTCTCTCTCCTTGCCAAGACCAACTCTGTCCTCCAAATGTTCTCCGAATGTTCTTCAAATCTCCAACACAACCCCGCATTTTTCTTTGACTATGTGGTACTGCCGCGGTTTCCGTGCGGTTCAAACCGCTAGTGTGAAGATGGCCTTAGTTTTTGGTTTGTTGACTTGATCAAGAATTTTTGTGGTCTCCTAAGGATTCATGGAGAGAGAGAGAGAGAGAGAGAGAGAGAGAGAGTCCATGAACGACTGTATCCATATACTAACTATTCCATCACATGCCTGGCACGTGATCCACAGGAAATGACCCTCTGCCATGCCTCCAATCTTGATGACATCCACACTTCCGAATCATAAACATCTGATTCAGACATGCAACACATCACGTCACCGCCAGGCAGATCATTAATCATTTCCTTATACCTACCAAACTACATAATTATAACTACAAACCATACACCATTTCGTGACACAATAACAAATACAGTACTAAATAAATCCACTGCAATACAACTGACCCAAAATGTTACTATAGAAAGTATAGTCAATCTCCTCACAAGACCGTTGATACAGCCACTTCTGAATATTTAAATCCCGGCGACTGCGTCGCCACCAGAGAGCCTAGGGGAGACAGGAAAGAGGAGACTCTTTCCCTAGGGGATTACATTCCTGGTCTGTAAATAACGGAACTGTCTGGTTCAATAAATACAAAATCCAACGAGACTTTATTTTCCCTCCACCACACTTGTGTAGCCACCAAAGGTTGCATAACTCGTGGACAAATTTAGGTTTAAGAAGGAAACAAGTGGACAAGATTCAGGGATGACCCGTCACTCAGGAGGTGCCAAGATAAGAGGGAGGGTAAAGGGTAGATGGGAGTGGAGTGTATTAGGGATTGGAATGGGTGGGAATGGTTTTTATGCCTTTTGCTTTTTGGCTACCTCCCTTGTAAGGGGGGAAAAGTCTTTGGTATATAAGAAATGGGCAAGAACTAGTTTACCAACAGAGTGGTTAACGAATGGAATAGGTTTAGTAACCATGTAGTGACCGCTGAAACTATTTTTTGTTTGAAGAAAAGATGAGATAACTTATGAATAGGGATGACAGGTGGTAAGGGACGTGGAACTGTCTAATATAGGCCTTATGGTCTCTTGCAGTCTCCTCCAATGCTATTTCTTATGTTCTTAAGAACCTTCAACGATAAAAGAAGAGGGAACTCATAGGAAGAACCCAGGAGGATTCAAAGAAATGAAAGGGGGAGAGAGAGAGAGAGAGAGAGAGAGAGAGAGAGAGGATGAGGAACTCCTAAGAAAAGGGAAACTGTAGGAAGGAATCTAAGGCATAACAGATGGATATTATAAAACGATGAATCAATTTTGAGTAATAGAGGGTTAAATTGTCCCGAAGGAAAATTGAAGGCTCAAGGAAGGAATTGACTTCAACTACGCGGGAAGAATGATTATTTGGTTGCAAAGGTCGAAAGATTTATTTTTCTTTATTTATTTATTTTTCTAATCTTATTTTTTTCGCAACAATGAACACGTCTCTCTCTGTCTCTCTCTCTTTTAAGGAAATGGTGACTTAACCAAAAAAAAAAATAAATAAATAAATAAATAAATAAAATAAATAAAAATAAATGAATAAAATAATAATAGTAATTGCGAAAGTCGATATATTGTACGAGTAACGAATGTCACTATGAGATGACGTCACGTGAAAGGCAGAAATATATATATATATATATATATATATATATATATATATATATAATTTTTTTTTTTTTTTTTTTTTTTTTGAGAGAGAGAGAGAAAAAACGAAACTGTTTAAGAGGTGAACCAATGGAGGAAATGGAGACCATAAGAAAGAGGCAAGATATCTCGGAAGCGGAGGTCAAACCAGCAAAGATGGGGAGAGCCTTGTCTTCAAGAAATTTTGGTTTCGGGAAGAAAATCCTTAAAAAAAAAAAAAAAAAAAAAAAAAAAAAAAAATGAAAACAGGTCAACAACAGCGGAATTGAAGAGGAAGTCCATCATGATGCATTTAAAGAAAACGGGGGAAGAGTTCCTACCATCTCACCCCGTTATTTGTAGTTAATGGGTTGTGCACTTGTTCTGGCTGCCTCAGTGAGAGAGAGAGAGAGAGAGAGAGGGACAGGGAAAGGAGGGGAAACAGACAGAGAGGAGGGGAAAAAGAGAAAGAAGGAAATAGAGAGTATAGAGAGTAGAGAGGGGGAGAAAGATGAGGCGAAAAGAGAGGCACAGAGAGAAAGTACAGAGAGGGGGAGAGGGAGAGAGTAGAAAAAGAGAGAGTTGGCATGTACTTCACGTGGAGAGGACGACAAGAAAGTGAAAAAGAGTCGATGTCCAAGGGTACAATTCGGAAAAGAGAGAAAGAGAGAGAGAGAGAGAGAGAGAGAGAGAGAGAGAGAGAGAATTGAGAAAATGAGAGATATAAAAGTAGAAATACGGAGAGAGACGAGAGACCCAATATCAGAGGGGTTGAATGAGGGAGGGGGGAGGGAGGGGAGGACATGGGTGGGGGGGAGGTGAGCGGGGGGAAGAGAGGGGGGAGACATGGTTGGGGGGGATGCGATGTAATTTCATCACTGAGGGGAAGGGTGGGAGGGGGAGACTACGAAGAAAGGAGGGGAGAAGAGGTGGGGGGAGGAAAGGGAAAGGAAGGGAAGGAAGGGAAAGGAAGAAAGGGAAATGAAAGGGAAACGAAGGGAAGGAGGGTATGGAGGGTAAAGGAAGGGAAGGGAGGGAGGTAAGGGAAAGGAAGGGAGAGGAAGGAAAAGAAGGGAGGGAAGGAAAGGAAGGGAAGGAGGGGAAAGGAAGGGAAAGGAAGGGAAAGGAAAGGGAAAGGAGGGAAAGGAAAGGGAAAGGAGGGAAGGGAAAGGGAAAGGGAAGGAGGGTAAGGATGGGAAAGGAAGGGAAGGAAGGGAAAGGAAGGGAAGGAAGGAAAATGAAGGGAAAGGAAAGAGGAAGGAAAGGAAGGAAAAGGTAAGGAGGGTAAAGGAAGTGAAAGGAAGAGAAAATAAAGGAAGGGAAGGGAAAGGAAGGTAAAGG